>NC_141711.1:7772612-8446811 GCF_971803275.1 Cyanistes caeruleus | reverse complement strand
CTGTACAGAAATTGGGGCTTTACTGAAGGAAAATATCCCACGGTTCTGAAGCTGGCAGGGTCGCTCCTGGAGTCCTTCCACACAAAGTCAGCGCACAGCAGAGAGCTAATGAGCTCAAACAGCAGATAGGATGGGAAGAGTCCACAATGCTTCCAGGAACCAGCCCCAGCTTGCCGGGGGAATAGAAAGCTGTGACCTCTGGCAAGACGGCCAGGAGCATGAAGATGTCCATATGCCACCTGCCCCAGCTAGAGGCTGAGATGAAGAGAAGTGAGTCTCAGGGAAATGCAGCCAGGTCCAGATGACAACCCAGTACTGTAGGACTTGGAGCCACTGCCTTCCTCTGCTTCCAGGGAAAAGGCTGTTCTTCTGTTTACTCCTGCATGCCTTGGTTGCCTGTTTGGAAGGTGACATTGATACGCCTGTTGCCAAATGTCTGTGTAATTCCTTAGCAATTGCTCTCCACTGCTGGGATGGATGGCTGTGTGCTGCCATGAGACACACACTGGCATTAGTGGCACCCTTGTGGAATCTCAGTGAGCCCCTGTGCTCATAGGAAAAGAAACAACAGCATGACTAGAAACAATGAAAAATCAGCTCCTCCACTTTTCTCTCCATGGCAGGATGCAAAGTTAATCGTGTTTTAATGCCTCCAAAGCAAATGGATACTGAATTCTAGTGACTTTATCCATCACCAGTTCAGGACAGATACACCATTTGTGATTTCTACGCTTAGAATCTTACAATCATGCAATGGTATCAGGTTTGTGTGTCAAGCTTTTGATAGCAGGGGGCTACAGGAGTGGCTTCTGTGAGAAGCTGCCAGAAGCTGCCAATGTCTGATAGAGCCAAGGCAGACTTGCCACTGGCCAAGGCTGAGTCCATCAGTGGTGGTGGTGGATGGTGGCAGCGCCTCTGGGACAACATGTTTAATAAGGGCAGAGAAAACCAAACCCTTGCACAATTGCAGCTGGAATGAGGAGGGAGCATCTGTGAGAGATACAGCTCTGAAGACAGCAAGGTCGGGGAGAAGGAGGGGGAGGAGATGCTCCAGGCACCAGAGCAGAGATTCCCAAGCTCCAGATATCCTGCCTAACACCCACCCAGCACAACCTGAGGAAATTTAATCTTGTTGCTTTTTACTTGGGAGAAGAGATGAACCCCTACGTCATTCGGGCTTGTTACAGCCTCCTTTCAGAGAAGGATAAAATCTCCCCTAAGCCTCTTCTTCTCCAGGCTTCCCCAGTTCCCTCAGCTGCTCCTCATCAGACTTGTGCTCCAGACCCTTACATTGCACAGGAATATGATCCTTAAAACCTGGTAGCTGGGACAAAGTGTTGGACCCTCTCTGTCATTGGACCAGTAATTGGAATTGCAAAACACTTCACAAAGTGTGGGTGAGGAACTCCAGTCTAAGAGTCTTGCCAGAAATTGCACCAGTTGTGCTGACAAATAGGGCAAGGATGAAGCTGAATTTAGGAAAACTGTAGCTATTAATATTTTCTGCTTTGCTAGAAGTAAAAAACAGTGGAAGTAAATTGGTTAGTCTGCAGGATCCAGCTGCTAAATAGCAGCTTTCCCAGTTCCAGTAGGAAATGTTTTGCCTTGTGGTAGTTGGGATACAGTAATGCCTTGCATTTTTGTTCTCTTCTATATCTGCAGAGTCATTTCCTCCATCTTTGCAGTTACTTCTGTCATCTCTTGTGCCTTTTAATATTCCACAGTAACTCTCAGGTGAAGCACCAGAGGCTGAGGGGAAATTGGGCTTTCTCTACTGGAGCCTCTTTGTGCAGGTTTTCTGTTTGCTGATTACTATCTTGAACAAGCAGAATCCTGACAAATGAAAGGGGGTAAGGGGCTGCTCCTGTTGAGCTTTTGTACCTTTTCCAGGTTGTTTTCCTCTGCTGGCTGGGTTACAGAGATACAATCACAAAGCTTTAATACTCTTGCTTTGGGGTGAGGGATTTCTAGCTCTGCAAGGTGGATTTCACTGAGCTTGATGATGTGGGAAGGCAGAGACTGCAGGACAGGCTGTGCAGGGCTGCAGCTCTTCCCCATTATGATTGGAGCTCATCACCTGCTGGGTGAGGATAACGCTATAAGGAGTGACCAGCCACAGTATGGCAATGCAAAACAACCCTCTGCACTTCTGTTGGAGGGGATTTAAAAAGATCCTCTGCAGTGGGTCATTCTGAGCCTGGGTTTTATCCCAGTCCAGGTGTCTTACAGGTGTTTGGGTACGAGGGTCATGGGAACAGCATCTCAACAGCCTGGTGGGATCTCCTGGTTTTGGAGGGCATACAGCTGCTGTTTTCCCTTCATGCATGGTCAGGCATTCCCAGCTACAAACAGGGATTCTGAGCCTCATCCCTCCCTGCTCTGTGCTTTAGTCTCTTGCTGTTTCCTTTCTCTTGCCCTGCACTGATACTTCCTTCACACTTCTGCTGGTCCTCGATCACCAGCAGCCAGGGCATTGCAACTGTCTATATTTTAACTTAAAGTGAATGGCATCTTTTCTCCTGGCAACAAGCTGCTTTGCTTTCTTCCCCTCTCCTTCAATAAAAAGTGACAAGTGCTCCTTCACAGAGCAGTGCAATCAAAGGAGCCGCTCACAGAGATCTGTCAGAAAGTTGTGCACTCTCTGCAAACTGTTTCACTGTGGGACTGCTTAAATAGAGTTCACATCCTTCCCATCTCTCTCCCTCGTGTGACAGTGCCTTGCACCCTTTCTGATGATATCAGAGCTTATCTCATCACGCCTTACCTGAATAATCAGCTCTGGGTTTTTGAAACCATCTCAGCGGGACTTCTTTGGCTCTGCAAAGCTCTGCAATGTGGTAGATGCAGCTGAGAGCTGCACAGAGGGCTCTGCTCCCTGTTCTGACACCAGCAGCCTGCTAATTGCTGGGTCAATATATAAGGAGCTTTTCTAACCGTTTCAGGATGCACTGATGTGCGTCTTCAACAGTGGTTCAGGCAATCACAGACACTCTTTGGATGGAGGGTCTCATCTTGCTGAGTGCCAGCGCTGCCTAGCAGCAAGGGAGCCTCTCAGCAATGCTGCAAATCAATAATGTCTCTTCTTCTCCTCCAAATTCCCTGGTGCCTGGGAGTTTACCTCTCCCATCTCTACCTCCAGCAGTGTTCCTCAGCACTGATGAGCATCTGTTACCCACTGTCTCAGTGCCAAGCTTTTGCCAGTGTGTGTTGGAGGCACCTTGGTTGAAAATGCTGCTGTTCCTGGTCACAAGCTGCTGAGGATCTGTGTTACCCAGGTCAGCCCCACTCTCAGAGGGAGTGTTTGTCAGGCTCCTTTTGGGCTGCAATGGCAGCCTTTGCAGCGTGGCAGTGGATTCAGCAGAGACTATTGCAGGTGGATATGGCTGTGCCCCTTTGCTCACCACAGTGGATATGGGCAGGACATAAGTGTGACATTAAATGCATGATTAAATTCCACTCAGGGCAAGGCTGCCTTTTGTACCCTGGCCTTGCAATTAGGAAGGGGAAGGATTGCCACAGCCATGTGTGCTGGCACAATCCAATTCCTGGTGTGGAGACGTTGGCAGGAGAGTCTGGCACTACTGCTGACGGAGTAATGCAAAGGTGGATTTTTCATCTGTGTTCCTAGAGATGATCCAATAATGTGCACTGAAATCCAGAATTTCTAGGAAGGCATTGCTCTCAATATTTCTTTGGGTTGGTTTTTTTTTTTTGTTTTCTTATTTGTATCTACAGTATTGGCATTGTTTAATTCCAGCTGGCAACTAAGAACCACATCACTTGTTCACTCCCTGCCCTCCCAAGTGAGATGAGGAGGAGACCTGGAAAAAAGGTAAAACTCATGTGTTGAGATAAGAACAGTTTAATAATGGAACTAAAGTCTAATAGCAATGTTAACAACAACAATAACAACAACAACAAAATTGTTGTTGTTGCTGTTATGAAAAGAATATAGAGAGTGGAATAAAAACCAGGATGATTTTATTTCAAGTGATTCACAGTACAGTCTCTCCCCACCCACAGATGGATGCTCAGCTTGTCCCCAAGCATCAATCAGTGGTTCCTCCCAGTTAACACACTGAGCATGTGGAATATCCCCTTGGCATGTCCATGGCTGTCCCAGCCATGCTCCCTCCCAGCTCCTCATGCAGCTCCTCACTGCCAGAGCATGGGACACTGAGAATCCCTGATTCAGAGTAAGCACTGCTTAGCAACAGTTAAACATCCGTGCATTATTGACATTATTTCCTGCAAAATCCAAAACACAGCCCTGTACCAGCTTCTGAGAGAAAATTGACTGTATACCAGCTGAAACCAGGACAAATATATTTCAGTGAGTTATTACCACCATTGTTAGGTTATTTTTTATGCTGCTAATTTAAATGAATATTGCTTTATCGAGCATAGATGTACATTGGTATGAGCAGTAGGAAGCTCAGAAAACTACTTTGCGAGTATTCTCCTTCTGCTGCTGTGCTAATGAAACTGAAACACTCTTCCTTGCAGTGGTCTGTGCAAGATAGCTGGACATTTTACATTTTGTAATTAGTTTCTAGATGATTATCTATTAATATTTCATGCTTGATTCCATGCCAATGTCTGCTTTTGGCCAAGGTCTTTTTTGACCATCCTTTTTTGCATATTAGTACCAAGCTTCTGAAGAAAACACTGCTTTTGCTGAAATCTGGGAGACTGCACTTGCTGAGCAGACTGAGGCAATTTGGGAATTTCAATAATTACTCCTTCGTCCCCAAAAGTCTGCTTATACAGCACATAAATGTGAACTAACCTTTAGGAATCCTCTGCCGCTCTGACACCTAATATCAAACTTACACTTTGCAACAGGACAGAGGATGTATAATTTATGAGCTAGTGAAGTATCTTTAATTAAACCAGTATTTTCTAAATTTTGGCTGAATTTAATTCTAATCTAACAGAAAGAAGCAATCCAAGTCCAGCTGAGGTTTTCCTTAAATACCACCCTTGTTATCTGGGAGACTTTGAATCAAGTAAGATAGATGGTTTTAATTTCCATGTTCTCAGTGTAACACTTGGGGTCAATGTTTGCATACTTATCATAGGCAGTTTACCACTGACAACCACTGTAATTGTTCAACTTTTCCTTGGTGAAGACCTGATTGACTATTATGCACTGTATTTATTTTGTCTCACACTAAAATATAGATGATTGATTATTCCATTATTCTATTGACCAAGGCTGTAACAAGGTGTGACAAATACGTGCCATTACAGTCCATAACCAGCTGTGGAAGGTGGTGCAGTCAGGTAGGAGAATTTTAATGCACATGAATCTCTGGAAAGCCTTAGCAAACTTTAAGGACACTGTATTTAAAAGACGTTACCTGAATTAATCGTATTCATTTCTGCTAGGTACTTGCTAAGGTTGAAAAAAGAAAATAACAGGTCCTGATCTGGAAAGCTTAGACTGTGATTGAGAGTCCATGGGAGCCAAGAGAAATTCTTCCAATGAGTTCCTGGGTTTTGGCAGGGTCCTGAGGATAATCCTGTTTACTTCACTGAGAGTTGTGTCAGCCCTGAAAAAAAATCTCCATTTTTTAACTGCATTAAAATGTGCAGAGAAAGAAGTGTCTTCTGTCACTGATGTAGCACATTAATGTGAATTATATGCACATATCAAGGGGAAAGAGAAAAATCCTATATTTTAAAGCTCTTTATCTGCAACTTGGTCTTTGAAATGTATAATTTAATTATCTTTAAACTGCTTTGTTCCTTCTTAAAATAAATAATATTTAATTTTCCTTTTAAATATCACGCATTGATGGACACAGCACTGGGGACTGTGGCAATGAAATGGTGTTGAACCAGCCACTGGAAATTAGTATTAATAAACAATGCATTTGCTACCAGTCTGTCATATTAATTAGTCTTCAGAATGTGTCAGAGCTTTTCATTTGTATTTAACATTGCCTGAGCTTACCGCCAATTAAATACAATGTTGTTATCAACTCAACTCACACGTGATTACATTGGATTAATGTAGTTCTTTTCTTTGATCCACTATAATTAAAAATCAGAGTTGTGATTTTAAACAAGTGTAAAAATATAATCAGTTTGTATATGCAGCTGCCTTTTTCTTCTAATATACTTTAATAACATTCACCTCCAAGGAACAGCTGTGGAAGCCCTGGGCCCTATTTAGCAGCTCAGAGGAGACTAGCATTTTGGAATTGCTGGAAGAAGCCCTTTGTGAGTCCCTGTTCTTGCCCCCTGTCCAGATGTTTCTGATGATGTTTTGGAGTGAGACCTGGGACCCTTCAGCCCCCAAATCCTCCACAAGAACTCACCAGATGCAAGCTGAAAGAAAATAGTGCCTCTAAACTCCATACTGTTTCCCTTGAAGCCTGATGGCTGCTCCATGCCTGGGGGGGCTCTGATGGCTGGGAGCACCAGAGGGATGTGCTGTGCATCCTCCTTCCCCCGCTGCCACAGAGCCCAGGGCCATATGGAGACATGGCCTGGTGTAAAATGGGCCACTGTGACTGCTGGGTGGATGTCAACACCTGTGTGACAGCCCCAGAATAACCAATCTACCCAGCCTTGACTTTTGAGGCTCCAGTGTTGCACTGAGCTTGATTTTGCCACCTGCCACCCAGCAGGGGTAAGGGACAGACAAAATGCCACCACTCAAAGCAGAAGGATGCTGTTTCCCATCACTTCCCACTTCTCTGCTGCTGACAGACAGGGCTCACCCAGCGGAAAGGCTGGAGGAGGCTGCTCCTCTGCTGGAGCAGATAGAAGTAATTAGTCAAATCACTGCGGCGCAGAGAGGGAAGCTGGCCCGTCTCTGCACCACAAATGACTCATTGCACAACAACTTCAGAAAAGGGGTCTTTTTCCCTCTTCTCCTTTGAGCAGGGAAACAGAGAGATGAGTTTTTCAAAAGGCCACCAAGGCTTTTATTTGAGAGCTTTGTCTTCCAGGTCTCCTAGGACCACTGAGAAAGTCATGACCTGAATAAATGTCATCAGCAGTCACTCTGAGAGGGATGGAACCAAGAGCATTTCTGCCTCTTGAGGGAGCGTAGCCATGACCTGGTGAGCAGCTGGCAGATAGCTGGTGACTTGTTATTCACCAGCCTGACAGACCTTTCATACCACGTGTGTCCCAGCGGTGCTGGGTCCTGTGGGAATAAGGCAGCCCCCACCTTGTCCATACCAGCCATGTGGGGAGTGCACAGCAAGGACATGCAGCCCCTGCAAAAGCACTCCTGGCTGGAAGAACATCTCCCCAGCAAGAAGAAACAGAGAGAGACCTACTCTCTTACTTTTTACCTCACCTGTGAGGAGCAGTCAATGCTGTGCCTGCTGAAACATGCTCAGCTCAGCTGTCTTGCCCACTGCTGTGCTCCACCGGCTGCCGCTGCAAAGGGCAGAATGCTGCAAGAGGCGTTTGCCTGTCCCACCATTCCCAAAGCTCCCCCCATGTCCTTCCTCAACCATTTCCAAAGCAGAGGAGCAGTAACTAAGCAAAAAACTAGAGCTGAATGAGTGGAAGGCAGTGAAAGATGAGCCACGCCTTGCTGGCCCCTCGGTAAGTAAGGCAGTGTTCTGCTGAGGTAGTGCTCTTTGTGCACATAATAAGTAGCCTTCCTGTGAGATGAAACCTCAGGCTCCTGATTCAGCTGATATTTATGGCAAATTGTTGACCTATTGCAGTTTATTCAGGATTTTTCTTGTCCTGGTAGAGTGGCTCTAACAGTGACAGATTTGTCATTCTGTTTCTAACAAATATGCGGCTGAAACTTGTACCTTGAAGCATCCCAGATAATAATTGCTTCTGTGCTCCACAATAACACTCTGTGTTTATAGGCAAGGAAAAGAATTAATTTAATATTAATAAGATTTAATATAGCCAGTGCTAGCTTGTGTCACAGAATAACTCATAGGGACAATTTTAATTTCACCTGACGTTTATATTGATGATTTCTCTCCTGGGCTGGAACCAGAGGACAGTGTGGCTGCACCCTGGGCAGTGAGAAGGGCAGCCCTGCTAACAAGAAGTGGCTGTGGGGAAAGTGTTCAGGAGATCCACTTGTCACCTGGAAAAATTTTAAAGGAGAAAGCAGGAAAATGGCCCTTCTTTCTGTTCACCTTGGGAAGGAACAACTGCAGAAGAAGTCTCCTTGCCTGGGTGTGATGCAGTGGGTTTGATGGATTAAATGCCGCTTTTTTAGAGTTTTTCCTGCTTTACTGTAGCATGAGCAAAAGGACATTTCTTATGTCACTTCACACAAAGAGGAGATGTGTCAAATCATAGAGCACCACGCTGGAAGTGACCTCAAGGATCACCTGGTCCAACATTTTTTGGCAAAAGCAGTGTCAGACAAGATGGTCAATCACCCTGTCCTGCTGAATCTTAGAAGTGTCCAATGTCAGGGAATCCAGCACTTCCCTGGGGAGATTATCCCACTGGCTGATTGCTCCCACTATGAAAAATTTTCTTCTTGTGTGTAGTTGGAATCTTCCCAGAAGTAATTTGTACTCATTATCCCTCCCTTTTTCCTGTGACTCCTGTGAAAAGGGAGTCTCTGTCTTCTTTGTAGCCACCCTCTAAATAGTGGAGCATGGATATAAAGGCCTTCTCAAAGGCTTCTTTTCTCAAGGCTGAACAAACCCAGTTCTCTCAGCCTTTCCTCGCATTGCAGCCCTTCCCAGTCCTTGGCTCACCTCTGCAGCCTCTCTCTGGACTCTCTGCCTGTTCACATCCTTTTTATGTCACAGGCCCAGAACAGAGAACATATTCCAGGTGTGGGCCAACTAGTACTGAGTGAAGTGGGACAATGACTTCCTTTTGTCTGCTGGTGATGCCCCTGTTGATGCCACCCAGCACCCTGCAGTGTCCCTTTGCTGCAGCCATGCACTGCTCACTCACACTGAGCTTGTAATGCAGTGACAAACCAAATCCTGCCTTGTGCTTTGCCACCTGTTCAACCCAGCAAGAGGCTCTGATCAAACCCCTCCTCTGAGAGTTTCTAAAAGGCTTTTATTAGCAGTGAGATGCAGCCTGCAGGGACCTGTCACACTGATGTTTCCCTGACAGGGGTCAGAGATCAAACAAACTTCCTCAGTGATGTATGTCCAAGTTGTCTTTCATATCCTTTCAGAATCCTTTGGCCTCACATTTCATATCACATTAAGGTTTTTCCAAAATACTTACGTTTGAGATGGAACTCAGGCTGAAGCTTGTACCAGCCTGGAGGTGAGCACTGCAGTTTGCCCAGAAGTCAGGAAGAGCATCCTTGTCTGCCATGGGCTGGATTGCCAGTGCAGCTCAGCCTGCATGAGTGAGGATGCTGCAGATAGCTGAGGTCTTGGGAATTGCTAATGAATCCAACTGCTCTGCCAGCAAACTATCCTGGGTCCCCCACTGGCTGTGTAATTAAAATGGGGACTGTATGGGTGTGAAGTTAATGCTGTATACATAATGTATCTGTCCCAAGGTAAGCCTTCACATCTGTTCTCTGTAAAAGTGTAAGTGCAGGATATAATTGAGTGAGTGAGAAATAGTTTGAGTGGAAAGCAGTGCTGTCCACCAGCAGCTCAACCCATGCCTCACTGCAGAGAGCAGTGAGTCTAACCAGCCAGAGTTAGAGCTGGCATAAAAGCAGGCTGGAGGCGCTCCTGGTTAAAAACATTCATGGCTTAGATTTTAAATTTTTCCACTTTATTTTGTCATTGAGGACAAAGAGAAACCTCAGCCTGTTAATGCCACCAGCTCTCCATTTCACACTGACGTTCCTAGGGATAGCAGAACTGCCTGTAAAGTGTCTGTCACCTAATGAAAATTGGAAAAAAACCTCTTCCAGGCTTCTGCACACCCCTGTCACTCATAAATAAATTGTTACCTAACCCTTGTCTGCCCACCTCTTCCTGCTGCTGGAGCTAAAGATGGAGACAAACTTCCCTCAACAACTGCTGCTCATCTGGGTGTGGGAGAGCTGCTGCACTTCAGGGAGAGCTGCTAATGTGACAGAAAAGAGGGGGAAATACCTGTCCTGGCATTTTAGGAGTGGAAGCGTCTGCAAGTGCATATGTGGAGTCAGAAAGACTCACCCAAAATATTTGCAGCTGTAGACAAAATCTAAACTACCCACCCAGGCTTTTCTTTCCACCTCAACTACTTTTTTTTTTTTTTTTGCTTAATGTCAGTTTGCTTGTCAGCCTCCGGCTGGGGTTTTCATGTTATTCCCTCACTTCTTTCAGTAGGATCCCTTTGCCAGAGAAAGAGAGAAATGTCACAGCATGACAGCTCCTCTGTCCCAGCTGCACATGTGAGCAGGGGGCCTCTGGCAGGGGCCAGCACACAGGCCTGGATGGACAGACAGACAGACAGCACAGCTCCTGATGGGGGCAGCATGAGCAGAATGGTGTAAGGGCACCTGTCACACCCAAATGCAGCAGCCGGGGGATTTAAAATAAAATGTGCAAATTTGGTGTTTGCACTTGGGTGGTTTCTCCTGGCACAAAGTGGGATGATACGAGGTGCATCCTGGCCTCTTTCTCTCTCCTTCCACCACCCCCCCAGCACTGGCTCCTCAATACTTTGAGATGCATGATAATATTAGGTAATTTAATGGTTTATAGTATATGTATATCTAGTCACATTTATTGCTTATAATAATTTTATGTAGTATATTTATTTATGCATATAAATATATGTATATCCACAAATAGCCCTCTAAAAGACCTTTATATATTTATGTTTATATGACATATCTAATACATATGTAAGTATAATATAGTATATGACAATATAATATATATGTGTATGACAATATAATATATATGTGTATGCATATATTTAGAAAGGTGTTATCCATGCATGTGTGTCTATATAAAGACCTTTTAAAAGGTCTTTTTTATGTATGGATACAACTGGCATATATATATATATACACATATATATATAGCCACATAAATATGCATATATATGCATGCATTTTAAATATTAAAAAACATTGGAGTTTAGCTATGTAAATACCTCTGTATATAAATATCTGAAAACTTTCTATATCTGTATCTAGTGAACATAAGCATTTTGCAGAGGGCTGTGGCTGTGGTGCTTGGCTCAGCTGTGCTCAGCAGTGCCCATCTCACCTGCCCAGAAGGTCTGGGGGAAGTCCCCATCTCTATGGGCTGCTGCTGCTGCTGCCTGTTCAGGGAACTGTGACTAAATGCCCGAAACAACCTTTGGCTGAGCTTGTGTTTGAGCATTTGTGTCTGTTTCTCTGTCCCTCGATGCCACTCTATAAACAATGAGATTTCAATTCCCCCTCTGCCACGTCTCTGAGCATTTCCTGGCATCTGTCTGTGTTCAGAGCTGATAAACATGGAGTATGCTGCAGCCTGTCCTGTGGGAGATGCACAGGTGTGCACACACCCAGGGCTTGCTGTCTTGCCACTGTTAATTTTCCCTTTTCCAGTGACTGTTTTACTCACAGCCAGTGTTTCAGCCTAGTCCAAAAGTGACTCTGGAGAGTGGCTGAGGATAGGGCAGAGCCAGCAGAGATGGCTGGGTCTTTGGAGAGGAGACGCACAGGTGGAAAGGGATGCTTTGCTTCTCAGCTGCTGGATTTGACTAGAAATCTTCTGTTTAGTGTCTATAGCACAGATACTGATGGTTTGTTTATCATCTGCAGCCTGGTTTACATCAGGAGAGGCTTGGGATTCAGTGTTCCCTTCCCTTCTGGTTTCAGGACTCAGTGGGGTTTGCAAGTGCTGCTGGAGTAGACTGAGGATAGGGCAGTACCTGGAAAACTCAGCTGGGGCATGCACACCTGGGCAGCTCAAGGCAGTGCAACATTCTTGCCTACACATAGCCAAAGCTGTTATGTTGATTTTGTGCTCCCTGGAAAGACTTTTCTTTTGGCCAATTTTTTTTTTTTGCATATCTCTGGCTCGAAATTTATAAAGCGCTTGACCACCCAAGGAGCTTTGCAACTCCACCATCTGCATCGTCGCACAGCAAGCAGGTCCCCACCTGCTTCAGAGCAGTTTAAAGGGAAAAAACTTCTAGGAAGGAACTGGAAGGGGAATTGGGAGAAAAATATCTTCTTTAAAGACCAAGAATTAGCAGAATCTAAGTGGCATAATGAAGGAAGCTTTGGCAATAAAGCAAGCTGTGTGAATAGGTCAGGAAGGGAAGGATGAAAGAAAACTTGCTTAAATTTAGACCTTGGAAAGACTATTCAAATGCACAACTTCCACAAACAGGGCATGAGAAAGAACAAGAAGAGCAGACTGGAGGGCTGTTGGCTCAAAGCACAGGGCAGGAGTATATGGACAGGTTATGTGGCCTCTTCCTCAAAGTGGGAAAAATACCTGGCTTTTGGATGAGGAGGAAGATTTGGAGCATCGACTACAGGCAGCATGGGAAAGGGACTGAATGCAAAACTGAAGGTTAAGAAAGAAGGGCAGAAATTCCAAATTCCAAATACATGAGCCCATGCTGAGCTGGGTTTTATAGCTTCTGATCAGCAGGAACCTGAAACAGGACTTTTTTGGGTATTTACATAGTTTATTGGGGTTTATTTGGCACCTAAGGAGCAGGCTTGAGTTCCCAACAGCAGAGTGGGCAGTCTTTTTCCTGCAGTTTTCCAGGTGGGTGCTTGACCATCTTACCAGCTCAGGGGTGAGATTGTGTACAAGGAGTGTGTCTGATGCCATGCAGGTATTTAAGAAGGGCTTGCTGAGTGATCAGGTCCAATATTCAGAGCTTGGTCACGTTTTTCTGAAAGAAAGACCATTTACAGAGACATGAAGGCAAATGGGATAAAATGCAACATGATTTATCAAGCAAGATTAACCTGAAATCCCTAACTGATCTTGTAGATAAAGGAAATCCAACAGTTCTCCTCCTCCAGGATTTCAGTGAATCTCCTGCCTTTGTGCTCTGAATATCTAAGTGTAAGTCGTGCTGGAGAAGATGAGGATTAATTAACTCAGAAATAGGTGATGAATCGGCTGATAGGGCCCAGTAATGGTAAGAGAGCTTTTTCAAGGACTGGTCTGCAGCTTACTTTGATCACTCCCTGTCTGCATTAAAGGCCTCAGCAGAGGAACAGGGGCTGAGGGAACCTGGTGGGGACGATGGCAAACACACAAGGAGTTGTGTTTGGGATATTTTAATGAAAGGACCTGGAAGACCATGAACACACAGGAGGTCAAAACCAACTGGTACAACATGGTAAGAGGAGCTCTACTGTCCCCCAAAGCCCCATGGCAAGAGGAAGCACACTCAGTTTATCGCACATGGTGCACCAAGGCTCTGAATTTCCTCATGCCCTGCTCCATCCCTGTGCCTGGAGGCTCGTGCAGCTGCATGTTGGATGCTGTCAGATGCCAAAAGCTGTGACATAACCAAGAAATGCTGGTGGTATCACGCCTGGCTCAGCACCCCCTTGTTCACAGCTACCAGGGAAACCTGTCACAACCACGCTCTGGTTTTCTTGCTATACTTCTCCCTGCTGTCACCCATCTCTCTGCATGCCTGATTTCTGACTAATGTAAATACACACCCCCTTCTTTAGCATAATTGAATACTAATTTCTTAATATGTGTTATTTTCTACTGTATCTCTGTTTCCCTGCTATCCATCCTAAGAGTGCCAACAATTGCTATCACTGTTTGACTGCTGTGTGTATATAATTAGAACAGTTGGCCCAGGTAATTTCTTTTTGCTTCCTTCAGTTCCTTCCTCTGCTTTCCTCTAGCTTGCCTTTTGGGGTTTTCCATCATTTTGGTGGAAGTTTTCAAAGCAGGGTGTGTGGCTTTTAACTCTTCCACCCATTGAATTGGAGGCCACCAGCTGCTAAACCCTCTAAAATCTCTGAGTTCGTTAAACTCTCCTGAGCAGCTGACTCCTCTCATTCTCCATTCTTATCCCCGAGGCTCTAAGTGGAACTTTGTAAATGATGATTCTGCAAGTGAATTGCCTGGCTGAGGAAATTGCCTGGCTGCTTCTATCCCCCCTCGGTTGCCAAGCATCCAGGGCTGCTGGTGTTCAGCTCACCCCCAGTGTGCCCAGGGAAGGGACATGCCAGGACCTGGACCTGGCCAGCCCATCATCTCCAAGCCATCCTTGCTCCACCAACAGGGAAAGGAAAACACCCAGTGGGTGAGGGATTCATGTGGAGACACAACACAAACCCACACTGGAGAAATTCCCCCTCTCCTCTCCCCACATGTCAGAATCTGTCTTGAAAGATTTCCTTTCACAGGGAAGCACCTGTTTAATTACAGCTATTGCAAAGACAGTTAATAGCTGATGAACACAGCAGTATATTTTAATTGAATATATTGAACACTCTGAAGGAAAAGCACAGCTCTTGACCTTTCTCATGAGTGAAATGTTAGAACAAGCTTCTCTACATTGTGAGCCCATGGAGATCATGGAGGGGACCACCCATTACTCTTAATGGAGCCACACATGTAAATCCCTTTATGACAGCTAAACAATGGGCTGCTGAACATGCAATTAGTTTCATTTCATACAGTTATTGTTCATATTGGAGGGTAAAAGGGTGGGAGGGATGCTCTGGCTAAAGAAGAGTGCTCTAGGTTGCTGTCTCTGGCCACTCCAGCCTCAGCCATTCCACAATAACACTTTTGTTAATGCGTGGGAGACTTTGGGTGATTTAATGCTGGTGGCTACAGTTTGTCATTGCAAAGGGACAGATCTGTGGGCTAACCACCCTCTCCTGCCTTCCAGGATCAGGACAAGAAAAGCCAGATTTATTCAGGAGGCCAGGATGCCCACCTGGGTGCAGGAGCAGCAGAGATATGGGACCCCACACCCCAGCCAGCTTCTGTCTTTATTGATTTCTAAGCTTGTGATTAAAGTTTGCTCATGCTGTACCTTCCTGAATTGGCACTTGGGTCCTTACTCCAGCAAAAACTCGCATTGATCCGTGCTGGAGCACAGGCTGAGTAAGCCCTCGGGGACCAGCTGTATATTTGCAGCATGATGCTCTTCAGACACATGACAATTTCAGCACAATTTTGTAACATTAAAACAGCATTACCAGTGTGTCTTTAACTGGCCATAAATAGAAACCTTGACTTGTCTACAGTGGTTTGATATTCCAAGCTAGACAAGAACATTTAGTCCTGGCTTGCAAGCCATTTTATCACCAAAAAGAAATTTTGTAGGTTAGGTAAGTCAAGAGCCTATTCTTGCAAAACTTCAGCCTGTGACTGTGAGCTGCAGTGAAACTGCATCTAATATTCAAGTGCAGGAAAAAAAGGAAAGGCTCTTTTTAAGGCTCATTAGTGATGGCAAAAAGATACAAAAAGACCAACGCCATTTTACACTTGTAAAAATACCCCTAGTAGATTCATATTTTTTAATCTTCAGTACAAAAGCTCCATAACTACAGCAAGGCATAAGTTTCCAATGACTAGCTAACCTTTTTTTCTATAGCCTCTGGCATTAAAACTCTCAGTGAAAAGACACTTTACAGCTAGTTCGGGCAGTTCATTTTCTGTCAATCAACTCTTAGGCTGGAAGTATAAAGGCAGCAACATGACAAGATTTCTATTTTAATATCTTTACACTTGATAAGATAATCCTAGAGGAATGGTGGTGATCAAATATTTACAGGCAGTGCTCACTGACACAGTCTATTGTAAAATTAAATACATAAAATTATGTGGGGATAATGTTAATGTTGTGATAGAAGGACAAAAGGCAGTGCTCTCAAAATGAAGGTTGACTCCTCTTAATATATCCTCTGAGGCAGGACTAGCGCTGCTGGCACAGGGAACAGAAGAGCTGTTTTCATTTCACATTTTGTGACGTTTCTCTGCTTTTCAGAAGCTTGTTTGCTATTTAAACACATTTGCTTACTTAATGATCTTGATTTTTAAGTATGTATTTGTGTGTGTGTGCTGGATGTCTGTCTGAGGGGCACTGCATGGCTAACGAGGCCTGGGAGAGAGCAGGATTTTGCACTGAGCCACCCCCTTGGGAGCCCAGGTTTGGTCCCAGCCCTGGCTTGGGCTGTGCAGACAGAGGGCACAGGCTGGGGACATGGGGGGGCCTTTGCCCACCCACTCCATCAGTCAGGGAGAGCAGTTATCTCTGGGGAGCTTTTCCTATTGCCCTCCAGACAGGCACCTGCCCCAGGACAGATGGGAGTGCCCAAATTCCTGCTTTTATTGACCATGAGACTGAGCAAATGCACTCAGGGAGAAACCTTTGCAAATATCTTTCTCTGTCTGCCCCTTCCCTCTCTGCATTCTTGATGGGACATGAGGTGACCTGAAGGGCCTGTCCCTGCCCCAGCTGTCCCAGAGGAGCACTGGCAGCACCATGGGGGACATGAGGTGACCTGAAGGGCCTGTCCCTGCCCCAGCTGTCCCAGAGGAGCACCGGCAGCACCACAATACACCACGGCCCCTCTGCCACTGCTCTTTAATGACGCTCCAGTGATGCTCAGCCAGAGCCCAGGAAAAATGAAGTGCTGATTTAGGCTGAAAAGCCAGTGCTAGCTAATATGGGAAATTACTCCAGCAATCATCACTCTTTTCCTGTCACTATGGTGACAAAAGAAATGACAAAAGCCTGAGCAGAAAGATATGGTGACACAAGTAGAGAGGAACAGAGCAAATGCCTGGCAGCTGCGAGGCAGATCCAAGAGGGGACAGGCAGTGCAGGAAACCTGTGCTGGAGCCATTGCTCACTGTTGGGTGCAGCTGTGTCCCACACAGGGGTTTGCAATGTGACACAAGCACTAAACCCACGTTGCACCAAGTGCTGCAGTCAATGCAGCTAACACAGACCTAAAAGATATAATAATCTCAGTCATACAAGTCTTTCATGCCACAGCTTTAATCCTAATACACTAACCATTGATTTTTGCACCACATTCCTCTGCAGGATTTGCCACTCACCCTAAGGGGTCTCCTCCCCACAGTGTCAGCAGCTGAGCATTGTTAGAGGACACAGCGAGGAACTCTGCTCTTCCCAGCTGAAACAATGATCACCTGGGACTCAGAAAGAGGTATCTACAATGAATGGGAAAGCACAGGGGGACATGCCTGGAGGCAGCCCTGGACTGTGAGGAGCAGCTGAAGCGATTCTGCTTAGCCCCTTGTCTCTGCAGCACTGCTGGTCAGGTTTCCCTGGGGCCCTTCCAGCCTGCCCCATCATACCACACACAAAGACAAGGTCACCAGCTCCCAGATGCCCAAACACCAGGCTGCTGTGCTGCTCAAGGGGAGAAATCTATCTCAAGAATATCTTCTCAAGAAACACCAAAGAAGAAACTGGGCAGTTGCAGCAAAATGTGCAGGTCTGAGGACAAGTTGCTCAGGAGTCTCTGGTGGAGAAGGTGCCGGTGTGTTGGTGCCCATCCTGCAGTGACACTCCTAGCTCTGGGAGCCAGGTGGAGTCACCAGCAGATTGAACAGCATCCAGTGTCTTTACCACTTTAGGCTGAATTTTATATTCTTGGAGTCACCTTCTAAAGGAGGAAAAAGGGTGAGGTGCAGTGGGGGAGCAGAAGAAGGTTCTGGAGAGAGAAGCAGGGAAAATCTTCATCCTGAAATGGCAAGCCAAACACACTCTCTGGCCCCTCATCTTTTTTTTCTTTTTTTTTTCAGGAGGGAGCACTATTTTACAGCCAGCTCTACTCATGAATGATTGTGCAGAGCTCTGCTAATGGGCCCTGCCAAGCTGTGGTCACCCTACGGAGCTATTGGCAGGAGAGGTGGCAAGTTGGAAAGGACTACAAGGGAACTCTGCATGATATTTTTTGATGAGCTGATTATTCAGAAATTTCACAAGAGCTGAAATATATCACTCTGTTCTGAAACTCACAGGCCTGCCAACACACAGGACAGCTTACATGAGCACCAGCATTTTCTCCTTCACAGATCTGCTGGCCTGCACGTCAGGAACCAGATGTGGGAATCGGACAAGGCTTTTCAGCAGCCATCGACCACAGTGACAGTGAGAGGTGGGGAGTGGATAGGAGTACACAGAAAGCTGGCATAGAAATTATTTTGGTACTTTCATGGCTGTCACTATGTGTGTATTTGGGCTTGAGAGTTTTTCATTAGCTCTGTGGGTACTGGGGCATTAAGATTTTTATTGCTTTATGGCTGGGAATGAGATGACCTCAGATCCCACATGGATTCAGGTATTTTTGTTGCAGGAGTGCTCAGTCCCTGGCCACATTTCAGGGTACTGTCACATGCCAGGAGCTGACTTTGCCTCCCCTCACTGCAGCCAGAACCCGCTATCTTGGCATCGGACTGAGTCTGCAGCCCAGTCAGGCTCCCACAGAGACCAACAGAACATTTTCCCTTCTCTCCAACATTAATTAAAAACAAAACACTGGCTTATTTGAGCACAGAATCAAAAGAGAGCCTGATACCTGAGGGGTGGGTGAATGTGTGCTGGGGGGTTGGTTGGAAGAAGCATAGATTTCTGAATTAACACACAAAGTCTTCAAGGAGCTGACACGGCCCATCCCCAGCCCATTGACCTGTCAGCACATAACCATTTTGAGCTGCCTGGGGTGGCATCAGCTGGCCTGTGGAGAACCTGGAGCTGGTACATCTGCGTCTGGAGCAAGAACAATGCTGAATTGCTGAAAGACAAATAACAAACATCCTCATGCTGCACTCACAGCCTTTGCTGAAAGCACTTGAGCTGCCTGGCATGGCAGGAAGCAGATGTATGGGCTGATGTGTCCCCATCAGAGGTGTGCTCCCAATAACCCGTCTGTTCTCAGACATCTCTTCTGCAATTTCTGTTCCAGGGCAGTCAGGGGAGATGTGGAGCTCCCAGCCTGCCCCTACAAGTCAGTGAGGAGAACTGTGGCTGAACCACAGCTTCTTTACCCATGGAAAAAGAGGCACACAGGCACAGCCCTTGCAGCCCTTCAGAAGAACTGCTGCTTCAGGAAAAGCACTTAGGAATTGAAAAAATCTGGGAAATTTTCATCTGCGTAAGGACAGGGAACAAGGGTCTGAGCTCTGTCCTGTAATGAAGGCACTCCACAGGGACCATTCCTCTTGTGTCATGTCCATCTGAGCCCATGCACAGGTGATTTTTCCTGTGTTTCCTGCTTTGGGTGAGGGAGCTCAGCACTGCAGCATTCCCCAGCCCAAAGGCAAGCCCCAGGTATGACCCCCATGAGGATGAGAGATGAAGGTTGAAAAGGACAAAGATGGTTCCAAAGGCCATCAGTGTCTTCAGCACAGCATCTCCACACATTTCCAGCAATGGCATCTCTGTGTACAGCTCCCTGCCTGTGGAAAATCAGGTCTGCAAGAAGTATATAAATGATCCAGACACCATCCTCAAGGTCCATATCTTAAAAAAACAGTGAGGGTTTACTCCATATACTGCTGCAGGAAGTCATGTACTTCATGATCTGCCTTTTCTAATCGCTCCTTATCTCTCACTCCAATCCTTTCTCATGTCCCTCATCTATTGCAAATTCCCTTTTTAAGCTGGAGCGAAGCACATAAATATTTTCATGCTGCATAAATAGGTTGTTTTGTGCATAATGTCACAGGAGGCTTTTTTTAAAAACAGGACCTTTAGTGCTGTGATAACGGCCTCCTCATTTACACAAATGAAATCTTCCATGGAGCTCAGCACTCATCTGCTCTGCAGCCCCCATGCAAAATGGTTGGCGCAGCGCCCGCTCATCACAGGCTACAGAATTAATACAGAATATTCCATAATAAATAGGAAGCCATTGAGCACCAGGTTTAAAAATGCCTTGCAAATGTAACTGATGCTGAGGTTTTTCTTTTAGTGTTCCCCAGCAGCACAACCATTGTCTTCCTTCTGTCTGAAGTCACAGCTACTTGAAATGCTAAAGAGCAAAAGGACAACCATTTATGTTGGCCCATTTGCCAGTATCTTTGACCATTCTGTCTGCTCACCTTACCTTCTCTGTCACTTCTTGCTCCCTGACCTTCATTTCCTGTTTATTCAGCCCTTGCTCAGGGTCTAAAAAGTGCAGACACCATCAAAATGGACTTTTCATTTGCTCTGCACAGAAAAAGAAATAGTGTTACAATCTGTACAGTTTTTAAAAGGGCTAATGGAAGATATTGGGGGCCACACTGGGTCATGGTAAGTGAATCAAACTGGTTTTCTGGAGCAATATTTAAATAGCACAACAGTAAAAACTGGAATCAAACATCAGTGATTTTGCTCCAGTATTTCTATTTAAATTTGACAAGCATAAAGACTTCAAGCCAATGGACTGAATGGCTCTGCAGTACAGAGCAGAGCGAGACTTGGTGAAAATTATGAGAGCTCATCCATTGTGCATTTTCCTACTTCTCAGGTCAGGTTGTAACCCTCCAGGACAGACAATCATGGAGCAGTTGAATTTGTTCTGAACATGATCAGACTGTGCTGCCAGGCAGGCAAAGCTCTACCAGGCTCTGGCTTGGACCTGGCTGCGACCTCCTCAAGCCCTCGGGTAGGCTCTGCACCCTATGGCCTCTCTCAGCAAGGCTCTTGTTGAAAGACTTGGGGGCATTTTGTTTTTCATCCTGAGACTGGGGGACACAGAAAGCTTTGGTTGTTTGCTTCCCTGCAGTTCCAGAGGAGGATTATGGGTGCTCTTTTCACACAAATCTTACGGACTCATTTATTTTCTCTTCCATCTGTTGTTTGACTTCTTTTCCTGTATTATGTGTTAGCAATCAACAGCTAACCCATGGTGGGTTTCTTCCTGTGCAGGGTTCTGAACACAGCATTTCTTGCTGAGATTGTTCCCCGTGGGAGGCTCCCACTTGTTGTTTGTGGCTGGGAACAGCCATCCATGCCAGTCTAACCCTAATGTGATTACTTCTATCCCATGAGCAACTTCACATATTAATTGTTTTACAGAAATATTTTGTATCACTTAAAAGTCCAGAAGTCTTGTCATAATGCATTAAGAAAGAGAGAAAAGAAAGATCTAAGGAAGCTTAATATTTCCTGTTATAGGACCCATCCAAAGAAAAAACAGCTTTTGAAATTTATCTTGACTAGTCTGTAACAAAGTCTTGGTTTGTATGAATTGCCACAGTGCTAAAAGATCTAATTTTTCTATGATAAAATAGCCTACCTACAATAACTTTATCAAAGAGCACAGCATGGAGAAAACACTTTGTAATGTACCTAAACACAGTATCTACCTGATTTTCCTGGCATTTTATTTCGATTTAGGCCAAGGGACAATTTAAAAAGATTCATTCCCAAGTACACAATTCAGAAAAATATGAGTTACAATTCAGAGCAATATTTTGAACCACTGCTGTTTAGTTGTCTTAGCTGGAATTCAACCTTGATGATATCCAAAGGTCCAATAAAATTTTTCATGGAAGAATCCCATATTTGTAGAACATAATAAAATTGTTGAGCTGCACCTCCAGGGCCACTAAGAACTGGAGAATGAGGTCGTTCTTCCTGGGGACTTTCTGGCGTCATGGGATGTGTTCCAAACACTTTGTTACCTGAGAAATATCAAACATAACAGATCATTACATATAATAGCAGCTTTGATCTTTGTTAGTAAGACAAAATGTGAGGCTGTTTATTACTAACTACTTAGGTGCTCATTAGTGTGTTCTGACAGGAGTCACTGACAGCAATAGGCAAAAGGAAATGTTCAGAGTTAAACCCCCACACAGCACGTGGCAGCTCCTATTAGAGCCCGTGCAACAGAGGAAGGAGAAAAGCCTTGCACACAACTATTTTAAAATTATTTACCAGAGCAAGAAAGAGATTTATCTGATTTATTATCTGCTTTTTCAATAAACTGCACTTGCAAATAATACTAATGCCTGCCTTTCACAGCATGCATTTCATTCTAACTCACAAAGCACTCTTGGACAGAGGTCAGGATCATTTTACAAAGAACAAACATGAAGTGAGGCCACCTCTCTGATGTCCCTGAGTAAGACAGCAGAGTCCCCAGCTCTGTTGACCGCTTGTCACAGGAACAAAGGATTAGAAAGGGCATCTTGTGTCATCAAATCCAGCTTCTTACTCTTCAAATCTATTTTGCTATTATAACCCCATGCAAGACTCTTTGGGGTTCATGACCTCTTATATAAGCTCCTACAAATAATCTTTCAAGACTATCATCTCTTGTATATCCTTGTCTGTCCTGACCCTGTGGCAGGACTCTGCCTAATGCCAAGGAATTTCACACCAGTGGTTTGGGATCATCACCCTGAAAATCACCCCAGCCTCACACACTGGAGAATGAATGGGGCATTTCTTGCCAGGTCTGCTCCAATTTTATGCATCTCTTGGTGCTCCATCCTAGTAAAAGGCCTGCAATAGATGCCATGACAGATGTGGAAGGTGTTCTCAAAGCAGAGAAATAGAAATGCTGAGAGCCTGCCAGCTGTGGAAGCTGTGTGTGAAATCCCTGCACAAGCTCACGGCACAGTTGCTACTGCAGTGGTAGCTGGAGGCTTGCAGCAGCCCCAGGTGCTGTCACAAATGGGGCATTTGAGTTTACCCCAGCAACACCTCTGCTTTTGTGTAGAGACATCCTGGCAAACAACAGAGCCTCAAGTACGCTCAGTCCAACATATTTCCAACATCCATCACCCCCTTCCTCTCTCAAATAACTACTTACTGGAGGAGTTATTAATGCCTTTCCACCTACACAGCCGAGATACCGACACTCACACAAAGGCAGTGCTCGAGCTTTGAGGTCATGTTCGAGTTGCTGGCTCGAATGTCTCTCTGGGCAGTTCTATTATGCAGCAGCTACAGCAACAGGATACCGCGATACAAACCTTAGCTCATAATTGAGCATGAAATGGGCTTTTGGCTTGGTATCTTCAGTTTTGTACCTTCACTTCAGAACATGTTTAGAGCTGGTTTCAATACTGGGAAAATTATCTCAGCTTATTAAACACAAAGCTGTTACCCAAGTGTTAGACGAGGGCACGGCCCCTGAACTCGCTCCCCGGGGCTGCGCGCGAGGCTCGGATCTTGCTGCTGTTGTGGCTGCAATTCCCCAGCCACCCACTTCTTTGTTTGATTGTCTTTTCTCACTGAAACATATGTTTCCCATTCCCACGGCATTTTGAGCAACAGTTTCCATTGTAAGCCCCTCCTGACTGACAGTTCGATGGCAGCCTGTGAATCACTTGGCATGTATTTTGTGAATCTGCTTCAAGGAGGGTCTGGCTGTTTGGTAAGAGATCCTCTGACAGCTTTGGGGGCAAGAGATGAACACCATTTTAGGACAGGTTTGGGTGTAAAAATTCCTGGTCACAGTTGATATCATCCCTATTTGAAGCTCAGCATTGTCCTGCACCTCACCTCTTTTACCCCAAGTCCTGTGACAAATCTCCATCACTTATGCTCAGCTTTCCCCATTTTCTTCTCATACAACATGACACACAAAGCCTATGATGAATCAAGAACTGATCACACTGGCAATATTTGATTTGGACAGGCAGCCCAGGTAGGCATTCAGACTGCTGGATGTACAGGTTAAGAGAACATTTGGCTGTCAGCTCTCTTCACCAACAGTAACACATTCGCTGCTTTGCATTTATGCTGTACAATCATGTCTGTGTCTCTGGCCCTGATATTTCTACTGTAGCCATAATTGCAGAATCCAAACAGTCCTGTGTGGAATTCATGTACTGGACAGCTGAATTAAATGGCTACCCATAGGAAAATGAAAGTCCAGAGAATGAGGTGTCTAACTTTCAGGACAGTACTACGAGCCTCAAACCAGGGCCCTGGAATAGGTATGAGTGGGACATTAGTGCCTCCCACAAGAGGATGGCATTTCATTTATAACTCTAGCTAGCTCTCCTGTAGCTCTGTTTTCATAAGAAATAATCACATGCTTCACCCAGAAAAATAATCAACCTCAACACTGAGGCTGCTGTGCACAGCACACCACATTTATTTGGGGAAGCCTTTTGCCCTGAGCTTTCCAGTCTGGGTGTCACTGCTGTACAGCCACTGCACCACTGCTGGCTGCTTACACCTTCCCTTGAAGAGGTAATCTAATTCTTGTGTATAAACCTTCTCCCTGCTGCAGAGTTGGAGGGTCTGGATATTTTACACTTAAAAAATAACCAGCAAGGGCCAGATTATGTTGTTGGATTTGTGTTGATAATTAACTTGCCCTGCATCCTATTGAAATGACAAAAAACATTACTTTATATGTACTTACTGTAGAAAAAGAGAATTTTGGGTGGAAAAGCACAGACCCTATGATCTGATCCATCTTCTCTTTGCTATTTCCAACTACTTAGAGCATAATGTCACACTGAAATGCACACTTGGAGTGCTGCATTCTCTTCTGACAGATTGTTATGATGTTTTTCAAGGTGACCTTCATAAAACGTGTTTCTTTTCAAGCTTATACTTCATTCTCAGGTCATAATAGTTTCACACAGACAAGCAAACTGCCAGCTCCTGCTTTCTAATTAATGCTTCTTGGAGGCTTCTGAGTGGGGGATATAGTTAATAGCACTTAAACCTGGAATGCAGTGAAATCTAAAGCAGATTACTGAGTGATCTGTGTGCTCTGTGATGTGTGGGATGTGTGTTTACTTAAGGGTTACACACACACAGCTCCTAGACCATGCCCCTTTGGGAACAGCCCAGGCCCTGGCACCACCTTGACCCTAACTCTCAAAAGGTTGCCCTGCTTTATAAAGTGAGGCTCTGAAACTACTGAGCTTGCTTGCTGCACCCCTTGTCCCAGCTCCCATTTCCCATAACACAGCATGCTGTGGTTTTCAAAACTGCCTGGTGACTCTGCCTTGCCAACAGGCAGCACCAAGTGCAGGAAATACCTCTGACCACACCTGTGGTGCCCACCCAGGGGACAACCTACACTGCAGCCCACAGTGCAGGTACAGCATCTTCTGGGGCAGGCTGTGTCCTCCCTGCATCCCAGAGCCACTCTGTGGATCTCAGACACAGCCATCACTTTCTGTGTTTGTGCAGTTTAAAGTACCAGAACTGATAGGAGGCTTTTTTCTTACAGTAAAACAAGCAAAGATGGGTGTTGCAAGTAATTTTGTCATACTTGCCTAAATTTAAGGAAAGTGATAGGATTGCTCTGGTGCTCACTCTCATGCATGCAGCATGGATTGTCACACTCCAGAGGTGCTGAAGCAAAATCAGATGCAAGTCAAATTGCCAGTTTAAATTCCCCCTGGCCAGCTGCTGCTATCAGTGGTAATTTCCCTGCTGAAGTCAATAGAGCAGCATTTTTTCACACATGCCGAGATCTTGGTGCAGAACAGGCAGCTGTGAGGCAGGATGAGTGCTCTCAAAGAATGAGTGGGGGAAAAAAAAAAGAATAAAATTTATACTCTCTGGAAAAGCCAAAAAGATTATATTATCCAGAAACATTGCCAGACTGGCAAGAGGAAGGACTGACATCAGAAATCCTGCAAGACTGTGCAGGACACATTACTTTGAAGGGATTTTTACAAGAAGTTGGCATGTTGCAGGGCACAAAATATTCAGGCAGATAAGCAATTAAAAGCTATTGAATATTTGTAACTCCAAGTACTCAGCAACAGAATATCACTGTCAACTTCTTTATGCAAAGGGACATTTTGACACTGTACTAAGACTGACTACTTTTCTAATGGCATAAAAGTATTACTTCAGTTATGCACAAAATAGGAAAACTATTGAAACTTGTACAGCCTGGTTCTTTCTTCAGAAATAACAACACAGAGTGAAGCTGCCTTTGAAGAGAAACATTTTTCACATACAATCTGAAGGTTAGCAAGTCTTTTAATCTTTAGCCTTTTTGCTGGCATGTGCAATTTAAAATGCACAAAACAGACTATCAAAACACCCAGCTATACATACTTAGAAAATTCAAAAGGCACATCTGAAAATAGGCTTGGAAATTAGGGTGCTGCATCAAATCCTGCTCTTTGAGTAAAGACTTTTTCCCTGTGGATCCACCTCAAAAAGCAACCAAGTTATCAAACACAGCTGACCAGAGGACAGCCAACACAGAATGAGAAACAGCTCCCAAAGAAGTCCTAAAGAGGCAAAATCTTGGTGCTACTAAGCAAGAGAGTGACTAACTGGGAAAATTCTATATAAAATATCCTCCCCCTAGAAACTTTCTCCACAGAAAGATTTTATTTCCTTTTCTTTCTCTCTTCCAGAGTCACATGAAGTTCACCTGAACTTCAGCTCTGCACACACAGTTCTGTGAGCAGAGCCTGCACTTGCTGGGGGAATTCAAGAAGTGACAAATCCTTCCAATGGGGTGGGATCCAGTGGCATGGGCACATCCAGGGGAAAACCAGAAACACATGCAAAACACAAATTCACTCACTGATATTGCACACACAGATAAAATATTTAAAGATAAGCCTTTTCTTAAGGGTGGCAATTTAGCAAGGCTAAATGGGTTAATTTCCTTAAGCAAGTGGGTGGATATTTTGGGTCCTTTGGGGACTGATATAGAAGCACTTAAGTGTAGTTAGTCAGCCAGCCAAGAGGGATCAGCACCAGCAAAGGAAGTAGGGAGAGAGCCAAAAACTTCTTGCCTTACTCAAGTATTTATTAGGAAAAAATTATTTGCAAGTCCTTCTTGATCAGATAGTCTGTAAATGAAGGTAGAAGATGCTACTGTACCTAGTCCAGTCATACAGGAGTTGTGGCAGGTGATGAAGGGCTTCTGATAAATGTAAGGGTAGCTGGAAAAGCCCTAAAACACAACTTGATCTGCCCAGGCTGATCTAGCCAAGCTGGGATTTGTTAAACAAAACAATGAAGTACAAAATTATTGCATGAGGCCTTAAAAATTTCCATTTATTGGCTGCAGAACACCCACATTCAGCTCTTTCTGACTTTCCCTATGCTGCATGAAAAAACCTCAAGTCAAGTGTCATTCAGGTAAACCTACAAATGGCAAAATTAATTCTTTGTAAGTGAAATACAAAAATAACTTCAAAGAAGGATGCATATAACCTTGTTAATTTGTCAAAAGTTTTCAGTCTTCATAACTTTAGAAGCAAGGTTAAGAGAGTAGACAAAGACTGAGAAATGCAGAAGGTGCAGAGATATACCTTTATCTCAGGTTCAGAGCCTTAAACCTCAGAAGCAAAATAATGCTGGGGAGAAGAGATTTGCAGTGATGCCTAATGTTGGGAATCAAGGGTAGGAAGGACTGCCTGTACTAGGCACTCTCATGATAATGATGCCAGGAAGATTTAATTTACCAGTTTGTTCTAGGAAAGGTAATGACCTTAATATCATGGGAAATGTACCAAGAGGTCATCCACACAGACACACACTGACTCATTTTCATAATAAATGGAAATAGATGTCCAGACACACGAATTTGCTTGCAGGAAAGGATTTATACCATCTATCCAGCTTTGTGTTTAGTATCAGAAGAGGTGAAGAACATTTTATTGATATATGGGGATTTAATTCCAACCCCTTTGAGAATCTCTAGGAAAAAATGCATTTCCAATTAATTACTGAAGAAACAAAAAAAACACAAAATAAAACAAAAGAAAACAAAAAAGTGCCCCCAAACCTACCAAATCAATAAAGAGAAACAATGGGATCACACTGGAACAGGGATGTGCCATTTTCCTTTAAGTACTATTCATTGGTGGCTGGGCCATAGATGGAGCACCACATAATGCCTCTGTTAGAGAAGAGTGCTTACACATGCATTACCAAGGATATGCTCTTCCTGGCTGAGTAATTCACTTTTGAGCAGCATATTTCTGAGAAGGTGAAATGTGGGTGTCTGAATGCAACTCCAGCAGCCACTGCAGAAATGTGACTGCTTAGCCCAAACCCTGCTGCTCCAAACCCTGGAGGTCCCAGCTGCTGGGGAGAAATTTCCTTCACAGATGGGAATTACATGTGTTACATGGCTTTTTCTGTGCCCATCCACAGAAGGGCTGGCACAGCTACTTTGGCTGGGGACGACAAGAGCATGGTCACGATGCAGGAAAAAATGGAAGGGGAAGTCTGATGAAATGGAGTCATCCAAAATGCCATCCAAATGGCAGAATGGCACAGGAGATGAGAGCTGCCACGTAAGTGTGCCACCCATACAACGTGCAGTTTAGCTCAAGATTTCTCAAGCTGGGCTGCAAGCAGTGAGTCACACAGAAAGAGGAGACTTATTTCTGGGATTTTGGTTCTTCAGAGGAAAAACATGACAGTCAGAAATGACAGAGAAGTGAGTGCTGGATGATGGCAAACAGCATATGGGGAGCAGGGGAGAAGGAGCTTCTGGCATCCTCGCTGCAGTGTTTCATCCCAGCCTAACTCACATTGATCTCTGGGGCCAGTTAATTTCTGCTGGAAGAATCTGGCTCCTGGGACTCCAGGTACAAAATGAAAAACTCTCAATTTCTAGAGCACCAATGTTAGTGTTTGCCAAATGTTTTCTCTTTTCTATTCCTCTCTGCAAATATATATTTTTTTCTTTTAAGATCGGTGGAAAATTTAGCAGAACAGGCAGTTTTCCAGCAGGCTTAGTTTTGGAAGTTGAACTGATCAAATAATTTAATACTTGACACGTCAGGTTAGTATTTGCTCATCCACTCTATTGTCTGAATTCTGATACAATTTTTTATGTATAGGTGCATATGCACGTGGTTGTACACAGACACACCAGTTTTAGCTCTGTGTAGAGGTACCAGGGCTATTTTCTGCCCTAAAAATAGAGGGAAGATATGTTAGGTTAAAAACTCCTCTTCAATAAATGCTGATGATTCTCATTTCTAGATATACTATTATTTTTGCTGTCTGGAAACAAAATGCTCTAGGATCTTGCTGATTTGTTCCAGAAGGAGCATGTTATTCCAGCCACTGTTGGTGCTGCGTCCTTTTGGAAACAAAACAAAGCTAAGAGCTTTGGTTTCTTTTGTTTCATTCTAGATACTTTCCCTGTTGTCCTCAAGAAGCCACTGGAGGCTTGAGCAGAGCTTTTGGAGTAAGCCAATGTGCAAATCATTACCTCTAATTTTCCTGGAAATACTTCTTCAGAATTTCTGCTTCAGCTGCCATTTCTTCTTCTGTTCTCCACTTGTCAGGGGAATCATCTTTGTCGTGTCGCTGCAACTTTTTGAGGGAGAAAGAAAAAAATAAATCAGTTTATTTATTTATTTTTTTTTCAGTTTTAATGTCAAATTTAGGGCAATCAATCTAACTATTGCATGTGTCATCAGGATGGATGGACCTGGTGATGAAGAGAGGAAGGTGCCACTGAAGAAGAAGGGAGAAGCTGATGGCTTTGCTGCTTTCCTGAAAAGGGGAGTTCCATATTAGGGTAAATATTGGCACTTGAGTGACTATTTGTGCACATGTCCATTCAAAGAATGCCTGAAACTTGTCAATTGAAGGCAGCATTTACACCAGACAGCAGAAACATTTACTTAAGGGATTAAGTATTAAGATTCCAGTGGTTCTCTAGGCACAGCACAGACTGCATCAACAGCACCAGCACTTCTAAGGAACTTCATAATACCAACTTCCTGTTAATGTCACAACAAAATTGAAAACTAATGAATTTACACTTTTTATTCCAGGAAAAATTATAGTATAGAAGATGAAGGGGTGAAAAACAAAGATGAAGTCATCATGAACCTGCCAAGCAAAGTGCATTACTGTCTATGGAATGTTTAGCAATAAACTAGGATTGGTAACATACCTCCAACTCACAAATACTTTTATCTATGCTATCTGTGGTGTTTCTCCTACTCTGAATTTTGCTGCCAGCCATAGTCCCATGTAGTTTTACACTCTGCAGCACAGATTTCCCCCTGCTCAGCAGATGAAGCTGCATTAGAAAGCCATTTCCTTTCATGCCAATACAATGCAGTAGCTGTAGGCAAATTAAAATGTATTACGGTTCGACTGAGAGAAGGCTAATCTTCATTGTAACATTAGCACTAAGTATGTTATAAATCCATCTTGTAATAATGCCACAGAATTAGAGGGAAATATTTAAAAGCCAGGGACTGGTACAGTGCACACACCATCATCACATGCCTGTGTCCACGTGTCTGCTCTCACCCTCTGCACACACCCACAGGGTGACCTGGCAATGAGTTATTGGAAAGACTATCCATCATCCTGCACTTTCTCTGGACTGGGAATGCTCCACCTTTGCAAGAGGATGCACCAGGATAGAGCAAGTGGTGGTATCTGACTGAGGTGTGAGCTGTTTTCTGAAAAAAAGCTGTATTTTTCTCATTCAACCTAGCACTGGTTCTAGGTACAGCAGGAAGGCTGTACAGCAGGAAGAGAGAGCTGCCCCTGTCTCTCAAGGTCTCCTTATTTAACCCAGAAGAGTTGCTTTTAGGGACATGATTTGGCTGCTGTTCTCCCTTGGTTCTGCACAATCCAGGTGAGAGCTGGCTCCATGTGGAGACTGGTGAAGTGGGGGTGTGAATGGTAGGTGATTTTTCCTGTTCAAAAAAACTGGTGAGTAGTAAAAAGGAGGGTTAGCCTGCATTGGCTGTTGTTGCCTAAATTAAAACTGTGCAGTTACAGACCACAGTGACTTCTCAAAGCTGGCAAAGGCGAGGGTTTCCTCTGCTACATAACAGCTAACCTTTAAAAATAATCAATCTTAGACTTGAGGTTAAAACAGATGTATGGAGAGCAGCAATGAATCCTGAAACCTGCCTGGAAGCCCAGCAGCCCTGGCTGCCAGTGCACAGCCCCCAGGACTGGATGGGAGCTCAGGGCAGGCATCTAGAGCCTCTGGCACAGAAAAGGTGCCTCCACATTTTGTGGGCACATTGAGAATGTCAAACAACAGCCTGAGGTGTTAAATCACTGCCACAGCCGAGGTAATCATTGTTCAACTGACTTATAGATGAGTATTATTTCAGTATGAAATTGCTACATCTGCCCCCCGAAGGGGATCCCAGGACTACTCTGTGCTCAGAGCTCTTACTGTGCCAGTAATTTCTGAGGTGCAATCCTCAATTATCAACCCAGTGCCACTTAGTTTGTGATATTACCAAACTAACGCTGGAGATACTGGGAAAACACCTCTGGTGGCTGCCTACCTTTCTCTGACACCACCATCCTGCAGCTCCTGTACAACCAAACCATAGAGACAGCCACTTTGATGCAAAATAGTTAAATTATGGATAACCTTGCTAGATGAGCAGTCCAGAGGAGGCTAAGAAGTTGATAAGAATACAGGAACATCTTTATGAACACAGGCTGAGAAAATTGAGGCTTTTCAGCCTGGACAAGGTTGCATGGAGACCTCAGCCCTGAGCAACCTGGTCTGGTGGGAGCTGTCCCTGCCCCTGGCAGAAGCAGTTTGGGACTAGGTGATCTTTATGGACTGTTCCAACCCCACAACATTCCATGGTGCTCTGGATGCTAAACACTTGCAGGTTCAAGATCAACAGTACCAACAAACAGATGACAAAATAAAGGTTTCCAATACCAACTCTAGCTCAGGGATTGGATGCACTACAATCCATGGAAGCTGAAAAGCACAGTGCAGGTCCACCTGTGCACCTTCCTGGTTCTTCAAATCTCCTGGATCTGCTAGGGATCCCTAATGCTGATGAGGTAATGTGATCATGGATGGGTTTAGTCTCACCTGGTTACTTAATGTGTTCTTATGTAAAGTGCATTTCAGAGGGTTCAGTTTTCCCTGTGAGGGCCTCTGTAAGCTAAAGCTACTTTATGCAAAATTATTTTGCATGTTTTAATTAAGAGAGGTTAAGAGATTCTCTATAGCATTTTGTCTAAATTGTAAAGTTGCTTTCAGGAAAGAAGAGCATAGATATTTCAGTTATAAATTGTACTGATTTAGAATTCAGGTGGTGAACAAACAAAACAGTTGATACTTGTTTGTTAGGGACTTCTGTGCCTTGGAGTGTGTTCATATTCACACACACATCCAAGTCCCAGACGTGAATCTTTGCAAACATCTGACTTGTATTGAAAGTTTGGATTAGGAAAGGAGGAAACAATGCTCTCTTGCATCATGAGAATACTCCAAAGTTCTGCTCAAACTAAAGGGAAAAATGTGCCTCTATTTGCCAGATATCCATCCATAAAAATTAGTGATTTATCCATCTTTCCTATCCCTGTCAGACAATAAAAAGCTGGATAAGTTGAGCTGACATTCTTACTTAGATATATCCAAACACAGACTAGCTTGAAGTTTGTGATACTTTCTGTGCAACAAATCTATTTCTGCAAACTCAGTGCGGACCAAGGCAAGGTGAGTCTAGAAACCTTTTCTGTAGGGCTCCAAATTAGTTATCATTTCAAAGCAGCTGGTACTTGGCCTGTTTTCATAAGAGAAAGGTGATGCAAAAGCATTGCCCCAGGTGGACAAAATGTTTCACTGCAAAACTCAGAAAGCCCCAAATTCCCTGAAACCAAACCTGCTTGTAGACACTCAGTACAGGAGTGTCTCTGGACCCTGAGCATCAACTGGAAGGTGAGCAGCCCCCTCAGCATAGCTTGGATAACTCCAATAGCAGGGAACGGGATTAGAGAGCATGAGCAGCTCTTTTAGACAATCTCTATTATGCTAAATTTTTCTTTTAATATTCTGAACAAGCACCGAGACACACATTAGTCAGTTCTCTAATCGCAGTTGCCCAGCAAATTACACACTGTATCTGCTCAACATTCTTCAAGCACCAAGACTCGTGTTTATAGCTCTGAACATCTTCTTGCCTTGCAGTACAAATAAATGCACTATTTCTAAGATATGCCCTTCTTCAAGCAGATCATTACTGATGTCTGACTTCTTGGGCTTCCTGATAAATTATCCTCTTCTTTCACCTCAAGCAGAAAATGCTCTTCCACTGATAATCTATGACTGTCAGTCTTGATTACATGTAAACAGTGGAGCTCTTTGAATATTTCTGCTTGTGAAAAGTGTTCATTTTCTCACTCATGTCTCCCACTGTGAGATGCTGGCAGACCTGACAGCTGTGCTTTATGCTATTTTATTAAAGTTGCTAGTGCTGCAGAATGGTCTATGTTTTTATCACTGCAATTCTTAAGGGAAACACAATATTGTTTTATAGCACATTCACATTGGGGGACCTCTCCTTATTGCCCTTTGTGAAGGAGCCCAGAATTCTCAGCACAGCTGACTATAGGGGACCTGGCTCTATGACTGGCTGTTGCTTGAAGTCATATGTATATTATTTTTTTCTACTTATGCCATTACACCATCAGAAAAGCAACCTGTGTAAATACAGAGCACTAGCCAAAATTATTGGGAAAAAGCTTTTATGGTAGTTAGAACTATTCTCACTCCCCATGAATATTTATAGTTGATAGTTAAGAGTTTATCACCTCCAATGCATTTAACTAAAAGAAAAATTATAGTGATGGAGAGTAATTACACAAAACTGCAGCAACATAACAAAACTCAGCTGCTTCAGCAATTATAAAATATAGTTTTATCAAAATCAGCAGCTAACAAAAAAAAAAAAAAAAAAAAAAAAAAAGAAAAGGATTTTTGCCAGTGGTTTGAATCAGAGATTAAGCATTACCTAGCTGCTGGTGTTCATTATTACCAACACATCTTGGGATATCCAGGCATCTTTTCTATACTTAAATCCTACACTGTGGTGAAATATTCAGAGTGATATCAACATCAGATTAACACATGAACTATGAGGAGCCTGAAAATCTAATTTCTTCTCATCAGAAGCAACCCTTTTCCAGAGATTGGAGACAACCTTGATCCCAGGGCTGCTACACCTTGCTTCCCCCAGCTCCCTTATGGCAGCAGAGCTGTGTGACCAAGCCACTCCAGAGCACAGCCCTGCTCCTCTTCTTGCTCTGCAGCTGTGGTGCAGCATCCACCCCATGGGAGAAAAACTCTGGGGCTGAACTGGCTGTGGGTCCTCAGCCCTTTGGTGATTCTGGGAGCCTCCTGATACTGGGAGGTCCTGATGATGACTTCCAGCCATCTAAGCCTCCTCTGGTACTGCTTATACAACTTAACTCCTGAATTGCTTCCTTTGCCCTGTTCCCCCTGGTCTTGACCTCCTTGCTCTTTTCCCCCAGTGCTTTCTTTCCCTTCACTCCTCTTTGTATTTCGCCTATAACCTCAGAGTAAGACTTCATTTCCACCCCACCGCACAATGTGATTAAATGCAGCGTTTACTGCTATTATCTGTACCTCCTGCTATGCTCCAGCCTTTTCTCACTCTCTGCTGTCTTGCTGAAAGGAGTGTGAGCTTTTTGGTAGGTGCCCTTCTCTGCCAGTCTGAGTCTCCTGCCTCCATCCCATTTGCCTTCAGTTGTGGCTCAAGTCTCGACTTGACTTGCAATGTAAAATGAAAGAATAATGGATGAAACACAGCAGTTTCAGGAAGCAGCTTCTCAGGGATGCTGGAATCACACAGCCTTACACATCCTATTCTACCTACCTGGGAAAAATCATTGTGGGGGAAATCACAGCAGCAGCTCCCAGCCCTGGGCTTGTCTCCCAGCTGAGCATCGCCCCTGTTCTGCTCAGGGAAGGCAAAAACAAGGCAGAGAAGAAGCCCAGCAGGCTCCCCCTTGACCACACAAAAGACCCACCAGACTTTGTGTTAATACAGTGCTGGAGGCCTCTCTGCCCCCACCAGCTGCTGTGGGATCAGAACCCCTTCCCAAGTTCCTTTTCCACTGCTCCCCCTCACAGCCTGAGCAGCTCAGGCAGTTCTGAGCTTTCCGCATCTCTGGGCCCGTCTCCATATTTAATTACAGCTACAAAACTGCTGTAATTTAATTGCTCTAATTTACAGTGAACACTGCAGAAAAAACCCACATCCTATAATTTTCTCATCTGCTGACTTTGCTTATGATTGTATATCATACAGATATCTGCGTTTGCATGAATCAGAAATCCCTGATTTTGGGGTGGGTTTTGCTGGCTGCATTAAATCTGAATTATTTAAGGAGATGGGAAAAAAGTCTAAATTATCTGCATTTTATATGAGACAATTTTTTAACTATCTACTGGAAAATCCTTCTCCAATTGTTTTACTGCTTCTGCATGAAATATGCTGCTACCTCACAGCTGCTGGTATTGCTGCAAAGCATATATTCCATTGGAAACCTCCGTTTATCAAAGCTGTGTTTTAGAGAGTGGTGGTTCTTTCCCCTCCTGTTGACTCTTTGTCATAGTGACTGCAAATATTTTTTCAGTTTTATTGTTGTGCTTTGGGGAAAGACTTGAACCTCACACTTCACATGGACATATGAATAACTGCACTCTATTTAGCACTTAGATGGAGAGAAGTTTGTGAAAACGCATAAAGGTTAGGTAAAACCCTTAAGCACACATGTTTAAGTGCTTTGCTAAAATAAACTCTGCAAACCCCAGTTTCTAACAATTCTGTTAAGAAAAAAAAGTCTAAAAATAAAAGGAATCTTAAGAAATTTGCTTTTGAAAATATAAAAGACAAGTAAGCCCACAAGCAGAATGACAGTTGCATAGAAAACACGTTTGCCATTCGGTGAAATATGTAGATTGCACTCTGAAGAGCTCAGATCTTGACAGACATCCAGTTTGGCTCCAACTGAGATAAAATTCTTGGAAAGTGAGTGCATTGTAAAGAAGATACTTGAAGGAATATCCACTGGGGTAAGAAGTCTTGCCAAAGACTTGGGGAACTGCTATTTACAACCTGATTTGAATCCATGCAAGAATCTATAAAAGTGTGGGAAAAAAAATGGGCATTTTCACCATGCCCATTATCCTCCCAGTTAGCAGATAATGTTAGAAACACCTCTGTAGTCTTCCTCACCTGGGAAGAGAAGGTATTTTTGTGGGGAGCTTACTAATGGCCCTGGCTATAGAGGTCTGTCTACACAAGAGGAATGTGTCACACAGAGACCTGGTTAAGAAATGGCAATGGCATCAGTGTGATAATGTTGGAGGAGACCTTATCCTGCGTGCACAGCCTGCCTTGCAACATTACTCATTTGGAAAAAGGCTATTTTTAATCAAGAAAAAGCACTTTAATCAAGGATAGAGTCAGTGATTCAAAAATTTCATGCAGGTGCATGTATTACTTGACTGAAAGCCTCTTTCCAAGAGGTCAGAGCTGCAGAGAGATGTGCATGTCCCACTCCAAGAGCAGAGATAACCTCAAGGTGCCTGTATCAGGGTGATGTATTCTGGCTCTTGCTGCAGTGAGTTTCAAAGTCGCAACTTCCCTCAGTAATCTTCTTAACTTCAGACAAATATTTGCCATACTCTCAATAAGATTCATGGCATGCCAAGGAAAACACATGTGTGTTAAGGAGGTTGATTTGGTTTATTTGCTTTCTTTGTCTTTTTCTGACAGCACAAAGGATATCAGCTGCAGGTCCTGTGGCATTGGCGCAGAGCCAGCTCACCACAAAAGGGAATAGGAGCATGCCCTCATCTGCAGGGGGAGTTCCACCTCTCTCACCACATCTCTGGGATGTGCAGGAAGAGTCACAGTGGTCAGAGTGTATTTCTTCTTCTCTGGGGAATTAGCTTATTCTTATTAAAAAAAATCCTCACCCTCAGCAACACTTTCTGATATCAAGATGAAAAAATTCCGTCAATGTGTTCAGGAGTAACTCATACTCTGAGTCTCTCCCTCCACTGACTGCAGGAGGATTTCAAGGAGATTTCAGTGTCTGAAATGACACATACCACATATTTGAGGTGAACCATGGGGGCTTCAAAGCCTGATTTTGTGTGTTCTTCTCAGGGGACCCCTCACCTAACAACAGACCTCCCCAGGATGATCCTGTCTGCCCTGCTTTCCCCACAGTGCTCAGGATCACAGGATAAAGCTACATCCCTGGGACAGCCTTTTCCCCCAGGCATCCCTCAAATACTTCTTTGGCTTTCAGCCTTGCACAGGCAAGGCGACTTCACCATCAAGATTGCCTCCCTGGGATTTAGGCAGCCAATACCCTCTAGTAAGTAGGTAGTAAAATAGGTTGAGGAATAAATTGCTCTCGTTTAACATTCACTCAAAAAAATATGGCTGCATTTATTATGCAGCATATTGTTTTATATACTGTTTTGTTATAATAAGTCATGTTTAAAATGTCATGACATTTAAATCAACAGCAGTAAGAGGGAAATGCTGAAAAAGAGCAAGATGATCAAAAAGCATCTGAAAAATCCTGGTGAGATATTAAGGGCCAAACATTCATTACAGTAAAAGCAGTCACAAAAGAGCTTAAAACTCATCTGTGAGAAACCCACTGTAGAGAAACCCTCCCTGCCCAGGTCTCTGTGTCCTTGTGGTGTCCCCAGGTCTGTGACAGCTGGGTGGTGGCAGCTGGCTGTGGCCAAGGGACTTGGGCACCTGCTGCCAAGTCCTGCTGGTGCTCTGCCTCCCCTTGCAGGCTCATCCTTTCTCTGTGCTGCCCTTTGCCACCGAGGCACTGTGGTACTCTGGAAAGCTCTGCTGCACACACACCCTGGAACTTGTTAATGCCATTGGCTCCATGAAGAGCTGGGCTTCAGTGTCTGTGCTGTCATATAAATGAACTTTACAAATAATATAAAAGACTACTTTAATGTGGTTTCATAGCCTTTGAGGAGGCACATAACCTACCACATCTACTACTGATGAGCCACATGCATAATAACAGATTTTCACCAGAAGGACCTTTAATGTTAAAAAGAAAAGAGTGTGGATCAAAGGAATTACTCTGCTCCTGCAGATTCACTGCTCCTCTTTTCCATCAGAAATGGACTCATATGCCAGCATCCCTCACTGCTGCCTCCATGCCCCCTCACCCCCCTCCAAGGGAAAAAAACAACAACAACTGCAACAACAAAACAGATGGCAATGCAACGAAACATTAAACCCAAGCCCAATACCTGAGCTGTACCATGCATATTTCACTGAGGCATGGGGTAGAAAAGACAACAAAACGACCTTTTCTACCATCTTAAGGGATATCTAACCTTGTAATTGCTATAGACACATTGAAGAAACATAAGAAAGAGACAAAGACTATTTAAAAGAAGCTGGGTATATTTTTTAAAACTACTATCTCAATGTTCCCATTACAACCTGCCAATATGAATGACATTTACTTTTGCTCTGAGAAATGAAAGAAACTCTAAAAGACAGACTGCATTAAGAATCTATTGATATTCCACTGACCTAGTGGGATAAGAACCAAACAAATTTTATCAAGGGCAAATGCCCCAGAGTCTGTAAATTCGTCTCTTAAAGTAACAGCAGTAAAGGGAAGAAAATCTTCAATATCTTGAACAGTTGTTAAACCCAGTGGAGGCTCACACATCTCAGTGCTCCAGTGGCAGTGGATGGTACCAGACCCATACATGGGAGCAGAATTGGACATTCAGATGGTCAACTACCTCTTCCAGTTTTTCCAGCCCATTAATATTGCTGTAAAACTTATGCAGGAAGTTGTGATATTAAGGGACATCACAGGAGGTTTTGTCCATATATATTTTTTCCCTATTGAACAAACATCACTAAGATACATTACCCATAGCAAATACAGTCCTAGATTCTGTTTGGGATGGATGGATGGATGCAGGCAGTGTAAGAGAGAAAGTAAAGAACAGTTTGGCATTGTTCAAGCAGATTCCTTCACCCCTCAGGTGAACCTCTGAACTCATACATGAAATCAAATGATAAACAAAAGTCATAGGTAAGAGGCTCAATACAGGAGCCCTTATTTACTCAGTGAAATTCAGACTGGGATCAAGTGACTTTTCCAGGGGTGGAGGAACACAGGCTGCCTTCACTTGGAGAAGGAGAAATCTTTTTGTTCCTCTTCCAAGCTGCAGTGTTGGGCTCCTATTGAAACCCTTCTTCTGGGGAGTAAGTTGTACCCACGTAATGCCCATGCAGAAAAATAAGGATGGGATAATAGCCATGGAATAAAATATTCTGAAATTAATTTAAGTGAAGGGACTGTGAATTTGAGAAGAATCAATTTTACCTGGAAAGACTGGCAGTTCATTAAGGCTGATAGCTTTTACTAGTAGGAAGGTGTTTTTGATGAAAATATATTGAAAGTATTATTAAATTGCCTAGGAAAAAACAGTTGTTATTGCCCATGCTAAAACCTCCCAGACATCCCATGTTTCTATATAGAAGTCACAAACTGATAGCATTTGCATAAAAATTATTATTTAATATGTAGACTTCAGTATCATTGCTTTTGGACAGAATTAATATTAAAACCTTTGAGCACAGATATTTTAGAAATACTCATCTGAAAAGTCACAGGAACTTTTTCAGTTTTGCAATATTTTTGCAAGTTCTGTTCTGGCAGAAGATCACTACCTTCTCTTTGCATAATCCACAGGACATGCTCCAGAGCTACGGAAAATGCTTGTGGGGGGGACCATGCAGGATGGAGGGTAGGAAAAGGTACAAAGACAACCTAAAGCAACCCAAACACTCCCAATTTTCAGAGACAAAAAGTAATTTTGTATGCTTTCAGCTCAATCAGTTTGTTCATGCCTTAGGAAACAATGAGATCAACGGAAATGAAAGCAATTTCCAGCAGATATGAATAAAACACGTGGCTCTGCTGAGAGGAACTTGTACGTTATTCCAGAAGCGCAGTCAAAAACTTGAGGATTAAATGCTGTGAGAATGGATCACTCATGGACTTGCTTCATCTGAATTTATCAGACCAGGAGTTTGCAGGTTTCTCACTCCTCCTTCAGGAGGGAGTTGATTGGGGAATCAGTTGTACAGTCACACACTTTGTGGAGAACTTGCAAAATAATTTTATTTATTTAGACACATTTTGAAATTGCAATCAGAAGTCCTTTCGCAGGTCTGTTGTTACATTTTTCTCCTTTCTTTAGGTCTCTTTTCTTTATACTATCTTCTTCTTCAAGGAAAACTTCTTCAAGCAAAATTTTAAAAAAAAAAATATAAAAAAATCATGGTCTCAGTGTGTTTCAGGGTTTTCCTGTGCAGATACTGTATGCTACACAAAGGCACACAGGCTCTCCCCATTCATCCTGACCCATAATCATTATTAAACTTAATTGCAGAAGACACTGTCTTCACAGCTTTATTTCTCATATGACATCGTGTGAATTGCTTTTAAGAGAATCCATTTACACAACTTCTATATATATGTGTAAACTAGTACTCCAATGTCACATTCTTGTTTGCACATACCCTTGTATTCATGTCAGCTAGCCCTAACGCAAAAGCAAGTGGCCCTTTGTGTATTTCAGTTAGGAAACAGTATCATGAATTTCATAAAACAAAAGTTTGACTGATACTATGCAAAATCTGTTCCACTGAAAACCTGGCATCTTGCCCATCATCTTCCACAAAGTTCAGTATCTTTGTCGGTGCTCATCTACTTGACTTCTTAATTGTCTGTGTTCACTGGCTGTATCAAATGGAGTTTTCTTTTTGCTTTTGCTCACTGCATATTACATCTTTTAATCGGTATATATAATTACTTACCACAATCTGCCATGCCAGATTTTCTAAGCATTAGTCTAATTAACTTAAGCTTGATAATTATGTTTCAGATATCATAACAGTATGCACAGAACTTGCAGATTATGCTGTTGGTTTATCTGTTTCTGGTAACACTTTTCTCCTATTCTTACTTTTTTCCTTTTGCATTTTCTCTTTATGTACAGGGTGGGAGCACAGGCAGAAAGAGGGACTGTTTTTGTCTTTAAATGACTCCAAGGTTCTCCAAAAGCAAAATCTGTCTGTTTTAAACAGGAAGCCATCAAATATAAGTCAACACAAATGAGAAAAGATCCATAATGCAAGGATTTCCTCTTTTTATAGGAATAAAAGATAAACATGTCACTGAAGAAAGAACCTTGAGCTTCTGGTAGAGGAAATTGTAGAGGATTCTAGCACAAACCTACAACATTTATGGGCTAATTATGAAAGTACTCAGACTTTCCACAGGTCTCCAGCCTGAGCCATTCTAATTATCTGCCTGTTGGCGACAGCCTGTCGCCAGGGAGGCAATAAATAAGAGATAACATGCATGGGACCTGGCACAGGCACCTCTCCAGCACAGAGAGATCATCCTTCACAGAGCCATGCAGCCCATCTGGGCAAATGAAATATGCAACCCTGAGACCCCAGGTAAGAGTAAATAGATGCAGAGGACACTTATGTCACAATCATAAATAAAGGAAAGAAAAAAGAAAATATGTGACTGGCTGAGAGCTTGTATTTGGCTTTCTGGTGTAAATCAGCATTTCTCTTCCTCCCTGACAGCTCATGGTGGTGTTCTTCTTTTACTGTGGAGAATATACCCTGCATTATGTGATTTGTCTTACTCCTGGATGAGGGCATGGACACTTGTGTCCCACCACACTGAATGGCCTCTGCCCAGTGGGACAGAGCCAGGAGGAGCAGAGCTCCTCTCCCTGCTTCCAGAGACCATGGATCTGCCCTCCTGACTGGAGTGCAACAAGTCCTGTTAGATCCCAAAGGCACCACATTTGGGTCCTTGGGCTTCAAACCCACTCATGTCTATGCCAAGAGATTATTTGTTGGAATTTTGGGTGCAGTGGTGCATAAGTGCTGTCAAGGCCATGCAGAGAATCACACCAAAGGCATTGCATTTTCTCTGGAGGTATTGGTGAGGATTTAATCAGCTGTGAAACACCACTGAAAAGACTGCTCAGCTGCTCCTGTGTTTTAACAGACTTCATGGATAGAGACAGGACAGGCAGCTCTTGCTGAAGTTTCCCTCATTCAAGCCCTTATTTTCAGATGATTGAAGGGCTGTCACCCTTGACAGAAAATATTATCAGCAGTCAAGGAAGCAATCAGGGTGGCAAGTACATAAATAAGCATGGCATAAGTCCGAATATTGCTAATTAGCATTTGATTCAATCAGATTAAAAGTGTTAGACCACTGTAGCAGTGATTCTTTATAGAAAACTATTTAACATTCCAATTATCTCTAATGAATTAACCTCAAAGTATGGCTGAGGTGCAACACCCTAAGAATCCCTTTGCTCATCTGCAGTCCACTTGCAACTAATTTCACTTCAGAAGCCTACCTCAATTAACATTTTTCTGTATTTCACACATCAGTAACTGCAGTACTGAAATACGCACTCCTTTCCCAAATTTAATAGCTGAGATATTTTCATTTTTTTTTGATTCTACAAATGAAGGAAAATAATTTCCTGCTACTATCTCAAAGCAATTAAAATTCTTTTAATATTGGCTTTGCATCTCTTCAATACATATATGAACCAAAAAGTCCTACATTTTTCACATAATAATTACTTGGAATTGATCTGCTATGCAGCACTCCAAAGACAAAGGGATTTACAATTAGCAAATTTTAAAGTTCAGTTTACATTTTTTATCTCTAGAATTTTTAAAGAATGCTTTTTGGTTGAAGTTTTTATATTAGGAAAGAAAACTCAATCAGTACAAGTAAATGATTTTGATTTAAAAAGAAAAAACAACAGAGAAAGTGCTAATTTATCAATAGGTCTGGAAGGGGAACACATTGTTTTTTTACCTACTGTGGAACTACAATTACACAAGATGCTTTTGCTAGATAAAGAAAATTTTGGGGTAGTACACCCTGTTTGTGGTGTGGCACTGCTGGAAGGACACATCTCTAACAGAGATCTCACAGAGTTGAAGCCTCTGAGATAAGGAAGCCACTGATCAGCCTCAATAGCAGGGCAACTGCTGGGTCTCATGGCTCTTTCCTTGTTTTTCCTGGTGAATTTTATAAAAATACAGCGTCATTTATTGCTCCTACTTTAATGGGGAAACATGGTGAGGGTACTCTACATCACGGTTGTGGTAAAAGGAGCAGCATTTGTGAACAGATTATAAATCTGACGTTATTTTCCTTTTCACTCCATGTTTGCAGCATTATTTTAGAATTAAGAAAAATGAACATACATGTAAGATAACAGCATCCACGCAGCAATATGGCATAGCTGTTATTCCTCTTACAGTCATCCAATTTAATTTTATCATCAAATACCACACAGCACCGATTCCTATGTTCTATTCTGTAATAATCTCAGTGTAGAGCTAAGCACTTTGTGCTGTGCACATCATCTAGAGCTCACTGTGAAGAGGAGCACTGCCACCAGAGTGTGGGGATACAGTACATGGCTCCTTCTCAGATCAGGACTGCTGAATTTTCCTTCTCCAGCTGAAGCACCCACATGATGCTACAGAGCTTCACTGCCATTCCTTCTCTGAGCTGCTGAGCACTGCTATAATTAAGTTATGCAGATAGGACACAGGCATAATATAGCCTGCCCATATAGATACATAGAGTTTGTTTTCTATATTAATTTTTATAATAAATAGGGGCATGCATAGCCTATTTGGTTACATGAGCAAATCCGTGCTCTGAAAGATGATGTTCTCATTAGGAGAAGCTGCAAGCCCAAATCTTATCTGAAGTGCTGTTTACTTTGCTGGCAGAGCAGCCAGCATGCTGCAGAGCCTGTATCTTTCACTATGCCACTCAAAATGAGAGCATTCAATAATAAATCCTGAAAGCTTAAAAAAAACCAAACAAAAAACAGAAAGGAGAGAATATAAATTAAAAATCAATAACTGCTTAATTTAGCTAACATTATAAACTAACATTTTTTGATGGAGTAAGTTTTTTTTTCTTATCACATTACCACACAATACCATTTTTTTCTGGTATTTTATCTACTTTCAGAGAATACAGAATATTGTAACATTTTGCCCTTACCTGAATTTTTACCAGTCCTTGGTTTTTATCGCATATAACACTTTGGAAAGTCTAAATAGAAGTTAAAAATAAACTCCCTGCTAACATTCTATTTCCACTTCCTCCATTTATAACCAACACCACACTGCATTTATGCATGAATCTGTTCTTATGTCAAAACCTGTTTCAAGCCTGATTTTACTCATACTCTTTGTTAAGTGTCTCTGGGCTCCTGGGGTGGCTCTGATCCCCTCAGCCAAAGGGGTCCCTTCTCTCTCTGGGGGGAAATTCTTCACATGAAGTGGGTGCTTTTATCCCTGAGCAAGTGTTCAGGACCAAACCTCGGTGTGGTGCTCCACCTGAGCAGACACACCCTCCAGACTCCTTCCCACACCTTCTCCTGGCTTTGGTGTCCAGCCAGGGCCATCCTGCTTCCAGGAAAGCGCTGGAAGGACTCTCAGCTGCCTTAGAGACAGAGAGAGTGCACAGGGCAGCAATTCACTGCCTCCTGTCACAGTTTACTGGCACTATCTGAGCTGATCATTTCATATTTATTTCCTTAAAAGTTTGCTGCAGATGACAGTGCCCAGCAACTGGAGACATTTCAGGAGATAGTCTTGAGAACATTAGGAAAGCTGTAAATTCACTCTTAAAGATTATTTCGGTGGCACAGATCAAGCCAAGAGTTTTGATCCATTCAGCTAGTCTCTGGGGTTTTGGAACATCCATAAAAACCTGGATAAATCTGCTATTGAAAAAAAGAAACCAAGTTCACACCTAAAGAGCCTCCTGAAAATTAACATTGAGAAGTATCTCATGCTCATTCTTTAGTAAAGGAAGTGGGGAAGGCTGACAATAAACTAAAAAAAGCAACATAGTGTGCGTCAATTTGCAGTTTATGATGTGAAGACAGATCTTGTGCTGATTTTGGCACCAGTAGCAAAAGGAAAATCTCCAACTCATGTTATAAGATCCTAGGTAGGAAGGACATTCTCTCTTGACAAATTTGCCAGTAAATCTGAAGCTGATTCACATCCCCCTTCAGCAGGGAATTTATGTTTTCTTTCAGTGCTTAAGAGCTGTTTGAACTCACTTAAGCTGATCACTTGCTTAAATGCTAAAATGGGATTGCACTGAATACCAGTAGGCACATCTATAATTAAAAAAAGCCCTTCTGAGCCTAACAAGCATAGCTAGCTGTGTTACTCATTGTCCACATCTGAGAGTAAGGACTCCTGCTTTAATTAAAGTGATTGAGTGAAGACATCTGAATGCTCACAGAGAAAGAAATTAAGTCATCATGTGAGTCAGAAAATTGCACGTAGGGCTGGATTAACACTGGGGAAAAAATATGAGGCATTAGATGAAATTCTTCATGAAAATATTGTTTGCTAGTTCAAACCCAAACATTCTGACAAATTTTAGGAAAACAACATTTCCTTCATTCATAATGTCTCTTCTCTTGCATCTTCAGACACTTTTCTCATCATCACCCTTCACCACTGTCATGTTTCAGTTGTTGCTAATGAACATTTGATCTTTTTAATAAATAATATACAAAATATGCATGGTGCTTAAGGGGTACAATGAGCCCCAGCAAGGAATGACCACATCCTGCAGTGTTTGCTCTTAAGCATTTCAACAGTATGCCTTTTGACCTGCAGTGATAATTGGGGTCTGCAGGTCCTCCATAATTGTTTCCCTCAGCACAGGGAAATGCAAGCTCTAACACAACAGCCTGGAAAACTGCAACAATCACTGCTAATAAAAACAGCACAGAAAGGGAGAAGCCTCCATTCAAACAAGACAGATTTGTATATAAACTCAGTATTGTGATTAACATGGGATAAATTAGTGGATCATAATTGGCCCTTCCACAATTACATTAATTTTGTGAAAATAAAGGTGAATAATACCAACTCGAGTATTTCTATCTCATTTTGGAGCTTCAAAAAGGCAGTGTGAGAACAAAAGGGGTGAATCAGGCTCCAAAGCAAGTGAGAAGAGTGCTCCCTTCTTCTCCAGATATTTAATGTCAGCCACAAGTACACTGAGGCCAACATATTTGTCAGACCATAATTCTGCTCTTGAAGGACATCCACCACCATCCTGGCCATCCTTCTCTTTCTTTGCCTATTTTCCCATCCTCCATTATGTTTTTCTTTGTCTCTCACTTTCAGTTTCATCTGATGCCCAAGCAGCTGCTGTGCAGCACCCAGCACAAGGTACCTAATCCAGCAATGATGAGAGGACAACCATGAGGGGGTCTGGAATTTTCAATGCAGGAAGCAAGAACTGAGAACCACCAGTTCCCAGTCAAGTTATGGTGTCCATAGCATTGCTTTTTCTTGTTTCAAAAAGCATGTTCATGTCAAACCCCATATTTCATTTACCACTGATGTCAGAATGGCACATGGAGCTAATTCAATGCATCTGTCTAGGAGAAAAGGTGTATTGCTTCCGTTTCTATCTGCCACTGTAAAGCTGCTCTGCAAAGTGAGATGAAAAATTCCTGCTGTTTCTGTATGCCTACAAAGCGCCCAAAGTCCACAGGTCTTTTCTTTAAGGACACATTTTTAGCACAGGTTGAATGAAAGAAATGACACATTTGCGTATTTCTCCCAGCAAGAATTAGATCCTGCCTTGGCAAGGAGTGAAATCCTAACGGGGCTGAGAGAAAGCAAACAAAGCCCATCCTGCCAGGCAGCTCCCACTGCTCCCGTCGGAGCCGCTGCCAGCGGGGGGCCAGGGCATGGCTTGCAGTTGGTTATTCTGCGTTATCCAGGATAAACCCTGGAGCCAGCATGGGAACTCTGGATTTGCAGAGCTGTAATGGGGCTCTGACCTAATGTCACAGGAGAGCCAGGCCCCATCGGCAGCAGAATTTGACCCAACCAGGGTCTGCTGCATTCTGGAAAAACATCCATTGGCTTCACTGGAAGCTCGTTCAGTGTTTCAGCGCCAGCAGGGAAACAAAGCTCAAAAGGTCACACAGAGAAAACATAAAGGGGAAATTGTTTCAAGGCACAAGGACTTGCTTCAATTTTTTTTGTTCATGCTGCTCTATCAGTTTGATTTTCAGCAGAGCACTGTGCTTTACCACGCAGGCTCCCCTAACTAACCAGGCAGGAATATGATCGGCTTTAAAGAAAATCATGGGTTTGTCTGCAGACAACTCAATATTTCATTGCATCAGGCCCTGTTCTTATACTATTTTTTATTGATCAGAATACCTCAGGCTATTAAGTTTATTAATTAAGTGATAAGTTTTTTTTTCCTGGTGAGTATACAAGGAGATAAATGTCTTACAAATAAACTCAGAGCTTGCAGGCTGAGTCATGTGGTGATTTAGAAGTCATTTATCTTTTTCTCTCCCCCTCAGCAAAAAGTAATCATTGTCACAATACTCTGCAAGTCTAATGTGGCTGTGAAATGGGCAACATAAAGAGATATTTTTCATTTCCAGTGCAATTATACCAAGCTTTTATGTTATACTAATTTGTAATTGCAATGCTAACAAGAGGATATGGATAGCTGCTAATCCATTTAAACACAACCTACCACCCTGGAGAAACAGGGATGGATCTGACCCTGTTGGCTGAACCCAACCTTTGTAGAGGCTGAATTTAGATTTAAATATCCCTATTCTTCAAAAATCCCCTGTTTGTATATGCCTGAATTTTCACTGCCATCTTGAGCCCGACCTGAGGTTGTCAGGTGAGGCTCTAAAGCTGACACAGTATTTCCCTGAAGAACTTTCCCCCAGTGCTGTTTTCCCTGCACTCCAGAGCACTTTGATGGGAAACAAGTGCCTTTTACCCCACCAGCTGCCCCATAGCAAGCAGAGAAGTTGATCAGGTACCTGCTAAGCATGAAAATATCACATTTCTTGGATCAAACTGTGGCTGCCCATTGACACCCAGGGTTAAGTAAGAGCAGAAACTTGGAGAGTAGTGAAAATTAATGATTTTTGCACTTTTTGTTCTAAAAAAAATGAAGTTTTCTGTCTATTCTATAATATGTTAGGATACTCTTAGAAAGTGATATGTATTCTACAGCACAGAAAGGGACACAGCAGAACAAAAGAAATGGGGAAAAAAAAAAACTCTTGACCAAAACTCAGACTCCAGACTGGATCTTTTTTCCCCAGGCTCTTTTTCTCTTATATGGATTTGCCCAAGTAAAGACAGACTAAAAAGTCTTCAAGATTTGGCTCATACATTTGAATACAAAATACCAAAGATTAATTTATTTTCTTTAGGGTTTATGAATCTCTTACAAATCGCAGCATTACTTCCCGTTGATGGTACTCATGGTTTTGGGCAGGCTGAATTAGTTTGGTCTAAGATAGTTTTGAATGAGATATTGCAAATCAGCCTAACAAAAGAAGAGCCACATTCTCCTATGTTTGCAGGGTTGCTCTATCAGTTTGAAATGGTGCTTTGCAGAAAGGGACAAAGGCAGCAAAGGCAATGCTTGCAGAAACATACTTTAAAATAAATGGCACATCAATAACAGGGAAAGCCTCTTATTTTTCATCCTTCTTTTTGAAAGCAAGCAGCTGCCTGAGTGCCAGCCCACAGGTGGTTCTGGTACATCTGCAGCTCCTTGGGGAGGAAAGTGGCTGTTGCTCCAATAACAGTAAGCCCCAGAGCCCTTACTGACATTTCCAGCTGGAAAGCAGGGCATGGTGTTAGCAGCATGCACATGTACAACACATACAAGTCCTTTGGCCTGGAGCACAGAGACCACACTCTCCACAAATCCACAGCCACCACATGGGTCAGGCTGCTCCATGCACTCTGAACCAGGCTGCTTCCATCAAAGCAGCTCAGGGGAATTTCTGCAACATCCCATCCTGCTCTCCAGAGCTGCTTACTTACTGTTCCAAGTCAACATCTGATACAGATTAAAAGAATCATAAAGTGTTTAAAGAAATCAAGATCATGCATGTCCTGTGACAGCTTCACTGAGAAGCAGTGACGCTGCACTGAGTGCTAGTTTGTCAACCTTTGCTACTTACACAATTCACAGCCAATTTAATTAAAAATATAACAGATCTGAAAGCTGCTAAAATGCTTGCAATGACTATCAGTCATTTGATAATGGTATGAAGGAGCCATTAGAAGTGAACTGTAAGCAAACTTTTTCAAGATTGAGTAACAAGGGCATTACAGTTCCAGCCATTAATGTCATGCTTTAAAAAAATTAGCTGTCCATCTTGCCTTAAAAACTAAGCATTTTTATCTCCCACACATTTAAAATCAAAATATGCTTATAAAAGGTACAGTAAATTTCATGGTTATGAGCTGCACATTTTGCATTCTGAACACTAAAACAGCCTCCACTGACTCACTTCATCGTTAAGTTGATTTAATACAAAAGCTTTTTCCTCCCCTTTTCTGCCTGTTGCTAAGATGAATACTTGGTATTCATTAGTAATCAAATACAATGGAAAATGTAATATTGTTGCACAGATGAACTCTTTTTATTACCAGACCTCTCATGTTTAAATTGTTTTCTTTAAATAGTTGTCTCTTGTTATTCTAGTTCAGCTTATGAAGTTCAGACAAATAAAGCTTGGACAAAGGATGCAAAATTAAATAAGTGAGGAAAAAACCCCAGAATCAACATATATTGGTTACATCATTAAAATAGTAATGTTTGGCCATAAAGCTTTGGGATTGCTATGGTGGGACAGTCCTGGGATGACCAGGAATGGGATTCTCTGGGCACAAACCATACTCAACTGCTTTTGTTGCCTGAACACTTAAATACTGATTGCCTTTACTTTGAGGCACTGGCTGGTCCCAGCAATCCTGCTCAGCCCTGCAGGGCCCCTGCCAGCAGAAGGGTCTCACTAGATCAAAGTCCAGCATCCACAAGTTGTGCAGTCCTGAGGGTGCTGGAAAACCTCGGTGCTTTCAGAGGTTTGAAGAGGTGGAGATTTTCAGCCCCAGAAATGCACAACTGGGAAGTCAGAACATTAGCGCTGTGTTATTTGACTGATGAGATTTCTGAAAATCAAATTTTGAATTTAATTCTCACTTGGACAAACAAAGCCACAGGTATTTGTTTTATGAGGTCCATTTCTCAAATCTGTCTTCTAACTTGAGGAATTCAGATTACCTGCAGAGAGGCAAGCAGGTCCAGAGTAGCTCAGGTGTTGTGCCCACAGCAAGCTCTAGCACAGAAGTGCAGATGTAAAAGGCAGCCTGCACTCCTGGGAGCCAGGACAGTCAGATACAAAGCTTCAATTTTCAAAATTGTTGAAAAAATGAACCAAAGGAAAAAAGAAGAAAGCAATGGCTTCCTTTGATCTCAGAGCTCCAAGAACAGAGACGTTTAACAATACTGCGTTATATATAAAATATATATGTACATGCAAACACATTTACAAATATGTAAATATTTATTTATATATATATATATTTATTTACATATATTTATATATTTATTTATGTATATATATGTATTTATTTATTTATATATGAAAATATTTATTTATAAATATATATTACTACATGTTATACATATGAAAAACATAAGTTACCAAACCTTGTCCTTGACCCCTATTCTTAAGTTTCGAGTTCTGTTTTGAAATTAATGTTAGATATCTTATCATTAATAATTTTTCTGTTTAAAACTGGCCCATATTATTTACTTTGTTGAAGTATTACAAAGTTAGAGTATTTATATGTATAGCAGCAGATGCTGCTGTCTCTCTCACAATATAATACAACTTTACAACTTATACTGCCTTTCATACCAACTGCATTCCCAGATGGACAGCATTAAATATGAGGAAGACGTGAATTCAGGCAATACACAGTAGATGTGTGCATTGTGATACAGTGATGTAAAGTGCTGTCAAGACACTGTTTGATGAATAAATTAAGGCATTGAGCAACAAGGCCAATAAAAGAGTGAGGAAAAAACCCGAAAACAGCGGCATACGCAGATGAGAAAATCTACTTAAGAAAAAAAAGACAAAAGTTGAAAAGATGAGGAGTTGATGAGGCAGAAAGATACACAGAGCCTGCTCCAGATGGTAGAAACAACAGCAGAGGTTCTTAAGCTAGTGTGGCAAGACTATGTACAAAGCCTGCAAAAAGACAAGCAAAGGCTGCATGCATTGCTGAGATGAATCACTGCTTTTGGAAATAAGGAGGGACCCTGAAAACACTGCAGCTTTTGTTCTCAGCAGGGTCAGATTGCTTAAAGGCTCCTGATACTGTGGCTGAGAAAGGGGCCTTGAGCTCTGGGGCTTGAGGAGCCTCTATTTCCCTGTTCAGGGAAGGGAACATGTTATTACACAGTCTGCCAACCACTGATTAGCAACTGGCACACACAGAAATCTCCATGAACCACACAAGGAATACACAGGCACACAAGGAACCATTTATCTACCACACAAACATGGTATCAAAAGTTTGCCCAAATGCAGAGCTGACCGGAGCTCTCAGCAGTACACACTACAAATGTATGTTAGGTTTGTACACACTACAAATGTATGTTAGATTTGCCTTATGGGCTCCCTGTATCTCACATAAAGTGTAGAGAAGTCAATCCCTAAACATACCCTGCTACCTGAGGAGTTTTTAGCACAGAATGAAATGATGCACGAGTATCACCATATTGCTTTATATTTTGAAAAGTCAAACATAACTGTGCTATGCTACACTGTTTTAAAAATATTAATAAACAAACACTAAACAATCTCAAATTTAGATCTTAGGCCTGAAGCTATGATACATGAGTGGCAAAGTGGCATAGATGTGTTGGCCAGAAATTACTCAGTTCTAACTAAGTGGCAAGAGTGCTACTTGAAATCACCAAGCATACGCATCCATGGATCCCTTTCACTCTCAAGTTGTCAGTGTGAGAACACTGCTGAAAATAAACATTCCTCCCTTGACCTCCACTAACAAGTCTCCACAACCTTTAGGCTTTCAGACTAGCAAGGTCTAGTGCTCACACATAGCTTCCAAAGTGGCATTTTCAAGCAGAGAGAGACAGCAGTGACACATTTAAACCTTGTTATTTTCCATATCCAGCTATGTTTCCTTTCCCATCATCTGTAGGCTCTGCCAGCCCACTCCCAAGAAGATCCTGGTATATCAAAACAGGATTTAGCTACAGTGCTTGTATGTGTAGTCTTGCTCACCTCAGAACACCCAAATGTATAAATGCTGTGCTTAACATTCATCAGACAGATCCAATAAAGCTGTAAATGAAAAGAAATTGAAGCAAGTTTGTGTCCAGGAATAAAGATAAATTAAGTAGCAAGTGTTTAAGAGATCAAGACCTAAACCACAAGTTCCTACAACATGGAATCAGTCACTCTGGCATGTCTGGGCATTCAGTGGCCAGAAATGAGCTTGATTCTTATGCAGAAACCCAGTAAATAACCTACAGGTAATTTAAAAGCCCTCAAGAGGGCACTCAGGAAAAGCCCAAGTCACTTACTGAATTACTGGTGGGACTCTGTACATTGGCTAAGCATCCATCTCCCTGGTGTCAGCTGTGGAAGGCAGGAAATTTAATCTGTCCAGTGTACCCAAACAAAACAGCATGCAAAGAATTGGTAGCAATATAGATTCACTTTTCTGGCTACCTCTTGTTTTACTCTCAGATTCAAGGATGATTGGTCATTACAAAAGACTTGCATTACACAAATAATCTATGATGTGCTACTGGCTCATACTCATGTGAACACGACAGGCCAGAATATGAAATGCAATGTGGATGGGTTCACTGAAAAACAACAAATCAAACCTAAATCATCAGTCCTTGTGCTGACAACAAGACTGTGTCGTCCTATAAGGAATAGCCCTTGCAAAAAATTTACAATGTTCATCCATAACTTGCCTAACACAGACTTTAAATAAGCTTCAGGTAACTATTAACTCAGACATCGTTATTCTGTTTTGCTTTTACTTTTCATGTGAAATTTTCATTAGTGGATCACTGGATTGATTAATTAATGACACACTGCTTCAAAGAGCATGCAAATATCATGTGTGTCCAATGCTTGTGCAAGAGAAATACAGAATGTCCCCAGGACCAGAAGAATTGCATGTTTTCATAATGAATTTAGGATACTGTCAGTCATGATCCCTTGCTTGGAACACCATGCTGAGATGCCAGCTGAGATCCCCAGGCTGAGCAGGGGCTTGGGCTGTCAGAGCAGACTGGGTCTGAACTCTTCAGAAAGGATTAGGTCTCCCTCAGAGTCATGGGCAGGAACTCGGTGCAATCCCTGAGGAAACCAGAGCAACCTCTGTCCAAGACTACAGAAAAAACAATGTCTGTCAAAAATAGAAACAAGATGCAAACAACCATGGCTAAAGTTCACGCACAATTTGGTAAAAAGAAATCAGCCACCACTGTAGGTAACCTAGGTGCATTTATGCAATCTGATTGAGCAGAAAGAACATTATTAAAAGAATTGACACATCCCATCCTGAGATTTATTTGTATGGAACCAACTTGTGGGTGAGATCATGTAAGAATTGATTTTTCTGCCTGACTTAAAAAACAAGGTTATGGAGAGACGAAAAATCATTATCTGAGGTGTCCAGGAAGTCTTAAGCAAAACTAAATCATACCTAAAATTCAGCCAGTGCATGTTTATGTGTTATCAAGGGGTGGTAAAAGTTGCTGTAATTAATAAGTTATTAAATACTTTTTTTTAAACTTTATTTTTTGAAGTATATCACATATTTTGAAGACACTAGGACTAACATTAATTCATTTACTAACTAGGTCAATAAAAATTGCTGTAGCCAAGAGCTCTATTAAAAGTTCATAATGTTATCTTAATGGAGGAAAACTAATAGAGTTCTTTGGAAGTTTTCCATAAAATTAATATTGTAGAATTTCAGTGGATGTCTTAAATAGTTTAAATAGGCATTTTTATTAACAGACTTAATAATAGAATTAAAACAAATTAAAATCATTACTTTCTCTAAGAGGAAGTATTTACATTCCAAGCATCTTAATGGAATTTATTCTTGAAAGAATTTAGAAACAATGCCCATTATTCAACATTGTGAAGTGGGAATTGGCTATTTGGCATCCACACATAGAAGATCTGCCAATTTGCAGCTACTGTAGCACTTACTGGGAGCCTCTCTGTCTAAACCACTTTGCATGGCAGCCATCCAGAACCTCGACCTGCAATACAATCCACCTCCTTGTCAAAAGCCTTTCTCGTTGGAAAGCGTTAAACTCACCTGGCAACCAAGCAACAAAAAAAATAGTAATTAAAAAAAAAAAAAAAATAGAAACCTGGTAATACACAAGGCAAATAACTGGAAAGTTATTGTATCAATTATCTGCTCATACACTGCTTCCCTGGGCTTTTCACCACTTACAGTTATCCCCTTGGATTATCTCAGGTTGTCCCATGTTCCTTATTTCTGTGGCTACCTGCTTTCTGGAGGTCTGTGCACATTTTCAGCTGAATGGAATCTTCCTATTTTTGTTGCACTTCTTACCTGCTAACAGGGCTAAAACACCCACCAGGCAATGCAGATGAGCTGTGTGAGCCTTGGAGGATGTTGAGGTTGAAGGGCAGCACCCACAGTGCTGGAATGACACATCCTGCAGAACCAAGCACAGCACTGGAGGCAGGATTTTGGCAAAGGGACGGTGCAGGAAGCCCTGTGCACTTTGTACAGCTGGAGGATCCCCAGGATCAGGGGCAAAATTGGTGTGGTCACCATCCTTAACTCCTGGTGGTGGGCAGAAAGCATTGATTATGATATAGCTGATGTGGCCAAAAGCAGCCACACAGCTTGTGCCTGGAACTAAAACCCACAGAACCACAGAAAAATTTTGCTTTGGACCCATGCAGGCATTTCTCAGGGAGTTCATGGGGAAAAGGGAGGATCTGGCCTGACAGAAGGATACTGAAGTAAGTTTACCTTCCTACTGAACTCAGTTGATTTCCAGTTCTGCTCCTAAATGAACAAACTCATGGATTTCTGATGGAATTACTGCATTTAATATCCAAGTACTGCACACAGGCAATTGAAACGAATGCTTTTGGAGTTCTATTTACCTATGAACATTATCACTGGTCTTGGGTTAGAAGAGTGCATTTTCCTGACATGCCAGATTTGATTATAAAAGTCATCACCAGCACCAGTGTTGGACAGCAAGGTAACACATGCACACACCTCCCAGAGTGATCAAACATTCATGTTCCACCCACCCCTTCCTCACCTTCCCATCAGTCAGGGGCGAGGGGCAACACAGCCTGCATGAGAGCCAGCACTGCCCCCAGGCTGGGCACCTTCCCTGGACATATTTAACAAGAGCATGACTCCTTTGTGCAAGTTGTGTCACCTGAGCACTGCCTTACTGCCATGAAAACAGGGCATTGTACAGAAGAGATTTGTCACTGTGTAATCAGCAGAGATAACCCGACTTTGCTCCTCGTTATCCATGTTAGGCTGGAACAGACACAGGTACGAGGTTTAATATTGCATTTTAATTGCTCCTAACGCTGGAACATTCTCCCCCCACCCTGAAATGACTTGCCAGAGAGTTAAAGCCCTTCCACAAAAATTGGCAGCACTGTGACATTCAGAGACCAGGCCAGAACACTGAAGCTATTTCAACCATTACCTTACCCGACACATTAAAGGACCAGATCCAAAGGCCATAAAAGTTCCAGGAAACTTTTTGTAGTCTGTAATGAGGTTTGTATCAAGCTCCAGGTCCCAATCAGCCTTCCCTAGTTTTGGTATTCATGTTTGCTAAAATTACAAAATGTCCTTTCATTCCAGAGAATCTTATCAGAAAATTGATCTCTTTATATATAAAGTCTTCAGCCAAGGTAAAGTCCTTTCAGGAGTTTTATGGTTTCCTATCATTCTTTTCAAAACCCTCTGGAAACTGGAAAATATGCTGATACTGTTTCCATGTTAAAAAGAATGGTTAAATAAAATAGAAATATCGTTCTCGAGTGTTTTCAAACATCCAGCCTTTTATAATCTCTTTGGCAAAACTGGCAAAGGTTAACAGAAAACAGGTAAAAAAAATCAGAATTAATTCAGAATGACACAATTATTTACAGAAGTACCTATCTGAACATTATCTCATTCTCTTACTTATAAGAGCTACAACTGTGCTCTATATATTTAAATTAAATTATCTAATGCAAATGTTATATATGAACAGCTCAGCAAGACACTGTATTGTATCAACACACCTTATTCTATGTAAAAGCAGATTGCCAGTTCTGGGATTGTAAACGTGTCAGACAATAATTTTATTGCTTTGCAGGTAGCAGAACCCCCAGTGTTCTTGTTCACAAATGGTGATTGAGTGATAGCTTTTAATATTGTCTAATGATCACAAACATGTGGAGTCTTGTGTTAACATCTGGTTTATGGGTAAAGTCGCGCACAAAACTACTCACAAAACAAATAACCCCCTGCCCTCTGAAAGGTAGAATTAATAGAACAAGAACATGTTCTTTTATTACTAAAGAAGTAGCAGGGCATGCTGCAAACATTTATAGGTGTGGTTTATGTAGTGCAACTAACTGAGCAAATCACTTTGTTCAAAAAGTTCTTAGAAGTCACAAGCTCTAAGGAGGGGAAAACAGTTTGTCAGGAACATTGGAGGAAGAAATAACCGCAGAATGAAATCTCATAATTCTGAGCATGGCAAAGCTTTCACTGCAGACAAGGAGAGCTTTGCCTAAGGGCAGCCTAAGCCAGTAACATGTGATGTCCAGGGAAGCTCAAGAGCTTCTGAAGGTAAAAATAAAAACCTTATGTCAGTTGTTCCATCCTTATGGCTCATTTTTTTATCAGTGAGCATCACGTAACAAATAAAGCCTCAAGGACTACTAGGAATCACCCTACTTGATAACAGCTACTACAATTTTAGTTACAGATCTTCTACAAAAGTGTATTAAACATGCTCCACCATGGACTTATTTATTTCAATATCTCACAGACTGCACTACCATACATTTTTCCCTTAAACGGTTTTATTTTGTTCTAGCCCAGTTCTTTTGTTTGGCTGGACTTTTTCCTAGGTTCCTCAATCTTCCCAGATATAAGTTCACAGCCCAGAGCCCCATCATGGTATGGCTTCCATAGAAGTCACTTTCCCTCCAAGACCTTTGCTCAGGGCTAGGACAAGCCCCTCACACCTCCTTGCACAAACCTTAGGTCACCTTTCACCTCTTGCAGGGCTCTTCTGGAAGGGACAGGAAATATCTCAGCCCTGGGGGAGCAGAAGATGCTGCACTGCAGAGATGTAGAGGAATTTGCTGTAATTGTTTAAGGACATTGTGGCCATTTTGCAGGCATTTATAGGGAACCATCTTGTGTTCAGAAGGCTTGAGAAATCCAGCCTGTAAACCTACTGCTCTTAGTAGTGAGATGCAGAGAATGAGCACAAGGGCTGGTCATGGCACACCCAGAGGTGTCACCTCACTAACACTCTCACACCTGGGTGCATTGCAAGCATCCACCAAAGCCAGTTTAAGTACCAGTGCAGACTTAGCTACACACTGCAGGAAGATACAGGTTCTCCCAGTCCTCAAAGCATCTCTTTCAGACAAGTTTCAGAAGAAAAAAACCAATACCCATAGGGTGTAGAATGCTCTGGATAACACAGAGAGCACATCACTGGAACAGTCACCACCCAGCCCACAGCAGGGCACCACTGCTCCACCACCTCAGCAGCAAACAGCCCTCACTGTGCACTGTGCTCTGTGGAGGGTGGCTTTTTCAAAATCCAAAAATTCCATAGCTGAGATTTGGATGAGACTCAGCATCTCTGTCCTCTAGACCCTAACATATGCATATATTCCCTTTCACGCTCTCACCCCTACAATTAATTGAAAAGTCATATATTTTAACAAACCGGTTAATTGAACGTAGCTAAGTTGCAAAATTTAAGAAATTCGCCACATTTACATACATAGTAATGAGATCAATTACTTTCAGCTCATGTAGACATATTGAGAACTAATGAGGTACTTAAAAAGTGTATGGAGAAAGTCTACTTTCTATTTCCATGCTGTAACTTAGAGCTTGTTAGGGATTTAGCTCTTTATCAGTTTGAGCTATGGCACTTACACTGATAGAAGGCCTGTTAGCTGTGGCTCCCGACTGCATTAAAAAGCCCTTTAATGCAGTTTTGTAGTGGCATACATCTCATTACAGTGCAAAAATGGGCAAACACTGAGGACCACGTTGTTGGAAAATACTTTGTCTGAGAACACAGCAAGCGGAAAGCTTATCCTTTGAAGGATAACATCCACCTCACTCATAATTTAGATAAGTAATCCAGAGACCTTTATAATAAGAAATCCTTTATCATCATTTAAATCTATTGAAAAAGACCCACAAAGGTAAAGTGCCAAATTCTGGAACTGTTATCTTTATGGGTCACTTATAACAACAAAACACTCTTTCTCCCAACACAAAACACAGTGGTAATTTATTTCTTCAAAGAAATTGCACTGAGAGAACATCTACAACACAGTACACCTCATACACTGAGCTCTGGGTTATTACATCGGAAGCCAATTTTCAGGCAGTGGTTTCAACATCAGAGCACAGCCTTGGATACAGCTCCAGGCACATCCAAAGTTTCTCATTAAGTTAGACATGCGATGAAAACATTGGAAATTGTTTAAGGGTGAGGAGAAAATGGACACCGATATTATAAAGGTACAGGAAAAGCCAGCAACAAGCAGAGGAACCTTTGACTCTGGCATGGAGAGTTACAGGTGAAGTCAGCCCAGGAGAGTCTCAGCAGGTCCCTGTGGCTGCTTCCTGCACAAGTGTGCTGCCCAACCTACAGCATAGCTTTAAATCTTGCCACCTTGCAGACAGAACCAGCTGCTTTTTAATAATAGTTCTGACCATGTTTTCTGCCTATCAAACCCTCTAGACATTTTATTTCTCTGGCCCAGATATTAAATGACACCCTATGTATGCAATTGCCCTCAGCCACAAGGCTGTCCCCAGGGGACAGGGGCACAGGGGGAATACTGCTGTACACATACATATCTCAGCCTGGCTCCCTCGGGTCACTCAGGTTATTAGGGACACCTCTGCAGCGTGACTGAGAGCTCCAGGTTTCTAAGAGATGGACAGAACAGCTTTTTACAGCTTTATCAATCTGAAGTCTCCCTTTCCCTCTTTCAGTTAAAATGCCTCAACAACTTAAATTTACTCCTGCTTTTGTTCTCATTTGAAACACCCATTTACAACATGACAATTTCCACCAGGACAGTACCCCTTCAAATGCCAGCTAAATCTGGGTGTGGGGCTGAGGGCAGGAGCCACAGGAATCACCTGCACTTTGAGCAGAGATTTTCAGCTCCTTCAGCTGCTGAGGGAAGGAGAGAAACCACTTACCCAGCCATGGCTGAGTGAAACAACCCCTCCACATCAGGAGAGCAGCAGCAAAACCGAAATCTGCCAGAGGAGGAGTTGAACAGCTGTCTCGGGATGCAGCTGTGATCCCGCGGGGGTCTCCTGCCTCCAGCACATCTCCATCACCCAGCCTGAGCGAAAACAGGACCCTCTGGCACCAGCTCTGTTGTGAGGCAGCACAGCAGCTCATCCCCTGACCCACTCCAGCTGTGGATGTGTCTGGGGCTGCTGCTGCCCAGCTGTGCCACAGCTGTCCTTGGCTGTCATCCCTCACCTCTGCCCCATCAGCCAAATCAGCTCTGTGGGGTTCTGTGGGCTGAGAGCTGGGCATCAGGCCTGGCTCCCAGTTCACAGTGGGAATTGGGAACAGTTATGGGGGCCCACAACTGAATGGAGGAGGAGACAGCCACAGACTATCCCTGGCTGTGGATTTCCTTACACTCAGTATGCACGTGCTCATGTGCAGCATGTTCAGCCTGAATATACTGCTTTCTGTACCACTGATCATACATTTGCTTGTCATTACGGTGCCCATAAGTAAATACAGAGAAATAAATAAGAATACTTAGCACTTTAAGCCCATTAAAGCATTGGCAAAGTTTCACATGAGAAGGTCTTTAAAGCTTGATGTATAGCAATAAAATTAGTTCAGAAAGAGACAGCTGCATAAAAACAATGTATGCCTTCACATAAAACTGTGAAAAATATTTTGACTGGCATGGATTTTAAGGTAGGCTTATTTATTGGAGCAGTGCTTCAGTAATTTAGGAAATACAGAATGGGAACAAGAAGAGCATCAGATGCTCGCAGAGGGGCAGTTTCAATGAGCACTCATTGCAGCTGATGAGTCTGAAATCACACCAGGCTGATATCAAAGATTTGTACCCAATGTTGGGCAATGATCACACTGTACAGAAACCTAAGTGCTAATGAGGTAAAATGAAGAATAAGTGGAATAGTGGGTTGAAAATATTATCTAAAATTATAATATGAAAGGAATATCTGATAACTAAAGAGTAAATATTTTTAAAAAAATCTGGGAGCATCAAGTTTGAATTAAAAGGAATACGTATTTTTTAAAAATTGTGCTTCTGAACTACATGAGTCTGAAAAAACGCCATCCAATCTGTGTCTTTGATCCAGTTACCAGTAATAGAAAACATTTTCCCAGAGAGATACAAAAGAAAAACAGATTCATGAGAGCCTCTACTTCTTATTTATAGCTTTATGCAATTTTTATCTCATACCCTTCTTCCTTGTCCTTTAATTGAAAAACAAAATTTATACCTAAGAGCAACAGTGCAATGAGAGATGGTTCCTGCAGATTGGAATTGAGTCTCTAAAGTGAACAGAGTCACATGAATGATGCAGTGTTCTAGTTTTGGTGTGCTCTTTGCTATCTGTTAATGATGTTGTGAGACAAAGACACAGGACCAGCAGCAGAAGGCTTAGGTAGCTTTTTCTTACCCTGTTTTAAAGTGAGGACTGTAGTGGACTCAATTCACACAGGACAAGGAAAAATAGGACATCCTACTCTCTGGAAAATGTAAAATGAGACAGAAAATTCCAATTTTTAAACAAATATTAAAGGTTTATTTCTTTTGACAAGACCTTAGGCTTAAGAAAATAGATTGCTTTGCCTTTTCATATCAGATCAAAAGTTTCAAATAGTCAATGACAATTTGTACTGGTTCTCCACTTACGCCTGGACTACCACCGAGCCTGTCTCGCATGAGCAAGGTCCTATTCATGTATTCTCTTAGTTGTCATACAATGAATTCTCATTACCAGTTGAAGCCTGTGCAGCCACATTAAAGTCCATTTATGTTCTGATATGTACATAGGCATTAATTCAGATTATATCCCTCTAATTGCACAAATTAATTGCTCTCTGATGAATTTTACAACACCTCGTTTCTAAGGGTTTCTCCTGAAAGTAGAGTGAAAAGGTCAACAGCATGATCAAACACTGCCCTGTTCAACATGCTTTGAAGATTATAATTATACCAAATTAGAAGTTTTTGCAATTATCACATATTGTAAGTTTTACATTCTAAGAACTAACAAGATCCTTTTGTATTTATTTACCCTGCCAAATATGTGTGCACACACCACCCAGCTGCAATTTTTGATGGATTGTTTCAGCTCAGTGGGGACAATGGGATGTCACAGTTATTTGCTATTTTTCTCAGGCAAAGATCTCCTTCTGCCTGGAAGGTTACTCCCAGTGTCTGTAGCCTGACCAGGACTCTTGGGACAGAAGAAGAATACAAATGAGCCGATATTTAATGTCACAAATATTAGTAGTACTTTATGCCTGTGTGCAATTTTTTCATGGAAACATGCTAATGTGGGGAGAAACTCCCCAGGTGTCGGGTTCTCCGTGGTGACCACTGTACCCAGCCTCTAAGCAAAGGAGAAGCACAAAACCAATGCATTTCCCAGTCTGCTAGAAGGCACATTTTTCTCATTCAGAAAGGTACAGATAACAGATTAGTATTCCAGGTACTAGTTGATTTTCAGCTCTTCTCGGAAAGCTACACATGCACTTGTACCCCAGAGAGCAATATAAGAGCAAGACTGTCAAACTTCATCTCTGCTGCAGACTAATTACAAAACCTAGGAGCCTAGTTTGCAAAACTGGGCTTCCTTTGCTGCCTCTCCACGCTATTTTATGTAACTTAGCAGTATGGGGTTATTTTATTACAGTAACAGATATGCTCAGTTTCTGGGTCTCTTCAAAACTGCAAAACAGGCCAGTGCCAGCAGCACCATCAGGAGCAAAAGCTGGCAATGTGCTAAGCTTTCCTCAAATTAATTACCTGCTGAAATCACAACAATAATTAGTTTGTTGATTTGAATTTTACCCACAATACAAACACAAAAAGAAGTAAAGATTAAAAAAGCAAAGAGCAGTAATGGTGAAATTGAGGTTTGGTTGGCATCTCTTGAGACAGGCTCTCTCTCTAACGCTCCAACACAAACACACATGGCTGTGATTGAAAGCCCTTTGCTCTCAGGAAGATTTGATTACTTTCCAAACACAAGAAGGAAGCATCATTCCTCAAAAACCTGTCTTCCATAGTATACCTGGGGCTTTCACATCACCATTAATTTAGGGTAGCAAGTCTCAACACTGCCTGTCCCACGGCAGCTTCATATCCAACTTCATTTAGAGAATGGCTCGTCTCTGCTGCCTGAGTCTGCTCCAGACTGTTGAGAGAGCTAATGATTAATTTAATGAACAGATTTTAATATTCCTGAGCTGCCACCACATCAACCTTTTTGCTGGACTGGATTCACATGTTCTCTACAGAGCCATTTCTGTATCTGCTTGTACATACTCAGGCATGTTCTGTGCCAATTTGCTCATTGTCTTGGTTGTAATATCTCTTTGGAACATAAAGAACCTCCTTACAAATATTAATAATAATAAAAAGTCCTTTATCTCTCAAGGCAAATTTTCTTTGAACCTACATGCATTTAGCATGTATGTGGGTTCCATATCTCAGCTTGAAGAATTACAAATGTATTTACTGAGTGTTGGCAATTTTCAGAATGGTTTATATTCCTAACATGCACATCCAACAGAATGGAATCTCCTTTTGTGGAATCTATCTTCCTCACCATCAGGGAAAGATGAGTCAGGTCTCTCATCAGAATTGTTTCATTAAATCCTTCCTTATTCTCCCAGAAAATTCAGGAAAAATGAAATTTCATCCATTGCTCGGCTTTAACCAACTGTGACGTAACTTCTAATTCACCTTGATATTTGAGAACTTCACAAGATGGCAAATTACTAAGAGGACCTGTAAGTCAGGCAGGTTAAGAGAAGTCAAATAGTGAATAGCAAGAAGAGCAACAGATCCAACAGTATGTAAATTAGGAATTGTATTTAAGCCAACATATTGCATTATGCATGAAAAGGTGAATAATAGCAAATAGTTTAAGAGATCTGTCTACAATTAATGAATCCTAAATAGCTTTATTAATGTAGGTCAGATTCCTTCTTCTTGTGGGAATTTGACATTTACTAATATGCCTCTCTGAATTATTCAAAGATATATTTCATATAAATACAAAATTGTATTGAGTATGTTCTTCACAAAGGCTGCATTATATTTGTATTAAAAAGCCTATAGGGACTACTTAATTTCTAATCCAGTAATCATTAAATAAATAATATTTAAATCATACTCTAATATATCTAAATCCAAATGTTATACAGAAGTCTGCAAAATATTGTTTTATTTGTAGCCCATAGCAGAATGTCATCACCCTTCACAGAGCAGGTATTCAAATTCTGATTTTTGTTCTTGTAAAATATAAACCCAGTATCAATTCCCATTGTGAAGAAAAACTGTGATTAGTAATTAAATTACAGTGCATTAAATTTACTTAACTTAAGTTCACCAGCTGGGAAAATTCTATGCCTCTGGGCTTAACAATAACTCCTAATCTTGCTGTTGCCTGTACCTAATTTTTTAACTTGTATTATAATTTTCTTTATTGGAATTTCATTAAAAATGGTAATGTCATTACTCCTGTTAATGCTCAAAACCAACACCATAATCCTGAATTTTAATTAGTAATTATAATTAATCATTATTCATTAATGTAATGTTTAGTTGCTAATTGTCTTTGAGCACCCCAGTCCCTAGGCTTATATGCATTTCACAACACATTTAATTTCTCGCTGTTCCTGTTTAAGTGGAAGCATCAACCTGACTCACTTTTAACACTTTGTGTGGTGCAGTACTTCAGGTGTTTTATCCCTCCTCCCATGGTTCAAGTGGATGGCTCAGATCCTGATTAGTGTTCCATCAGGGAGACACAAACGCCTCAGGTATGCAGCAGGAGAGACAGAGATGAGATATTGGGGAGTTAAAATTAGCTCTTCCTGGGATCCTTCCATTCACTTTTCTGTACCGAAACTGTGGATCTCAGCTTTCCAAACAGATCTGGGCTCATCCACCTGACATTTGGCAACACAGGGAATGGCTGGAATGAGCACCCGTGCTGCCTTCAGAGGGGCAGGGGGTGCTGGAGGCTCTGTGGGTGCAGGGAGCTGCACCCCTGGCTGCAGGAGCTGGGCTGTCTGTGCTTAGGGGGCTCAGGGGACTCTGCTTGTGATCTGCTTCTGCAAAACCTGGCTCGCTCCTAGAACGACTCTAGGGAGAAATGTGCCAGTGTGGCATTTGGGACCCACACCTTGAATTTGGGGACAGAGAATACAGTGTGCAAAATTTTGAAAAGTGTAACTTTTTGAACTATTTCTACAAAAATATGTACCAGCTCCCTTTTGGGATTAATTAAAAACAGACACTGGCTAGCCATGGCTGGGATGACAAACAGTCTTTTGATGTTTTCAGGCGGTTGGAGGGTCCCAGAACCAAATAATTTAAATGAAATTACTTAGCTTATATCTGTGTGCTCTAAGAAAACTAACCTCCTACTGGCTACACTAAATTTGGGCAAATCCTCACAGAAATGGTCTGAACCACAAATCCTCCCAGCCCAGGACCTCTGTTCATGAGTGAGTGGCACCGGGTCCCAAGAAAAGCATAAAAGAACAGGTTCTCCATGTTCTTTCATAAAAGAACTCTTCTCCCACCCTGAACTTCCTGCACTGGGCTGCTTTTCTAAGTTACTCACAAAAGCCTAGAAATGGTTAATAGTTATTACATGTAGAGACATAAATATAAAACATGGTCCTAAATACAACAAAAGAAAGCCTTAGAGATGACACTGATAATTATTTTTTGAAGCTGTGGGGCTGTAGAACAACTGGCTCCCTGATGAACAGATATATCACTGCTAACACTAATATATTAACCTTTAATTTATAAATGGAACTCCGTATGGAGTGCAGCCAGTTTGATCTGCAAAAGGGGCTGTGGATCTTACAGGCAATGACTGATATTCTGTGTCACCATTTCCTGAGTTGAAGTTCACAGATTACTGACAGACTGTGCAGCCCTTGCTGGAAACCTGATCTGGCCCACAGAGACATCACATCCTTTGTGTGTTTTAAATTTAGCACTCCTTGATGAGTCTGCATGCTATCCCTAAGAAATTACAGGCACTGACAAATGTATGTCAGCCCAAAAGTCTGGAAAGCCAGAGTTGCGGGTTTATGCTGGCATTGAAGAATATGCCCAGCAAACATTCAGCTCCTTGGAAAGTCAAAATCAGAATTAATCTGAAGTTTTGGTGAAAATCTGATATTTTTATTTCTGCACAGATCTTATTCCAGGAAAAGTTCAACAACAGAAATAAATTGTTATGATTTTTAAACTCCTGTATTTTACAACAATAAAATTCTCACAAAGAGAGAATTCAGGGGAGGGCATATATCTGTAATTTATTTTTTGTTTACACTATCTGTTCTTAATCATTTGCAGTCTGTTGCAATGAAGTACAAATGATTAATTTTCTCCTTTTCAGAACATGCTTTTAGATATTTGATGGATACCCACAAGAGGGTCAACAAAAGTGTTTAGAAATACGGAGGGATTTACATATAAAGAAGTGCTGGATTTTGAAAGAGGCACATTGTGCTCAGGGAGGCACCTCACCCAGTTGGTCTCCAATTCCACTGACACAAGTTTGAGTTGGAATATTTGTCTTAGGGATGAAGGTTTAGAACAAATCTCGGCCCAAATACACTCAGGGACAAGAACTTTATGAAGTACAGTAACAAAAACTAGACTTCCTACTGGTTCACCATCTGGATATTAGCTAATTATTAATTAGGAGGCAGAGGACACTAAGGAAGCTCGCTGTCTGCAAGGTGTGGTCTCCCTCCATGAATATCTGACAACACTTCCAAACCCATGATGTTAGCAGACAAGGGCATCTACTTGAGACTTACACCATATTTCCTTGGCTGCTCAGAAATAAACCTGTGGAAAGCTGAGTGTGTTTCTGTGCTCTGGTGGCTGAAGGATGACAGAAGAACAGCTCTACTTGCTGCACCTCTAACAGCACCTGGGAAGCTGTGCTCTGTATAACGTTATGTTACTAATGTAGTACTTGATTCACTGAGAGAAATCCTTAAAAGATAATTTTGAGGCAGATGGGGGATCAATAGTTTCCTGTACAGTCTGTACTCTCTATAGACCAAATAGTATTCATACATCTGAAGTTTAGCAGATGGTGTTTTTGCATTAATTTTCCAAACTACCAACTGTAGGATACTCTGTTTTCAGAAAACCAGTTGCCTTAAGGCTTGAATTTTTTAAAGTATTTCAAATGTTTTCATGTGTTGTAGGCACACCTCTTCCTCAGGTTCTTTCTCCCAAAGGTGCCGTTCTGATTTTGGATCTCAAAAAAACCGAATTTACAACAGTCTCAGATGTGCAGGTTCACACCATGTTTGTAACAAATCATGGAACATGACTGCAGCATCTCACTGGAAGGCATTTGCTCCTCTCTGGACACAGAGCCATCCCCTCTGCCACTGCAGCACTTTGCTACTTACAAGGAAGGAAACCAAATTGCTGGGTGGAAAGTACAATAAAACCAATCAACATTCTCACAAGATGCCAAGGACCATTTGCTTCTGTTTCAAATCAGTCCCCAAAGCCCACTCCACACTTGGAGCACCTGTTTTAATCTATCTGCATTTTTTTCCTGATTTAAATTATTTATGTAAACAAACAAGCAAACAAAAAAACTGAGGAATTTTGAGAAGGTGTAATGCCTCTGAATATTTTAAGGAGACTGAATTCTTCTTTTTTGGCCAGCTTTTGCAAGCAACACTGTTGAAAAGTTGGCTAGAGGTGTACATGTATCAGGGCAGAAAAAGTTGTGCAGAAGTCACCATGCCATGGATTCTGAGTTCCCAAAGAACCCCCCAAAACTGAGATGCCTTTGATTCACTCCAAAGGGGGAGTAGAAGAAAACTTCAAAGAAGAATGAAAATCCTGCTACTTTGCACCTGCTTTAGCTGCAGCCACTGTATATTATTTATCTTCCTCACCTCACTTCTGCATTGCTCTAAGCATGCTGAAGCCATTCAATTTAGCTTTCCAGTTTGGTCAGCCTGCCAGGAAGGAGTAATCTTGCCTTCACCTTCCTCAGCCCTCTTCTGAACGCAAATATAGTGTGACTGCTAATTTGTTGATTTATACAAGGTTTAATCCACTAGAGTCATAAAATATTAAAGGAATCTTTCTTCAGTAAATTTACAGCTAAATAAAACTGTAGCTCTCAAGACTTGCTAGAAACAAGAGTGGCACTTTATTTGCTTGAAATCCATTTTCTGATTCAGTGAGGTGGACTGACATGGGCAGCCTGCTTATTTAAACCACAGCATGTGCAGGATGCTTGGGTAGAGCCTTTCTGAGAAAGGAAATGTGTTTTCCTATTTCACACAGTAATACAGCTAATGCATTCATCTCATCTTTTATTGTTACCACTAAATAACTGTAATGAAAGACTAGCTACTTTCTGATACAATTGATGTGAAATAATTAAGAGAAAACCCTGTGTTAGTGCAAGGGGCGAGCTTGCCTGGCATTGGTTGAAAATACATCCCTGAAAACAACTTGAAATAAGACCACTCCCTTCTCCTCCCAATTAACAGCTCACAGAATCAGAATCCATGTCAGCTCCAAAGTGAAGACAATGAGGAAATACCCAAAAGACCAGATAAAGGTGATTAGGTTTCCTAGAGTGCATCTTCAATTGCTGTTTCTATCAGTGTATAGTTTTGCAAGCAGCAGTAATCTGGGTAGCACATCATGAAGGAAAAAAAAAAAAATATACCCCCTGTATATTTCAGATTGGAGGGATGTAAGAAAAGGTATAGGAAAAATAATTTTATTTAATTTAATCTTAAGTGTGCCTGTTTTTATTTCCATGTTTTTAGGCTGCTCCATTTTGCTTTCCTGAGTGTGTTACAGGAGGTCAAACAGAGCATTCTCATCTGTTAGCACCTAACACTGGAATTCCATTACACAGGGTTATACACAGCCCTGTTTAAAGGGAAAGAAATTAAATACGGGGTTATATTTTCTTTTTTGACTAACAGAGAATGCGGAAATACCCTCTGGATTTTAACTTCCCAGTTACAAGTTGGACCATAGAATGTCACTTGTGAATTCCAGAAAGTCCCCTATATAACTGCTCTGCACATTTTTTGCAATCTTTTGCCTGGAAACCTGCTTAGGCACTCGTGAGTTCTTTCAGGCAACAAAATTTATGAGTAATAGGCATTTATGGAGATTCGGTCCCTTACTTAAATGCCTAAAAATAAGATTAAAGAATGAGTCAAGTACTTATATTAGATTTGTTGCAACAGATTACTCAAGAGTATCAGAAAAATATTAGAGAATGAACATTTAAATATGCAGTTTATCAATGGGAAAACTAACATCTTACATTATAAAAGATATTTGTTCAACAGTCCATTTGTAAAAATTATTATTTTCAATAAAATATGATATTCATATTAGAATTAAGTCATTTTGTGGCATGTTTTAGTTCAGAATCAGAATTGATCCTTAGCATGGTTTGGAGGCCCTTATTGACAAAGTTACAAAATAATTAAACATTTTAAATCTTATTGTGTGGTAGTGTGGCTCTGCTGATTTTCAGCCTACAAGGAAGAAGCCCAATTAACAGGCAATCCCCCAAATCCTGTCTTTTCTATGCAATTTTCAGAATCTGTCAGTTTCTAAATCCCCAAACTTTGCAGCAGTATTGGGACAGATCTGTTCAAAGTAAATCTGTTTTAGTCAAGATAATCTCTTTGATATAACAATACCACAGCAGAAAACAACAACAAAAAAAAAGGTCTGCTTTCTCTGAAGTTTCTTTGGAAAGGGGATTAAAAAATTACCATCTTTAGCTGCTCTTCTAATAGCAAGCCTGCCTCAGAAAGAATAATCTCCCTTGACTCTTCATCACAGAAACAAGAGTGTCTCCTTAAGGACACAGTTCTGTGGGTATAATCTGATATACAGAGATCCAAACTTTACTGTAAGCTGTCAGAACTTGCTGCAGGTGTAGGCAAAGTGCATTTCCACACTTCTGCAGGCACGGAAAGCCCCAGCAGTGTTCCTGTAGAGCTCAGCTGCAGCATTCCCAGGACTGGGAGCACTCCCTGCCGGGAGCCCCACGGCCCCGCTGACCGGCTACTGCCCACAGCAGCGGGCACCGGGAAATATTCAAGCACTCTCTCATCTCTGAGGAAAAACTGGCATTGTCTAATGAAAATCCACCTCATTTTACATACCATATATATATATTTTAAAATTTTTATTTTATCTTATTATTGGCCTTAGAGATCATCCAGTCCACCCTCTGTCCTGAGCAGGAATATCTTCCACTAGATCAGGTTGGTGAGAGCCCCATCCAGCCTGGCCTCAAACACTTCCAGGGATGGGATATCCACAGCTTCTCTGGGAAACCTGTTCCAGTGCCTCATCACCCTCACAGTAAATAATTTCTTCCTTATTATCTAATTGAATTCCTCTGGCAGTTTAAGGCCATTCCCCCTTGTCCTATCACTCCAAGCCCTTGTAACAGGTCAGTCTTCAGCTGTCTTTTGGCCCCTTTAAGTACTGAAAGGCTGCCAGAAGATCTCCTCAGAGCCTTCTCCAAGCTCACCAGATACCTGGGGGTTCACACAAATGTTTACACAGAGCATTTAAAGCTCCTTCTTTCCTTCCATCTTGAGATTGTTCCATTCTCTTCCTGTACTCTGATGTTCCTGTAGACATTGCAAGAGAAGCAGTGCCTCAGTTGGTCAGTCAGCTGCAGCAGTTCCTAAAACTGAGTTTCTCACTGCATTTTCTTCTGGTTTATCCTTAAAAATCTACACTGCTTTAGCAGTCATCCTCCTGCAGGTCTGCATGCAAGGCAGCTCCACTGCCCTTCATACCAGGCTGTTTCACCATTCATTTCCCTCTCAGACCTTGCCTCTTTCCAGAATGAATGTGCCTGTAATCTCTTTATTTCATTCTCCTAAACCTGCCCAAGAACTTGCCATAATTTCTGCAAGCCTCAGCATCACATTAGTAGGTTTGAATTCAGCTACTGGCTAAACCCTGCCTTTCTGAGCCAAAAGCCCTGGGCCTGTGCCCCTTTGCTCTGGCACTGATGAATTACTGCTGCACCTCCAAGTAACCCCAATTCCACCCCTACAGGATCCCAAATTTAAGTCTCTCACTAGCCCTAAACTCATTTTCAGTTTCCATAAAGCTGTTTTGCCCCGAGAGGCTCCAGGCACAGCTCTGAGTGCAGGGGATGGGGCCTTGTTCTGTCAGACACTGCGGCTCTCCACACGGGCCTACACACATATTTTCATCAGTGCTCAGCTGCTGAGGATCCTGAAACTCCTCAAAAATTTCAGGAATGCTTTTGTCAATCCACATGTCCTCCAAGCACTGCTTCTGCTCTCAGTGCTTTCATTGTGCTCTTCATTCAAACTGGGGTTTATTTTTTCTTTTGGAGCCTTCCTTTCCTACTACTGGAGTCACATCTTGGTCTGGCACCACTTCCATCATGCTGCCCATCACCTGTTTACAAACAATACTGCAGCAAAGATTGTTGGAACATCCAGCATTTGGGTGTTCTTGTAATGAAATTTACCCACCAAGAGAAAATTTGGTTTATATGTTGCAGATTTCACACCTTCCATTCTGTTTTGGCATTGCCCTCATACATTTAATATTCATTCCCTTCACTCTTATCCTGGCAGCTGTAGAGTTTATAAATCCTAATCTGTCTCTCTGGGATGGTAAGGTTGTATTGCACCTTGTGTGTTTCTCTCTCTCTCTCTCAAGATTTGTACCTTTTCTTAACTGTTTGCAAAAACAAGAGATTGGAAAAAAGCTTTAATGCAGGGCCACGGATTAATCAAGGTTATCAAAGCTCCTTTTTAAAATGGAGAGCAACAAAGCATATACACAGAGACTGCACTTAAAATTGAAACTGCATTACAAAATTCCTTTTTCCATTTATATATAAATTATGCATCTAAACAGAAATGTTAATAATTTATTAAGTTGCTCAGCTAAATTCAGATGTTAATTAGTCTTTAGAATATCTGCAAAGTAAAAATATGGTGATTAGAACATGTAAATTTATTATTTGTCTTTTGAGCTCTTAGTATCAAGTGAAAATTTGGGGTTTTTTTGGGCAGGGAGTTCAGGTACCCCATTCACCATGCATACTTGATATTTTGCTGCTATTTTCTCATACAGGCAACAAACAGGAAAGAACAAAAATATTTGAACAAATTCAGAATTTTACTAGTAATAGGTTTTGGACATGCTTGGAACTTTCACTGTGAAAAGCACTGAGTGAATAAAGATTTACTGCCATGGAACTGGCTGTGAGGAAATAGTCTGGGGCAAAACAGTACAGCTCTATTGGAAGGAGCCCAGGTTCAACAGCGTTGGGGAAATAGTGATGATGAAAAAGGCAAAAAGCTTAACACTGGGAAAGTGCTTTGAAAGTTACTTTCTTTGCCTTCACAAACACAGTTAACCCAATAGCCCCACGCTCCTTTGCTTTCTGACCAACAAGCAATGCCTTGGCTGCTTGCAGTGGACCTTCTTTTACTGACATATCCCACGTTTCTAACAGGTCCTTATGCAGCTTTGAGTTTCATTTGAGGGTGGAGAGGACATTCATTTAAATCCAAATGCACAAATGTTATGCTTTGAAAGAACTCAGGGATGGTTCAATATGGAAAGTCGAGAGCAGGCCTGCTCCTCCCAAGGTTAGAAAGCTGAGCACAGGGCTAACAACTGAGCACAGAGGCAGCCACAGGCTGCAGGATGGTGAGGTGGCATCCAAAGGGACCAGTGACCAGGTCTGGGCACACCTGAGGATGATGGAGCACCTCAGCAGTGTTGTGGATGGGCACAGCTGGCCCTGCCACCCTCAGAAAGGTCAGTGGTTGATGGGAATGAGTCCCCTAAATTCTGACAGTGCTGACATTGTCTCCAATGTTAATGGCTTGGCCAGAGAGGCGCTGGAGCCTGATCCTGCATCCCACCAGACACAGTCTAGTCCCAGATTAATTTTGCATTTTCATTTGGCTCAGCTGGACCAGGTCCTTTCTGTCCCCCCTACAAGTGGGATACAAGTAGCTCTGGGACCCTCAAGTCCATTTTCTATTTTCCTCTTTGCAGTCAATGCTGCAAGTCTTCCCCTCTTGGAAGCAGCTTCTCCCACAACATCCAGAAATACATATAGGGTTTTTTGGGGGTTTTTTTCTTTAACTTTGTAAGTCTAAGACATTTCTGTGGACTTGTGTTCTTCAGTATAAAGAAAGTCCTCCTAGGTGAACTGTAAGAGCTTTTGTCTCCCAGCCCTGCTTCACCCACTACTGCTACTGCTGCACTTTCAGAAATTAATTTTTCATCCTCTGCTTTCAGTGCTTTTCTTCCAACAAGTTTTGAAAAGACATAACTATGGAAAGTTTCTAGATATTGCTCTACCAGTTTAAAGGTATATTTCATCTCTTTAGTGCCTTTCTTCCCAAGATGTAAAACTTATATAAACACCCCCCCTGCCCCTCAATAACCAGCTGTGTGTCTCTGTAGAAGAATATGTATGTGTACACACAGAAATACATCTAGAAGTGAGGAAGAGAGCTGCACTCATAGTCTGTGAAGATGAAGTTTTCTAAACTAAATTCTCTTTGACAGAAGAAGTCCTGCTTCGGAGAAAAAAATGTAACAGTAACTGTTAATGCAAAACTGTCAGGATTTCCATGCAAATTATGAAAGAGGAAGAGCAGCCATTAGCATCCAAATGAGAGAAAACTGCCAGCCTTCATCATCTGGAGACAAACTTTTAAATCTGAAGATTTTTCTAGGCAGTTTTCAAACAACAAATACATCCCTTTGCCAGTATCCACCTTTATTTACAATGTCCATCTTCATGAATAAACATTCTGAAGCTGTGAGATACCAATAATCCAGTGAGCAGAGTCCTGTGACTTTGCTGAGTTCCCACATTACAGTAAAATTCACATGCAGTCTAACACTAGAGGACCTCAGCCCTCAGGAAAAAAAAGCACATATCTTCTCCCAGATTACAGAAGAGTTAGGAAATCTGCCTCATCAAACAGCACAGAGATCCTAGAGGCTGAATTATTGCAGTTAATGAGGCAGACTCAGAGCAAGTACCCTAACCTAAGAGGTCAGAAATTGAAAATGTGCCTGTGATTTGGAAAGTTTTTAATTTAATGTGTCAATTAAAACCCCTCCCTTGTATATATCTTGCAGATCAGGGCACTTTGATCCCCTCAGAGGACAAATACGTGGCACCTCTGTTGTACATGAGCAGGTCCCTCCTGTGGCACTGGCCGTGCCAGCCTGGCAGGGGAAAGCTGGACCTGAGAAAAGCTCAACTGCAGACACATCCTTGAAACAACCAGGGACTGTCCTTGCCAGTGCTGACAAATGTGGGACTGAAAAGTTCCCTTGGGAAGCTGCTTCGCTTCTCCTCCCAGGCTTAATGGAGGCTATTAACAAAAAAGTGGTTTTTGTGGCTTTTGTCCCCAGATTTAACCCCTTGCTTCCCTGACAGGACTTGTCATCCAATGGTCAGGGGCTTCCCCACAAGTCTAGTCCCAGTCTCTGCCACAGAGCAATCCTAAATGAGCAGGCAGCATTCTGGGGATCACTTTGCCATGTGGGGGTTCGTTTTCTCGCTCTCCAAAGCTGAAGGAGAGCGAGCCCCCAGCATGGCCATCCCCAGAACTCTGCCAAAGCTGCTCTTCAGGGTGACAAATGTGAGCCCTCACCAACGTGTGACAAATGTGAGCCCTCACACCATCCACCACTGCCTCTTGCAGACCCAGGAGATCCAACCCAACCCATCTCCTGAACTGCTCCCACCCTTCACAGCTCAATAATGCGTCACCTAATTCTATAATTTGTATCAAATATACTGCTTCAGAATTTTACCATGTGCCCTGTCCTGCCCTTTCTTTGGAGGAACAGTAGATAACCATCTCCTGCTCCTCTGTGTTTTCCTGTCATTTTTTTTTTTTGAGATCTATTTATTCTTTTTTTCTCTTTTCCAGCCAGAGGACCTTAACCTGTTCAGTCTGCCTTCCCAGGGAAGTCATGCAGATTCTCCTGAAGCTGTCTGTTTTAATGGATTTTACTGAAATTTCCCCAAATTCAAAAAATTCAGTGCTGTACTGAGCCCAAACATAATAAATGCCATATGCCCAAGAGGAAGTTCTGTTCATAGAAAGCTGTGAGTTCTGGGAAGAAAAGGGAAAGAAGATTACAATAGATGCTGAATTTCAATATATCAAAAATGTCTCTGGTTTCTTCTGCAATTTCCCATCTTTGTTGTGTGTCCCAACCACAGCACAGTAATTCTCAGCTCTTCTACAGTTCAAATTAATATCTCCAGTGGCCTTTTTTAATTAGTAAGAATATTTTTTTCAAAAACTATTACATCTTACAAGGTTACAGTGAATTTAGCACTTGTGAAACTATCATCTCACCAAAATAAATGCTCTGGCCAGAAACTATGCTTTAGCTAAAGACATAACCTCATTTGCAATCTTGGTTTGGGACAGAACAGTTATATTTTAAACCACTTCTGATTAAAAATGCTTGCAAGATGTAGATTATGGAAAAGAATCATAAATTTTTAAAATTAATTTGGAGGGATGGAACAGCTAAGATTAAAATTCAGGGTTAGGCACATACCTATGACTGATTATAATTTACATCTCCAAGTTGTTTTAATAAATATATAATGCTAAAAGAGGGATATTTTTGCTGGGAAATTAATTTTTATATATATTGAATAAGTTATTTAAATTATTTACTTAAATTTTTAGCAGCTCAGCTATATCTTGTTCCCAGATTCTTTCAAGTCCAAATCTTTTATAAGGAAAACTGGGTCTAAAGATTTTGGAGACATCCACATAAAAATCAGGAACAGGAGGAGGTTTGAGGACAGCAAATCTGATTTTAGGCATCTAATTCAAGTGACATGTCCCAGCAGCCCTTCCCCTGCCATCAGGATAAGCTGAGGTCTTTGTGACTGAGGAGGGCACGTACCCACCTGGGACAGATTTGCATGGATTAATACAAATATAACACATCACCCAGCCCTGTGAAACACTCAGAGACAAATAAATGAGAAACAAGTCTAAGGATGAAACTGAGCCCCTTGCTTATTTGGTCCTTCGTTTTGTTAATTAATCTTTTGCTTTGCAGTCGTGCCAGCTCTTCCTTCCCACAGGAAGCTTGGAGTGAGCACGTCCCACACCGTGCTCCAGGGAAAACGCAGTGAGTCACCTTCAGAGCCAGATCCTCCAGGCAGGGCCCTTGACCCACTGCCACAGGAGTTGCTGCACCTTCAAAATCATTTCAGAAGTGCATTAAGAGAGCTCATTTTACCTCGGAGCACTATTAGGAGGTTACGATGCCATTGACTTCGTTTGCTGGGGACAGCGGATTAATTGCCTTTGTTACCACTACTGAGGAAAAGAAATTACTCTCACTGGGAGTATTTCCCCCAGGCACCACCAAGTTATCTTACAATCTCTTAACTTCTTCATTTACTGGTAGAAACTTCATCATTTTCCCCTAATTTATATACAACCATAGATATTATATATATATTCCAGACCTGTGACAGATATCTTGTCCAACATCTTGCAGCCCATCAGGGTTAGTAACAGGAGCTTTTAGCCATGGAAAACTACAAATCTCATTTTCACAGTAAAATATGGCTTTATTTCTAGCCTTGAAAGGCCATGAAATGATAGGCTATAAATTGCACGTTTTAATATCTATTTATAGGCACTTCCATGGTGCACATCTATGTATAAAAAAACTTTCTGATTTCTAAAGTTCTAAAATATATTACTGTCCTCTACTTTCAAGGTCTTTTTTGAGGAAGCCACAGATTAAAGGAGTCATGGTTTGCAAATGGCAGGGATCCATATGCCATGGATAAATTAATGCCAAAGTACCAAACTGCTGCCTCTGGACACTACATTCTGTTACAGACATTATCCACACCAGCATCATTTTCAGATTAATTATCCCATTAATATCCAAGGAAGCATTTCCTGGCAGGCTGTGTCTCTGCATCTCCAGCAAATGCTGTTTGCTCCAGCTTTGTACACACAGCAGTGACCCATGGTAGGGAGGGCTCCAGACAGCAACCAAAACACTGAGCAAACTTTCTTCCTGAAATCAATATTTGTGCTACGTCCCAGGAGTTTCTCTTGGACTGGGGATCATGCAAGGCAGAGTGGAGCTGGAGAAGCAGAAATTGTCTGGGTGTTGTCAGGGCTGTGAGGAACAGGCAGTTCCTTCTGGCAGGAGTTGCCTTCAAGCTCCTTCTTGCTACCCTGGCATCCTGCTGCCCATGCAGAGAGCTTTCCCTGAGTGCCAAGGCTCAGGGGTACCAGGGATAAGCAAAGTGGAGCCCTGCAGAGATGGAACTGCACGATCCCACCTCCATTCCCTGGGGCAGCACCACCAGAAGCAGCCCCAGAACAGAAACCACTGCATTCCCAGAGAGCATTCCCCAGCTTCAGGGGGCCACGTCAGCCAATGCAGGATGTCTAAAAGCCACCAGAAATGAGGCTGGCCCTAATTCCAGCTAATGAGAGCTGGGGACAGGGCTTATCCCTCTTTGCCTCACCAGGGGAGGTGTTCCAGACCTGTGGCTGTGACCAACCAAGGGGCAGAGCTGTGCTTGGCAGGACCATGCACACAAGACAATAGATGCAGAATAGATTTTGGAACTTCAGATTACATCTCTTCCCCCATTTTTTTGATGTTGACATAGGCCTGAGCAGAATGCTTAATGCTGGTACACACAGCTACCACACCATAAGATTTATGATTATTTTCATAACATGGGCCTTGTCAGGGATTTTTGATTTGATTTTGGTTGGATTATCTATTGCAATGCCAATAACATTTCACAGTTTTTTAGGATGAAATGCAGTCAAGGCTGGTGGAAAGCAGGGACAGACCCACTTAAATACAATTTGTTAGCATCCTTGATTCTAGGAGCTGCTCCCCAGGGGCAGCAAAGTTTGAAATGCTCTACAAAGGAATTTCTTATTTTTTTTTTTTCATAGACAACTACTTCCATTAATTTTTTGAATAAGATTTAAGTGAGATGAAAGGCTGTGCTCTGCCTTTGATGTGAACACATAACTATCATTAACATTTCATTATTAATGGGAGCTGGGCACATACAGTGGGGAGAATAGATCCCCTCTTATTTAAAGCTAGAGCTTTACCTCTTTTCCCCAGTGTTTCTTTCACCTCTAATAACTAACCCAGGGTTGGAACAGCTGGACAGATGCCTTAGTGGTGGTGACAGCCACAACACACCCTTGCAGTGATGGGGAGCATTTGCCACCCCCCAGCACAGAGGTGGCAGAGTGACTTCCACTGAAGTTTCAGCTCCTGAGTGACATCCCCATGAACTTACTGTGGGGATCACATTTTGCCTGGCTGACCCCTGCCTCTCTTTCCCTTGCTGAAAAGTTTTTATGTTCTAGAACCACCAAAAAACCCCCAGGGTTTTTCCCCTGAAGACATCTTTGTTAAAATCAGGTACAAGATGCCCATCTGCACTTTGGGAAGAATTTATCCCCTGTGAAGACCTCACCCACAGAAGGGTATTGGGCTGTGAACATGACAGGGAAATTTTCTGTATGAGAAAATTTCTCATTCTAAATATCTTTTTAAAGAAAAGATATTTAGTCTAGAAAAAGATACATTACAATGATATAACTATGGCAATGCAAATATTTTACTACACTGAGAGACCTACAGGTGTGGACAGGTTTGGATCTGAGACATGCAGGAGGTTTTAGGGAAAAAATAAAGGGTATAAGCAGTGGAAGAATTATATTAAATGCATAAGTAGGGCTGCCAGCTCAGGAGTTTGGTCAAGCCTTAAGCAAGATTTGGTTTTCTCCTAACAAAAATACATTTTCTCGTTCCATATCTATTCTCCTGGCTTAGATAAAGAGATTGTGCTTCTTTCATTGAAATACCATGTGAGAAAATTAATGAAGCTACCAGAAACTTAACTTTTTCATTTCCAAACTATATCATTTTAACTGTCCTGATTTTATGGTGCATTAATGTTGTTGTTGGCATTTATATGGCATATTAATTACATTCACTCAGTTATTTTCTCTGCTAAACTTAAAAGGTCATATCCTTTGTGTATACTTTTCTATATGGAAATTTGATTTCTTTAGCACACCAAATAGAAACTAAATCAACGAAATAATGTATTTTCTATGAAACGAGTAAATAGTATTCTGTGAAAGGACAGTTAATCTACAGGCTTGTTGTGAAGGTGTGAGGAATGGAATGAATGTTTTATTCTATTTCCTGCAGCAGAGGAGCTGTGCAGCTCCTGTACACCACACACATTCTGCCAGTGCCAAGAATGCTTACTCCTGAAAGAGAAAAAATGGAGGGAGTTTATACAGCTTTCTGTGTGCATAGTTTAATGCACAGTATAGAAATACTTTCCCCAAGAAGATGGCAGCATAGAAGACATCTGATATACAACAGACTATTAAGTTGTCACTACGTCTACCCTGTATATCTTCCCTCGAGTACAATTCTTGGATGTTTACTTTTTTTAAAAAAAAAAAAGGTTATATTTTATCCCCAAAAAAATTCCTGCAAAAATGAAGATCAATGGGGTGAATGGAGAAGTGTAAATATTGTCTGGTGGAAAAAGCAGTCAATGCATAAAAGTTTTTGACAACAGCTCAGGCAATACAATGATTTTGCTCAGAGATGAGGCTTTTTCATCATGAAAAGTTTTTATACCTGGAAAATATTCATTGTGCTAGGGACCTGCTATATAGTATTTCTCACAGATTTCCTTTGTCCCACAGGCTGACATGTAGGGCACTACTATGAATTGTAATGATAATGTGCTTTTTGATTCTTAAATTTCAGAAGATGCATGATCAGTAGTGGTCTGCTCCTGTGCTTGGGTTTATGTAGGGAGCTCTGCAGGGCAGAGGCCCTGAGGCTCTGGGTCCTGGAAGGAATGACCCCCTGAAATCCACAGAAACTGTGTCTGAGGGAAACAGGATGCAGGCTGCTGGCAACTCCTACGGGGTGTCAGACCCTTGAGCACTCTGCCTGGGCCAGGGGATGTGTGTGTGCCCCATTTCTACAGCTGCAGAAATTGCTCCCTCAGGGAGGCCTTACACCTCAGCCACCAACCAAGAACATGAGAGAAACACACAGGGCAGCAGCATGGCCAGGGGACAGCAGGCAGAGCTGTGGTGGGACAGTGCCAGCACCTCCTGCAGTGCTGCCTCTGCCTCCCTGCCCTTCATACAGACATTTTCAGCCCCTCCAGGATCTGGGAACTGCCTTTCCACGAATAAACACTGCACCATAAATGAGTTACACCACAGAGCAATAACAGCCCTGATGCCCTAGTGCAAGCTGAGCCTAGGAGCTAAGTTAGTTACTCAGAGACCTGATCCAGCAGCTGCAACAAGACTTTGCACTCTTTAAGTGCCTGACTTGAGATAACATCTAAAACACATTTCCTCTAGCTTTTCAGTGGCTGAATTTCCACTGGCCATGCAGTATGACACCAGTGCCTGGTGCTTTACAAAAGGCACTGTGCAGCTGCCACTTACAGCTGTTACTGCTATTGCATTTGTGCACTGCTTGCTGCAGCTGCTGGCTCTCACTGGGATGTGCTCAGTACCAAAGGCATGGAGAGATGCCCCAGAGATGTCTGTTGGGTGGACATTCCCCACCATACACTATTTTTCAGGCAGTTTCAGCACCCAGCACTGTCACATTGTGAGGGACAGATACACATGGAGGGATGTCTAAGGCTGGCAAATTAAGGTCTTTAAGTTTTGCCCTTTTTTAAGCACCCATCCTGAAAGACAGCAAATTGCATCTTTTTACCCCAAAGGTGGGAAGTCAGGAGGGAAAGATTAATACCACAAACATAGGTTTCCTCAGGTCATATCTGTTTTCCTTCTTATGACAGGCTGAGTGATTTTTTTTTCTATTTCTGCTGAAATAGAGATTTAATGTTGCAATTAAACCCCAAATATGAATTAGAAAAGCAAACAGAAAATAATGACATATATACTAAAACCTAGGCAAGCACACTGAGCTATAGCAATCCTTCAGCATCTTGGGCTTTTTAAATATATATCCTTCAGAGGGGGTGGTTCCATACTATCACAACAAATATCTTGAAGGGCAGGGAACTGCCAGAAGTGGCAACAGCAATATATGAAATTGCTTCTCAATTCTTCATATCTCCAGTATGCCAGCAACTGTAAATCCAGCAATGTAAAAGCAGCCTGAACCTGCTGGGCTCCAGTTGTGCTTATTGTAGTGTGGAATGGCCAGAAACTAGAAGTGAATCTATGACCTAGTAACCATGCTTGTGCCAGGCTCCTCCACTCAAGTAACAGGGGCACTCAGGAAAATTTGGGGAAAACATGACTGCCTGTAATGGATCCATTTTCTCCTTTTCATTCATTTTGCACTAGGAATTTATGTTTTGTTATGAGGCCAGCTGTTCCTACACGATGCAGGGACAGGGGTGGAGAGGTCTAAAGCCTTCTGTTGCTGGGATTGGGTGTGTGATGGGAATTTTCAGGAGGCAGGACTCCCTCTGGGGCATTGCACCAGTGTTACTGGGTTGACCCTGTTTTTACCCCACATTTTGGCCATGGGGCAGCAGCATGAGGGCTGTCACAGCCATTGGCTGCATGGAAGCCCATTCTTTTCCAATTCATCCACTCCTCATGCATCCTCCAAGGATGATCCAGAGGATTCTTACATTATTCCTTCCAGCTGAGGAAGAGGAGAAGCAGATGGCAGAGGATGACAAGCAGAGAACAGCTTTCTCCTGGCTGCTAAAACAGGGCTGTGACATTTAGAGGAGATGGAAGACAGGAAGGGGGTCAGCTCTCCCAGCCCATAGTGCTCTGTCCCTCCTCTAGGCGCAGCCCATGCTTCAGGGGCTGTGATCTCCACTGGGGATGGACACCCTGGCCTGCCTGCAGCAGGTGGAGCTGGGTTCTAACTGGATCAGCAAGGCACATGCTCGTGCTCACACACACATAGGAATGGGCTGGAGCTCTGTTGGGTGCAATGAGACTTAAGCACAAGAGCTCAAAGCTGCATCAGCAAAGAAGGCAGGCTCAGGGTCTTGCCCAGGCACTCACTCTGCCCCCAGGCAGCTCATTCCAGATCCATCACACACACCAGTCCCTGCTCTGAACCCAGCCAGCCTCCCAGGATCTCAACTTCCTTAAAGAAATACAGAAGAGATGATGAAATTAGAAAGGGCATTTCTCTTCGCACTTCTGGTGACTTTTCAACATTAGAAACTGAAATTAAATTAATAATACTAGATTAGTACTACAATGGAAAAATTAATTCAATCTTCATTTAAAAAAATAAACCACCAACTCCTTTTATGCTGTTGGTGTCACTGTGATATGAACAGTGCTGAAGCATAAATCCTTCCCTCCATGAAGCCAGCATAATTGCACGCTGTGTGCTAGCTATTCTATCCACATCGGAAATGCATCCTTAAAACATTTCAGCTTAAGCCTTGTCAGTACTAATCCTAATGCCTGATGCTGAGATGTGTATTTTATTACTGTGTATAAATGAAAATGGAAAACCTTCATGGAGGATTACAGGGAGCAGTAATGACCTCCACAGCATTATGGCATGAAGATGTTCCCAGGCACCAAATGGGATTCTGGGATGAAAGTGACATGTGTCTATATAACCTTGGCACACACTCCTGGTACACATGTACCTACCAGCTGTGGGATTGTAAACATATGTCCCTTCTAGTGAACTGAATTTTCATTTATAAGGAGGCTAAAAGCAAGGAGCGAGCAGGAGAGGTGGATTTTGGCTGAGGCAGTTAATGGGCTCCAGGTTCCCCACAGCCAGGGAAAGGATTGCTCTTCTGTCTGTCATGAGAGGGTGGACTGAGGAATGGCAGAGAAAACAAGAAGAAATGGCAGGAGAATGAAAAAAATAGAGGAGAACAAAGCTGGACTGGTAAGGGAGCGGAGGAGCGAAGGAAGTAAAGGAGGATAAAGGAGGGAGAGGAAGCAGGAAAATGCTGGGGACGGGGGATGCTTTGCTTTGCTTTGCTTTGCTTGCTGCTTTCCTGTCCCACCTCTCCAAGAGGACAGTCCCTCCTGTGCATTTTAGGGATGCTTTGGAGAGGAGCTGTGACTGATCCAGCCTGTGCTGGGTTACTCCAGCCCAGTGATGGCCTGGGATTACTCCAAAAGAAGAGGAGGAAGCCCATGTGGAGAAATGGAGACAGGGAAAGGAAGCATGGAAAGAGGCAAGGCTTCTGGCATCTGTGCTCCCTAAAAACAGCCTTCACTGCCTTTTCCAACTGCAGTGAAATGGAAGTGAGATGCTTTGAAACCTCATTTTATTTGGCCCATTTTTACTCTAATCTACCCTGGGGCCAGGAACACAGCTTTTCAATCTGCCAGAAAGTTGTTCTGCTGACCCTGAAATGTCAAACTGTTATAGGGGGCTGAATCCAAAATTGATTACTTCAGAGATCAGACAATAGCCAGTTTTAGAGTGATTTTTTTTTTTTTTTAGTCTTTCCTATAAACTTAAAAAAAAAAAAAGAGAGAGAAAGAACCAGTTTTGAAATAAAAGCAAGTAACCACCAGCTTTCTGAAACACCAGCAGTGGTTCCTTGTAGAGGAGGGGAGGAAGCACAGACCAAACCAATGTCTACTGCCACAGGGCAGGAATGGGATCCCAGGGATACAGCACACAGGGCAGGTGTTTAATCCAGCACTGGTACACAAACACTGCTCAGGGGTGGATGGATGCCTTGACTGACCTGCCAGCCTGTTTCCATCACTTGCTCACCCTTTGCAGAGAGACTCTGCCTTCTCCCTCCAGCCCGCAGCAATTCCCAGCGCTTTGGGATCCACGCTGCAAGATCCACTGCTGAGCTCGTGGGGACAGCCCCATCCCTCTGCCAAGCCCCTTATTCCAGCTCCCCTCCAGCAAGGAGAAATGCCCTCAGGAAGTGTTTTGATTCCTGTCTCCAGCTATTAGCCCATCACAAACACTGTAATCTCTGTGTTTATACTGGAGTAAACAAGTGCTCTTGCTAAATCTCAGCAATTATAAGTGCTTCATCCTTTTCTTTAGCCAGCCAGCAACAGAAATACATTTAATTAGTTAACACCCCCTGCCAATTACAACATCTGAGAAAAGTATTGCTGAGATCGTTGGTCCTAATTATTTTAATATTCAGGAGAACCACTTTAACATAACAAGATAATTACTCATGGATAAGGGTTTATGAGAGCTGCAATCCTTTTCTTTATTTTCTACAATGTAAGTCTGGGCCTAGTTAAATTTCTGGACACATTTTCAATTTAAGATTAAAAATTGCAATTTGTGAGAAATCATCAAAGCACCACATGCTGGAAGAAAAATAACTATATGCAATCTCTGTTAACACTATAGTAAAATAAATACACCGTGTATTACATGCAATTAATAGAGGAATCTAAGGGAATTGGTTTGTTTCTGCTTAAAAAGGTCTTTTCACATGTACTGAATTGATCAGCCACTCAGGAGAAAACCCCTGACTGTTCCTCATTTTAGACAAAATGTGAGTTGCCCTTTACTAATCCAGCCTGCAGCCTTTTGTAGCTATATGAATCCTCCTTGCCTGCTCACAGTCAATGGGAAAGCTGAGCTCTACTGCACATCTGAGAAAGCCTTGGCTCACATTTCTGTTGTGTGCAGTGTCACCATCAATGGAGGAGTTTTTCAGTCGAGAAAACCTTGGTCTTGGTACCTGTTATATTTTAACACTATATCATACCCAAAGAGAGACCCCACAAGGGTTTTTCACATGGCAAATCCCAGAAATATATGCATGTATTCATCAAAAAAGAGTTTGGCCAGGGCTGTTGAACAATAAACTGTGTGCTGCTCCTTTCATGCACATTCAGGAAAAAAAGCCTTTCTTCCATGTCCCTAAAGACAGCTTCAATATATAGGCAGTGAAAGATTTCAGGGTTTCTGGTTCTGTGTTTGTACCCATGGAAGTACAGCCTGCTCACACTGGAAGCCCATTTTCAAAGGAAATTTTCCCTTAAGAAAGTAATTTGCCCATAAGTCCCATATTATGTATTTGCTTGGTCCCTTCACAATGCACTGGTGGGGAAAATGGGAAGATGAGAGATGAGAGAACCATCATTAAATGTTTCCATTTGCTCTGTGCATAAAGAAAGCACCTGATGGCACAGCTCTTGCTCATGAGGACAGGCTGTACTGGCTTTTAGGTTATGCCTACCCAACCATTTAAAAATATACTCAAGAGATGAATAGCCAGGGACCAACTAAAAATAAAAGCTAATCATGAATTCTGCTCCTTTCACTACTGCCACCACCAAACCTTAGTTAGATAGAGCTAACCTTAGGTAAAAGAAGTGGCTGCTAATTTGGTGTTTAAATCTTGAGAAATATTTTAGAATTTGACAAAAAAGAAAAATAAATGCCAGCTCTACCCATTAATTTTATTCTATAATCAAAATAATTTGAATTTATTTACTAGAATATTTACTAATTTTACAGCCAACTACCAGAGTCCACAAAAAAACCCCAAAAACAACAACCTGTCCAAGTAAACCAAGTAAATATGTAGTAACAGAGAGGGAAAAGAAATCCACTTGATTTACTGGAGCAAACTTTGCCTTTAGCCCAGAAAGTGTGCTTTAATTCAGCTGTAAGTTGTTATAAGAACAATGCATATCTAAACAGAGGTGATAAATTAGTGGAATTAATCCAAATAATAGGCAAATGTTAGGAGCAACATATGTAAAATGACTGCAAAGTTAGATTAATTTAAAATAAAACCCCGGAGTTATGTAAGCAATTACAAAAATTGCATTTAGCAGTAGAAGAGCAATTAAAACAAACAAAAAAAAAAATGCCCTAACCCCAGTCATTATGTGCTGGGGACAAGTCAGGGCTCATAGAGAACTTGGAGACGAGCTGGAAAAGCAATTGAACAGAAAGTTTGTTTTACTCTGTTATAGAATCTGTTCTGGAATCAACGTGCTCGGATATGGCCTCATATTACACAGATGAAAGACTCATTTCTCCCCAGATGGGGCTCAGTAATCAGATATAGAAACAGCTATTTTTAATGAAGACCTGCAAAATCATAAAGGCTTAGATGTTGCTGGCTGGAATAAAGCAATGGGAGGCAGGCAGACAAGGCAATTCACTAATCTGCCTGGTGGCACAAAACCAAGCCTGATCAACACATTTTTCATAGCAAATCACATTCCTTCAGTAAGGCTGGCCCAGAAAAGCAGCCATGCCAAGCCAGAGGGGAGCCTGGTGCCAACTGGCAAACACGTCCCTCAGGTGGGAGGGCCCAACTGCATTACACAGCCTTGTACATTAAAATACAGAAAATACCTGCTGCATTTTTCAGTCCATCATCCTGACAAAATGCTCCCATCAGTTCAACTCTTTTTTTCCTTTTTCCCATGTATCCAGCCCAGTCTATTTAAAATCTTTCCAAATGGGGGTGTTCATTGGGTATGCAGGCAGCCATCCCATTGCAGCAAAAGTGAACATCTCTGACTTAACCCCTTATTTTCTGTGTACCCACTTCATATGCTTTGAATCCAACATGCTCTGATATGCAAAACCCTAAATGCTTTTCAAAATTGAGTACTATCTCCTAGTGGTAAATATTTTGAAATGCAGTGGCAGAGAAGATTGACTTCTCTTTGTAGCACACTAGAATGCCAACCAAGAACCACCACACCAAAGAAACAAGCACCAAATTCCTAATAAAAATCTTAGTGGAATAAACACAGTCTCAAGAAAATCAAATAAATAATTTCAAATGTGAAAAATTTGTGTCTTTTCACACGGAGTAAATCCCTGCTTAAGTTAGTGTCCAAAGCAAGTTGAAGTTTTACATGAAAAGACCTGCAGGTTCTCTGTGGCACCTACAGACACAGAGACTGTGTCTTTATGGACTGGGCACCTGAGATCCACCAGGGTCCCCCCCACCTGCTGTTAAAACACTTTGGTAACAACTCTGCAATATAGATGTGCCATCAGATTTCTGGCAAAACAGTCAGGCTGGCCCTGCCAGGATAGAAATGAAAGCAAGAGATCCTGACAAGGTAAAGATGGAAATAGAATTCCTACTCTGAGGAAAAAAACACCCCAAATCCAGAAAAAAAACCTGAAAAAAGTAGCCCCCCAAATAAAAGACCAACAAACAAAAACACTGAACCCCAAATCAAAAGGAACTTTACATACAGTCTTGGAAATGAAAATATATTTTATGGCTTTGATTTCCTGATGAGACAGTCTGGCATTTGCAGACAAATAATACCACACAGACATGGGCAGCCACTCAGCTCATGCTACCGAGTTGCCAGCCCATCACAAAGCAAAAAAGCAAATATAAACCCCACAGTAGTTCCACAAAACCCTTTTTGGTTCTTTGTGAACCCTGCCTAAGTTATGTCTCTCATGCCCACAGGAACCGAAGTCCATCTCTCCCAGCAGATGGTTTGCTCAGAAGTGGAAAATTGGAGGTGGAGGCAGGAATCCATTCCATCCTCATTTCAGCAGTGCCGTGAGTGCAATATTCCCGTAATAAAGAAATGAAGAAACACAACTAAGTTTCATAGAAATGTTAAGCATTATTAGCAAGAAGTCAGGGTATGGACTTCTCATCCAAAGTGACCTCAGATCCATTAAAAACTAAACTCATGGCTATGAGAGATACAGGACATTACAACACATCCATTAGCAAGGGCCAGTGAACTGTGCTAAGTGGGCTGTCGAGCTTGCAATGAGCAAACCTCAATATCTGTCTATAACCTCAACTGAGTTCAGAGTTCTCCTGACCCACTTGGGTAAAAGTCTGGCTTTTGGAGACCCTATTTAGGCTTTTTCTGCCTCAGATTAAAACCTCCCTACTGATACTGGATGCCAGAAATAAAAAATAAAAGCATTGTTTTGATGATGGCCTATCTTACTGTTGACAAGATGTACTGTTTTAACACCTGCTGCTGCTTCCTTGTCAGGTATCTATGAATAAAGCTGAGGATGTGTAAAGAAGGAGAAATCACAGAAATCATGCTACTTATGGCTTTGTACTGAAATGATATTTACCTTTCAGCTCTTGGTAAAACAAATAAAATAAAAAAGAGGTCATTTCAGTCCTAGAATACTGATGATTAAGTGAAACCAGCCTTTACTGTGAAATAAATGTTGGAGTAGCAGAAGCAGGGAGGGAGTGCTGTCAGCCAGGGACCCCAGCAAACTGAGCTGAAGTCAAAGAACTGTGTTGTGGCTGATCTCACTTTGCTGCCTGGAAATGCCAGCAGGGCTACCCTGCCAGAGCCCCCAGCTCCCTCTGCCTTTTATCTTGTACACACCCTCAAGGTGGAAGGGTGAGGAGAAACCCCCAGCACTGCAGACATGGAACTGAACTGAGAAACTGAGAGGCACCCAACTGGATTTATTGTAAGAGCAGTGTTTAATCTAAAGAAAACTCCCTGCAAAGGCAGAGATCCCAGTAAGGAGCCTCCTTACATGTTCTCTTAAGTCTCTGAGATTTTGATCTCTGTTTCCCAAGGTGGGCTGTGGCTCAGCTTTATGTATATCAAAACTTCCAGGCAGTGCACCTGCTATTTTGGGTCATCACAGGATGGAACCCTCACTCTAAGTCTGTTGCCAGGTTTTCCAGGCACCAGCAAGCAGTTATTCCATGCCATCAAAAGCCATGGATGCTTGCTAAACAAAACTTTCTTTCTTGCTGCATCAGTGCTGCTGGTTTATTTTGGTTTGGTTTTGTTTTCATGGTAGTGAAGTGAAATGCAAGAGTAATGAAAGCCTTCCTTAATGCAAATTGGAGGACAAATATGTTTGTTCTTTGCAAACCCAAACAAGTTGGGCTGACTGAAAAGTTCTATTTTAGAAACAGGTAAAACCTAAATGACTGAACAAAACTCCTAAGAGAGTCACAAGTTGCAATTTGCCAGCTCACAAAACACAGTCTGAGAAAACACTCTTCTGCCAAGATCCAGCAAACCCCATGATGTGATAAAATAGAGTCCCCAGGTCCAGGAAATTATTCTGTGTCAATGACAGCGAAAGAGAGATGCCAACAGCCCAAGAGTAGTTCTGCCACTTAGGTGACGAGCAAAAAGAGGGTTCTGCTATGTTACATGCACTCAATGGAGAATTTTTAATTCAAAAGCCCAGCCTAATGCCAAGCAAGCTTAATAGATCTTCACACTGGTTTAAATAGGAATGAGATTGGACTCCAAGCAGCCTGTGTGAGCACATGTGCTCACAGCCACAGAGCAGGAGCTGGTGGTGGTCTGTATTCCCACCATCAGGCACTAAACACCCCCATATGCCATCTCCACCAAAAGTGTGAAGCACCCTTCAGCGTTCAACATTAACTCCTAATACAGCCATAAATGAGTTCCCAGCAAGAATCTGCTCTTCTTCTTTCCTTTTTTTTTTTTTTTTTTCTTAATCTTGCTCTAATTATTAAGGAGCAAAACACTGATGAACAACACTGATTGCATATTCTAAAAAAAATTGTACCACCCTCCAGCTGCTCTGCTGGTGAATCCCTTTCTTGCTGCTTGTTGGGATTTACTTTCAGCCCTTTGCATCTGAAACTAATTACTGCAACACCATCCTCAACATTAATTCCCCTCTCCTCTCTGGAATCGGAAGCAATATGGTACATTCAAAGATAATTTTTCATCTCTCTTCCTAAAGGAAGGATCTCAGCTGTTCAATGAAGATAATGGTAAATGAGTCACCAATTTCAGAAGGTGAAACTTTCTGACATCCCTTTATCAGAAACCATTGTCTGAAATTTCAGCTGGTGATTTAGGAAACTTATTTATATGAATGTCACCAAGACCTAGAGAAATCTGTCAGCTTTCTGTGTGATCCTAAAGACAAATTGCAGCAATATCTTGCCAACCAGCTCTGTTAAACTTCACTGTGTACTCTCCTTGCACCTGTTTCACTGCTAGGTTTTCTCTCAGAAGACATTTTGCCCAAGTTTCTTCGGCAACACCTGCTGGAATTTTCATATTTTTCTTCATTTTTAATGAAGTCCCTTTGTTTTCAGTGAGAAGAAACACTTACTAAGTGACCAGCATTTTCAGGGAGTTGCAATTATGGTGCTGCAGTGTTAAATATAAAGATAGTGCCATCACATCCAATATATCTGTGAGATGCCTTGTCAAAATGGGTTTCAAGAAGTAAAGCCAGCCCTTACCCCTCTCCAGAGCTCACTCCTGTCTCCCATCACCTCATCCCATTCCTGCATCTGTTTGGTCTCTGCAGCGTGGTGCAGCTACACCTCTGGTGCACCTCAATGTGTCCCTGCTAAAAGTCCTGACTCACAATTCAGCAAGCAGCAAATGTGCTGCTGCCCACCTGCTCTCCTTGCCAGACACCCCAGGAGTGGCTTTGCAAGAGGCACAGCCTTTAGTCCAAGAGATACTGCTATAGAAAAGATGTACTTGTACATTTTCTGCTATTCAGCGGGATGCTGAAAATAAAAGGAAATGAAAAATCAGTAACTCATTCAATTCAATGAGCAGATGCAACTTGTGCCCTTCCACACAGGCTTCCCTGTGCTAAATATTAATCATAACAATTAGGCTTTCTAGAAGATGACATTGTGCTTTCTCAAACAGATTCAGAACACTAAGACTCCCTCCTCGAGTTCTCTGATGCCTGAACATTGCATTGCTATGCATAACATTAGAAGAATTAAACAATTCCAAGCTATACTGTTATGACCAAAATGACAAAAGTGAAGCAGTGTTCAGCTTTGTGTGTGTTCTCTGAATACAATCTGAGCCTTTGTTCACAGCATTTACACACTGACAATACACTATATAGAAAGTTAGAATAGCAGCAACAAGATAAAACTAAACCCAGCTGAGGATCAGACCTCCCAAGTCATTTAGTGAAGATGAGAATGAAAAGCTGTATCATTTCAATTAAACTCTCATCTCAGTACTCTCAAGATCTACCTAGTCTGTAATTTTTAATCTATCAGGTTAAAATGAAGAAATGTTTGATCCTTGTTTTTTTTTTTAATCATATTGACTGAGAGCTTACATTTGGCACTTGCCATTTGAAATAATGCAGCCAAATTTTCATTGGATAAAACTGAAAGAAACTTTCATGCAAGTCCTGAAATAAGAGCTATTTTTGCATGGTTGATTCTGGTTTGGTCCTGAACTAAAGCTTGAATAAAACACACATCCTCTGTCCAGGCTTATTTAGATTGTATATTAAGAAAAATTCCTCCACTGAAAGCATTGTCAAACACTGAACAGGCTGCCCAGGGAAGCGGTTTAGTCACCATCCCTGGAGGTATGCAAAAGACATGTAGAGATGGCACTCAGGGACATGGTTTAGTGCTGGCTTGGCAATGCTGGCTTCATGGCTGGATTTGATGATCTTGGAAGTCTTTTCCAGCCTAAATGATTATTTGATTCTATGATTTTGTGTCAGCACTGCCACGTTCATTCCCTTGCACGGACCAGCCCTTATTAACGCCGTGCACAGAGATGGCAAACAGCTCTTTCTCCAAAGGCAGCATCCCACTCTTTTTCTTGCCCCCTTCCCCAAGTTTGTGGGCTGTCAGATGAGTCACTGGCTCTTTGAGATGACTCTGTTTCATTAGGGGCTGTAATTTCCCCCTGTGTAGCCCACTTGTGTTTTGAGCACAGTTTTCATGCCCACGCTTTGCAATGGGAGAGCTGTGGAGCCGACAGCCCAGCTGAGAAACAGCTTTGAGTCTGAGGATTAGAAGAAATTTTCAATGTTGTGTTTGTAGTGTTTTGTACTCCATTGTTCCCAGAGATAATGCCTTCCCTTTTACTTGCAAGATCTTTGTGCCCCTTGCTGCAATCACGGAGAGGAAATCTGACTGTAAACCTCTTTGTTCTATCCTATGATTTCATGTTGGTTTGGTGTGTTAATCAATGTGTCAGTAATGGCTGCAAAGAGAACTCATTCAATCCTCAAATGAAGAGAAATCTGAGCTTTCTAACACTGGCACATTTTCTTGTGGTTAAGCTTTTTCACAGAGTAATTATTTCATTTTCCAGAAAGATTACTGATTACATCACATTGGGAAAAACTTAGAGAGGGGCCCTTTATCTTCCCCATGTTTCTGCAATTCTTGTACAAACTTATACTTGTTACCAGGAAAAATGACAAATTTGCCATCTGATCAAAATGTTAACAAGGTAAGTGTCAGTGAGATGGATCACTGACTGTCACTGCAAGCCAGAACATGAGGATACATTGATATTTCTCAATATATTCACTGCTTCCCCAATGTTCGCTAACAACATTTCTACCGCAAGTGTAATAAATCACACAGAAATAACAAGCTGCATAGGATCTCTAGGATATGATAGATTTGTCGTGATAGCAGCATCTGCAAGGTAAAAAACAATTGGTAATGATCTATAGAAAGACCTAATCAACTGCCATTTGCTATAATGTGGCAGACGAAGCAAGGATGTGAAATGCATAACACTTCTTTAGCCACTGCCCTCCCCAGACACATACACACGTGTCAAGTGGGGAATTGTAAATAGAATTAATGAGCTTTGGGGTCGCAGAAGTAGAAAGGAAAGTTAATAGCATGCCCTGGATGCAATCATTAAATTATACACTGCTGAACAAGGCAGGGGATAATCACAGAAGCTGCACAGTCCTGTGACAGCAGTAAAGGCTTTTAGCAAGCCTGTGCTTTCTCCTTTGCTTTATTTCTTTTACATCTATTTCACTATTTAAAAAAGTACTTTATGTCGAAGTAGGGCTGGACAAGCAAAGGAAAAGCACATTCTAGGTTCACAAGGGGTCTCAGAGGGCTGAAACCTGTATGTGCCAAGGCTCCTGCAGCACAGGAGACCAAAATCAAACTGTTTTGCACTGGACTGTGCCAGGTCCTAAAGTGGCTGTGGAGGCTTTAGCGTTCCTTTGCCTTCTCCCACGGCGGAGGGAAACATCCACCTTCCAGAACACACATGCAAGGTGTGCAGCTTCAGTTTTCTGAAACACAGAAATCTTACAGAGCTACCTTCCTGGGAGCTCAAGTGCTGCCTAGGGTTAAAGCCTCAAGTCCTGAATTTTAGATACTGAAATATCCTCACTGCATCACATCCTTCATTGCCACCTGCCTACAGTAACTTTCAGGTGAAGAACCAGCACTCACCTAGAAATCCAGAAGCTTCCAAGGTTATACAAACTGTTCTGTGGAGACTTTTCTTGCTAGCCACACCAGGAAAAGCTCTCTGGAAAACAAGGCAGTGTAGTGCATGCAAGGGGAATCCTGGGTCTAAGATTTCAAAAGCAAAATTCAATCCATTTTTATAAGGTTCAAATCAGTCTTTGTTTTGTTTTGTTGTATTTTTTTGTGTATTTTATTCCCCAGAAAGATTGGTAGAAGAATAATGGCTGCTTTGTGCTACTTTGCTTACAAATCACATTTTGCTAAGTGAATGCATTTCTGAGAACACAGGAATTGCCGTGCTGCCTCAGCACAGCAGTGCTCTGCCCCAGCATCCTGCCTGGCAGCTGCTGCAGGAGAATGTGCAGGAAACCTCCTAGTGGGCAATTATGGGAAAACCTGTTCAGATCCAACATTTTCTTTCAGCCCCTCTATCAGTCAATAAAATTGGCACATCTTGAAACGTGGAGGTTTTTCTCTTTGCAAGCATTTGTTTCAAGTCCTTCCCAGTGTTTGGGACTTAGTATTTTTCCACATCAGAGAGCCTGCTAAAAGCTACATTTTCAAAAGTCCTTATCTTCCAGCCTGGCACTAAGCAAAGCTGGACGGATTTTGGAAAGGACTCAGCTCCTTGGTGAAATGGAACTGCTGAGTTCTTTTGCAAATCTGTCCTTAAAGGGTCACAACAGGAGCTGCTCTGTGTAGAGCAGTTTGAAAATCTGTCCTCAGTGGGAGGTGCTAAGCCTTCAGAAAGCTGGTGCTCAACACTTTTGATAATCTGGCCCCAAGTTAAGTATCAGGGGCCAAATCAAGTGATTTAGAGGCAGAAATACCCTACTGACTGCAATGGAAATTTCCACTTGCCAATGAATGGCTCAATAGGATTCTGGAATAATAGAGCCATGAAAAGTGGATAATGCAACAAATAAACATCAAAGGGTAAGACTTTCCTTTTCAATCATGTCTGCTTGCTCTATGCATAAAAGGACTGAAATATTCTGACATGAAAGGAGAACGAATGGTTAACTGCACAGCCATGCATTTCCTTCTGAGATGAGCACACAGCATTTCTTAGGAACAGTGATTTCTTAGTGTTCATATGACATAGTTGGTAATGATGATACATGTCTTAAATGGTATATAAGACGCTAGTGGTACTTGAACTAATCTCCTCTTCCTATCATTGAATCATCGAACAGTTTGGGTTGGAAGGGACCTTAAAAATCATCTAGTCCAACTCCTCTGTCATGGGCAGAGGTACCTTCCACTAGGTGAGGCTGTTCCAAGCTTCATCCAGTGTGGCTTTGAACAATTCCAGGAATGGAGACATGCACCAAAGAGAGAACAGCCTTACATTTCTCCAGCTCTTTTCCACTGTGGGAGTGAAGCTTTGCCAGACATGTTATTTTGCTTAGGAACAAATTACTTCCCTCTCTGTCCCTTAGATATTTTCAACATTCAGCCACTTACATCCATGATTTTGATCAAAAGTGAAGTTTGCACACAACTATTTTATGAGTGCTTGTGGCATTTTTGACAAAGAATTTCAGGGGAACTTACTGGTATTTTAAATGAACCTGGCCACCACAGAGCTTGAACCTCAGACAATTTCCCCACATTCCCATAGCAATTTTGGCTGTCCTTACTAGCATGATTAAGACTTCTGCCCTTCAGCTCTGATGCAATATCCTATCAATGAAGGTTTCCTGCACATTTAGAGAAGGTTTGAGCATGAAGCTAAGGAGGGCAATTATGTTGTGGGCTGGATGGAAGTACATCACATTTCCTTCATGGCTTCAGGTCTCTTCCAAAGCCCTGGACAGAACACTGGTACTTACAGCTCCCTCTAACACACCTGCAGGGCTACACAGGATTTTTGGGGCCATAGGAACAGCCTGTTCCCAGAAGCTGAAGATATCATATTGGGAGGAGAGCAGGAAGGTATCAGGGGAGCTCATCAAGGAGAAAACTGGGCACCAGACTGATCAGAACAAGGCTATTTAGGAAGTGCTAATGTCAGCTTTCTGTTGCAGAAATGATTTGTCTTGGTGAAGCCATGAGGTAAGAAAGAAGGGACCAAGACATGAAAGACACTGAACACTCCTTCCCCCAAAGGGACAGAGCAAGGCAGAGGATGAACATTTTCATTTCACCAGGGGAAATCTGGTTATCAAGTTGTAATCTATTAATAAATGCTGTTCCGTGTAATTAAAGGAAAACAATAACAACTGCAACAACCACAAAAAAACAAACCCAAACAAAAACAAAAACCAAATAAGCCACAAAATGATTGTGGACCAGTGTGAAACAAGGAACTCTCCATGGAGAATGGCAATTCAAAGAACACCCACCAGGTGCCCACCTTCCCTATTCTCCCTCTAGAAACAGACCCCTTTTACACATGGTGATTAAGGCACTAAAGCAAAAAGTATTAACATGATTCACATGTAGAAAACAAGGTTATTAGAAGCAGGGATCATTTCAGCATATTGTTCTCCCTAATAAGCATAGCAATGAGTAATTGAGTTTCAGGCAATCTCCAAGGTGGTGCTTTGTAGAGAAAACGGAACTTGGCATGATGTCTACTTTTCCTTTAATTACATTGCCCTAATGAGCAACTTTCTTTACTCTCGGCAAATTAATTTCTTGAGAAGAAGCAACAGTAATAAACACATAAAAAGGATCACCAGGTAGCACCTGAGAAGAAACATCAGCAGCTTAAAATGACAAGAGGTTGCTAAAAGTGGTGGAAAAACACCAGATTGTTCTCAGTTTCATTATGCTTATCACTCTTAAAAGCAAAGTAAAGGATGTCAGTGGAGCACATTATCTAACCTTCTACTGTTATTTCCCTCTTGCACATGTTCCCGAGAACAACCCAGAAACACGAAGTGCTGAGACATCAATCCACAACTCCTCTGCTCATGCAGCAGCAGAGGGCAATTCTGCCTCCTGCCCTTGTGCAAGATGAAAAGAGAAAATCACATGCCAATAACATCCTACTGAGTGTCAATATTGCCACTGCAATCTAATGCAGAGGATAAAGGGCTGGCTTCTCAAAAGTCTTTAAGGCATTTAAACATCTGACTCTTCTTGAAAGTCAATGGCTGTTTTGCTTATCTTTTTTCAGAAAAAGATGGCAAAGGACTCCCTCAATCTGCCTTTCTGGAGACAAAAAGCTGGGACATTTCATACATATGTTCATTCTTCTTACTTTTTCCCAAAGCATTTGCCTGGAGACACCACACCAGCGAAGACAGACCCCCTTTTCTACAGCTGGGTGAACACGTCACCTCTTGTTAAAATACCTGAGGTGTTCACCTTCAGAGAGCAGCAAGTCCTGCTGCTCACAGGCCTTGGATATTAAGCCAGTGCACTACCAGGTGACAATCTGACTTTTAAAATTCCAGTAGTGTTGTTCTTCTGGGGGAAAAAAAATGGAAGCAAAGTTCTTGAGAATCATTCCAGCTTTCAGCGTTGCTCAAAACTGGGCAGCATGTCCTGGGATATCTACCAGCTGCCTTAGGACCACACTTTCCTATAGGGAAGCAAGGGTTTCATATGTTGTATTACTTCATGTAGCTGTAGATGGGTGATCAATCCACCTTCTGCTTGTTCACAGAGATTCATGGATGCATCTGCACTCAGATACAAACAATCAGTTTTGCCCTGACTCACTCCACCACTTCACAAGGTCCCTTCACCTCTCTGCATCAAACCTGCAAGTACTTTTAGTTAATGTACTCACAGAGGCAGGAGGAAACTTCATTTATATACATATATATATATATATATATATATATACATATATATATTCTGAGGTCTTAAAAAACAGGCTCTTCAGATGAAAAAGTGTGAAATCAAATTATTTTCAAATAGAAAATCTGAAAGTGCCAATGGCAGCAGATACTGAAGACCTTAAATGTTTATGTAGCTTTATGTATTGTTATTTCTTCAGTAAGCCTGCCATGGTAATGGCAGGGGTATGGGAAGAAAGTATGTTAGCACTTACAGTCTGCTCATAACTGCATTAAATGCAACTATTTTACTGAGAAAAAAAATCCAGGAAGAGAGCAGGGGTCGATCTCCTAAGGAGATAATCTCTATTATTGCTCCCAGTCATGCTCCAGCTGAACAGAACCTTGCATAGAGCCCGTGCTGTATTGACCAGGCAGTTGTGAGCATTTGCCCCTCCAAAGACACTCATGTAATGAATGAAAATAGACCTTTTCCTTACAAAAAGAAAGGAAAAAGTGATCTTTTAAGGAAAAGAGAAATTCTAAAACAGGCCTCCCATTAAAACTGTTTATTGCTATACCTTCCCACTTCCACGGAGATTACAACCCCTAGAAGCAAGATACCAGTACACAGAAGAAATTTACAAAGGCAAAAGGGAAACACAAATGTTCAGCTGGATTTGTTTATATGTTTCTGACAAACTTATGATCAATTTTTGCATTTAAATGCAGGAAGGGATTCTTCAGCCTCATACACAATGCTGCAGCTATCTGGGCAAAGTGGGACAAAGACTACCTTTCCTCCCTCTTTCCCTGGTTTTTTGGAATACCTGTGCTTGGATAGCTGCAATTGGGCTGTAACTCAGCCAAGCAGGATTTTGAAGCTTTCTTTTCCTTGCAGCAGTGAATGTCACTGCTCGATGTGGGCACCAGTTGTCACTTTCTCCAATTTGCAGGATGCAAAAGCTGGAATGGGAAAAATGCTGCACTGCGCTACTTGAAACCCTTTCTAGGGCTCCCTGCAGCACAGGGAGGACAGGCAGCCAAAAGAAGTTGTAGGCTCACTTTGCTAGCTGCAACTCTTAGTTGTTAGAAAGAGAAAAGTTTCCTGCACATGCAAAATAGCAGCAGGAGCTGGTTTTGAAAACAGATCATACGTTTCTGGTAATTAATTGAATTTTGGAGATGTTTCATTTCTGCTCCCCAGGGAAATGCTGTTAGCTCCTCTCTTCTGAGCATCCTGTGTGTTTTAAAACACACACTTAACTCCACAGAGAATATTCCATCAGGGATATCAGTATGCTAAAACTCTCTGAGGAGACATCACCCAGTGTGCAGTCACAGTTCTTTACTCCCCCAGCCCTTATAGGTGCCTTTGGTTCAAAGCTGGGCATTTGGTCACTGTGGTCTGCTCAGGGCACTGCTGGACCCCACCTGCCCCTGTGGCACCACAGAAACACTGAGCAGCCCTACAAATGCTATCTAATAAATTTGAGGGCTGGAGAACAGTAGGAGAGAGGGGAGCAGATTCTCACATCATCAGGAGGGAAATAGGCTTTTAAAAAGCCAGTTGTGTCTGTGCACAACAATGAAGCTTTATGTCTATATAAACTGACAAGTCAAATTGTCCTCCTGGGCCCAATTCTCAACATCAGTGCCATTTGAGGCGCTCGCTGCCTCCTGCCTCTGCAGCCGAATGGCTCTGACTGCCAGCAAGGGCAGGCAAGATGATTAAAATAAGCATTAACAGAATGGTTGGTGATTAGCTTCTCCCTCTCTCTTATTTTTATTCTTTGCCTTCTCTTTTTTTTTTTTTTTTACATATAGTCTGGGGCCACCAAAGATTGCTAAAGCCTGTTCTTCATTAGCAGTGTACTTAACAAGTGTAAATTTAAAGTATTCATTTTCTTAAGGCCAAGGATTAAAGCAATTACACAAAACTGCTGCAACCTAGCACCAAAGTCAATCCTTAACACGGAAAAGAAACAATGGTGCTTAATGTATTTAAATAAAACCAAATTGGGCACAATTGTGCTAACACTCTGTTAAACTAAATTCTCACTCTGCTGCAATGTATTATTAAAATTTCCTTTCTGAAACTGAAATAACACTTTTTTTGCCCCTGGTATGGCAACAGGTCTGTGGTTAATTTGCATTGCTTTCCTGGCAAAAGCATTGCAACAAAAGATAACCCCCACCCTCTTTCTATCCTCATTTTATCAACACCTTCTATTCTCACATGGCCTTAATCCCTTGCCAGGTCTGCTCTGGATTTCAGTGTGATTTGGTTTGTGCTTACCAACTACCTGCTCCAATATCCTGAACCTTAAAGAGAACAGGGGAGCATTTCGTTTGAAGTTTAAGGCAGTGTTTTAATTTGGCAAAGAAAAATCTCTCTTTAGAAAATGGCAGCTCCCTGATAGGTTTGTTTGCTCTCCATATCATCAATTCCAAACAGCTGAGTATGTAGGATACTAATGGGGCATGTTCTCCCCACCAACATGAATTCAACTTACAGTGCCTCAAAGGATAAGCAGAGATCTGAAGACAGTTTTACCTCTGGACTGGGAATACACAGGAAGCATCTGAGCAAGTCCAAGCACTGACAGCATGAGCAGCCTCAAAGACCACGTTCACTTTAATCTTCTCATCAGCCAGTTGTCCTTGTTTGGAGGCTCTTTTTCACGAAGAACTTGCCAATGAACCACCATCAAGGACACAAAAGAGCAAATACTCCATGGGCTAAACACAATAAACATCCTACACAAGGAGCCAAGAGATCCTTTGCAGTGGTCACAAAAATTTACATGTGCTATATTATAGATGAAATGTAAGTGGTTCCTGGCAGCCAGTATCTTTTAACCTGGGAGGACAATGATTGTAAAATCCCTGAGGCAGGAAAGGGTATGAAGCATCAAGAGCAGTGATGGAATGCAGAGAGACAGCCAGAGTAGAGGGCAATGAGGCTTATCCATGGTATGCAAAATGCCAAATGTACATTGCCTTCCAGACAAAGCCTAGGTGTAAAGGGCACGTGTGTGATCATGAGGAATGGCTGCCTTAATGGGAAACCTTCAACCACTTCTAATTCCTTTCTATGCTGAGCTGTTTCCATTTCTCTAGAGCCTGTGGGAGATATTACAATGAATGAAATCACTCTTAATCAGGTCAGATTATGATACCCTGCTATCTTAAAATAAGTACAGCAACACAGACAGCATAGAGGAAGGTCTCAGAGATTTCAGGTGTCAAATTAAGAAATATCTCACAGGGTTGGGAAGGCCTGAAAATACCACAAACAGTGGGGTTTTCATCTAGGGAGACAAATGTGACCATAGGATGTCTCCCAGTATTGCTACTGGGCTTTACTGACAAATTTGTCAGCTTTGCTTCATGTAGGCATGGAAAAAGCTTGCAGAGCATGCCAGCATCAACCAGGGGGTTTTCAATCCTAATTGGACAAAATATTATGGTCCAGAAAATAAATTACCTTTTTAAAACAAAAGAAATTCATTTGATGGGGAAAAAAAATATAATTGTTTCAGGTTAACTAAAAAGGACTTTTTGTCCATCCATCTACAACATCAAAACCATAATTATTGGCACAGTTCTAGGTTCTACTGCAATCCTCTCAGGTGGAAATATTCACATACAGTTCATCTGCCCTGCCCTGCTGGATTTGCTAAAAAATCACAAGACTCAGGAAGCAACTGGGACAGGCTCATACTCCTTGGCTGGGAGAAACTCTGATGTTTGCAGTCAGGAAAAGCAACATTGGCAAGACCAGGGTAAAATCCAAAGGCTACTGGGAGGAATTTATTTGCTGCTGCATCAGGAGATTGGGAAATAAACTTGTACCTGGGAAAACCAGAGCTTTAAAAATCACCCCACAAAACTACTTAGATTCTGTGCTGCTTCTGTCCTTTTCTATGGGTTTAACCATGCAGGTTTCACCATGCAGGGTGTAGAGAGAGCAGGGTCTGGCCCCAGGGGAGTTCAGATGCAGCAGACTGATCTCCCAGCAGGCTACAATATGTTCCCAGAAGGTACAATATCATTCTGAGGCCAAGGAACAGCCTATTAGCTCTGCATGCCATTAATTTTCATGAATAGTTCAATCTGATGCTCACAGGAGCTGTTGGGCATCTTTCCATTTTGTCTCACAGGACCTGGATGAGGGCTTATTTATCTTTTTACTTCACACCTTACCTTTAAGCCTAAGCATTTCAGTGCAGCTGTGCAGGTTTCCAGCCCTCTGCCAAGCTCAGTGCCCAGCAGCAGGCAGGATGCTGTCTGCAGGTCGGAGTGATGGCATGTCACAGTCAAAGCCTTTCAGGGAGAATTAAACTTCAGGCTTGTTCGACTAAACTTCTGAATTCACCACAGTTCCCCAGTTTTGCCAGCCTGAAGAATCAGCCCAGCAGGTTCTTGACTCATATGCCAAAATGCCTCCTTCATCCTCCCTGGAACTGGAAATGATTACTAATAGGTATTCTTGCTGAAATGATTTAACATAACGTGCTGAATGAGATCACTAAGTCAAAGTATCTTTTCCTAAGTGACTCTCTCTCTGCTTGCCTGAATGCCAGAGGGGAAGGAGGATAGCATGAAGCGAATTCTTTTGCTGGCTTTTTACAAAATCTCATAAATTACTGAAGAACTCACAGCAGGAAGTTTCACTCAGGTTCATTACAAGAGATCCATGATGCAGGTCTGGCAGGTAGAGGAGGATGGAGACACAGAGGTTTGGATTAACCTCTCTCTTTCACCCTTTCCCCTTTCCCAGTGCTCTCCAGCCCAGGCTGGGACCTGCAAACAGGCAGTGAGATGAGGTGGGCATGAGAGCCAGGCTGGTGAGGAGCTGGGCACTCCTTGCCCTGCATGCACAGCCCTGGATGTGCATCACTGTGACAGCTGCATCTGTTACAGGAGGCTGCAGGCACCAAGTGAAACACAGAGTTTGGGGAGCAGCAGGGGTGTGCACCACAAAACTCATCTCAGCATGCTCAGGGATGCTCAGGGTTTCACTGAGAGGCCAGGCTGCCCTTACCCATCCAAGTCTGTCAGCCTCAAAATTAACTTATTGAGGTCAGCACTCATAACAGGAGTGTGGAGTTTAGATTGAGTCTTCCTTTCTGAGAAAGCCTCATCGTCTCTGGCCCAGTACAGCTATTACCTGCCAACCCAAAGGATGATGAATGGTATTTATATTGCAGTAATGGCTAACCACTCAGTGGAGACCAGGGACAGGCTGTGCTATGGACTTTTCAAACACCCACTGAATGAGGGCTGTACACAGATGCCTGGAAGTGCTGAGACTTTTCAGGATAATGTTCTTGAATATCTTGGACACGATGACCTCCAACAACTGCAGTACTTGTGCTGACTGCAACAACACAGGGGGCTGTTCTACAGTAAAGATGTTCATTCAGACCAAGTTCTTATCAGTCACTGTGACTTATAATAGCAAAGAACTCATCTACTTCAAAGCAAGCAACTACTTGATAAGAGGCTTTTAAGTTCCTTGATTAATAAATCTGAAATACAATCTCTTTCAAACCAAACAGAAAACACAGTGATATAAAGAGTTATTCTAATGTAAAGTTTTCCTAATATTTAGCTGCTATTGTTCTGCTGTCCAAGAAATAAAGGGAATCAATGAATAAGAACTACTCAAGATGAAGATGAGAAAAGTAATCTAGCAAAAGATGTAGGCCCTGATCCTATAAAAAAACCTGTAAGACCAATTTAACTTTGGCATGTGCACACTTGCAGGATTAGGCTTCAAATAATTGCAGATAAATGTAAGAACTGATAAACTATAGCTTTAGCTTTCCACTACAGTGAGCCCAGAGAGTGGATAACTAACACTTCCCAGGAAATATCCTTCCAAGAAATAGCTCTGCAAAGATGCAGAAGAAATACATCTAAAATATTACATGCAGACTGTTTTTTACTATTAGCGATTCTCTTTGTATCTTGGAAAAATCACACAGTGACTTCTTTCATATGCACTGAGGTGAAAGAACCTAAAATATTAAGTGACACATTCTACCAAGGAATGCCTTAGAAAAGGTGCTGTGAAATAAGTGTCAGCCCCTCTTTTATTCCTTCTACAATTAATTTTCCACTACTACAGTTCTAAAAATATATCCAGAAATCAGCAGGCATTTGTGTCCATCAGATACCTGATTAAAAGACAAGTGCTAAGAAACACCTTACCTTTAATTATACTCTTTACACATAAGAGCTGCTTTAGACAGGGCTGTGTCAGAGCTTCATAGCCAAAAGCCTGAAGATCTCAGAGCCCAGACAAAAACAGACTAAGCAGAGAACAACCTGATACGCTTTCTTCTGACTTTTCCATGAGATGAGTGGTCATTCCAAAACTGAATGGGAGAAATTAAGCACACAGTGAAGGACTGCAAGCACTTTCTGGCTGTCTCGACTCCATAAGTCTCCAAGAGGACTGATGTCTCAGCATCTGGGCATTCCTTCCACTGTCAGACACTGAGAGCAGTGGGATTTATCAGCAATCTGCTGAGCATATACAGATGACAACTGCAGAGCTTGGAGAGCTCAAAGGCATTTACAGATAGAAAGGGGTTTGCAAAGGACATGTTGAGCCAGAGCTGAGACCTGGAGCCTGTGAAAATTGCTCCCAATTGCTGTTAAACCTTTAACTGTGGTAGTTAAACCAGGCACTGCAATATGCACAATTTATCCTAGGCGTGCTTTACAATTGCACAGACTGTTTGAGGGAGCCTGAGCAGCCTCCATGTCACATTTTAGAAAGGAAAAGATCATTTGGATTATTTTGGAAGGTGGTCTTTGCTGCCTAAACTACAACTCCATCTATCACTCAAATACATGGAAATGAAGTGTCGTTTATGAGCAGGATTTGGATTTTTAAAGTACAAATTTCAAGAAAAATAGATTTAAAGCTCTCTCCAGCACCCACATCTCACCTAATGGTACTTTATCCCTCGTCGATTTCCAGCCTGTTTCCCCACTATGATCTACATATCTTCTTAAATCTTTTAAAGTATCTCCTTGTCAAAAGGATATGACTTGCTGACATCACACAGAGATGCATTATATCAAAATGTTTTTGCTGTACTGACATAAGTTCCAAATTATTTCCAAAGTCAGCTGCATTTTCAATAATTTGTCCCTTTTTCATTTTTCAAAATAGCTTTATTCACTTATGATAGCAAATTGCTTAAGTCCCTCCATCCTCAATCCAGACAGTGATAGAACTCGGCACCAAACTTTTTATAGTAGGAAATATATTTTTGTTTCCCTGGCATCCTAAGAAAAATTAAATCTTCCTTCAGCTACAGTCTGTACAAAAGTGTGTTAGCTCTGTGGTGTTCAAGAATAGCTGGTTAGACTCTGAGGCTATACGTTCTTCTGCTAAAAGATAATTTATCACATCTATGTCTAAATATTTATGCTTCCTGTTTGCTAAAAGCAACACCTACAATTGCTATAATTGGAAATGACAAAATAAAAAAGAAATTCTTCCCCAATTTGCCACCCTTTGGCATCTAACAACAGTAACCACATGTTCTAGTTCATAAGAGCTTTGACTGTTTCTGTTTAGCTACAACAAGGGAGAAATAATTGCGTGAAAAAAGAAGTAAATGGAATTGTAAATATGAAAGAAACAGAAAGAGATTTGATGTGTTGATGCAGCATCCAGAACCCCTTAACACATGTGAAAAGGAAAAGATCACAGACCCACACAATCATTTAGGTGGAAAACACTGAGTCCAACCATTAACCCAGCACTGCCAAGCCCATCACTACCCCACGGCCCTGAGAGCCCCATCTTCACATCTTTTCAATACCTGCAGGGATGGCGACTCCATCACCTCCCTGAACAGCCGTTTCCAGCTCCTGACAACCCTTTTGGTGTTAACTTTTGTCTCATTCAACTGCTTTAACCACCACACCAGCAAAGATTGCCATCATTTATTTCACTGGATCTTCCTGCTCAGCAGTCTCATTAAGGTTTTACCCTATTAGTGGGGTTTTCAGGCACTACACTTCATATTAACTTGTCAGTAATATGCTTTCTTCTCCAGTTTTGCATATTTAAGTAATTGAAAAACTTTAAAACACACCATCAATTTTTTTTTTTTTGTGAGTGGGGACTTGTCATGTAGATATCACAAAAGAAAAAATACAAAAGCAGAAAATGTCATGATGTCTCTTTCAAGCAGATGGTATTGCAGTAGCACTGAACAAGTTTATATTAATTACTTTCAGAAAGAGAAGGAGATGTCATATTTCAGATAGAGGATCCTACCAAACCCACGAAGAACAAGCCGTAAATTTAACAATAGTGGGAATTTTTCATAGAACCATTGTGACAGCTGTCAAACTGGGGAAAACTTTTTGTTAATGCCAGTACAATTGTTCATTTAAACAAAAGCCAGTGATTCAGTCACACTGGAACAGCTCATGAGCCAAGCTCTGCTGCACAATCTGCACACATGCAGATATTCCATGTATATGCAGAGCTGCTCTTTAATTTCCATCTTTGGGGCTACGGTGTGATTTGTCCAGAGCTGAGCAGAGCCCTACAAAAATCAGGCCAGAAGGCAATTTGTGACTGAGTTGTAACAAGCTGCCTGTGTTTTCTCTGGTTGGAAGGGGGAGGTTTGGCACCCCAGGCGAGCAGCTGGCACAGGACACCCTCCCTGCATGCCAGGCTGACCATGTGGTCGCCCTTTTTCCCTGTGCCCTCAAAATAAGAGAACACAACTCTTTGTAGAGATGCAGCCTGTGTGCAGTGACAGACCAAAGTACCAAAGGTGTCAGCTGTATCCTCCCTCAGAGAGGGAGCTCACAAGGAAATCCCAGTATAGATCTTGGTGATGTCAAAGGATCTTTGCAAGCAATGAAAATTCAGAGATCCCATCCCTCCACCCATGGGAGGGCCTGGATTATTAAGGCAATTTACTAACAGCAAAACCAACTCTGAAGAAGAAATGGAGTGTAACTCTTACCTCCTCGTAGACATCATCATTCCTGCTAAAGTCTCCAGCCCTCCTTGGCAGCACATGGACATGAACATGCTGAGAACGTGAAACAAAATAATGGTGATAATCAAGTTCACGACTTTCTTTTCTGAACTGTCAGCATTACTCTTAACACACACAGGTAACCGTGAGCACAGGCTCCCACAGCATTATTTTCAGAGGAAAATACATTAACCTGTGCCATAACTGTATCTCAACCCTTTGGAGAATATAAAAGATGAAAGACATGAGAGAGCAGCCCTGGTGTATTATATGAGCTTCAGAGTGAAATGCCTGGAAGTTTAGGGGCTCTGTGGAATTATTCATAGTTGTCAGTCAGAGGCATATTTAGCCTCAGCTTTGAAATAACAATGTCCCTTGGAGCTGAGTGTTGTGTCTTTGGAATAGAGGGGAATAAGAAGGTGCTGGAGATGGGATGTGGTGGAGAGCCCGTGTGGGCAGCCTGAGCTCAGGGCTCCCTGTCTGGGGACACAGGAGCTGCTGCCACACCAGGACAGCACGTGGGTGGAAAGGCTGACAGAAGAGGACAATGCCTCTCACAAGTTTAAAAATACTTTAATGCTTCCTTTCCTCCCTGGGGGCTGTAGCCCAAATACAACAAGCTGAGGCCTGTGGGGGCACAGGACTCGTGCTGGGGACACACCTGCAGGGACAGAGTGCCAGGGGTCCCAAAACCTGTGAGGCACAAGGATTAGGAGCCCAGTTTGGCACAGCCTGAAGCGTGCCCCTCTGGCACAGGGCCATTGCCCACGGGCTAGCAGAGCTGAGCACTGAGCTGCACAGGCAGCTTTGGGTTACCCAGTTGGGAAGGAGGTAAATGATGAGTTTTCATCAAAAGTGCTGATGTGATCTGGGGAAAGCAAACAGAACTATGGGCAAGAACACAAATACATGACTTGGCACCTTAATGTTGTGTTATTACTACTAACTTTTTTTTTCCTGACACTCTCTTCCTTCCATAAAGGAAGGGTAATGCAAGATCCTCAAGACCTAAACTCTACTGGGAAAAATACTTTTCTGCAGTAAGTACAGCTACTAACATTGCAAAACATTCTTTTCTCTAGTTCTCTTTCTCCCTTTGTCTTTCACTCTTGAGTAAAGAAAAACAACAACAGAGAATAATTCTTCAGGGGAAAAAAACCCCAACACCTCGGTGAGGAGAGGCAGAAAATAATCTGAGTGATAGATCTCATTTATGCATTTTCAGATCTTTTTAGATGGTGCATAAATCCTTTTTTAAAAAAAGAAAATGACTGCATCAGAAACAGCACCAAATGGTTTCCATAGAATTTAGATAGTTTGCACCTGATTCAATTTGATGAGGTAGAAATCAGCTGAAACTCCTGCACCTCATTGAAACATTCTCAAAACATGGCTTAAGTCTATAATGAAATATGAAATAAAAGGTTTTCTTAGGCTATTTGTAAGAAAATTCAAACACACCTATATTGCGTTAGCTTCTATCCATAATATCATTTGCTCAGTGAATAAAATGAAAACACAAGAATGTTTCAGTTAATGAAATATTCCGAATACCACACTATTTTTTTTCCTCAGCTTTACCCTAGAGAAACTGAATATATGTGATTTCTTATTCTTATCATTATCCACAGCTTTCAGTGTATTCAGACTAGAGATAAGGGTGAATCTTGAGGGTGCACAACTGTGTTTTTGAGTAATATATCAGTGATAGTGTTCTGATAGTGTATTATACTAATATATCATAAGAGCAAAAGTGCTCCTGTGATGTATTAGTGCAATGTATCATCCGAACATCACAGCTCGTATGATGTATTGCTCAAAATCACAAAGCAACTTTAAAGACAGTCTTCAGTAGCCCTAGGCCTGAAATTTCACTTTTGGACAGGCTTTCAAGAAAAATAGAAGTGTAGATTAAAGTTTGCAGGGATACTGTAAAATTTCACTACTGTCTGACACCTGTTGTTCTCATTAGATTTTAAATTTATTAATAAGAATAGAGTCAGTTCATCTGCCAGTCAGTTTCCTTCTCTTCAGCTACAAGGAATGATAGTTTTGCTACAAGTATCAATTTTCAGGAATTTCGCTTGACTATATATATAAAATCTAACATCAGCTATCAACAGCCATATTCCCCAGAAGTTTAGCCACCTTTAAGAGTAATTTTCACCTCTGTGCAGAATGCTCCAGGACGCACAGGAGAAGATCTGTACACGCATGACAGCCAATTTGGAATATCAGAAAACACGCAGGGGTGTAGTCCAAAGCTCAGTGCAGAGATGCTGCACTGCAGATGCACAGACCATCACAGCAGGTAATGAATGAGCCTAATGTGATCTTCTATCCAAAATGGGCTCTTATGATCAGTGTGGGGAAAAAAAAAAGAAGAAAAAGTGTTTATGGCAGCATATGGGCCACTTGGCATTGCTGGGGATGTTCTCAGGGGTTAGTCACCCTTACTACATGCATTATGTCCTCTCACACTGCCAGGCTGCATAGCAAAATCCATCAGCTGTATCACAAAACAAATGAATATTCCCAAGGTTTGAGGTAACAACAATCAATTTCAATGAGAGTAATTTTTTCCAGTCATCCCTTTTTTCGTTTGGTTTGGTTTCTTTTTTTAACTCTGTGTATGGAAAGGAAATAAATATCTGTATTCTGTTTGCATAACAGAAAAAAAAACAGATCAGCAACAGTGTCTCACGTTTTCCCTTCTCTTCAGTTTCACCAAGAAATACAAGCAATGCAGAGCTGTGGCTACCAGGTAGTCAGAAACACCAAACAGGGAGATTTCACATTGTCTCTAATCCCCCTTTCAGCTCCTGGCCTTCTCAGCTCAGAGCAGCTAATACTTTGATTCATTAGGAGATCTTTAATTGATCATTTTTACTCCTTAGTACTGTTAGTTACTGCTAAAGCCTCAATCCACCACGGCACTTAAGCACCAGCTCAATTTCCAACCTGTGAATTGTTTCAGTGGGAATATTCACATCCCGGATGTTTTGTTTATGTCTCAGTGTTTTGCATCCACTGCTGGCTATAGGGAGGTCTGCCTAAATGGCAGTAGCAAAAATAACTTTAAGGTGCCCACAAATTAAAGTTGTTTCCTTCCATTTGTTTTCCGAGCAAAACAAAAACCCACACATCAAAAAAACCATTTGCAATTGACAGAAATATGTCAGATGCAAACAAAACACTGGGATGCTATTATTTTTTTAACCAAACAAATAGATTTAGGCAAATCAAAACACTGCTTCAACAGAAAACATCTAACTATTGACCAAAATTGTCAAAATAAAGCATTTCAGTTGTTTTTCCCCGGTTATGATGGGGATCCTCATGCCTGGTGGGTGGCAGACAGTCCCATCACATTCCAGCAGACTCCATTCAATCACTGTTGATGGTATTTAATTTTTTTCCTAAAAATTTCTTTCCTCTCATTTTGCATTATTTTGATTAATAAGCAAGGAAAGCAACACACAACAACCAAGACATTTACATTAAAGGACCAATCAATATCACCCAGACCAGGGTAGAAAAATGCAGGCACAGGCTTGCATTGCTCAGCTCCGTTCCCTGCTCGTCAGGCACTGATGGAGGGAGCAGGACAGTGACACGCTGGGTGTGAAGTCCCCAAGTGGGGGCACTGTGTGAGTTAAAGGTACCTGAGCCCTGCTAGCTGCTTCTGACATTGGGGGCAAGATTTCCAGTCAGGGATATCTGGAACAGCAGTAGCTGGAAGGAGGCTGAGGCAGCTGGATTTTATAGGACTTTCAAAATTAAAATTACTAGACTGACAGTTTTCTAGGGTAGGGACTGCAGCTCCCTCTGCTTTGCACTGTAAATAAAATCTCAGTTTGAGGAACTCCTAATGGTGAGAATTATCAGGTGATGCAGAATCACTCATAAGAGAAGTTTTTCAAGACCTTTATACCCAGAATGACAGGAGCATTAGGAAATGTACTGGAAAGGAACAAATCTCTAGTGCCACAGGAACTAATGAGCCAGAGCCAGGGTGTGATGCCTCTGGCCTCCCACTGCAGCAAGAGGATGCTCTGATGAGCTCCATGGCATTCCAGTCAGGACTGTGGGAGCACAGGGCTGGCCATGGGCACTCTGGAGCACGCTCATCCCACCAGTGCCAAAATCTGGCTGCATCACAGGCATTTGTGGGATTACACAACTGAAGCTGCTCTCCAGTGAACCAGGGTTGGAAAATGCCCTGACTGTCTCAGCCAAAAGACCTGGAGCATGTGTTGTTGGAGAAACAAGCATTCAGATCAGGTGAGTTTTACTCCAGCACTCAAGGCCATGCAGAAGGCAATGCTCCTGGTTACAGCTGGTTTTATATACTGAATTATGGTCAAATAACCAACGTGTCACCACTGCACTGGATTTAAAGTGAAAACACTAGACAAAATTAGACACTGAAAGAGATTTCCCAGGTAGACCAGAATAGTGAAGAGCAGATGACCCTGCCACACACCACTGGGGAGGACATGGGCGTTGCCTGCAATAATTCATGGACACTTTGTTGTGTTCACTTGGCTGCTGTCGTGGTTAGCAGAGCAACAAAGCTCAGCTTCCAGCTGAAAGGGAGATAATAGTCCTTTCGTGAGCTGCTCAGCACCCAGGGCCTATTGGCAATAAATGTTCTTACAGCAGGAATACATAAAAGCTGGCAAAGGGTCACACAACCCTGAAGATGGGGGAGGGGGGGGCTGCCAAAATGTTGTGAGAGGAGGGGCTGTTCCCCCCACATCTGCAAAAGCAGAACATCACTGAGCTGTGCCTTCATGCAGCAAACCCAGATGCCTTTCATCAGTTTAATCCTTTCTCTTGTTACTTTTCATTCTTTCTACAGTCAAAGCTTGGCAGTCGTGGCTTTCCACGGTCTCGTGGTGCAGCGGGACAGGAAAAGCCATGAACTGTTGTGGTTATGGCCAGGCAGGAGGAAGGGCAGGAAAGGAATCAGCAGCTCCAGGCAGCAAGACCAGCTGGCCAGGAGACACTCACCAGCCAGTTCACTGGGAAAAGGGATGGTGGTTTTCAGATAAGACCTCAGTCGCTGCAAAGTGCCCTGTCCATTATGGAGACAGGGGCTTCCCATGGGAAGCTGTGATAATGCTTCTTCTAAACTACCAAATTAACTGTAGAAATTTCAAACTAATAACCACTCTCCAAGTAAGACTGTTAGGGTGATAAAGAAAATCAACCATAATACAGAGATAGCCACATGAAAAATAGGGCAATTTTGTCCTCTCTGTAAACGGGGCTTCCATGGAGCCCTTGTTTGCTATTCTTGATTAACTGCTCAATTGTCCCTGTTACAAAGTTATTCCATGGAAAGCCCTGCCTGTATATCCACAGCTCATTAGCAGAAAGCACTCCCTCTGCTGCCCCTGAAAATCCAGTGTGCCACCAGCCACAGGCACACCTGGCCCAGCTGCTCTTTCTAGGCACTGAAAGCCCACTTCCAGGGCCTTTGACCTACAAGTCCTGGCAAAGACATCTTCGTGAGAAAACAGCTTCTATTCAGTGAGTTCTTGATATTTTTCCAAGTTTTGAATTGGTTTGAGATGGAAAAATATATTTTAAAATTTTTTAAAAGTCCTATCCAACATTAGGAAAAGAGTTTTGGACAGTTAAAACAATCAGTTTTCACAGCCTTCAAAATTATCGCCAGAATTTTTTTTCCCCCATTTTTTCGCCCCATTTCAGGATTTATAAATTAGTCAAAGACAAATCACTTTAAAGGAGCTAATTGTTACAAAATAATAAAACATGACAGGACATTGCTTGAAACCATTCCTTCCCTACAAAACTGCCCCATTTCTAGGAATCAGCACTTTCTTTTCCAGCTTTACCAAAGCCTTGTGCACGAGGCTGCACAGATGCTCTGCTGTGCTGGGGGTGAGGATTGCTGCAGATCCAGGGAGGCTGCATGGCCTGACCCACTCTTGTAGCACCTTTGGCTCTGGTTTATTAAAACACAAAATTGAGGTTTGCTTTTCTGCTGTCGTGAGGAGCATAAGGACGTGATGCAGATGGGGAGGAGTGGCACAGACTGGCAGGCTGGAGAGGAGGATGTGCAGGGAAACAGATTGATGCAAGGGAAATCCACGTCTGTCTCAGAAGGCCCAGGGCAGCAGCACAGGAAACAGCAGAGACAGATGTGAGCATGAAGAAGAGCCACTGGAAAATAGGGAGGGTTGAAGTTATTGATAGAATGAAGGCAGTGGTCAAAATTTTGTGAATCAAAAATGTGCAGAAAGAGACTGCAAAGAAAGAAAACAAGAAGCTGGAACAAGCCTTGGGAGAGAAGCTCACACAGGCTGTCCATGCCCTGCCAAGCTGGTGTGTGAGGGTCCTTTGACACTTGTGTAAATCTGCATCCCACACACCCTTAGGAGGAAAAATAGAGCTTTGCAATGATCCCTACCAACACTTACGCCATAGATTTGCCTCTGGAAGAGTAAGTATCAAGATACTTGCTCAGCACAGGTACTTTGGAAAGCAACAAAATGAAGAGAATTTGCAAATGTATCAGAGTGGAGGACTTGCAGCAGAGTACATCTTTAAACATGTAGATTCAGCAATGTGCAGATTCAGCATTCTCAATAAATAATGCATATGTCAACTGCTATGAAGTTTAAAGAAATGAGCTGTGGGTGAGCTAGAAAAGGGATGTAGACCTCATGGAAACAAGCACAGAAAGATTTTTTTTAACCCACTTGATATCTGTAGTTAGAACTTTAGCAGCTGAAGGCAGCTTAGCATTTGCAAGACAAGTGCCAACCCCTCCCCTCCAAACCCAAGAGAACTGGCACAATCCTAAGGGTAACAAGCCTGTTTGTTGGAAGTGGTGATCCGAATGTACATCTCTTGAACATCTCTTAAGAGATCCTCTGAAAGGCAGCAAATGAATAAACTAATTGGAAATGAAGGTTGGTTGATTCTTTGAACTTGTATTTCCTGACCTCCAAGCTGGTCTGCAGGAATGAGGGTCCATGCATGGGGGAAGGAAGGACAGGCCAAGGACCATCACCTGCCATTATTCATCGTCCATCCCCTCTAGAGCACTCACAGGCAAGGATGGGCAGACCTGCAGGAGCAGCAACCATCATTCTGCAGAAACAACCCCAAACCCTGGCAGTCCCCAGCCCTTTTTCACGGGTGGGAATGAGCAGTGAAGGTGCCTCTGAAGTTACTTTGGAAGGTGGCACGTGCTCAGGGATAGCTGCAGAGCACCTGCCATTAGGCCCTGTGCCTTTGCTTTCCATCAGGGTCACTTTGCCCAGGTATTTTTGTGCAAATTTGGTGTTGCTGAGATGTAAATGAAAGCACAACTGCATTTCCCCTCACCTCTGATCTTTAGCTAAGTCTTGATAAATGTATATTGTTTGAACACTTGTGATATGTATAATTAGGGTTCTTTAATTTATGTTTCAATAAAATGTTCTATAATAAACATTTACTGCTCGTGAATAAACATTTAAATGAAGCTCCTAATGGGGGTTACATGTTTCGAAGCAGTTCATGGCTTTGCTGAAGTCTCTGCCTATATTTAATGAGAGTCATTTCCATAATCTGTGCATTATTGCTTAAGCCTCCCTTTAGGAATATTTTACAAAGTAAAATTGTGTGAAATATTATCAGCCAAAGGAGAAAATGCTAAGAGGATTATCAAATTGTCCTGTTAAAGGGACAGCACAAACTTTCATTTCCCCCCTGAGATGCCAACGCTGTAATTATATAAAATGTGCTTAATAATTATCACACCGGTGTGTTTTTACTGGGTTTTTCCCTCAGAGACCCAGGCTAAATTAAAAGGATAGGAGACCCCTGAAAGGTCTGATATGAAGGGAAATATAAAGCTAATTTTCTTTCTGATATTAATAAGAGGAAGGACCAAATCCCCCAGTCAAATCTTGTAGATGTCAAGGAACATCCGGATCTGTCAGAGTGGGCTGAGTTCTGCACAAAGCTGTGCACAGCTTCCCCCACGCTGGGGCCCTGCAGTCCCAAAAATAACACCCAGGGTCTCATCCTCATTTTGCTGAAACTTCCACCCATTTTCTCACTGACTCGAATAATGGCAGGACTCAGTCTCCCACATGAGATATAAAGCACTCTAGGTCAAGGGAAAGATTACTGTTGGAATACAGAGGGTTTTCAATTCTCTGGAGCCTCTGCAAGAATACAAACACCTGTAAGATATTTCTTCCATATGTCTGAGTACATTTGAGGAGAGCATAAAACTGAAATATATCTTCTCTGCTCTAGCAGGGAATAAGAGCATTATAGCAGCAATGTCCCCACTCCCCCTTTAATGCAGGGAGTAGGGGAGAAGAAGAGAAGATAAATCAGGAATGCATGTGACAGGGAGAAGACAAGACTTACATACCAGCTATTCTGAGAGGGAAATCATTATCTCTAATTTTTGTGGCTATTTTGTGGTCCTTTTAGACAACTGCTGCAATCTCTTCTAGGATGATGACAAGGTTCCTGCAGAATGAAGGTACTGTCTCTGTCTCCTCTTTCATTATTTAAAGATGTGTACTGAGTTTGTGTGGCCAGGTTTTGGTAGCAAAGGGCTACGGGGGTGGCTTCTGTAAGAAGCTGCCAGAAGTTTCCCCCATATCCAGTGAAGCCAATTCCTGCAGCTCCAGGATGGATCCACCACTGGCCAAGGCTGAAGCCCATCAGCAGCAGGGGTGGGCCCTCTGGAAAAACAGATTTAAGGAGTGGGGGAAAAGCCCTGTGCAAAAGCAACTACAGCCAGAGAGAGAAGTGAGATGTGAGAGAAACAGCCCTGCAGGCACCCAGCTCAGAGCAGGAGAGGCAGGAGCTGCTGCTGCAGCCCCTGGTGCAAAACTCTGTGAGGGAGCAGTGCCCCTGCAGCCATGGAGGATCACAGTGGGACAGGGGATGCCCAAAGAAGGCTGAGATCTCATGATGAAGCCCATGCTGGAGCAGGTTTACTGGTCTCCTGGGGGATGGAATCCCACACTGGAGCAGGGGAGCAGCATGAAGAGTCCTGCCCCTGTGGGGGAGAGAGCAGCAGAGACAAGTAGGATGAACTTAGCACAGCCCCCATTCCCCATCCTCCTCTGCCACTGGAAGGCAGGAGGGAGGCAAAATCAGGAGAGCAGTCAAGCCCGAGAAGAAGGAAGGGGTTTTAAGATTTGGTTTTATTTTTTGCTACCCTAGTCTTATTAGATTGGTAATAAATTAAATGAACTCCCCCAAATCAGGTCTGTTTTGCCAATGACAGTAAATGGTGATTGATCTCTCCCCATCCTTACCTCTACCTTCAAGCCTTTTGATGTATTTTCTCTCCCCTGTGCAGCTGAGGAAGGGGACTGATGGAGTGAATTTGGTGGGTACCTGGTCAGGCCAGGGTCAGCCCACCACAAGATGGAAGAGAGGCACTGCTGCACTGAGAAAGAAATGGTTTCTGATGACGGCAATGTGACCAAGTTCATAAGTTTCTGTGGAGGATGAAATGCATTCAAGCCACGCTGCTGTTCATCACAGAATCCATCAGTGCTAAAGGAGATTTCCAAGGCTCTGTGTCAGTACTTTATACCCTTAAGAATACATTTCCCAGGAACTAGCAAATATCTCAGTGCATACCTGTAGCACTCACTAGACTGTATTTAGTTCTTTACAATATTAAAATTATATATAGCAGCTATGGGTTCCAAAACATGGGCTGTTTCCCTGTTTTATTGCCGAATGTGCACATTCATCACTAAGGTTTAGCTGCTTCAGTTAAACCTTTTAAATGTAAATTATTTTCTGTTATAAAAAGCTGATTGTGGGAGTTTTAGTATTTCAAAGATGGTAATTTATGTGACTGGAACAAAATAAAACATTCAACAGAAACAGAATTTTACTTGATCAGAAACACTTTTATGTTTCAGTATAGTTTTCTTTTCATATTTTTCTCCTGCAGCAGTGGCCTCTGTCTTTCAATTAGCTTGAAACATAAGATCTTACATAAAACCATAATTTAATGCTATTTGCATATGCGTAATTTCACAACTTCTTTGCCTCTCATTTAAAGTATTTTAATGCCTGAAATCCCTGTGCAACCACTCAGGTGTTCACCCCTCAACAGTCCATAGAAGCCCCTGGGACAATGGGGAAGCAGTACCAGCTCCCAAAAACCCCTCAGCATTAAGTCTCCTCCCTTGTCAACTCAAACCATTTCAATGACATATCAGTGAGGGAGCTGAAAAAGAAGAAAACAGATTTTCAGCCTGTGGCATATGACTGCAGGTCAACCCCATTTTTCTTTGACTTACTTCCCCCACTCAGTGCTGAATTTGGGATACAAAACAGCCTCCTTGAAAATCAGACTTCATAGGGCACCTACAACATCACCCAAAGGGGACTGAAATCCCTGCAACATCTCCTTGGTTCCAGCAGCTGTTGGAGGCTTTGCAGAACACTGTGGTAGCAGCACTGACACCTCTAAAGATTCTGACAACAGTCTTTACAAACCAACATCTCCCAGTGCAAAAGTACTGTCATCCCTGACTTCCCAAATAACTAGGATTTTTCTCACCATCTTTCATAATATCCAGCCCTGCTTCAGTTCTCTTTCTGCTCAAGCCAGCAGCAACACACTGACTTCAGCTGAAATCCTTCCTGGTTTGACTAAATGTGCCAAACAGATGTGCTAATAATGGTAAATATAATAGTACATCCACAAACATCACCAAAATTCTCCAATGGATTGCAAATTGAATGCACTCCATTGTCTTTATTCACCATGCAATATTTTCAAGTTAAGTTAGGAAGTGTACCAATACCCCTCTCTCAAACATTTTATCAACTTCTTAAAGTACTTTTGTAAGCCCTTGTGTGGCAGGCAACATTTGTACAGCTCCCACCTAAGTCTGGTGAATGGCTGCAAGGCCAGCACTGATAAACACACAGAAATACATCTGCCATTGACTGTTTGCTAAAACAAGAACTTGATCATTTTAACTTACCAATTTAATTAGAGAAATGTATTATTGATTCAATCTTTCTTCATATTCATGAGCTGGCTAGAGAGAAGAGTGTACTGTTCTGCTTAGTACACTTTCACCTTGATAAACATGAATTACTCTAATTGGGAAAGAAGTTATTTCAAAATTGTTTAAATGCACAGATTCCTTTCACCAGGGAACTTTGGTGAGTTTGTAACACACGCTGGAGTTTGCCAGGAGCCCAGCTGAAGCCACCAGACTGGCTGTCCTGGAGACCTTTCAAAAGCCACTTTGTCCAAATGGACTTTGACTGTGACGAGCAGGGCCATATGGGCAGGGGGGTAGCAGAGGTGAACAGGCTGTGATTACGTCCCTAAGTCGTTTAACCTTCAGAATTACCATTCCACACACTCTGCCACCCAACAGGAGGCTGTACAAGCAGGTAAAAAGATAGATGTCTATTCTTAATGACTATTTAGAAGACTGCTGAGCTCTGGTCTGTGCCCATGTCGGTTCAGCTCATTAATGCAATTAACCACCAATCAATCTTTTTAAATTAGTTACACAAAAACAGCTACAGCCAGATCAACTGGCATGAAAGTTAGGTCACGGTCCATTTCTGCACGATTTAACATCCACACTAGAACAGAAGACAGGGCATGGAAGCATCAGAAACTGGAGCCAAATTCCTCTGAAGCCCTACAACTTAATCAAAGTGTGTAAAACTTTGTGCATCTGCCTTGGTGTTATTTGCATCGCCCTCTTTGCTTGCAGCTCAACACCTTGATGATATACAAACTGCTCTGAAAACAAAAGTGAGACAGGAAAAGGGGAAGGGGAAGGGGAAGGGGAAGGGGAAGGGGAAGGGGAAGGGGAAGGGGAAGGGGAAGGGGAAGGGGAAGGGGAAGGGGAAGGGGAAGGGGAAGGGGAAGGAAGAATTTAAATAAATTTAAACAGTGTAACTCTATGCAGGACTTGAAACCATACCTTAACAGCAGTCTCATGATTCACCAGCGGCTATTCACAGAATAAAATGAAAACAGAAGGAGCTGCAGTCACTATTATTGTCTGTGCCCTTTCCATGGACTAGGAAAAGACCAGCAGAGCAACCTGGATTTTCACTGAACACAAAGGTTACCTGTGAGGGGTTACAGCACAGCTCCACCACCAGCCTTGAATGCTGATCTGCTGCCCTGGGCTCAGAGCTGTGAGCAGCTTGTAACAGGGGCTCACAACCTGACTCCTTTCCCTTTCCTCAGGTGGCTGGGAAAGTATTTGGTTGGCCCAAACCTGGTGCAGTGAGTTCTCCAGGAGCGATGGCAGGAGGTTGCTAAGGTGACCAAACCCGGTCCTTACTGCGCTCCCAGCCCGGTGCCGGTGGGGTGAGGTGTGAACAGCAGCACTGCAGAGTTTGCCTGGGACTGCAGAGCCCTCACATTGCACAGATGTGCCCTGCTTGCACCAGTCAGGGCTGGTCTTGGGAGATGCTCAGGACCCTCTGGAGCCGTGGCAAGGCCAGTGCCACCCCACATCCCCGGCAGGGGAACAGGAGGCTCTGCCCGGCGGCTCTGGAGCATCTGCGAGCTCCGTGTGGGTGCACTGTCAGCCTGCTTTGACACTAATAGACAATTTCTTTCCCAACCCTTTAAGCTGAACCTGAACTAAACTGCTTTCAATTTCCCCAAAAGGCCAAGTTTTCAACTTCGCCGTATGTTTGTCCATTAAGAGAGCATCTGGCTTCTTTTAATCCCTTGCACCAACGGAGTTGATCCGATTGCTTCCTCCGGAGACACGGCAACACAGGCACTGCTGCTGAATGACTGCCATGAAACCATGATCTACCTCCTAAATCCACCATGAAACGGGTGGGCAAGAGGCTCCCTGCGATGCAGGAGAGCACAGCGCTGCCTGGGCTGGGAGCCTGCAAATGGCTGAGCACAAAACTCAGCTCCTTGCCTGTGCTTTGCCAGAACAGCCACTGAAGGTGCCAGGATCAGACCCACAGACTCCCCTTGAGCCAAGTGTGAAACGCTCACCCGGTTTCCACTTGTGTCAAATCAGGCAACTCGGCTGCTGCAGCAGGAAAGGACTGGGAATTGGGACAGATGGGGAAGGATGCCTGCTCAAGTTTCATTATGAAAGCTGTGTGTAAATTAGCATGACTGGAGGGGAAAAAAAAGGCAATTCTAGGAGACCAAGGAGGAATATGCAACCTGTCACTTAACACTCCCCACCCTCTGCAGTGTTTCTGCCAGAAAACCACCAGAGCAGGTGCCTCCGGAAATGAAACTGAAGGAGACGTAAGTGAATTTAAAACTAATAACAGCAAGAAACTTTAATGAAACTCTCACTGACTAGCTAGAGTTGCTTTTCTCATATAGAGTTTTCTAGAGCTTTCATAACTCTGCACTCAAAAACCATTCTCAAAAGTTGCAGGCAGCATATTATCACTTTGTGCCTCTGTGAACACAAATGCACCTTCTCTACAGCACAGGTATAACAGCAAAATGTCAGAAGCCCATTGCAGCAAACTTCTGATTCATCTCCAGAGTAATTTCTATTTTCTTGGCATGTATGCAATCCTGTGTCATTGCTGTAAGATATAAATGCTGCTAATTGTAATTGGGCTGCTTCTGTAGCTGGAGGAGCAGGCTGCAGGAGCTGGGGGCATGGAGATCTTGCCCCAGTAAAGCTCCCAGCTGGGTCTGATCTGCCTCTCCCCACAAGCTGAGCAGGCAGCCTGAGCTATCCGTGGTTTTTAGTATCCAACATTGCTGCCAGAGTCAAAAGCAAGCTGCAATGCACAAGGAATACAAAATAGGGACCTAGAGGGCAGGCAAAACTTTCATAAATTCAGTTCATCTACCAGCATCGAAAGAATTAGTAATCAGAGAAAGCAAGCTACAGAAGTGTTAACATTAATTCTACTCTGCTACAAGCCACGTGGTTAACACCATGACACCTTACCATTTACGAAGGGAGAGCTATTTATTTATGTAACCTATAGCTCACATTTAAATAATTAGTCTGCCTGATAAATTTTAGAACTTGCAATCTGTGTGCCATGTTCGCATAAGCACGGCATATTTAATGCAGGTACAATTGTTTAACACCTCCAGCATCACATTAAAGAGTTTCATATAATTAGCAGAGTTGGGCACTCCAACTTTCAGGCCAGTTACACATTAAAAAAAAAGGTGCTAGTTGTACAGTGTGAAGCTGCTGCTCCAGAAATGTAGTCTGCACTCCTAACAAGGGATGTTCAGAGAGCAATATGCGCTGCCTAGGAATAAGCAAATCAGGTCAACTAAGACTGGACTTGATCCAAAGCTCCCCTCAAACCTTCTGTTATCTCCGAGAGTCTGAAGCTCCCCAGATCAGTCTGCAGTCTTTGGTTTCCTTTCAGCTCACCAGGAGCAAAGGCCTGAATTTTAGAGGTGCCAACTACCTGTTCCTCTCTCCAGCATCAGAAGCGCAATGCTTCCCTGCAGCCAGGTGCCAGAACACCCCCTGCAGACAAGCATTTTTACATGAGGGCACATTTCTAGAAGGTGAAGGGTAACGCTCCTGGGGTGCTGTTCTGGATGCAGCAGCTCTGACTCTCTAATAAGCAGAAGCAGCAGCTGCAGAGGGATACTCCTAATGAGCTCTGCTTACTCCTCAGCAGAACGGTCCCTGCTTCCAGGAGGTGCGTCAGGGATGAGCTTGTTCTTTGTTGCTATTATTTTGATATAGTCAAGTAAGCAAAACCCCAGTTGTGTGAATCATATCATGGCAGTCTCTTGGCATCTCAGCAGATTAAGAATGCAATAAATACAAGACCCCGTAGATCAGGTTGTAAACATAAAAATAAAACTGAATTTTAGCTTCAGATTTAAACAGTGGAGGAATCTGATGTGAAAGCCATGTTCACAGGGAGTGGGTGCCATTGGCATTCCTACTACATCAGAATTTGCTAAACAACATGAACAGAACTAGCCTCTATTTTAGAAGTTAAGAGTGTGCAAAGCAACAACTAGCAAGCAAAGTGATATTCTGAAAACCAAATCACAAATCAAGAAATTAGAAATACTCACTTAAGAGCTTTCCTCTGGGCATCTCATATGATAAAAAAAAGCAAAAATAAGTCTGTTTATTTGCTTCTTAGGTAGCAATTGCTCTTAAGCCAGATCATCAAACATCCAAATTTAAAGCCAAATTTCTAAACTCGCTCAGCAATGAGCAGCAACTGACATCAACACGTCTTGTCAGATTTTCAAAGCACTTCAACATTCAACATACTTCAAAGAAATTAGCCACCTGTATTATTGCCAATCAGTTCTGAAAACCCTGTTTCATCTGTGTTAAGCTCTCATGAAAACTTCTACCTATATGTTTTTTTCCAAACAGTGTTTGGGCACCTCAGAAGCTCTTCTTTGAATATTTTAGAGCCACGTCAAGGCCCTTTTCACAGGGAATTATTTTCTAGTTCAAACTACCCAAAATTGTAAAGAAACTGGGATCAATCCCACTGTGTCTATTAATCAAAAATCTTCTATCATCACAGGACCTTCATCTCAGATAAGTAAAATGAAGGCAAGCTTCAAGTTAAAAATAGAGCTACACAGACTCCTCTGTTGGTAACTCAGCTGCTGGGAACATTTACCTCTATATTGCTCCAAACTGAGTTGAGCAAATAAACCTCCTTCTGGAGAGAGGGAGCAAGACCAGTATATATTAAAAGAATCTTGGTAACTCTGGGAAAAGAAGTTCTTCTTGGGTGATAAGAATATATTTTCCAAGGAGAACTGCCACAAGCAGCTCTTAGCAGGAGGTGTGGGAAAGCAGCACATGGTATAGTCAGGGACATAAAATATTCTTATATTGGCAGAAGGAGAGCATAAGAAGATGAAGACAGGGATGAAGTATTCCATATTCTTATTTATCATTTCTCTTAGGCATGAGGAAGGAAGAAGTCCATATTTGCAAGTCCAAGAAAAGAAGGTGCCTTTGGGGAAGCACCACAAAAAATATGGCTGGGAAAAAAAAGGACCTTCTTTCTCCACAAAGAAAATAAACACTACACTGAATTAAGTTACACCAAAATCCTCATCCAGCAGGAATTTTAAGGGATTAGTTTTTCCCCCAAATTTTAATGGGAAACAACAGTTTAACAACTTGAAAATAACTTAAAGAAATTCCCTCCCCCATTTCTATGAAGAAACAAACTCTCAGTTTTGTACTTCTCCAAGCATGGAACCAGATCCTTGCCCACAAGAGGGAAAAGCTGGGGAGAGACAGGACAGACAGGACAGACAAACCTCTTCTTTGCCTCTTTAGAGAGACTTTTCACCCAGAGCAGCAGGGACTGTCCTGCCAAGGGAGGAGGACACGGAGCGAGGGGCTGTTGCTGGGATGGCAGCAGGATGATGAGCAAGGCTGAGACCATCCAAGCAGGGGCAGTGAAACTGTGTGAGGTCCAGCAATGAGGAGCATCTCAGTGCCACGAGTCCTCCTCATGTCGAATCAAAGCAGGAATAATTATAATGGAGTAGGCTGGGAAATCATCCTTTGTAATCTGCAGCTCACAAAAACCAACCACCCAAGGGGGTATTCCAAAGCAGCTCCTGAAGCTGTTTGACAAAACCCCTCAATTTTTGAAATGCTAATCAGGGCAGAATTAGCTGATCAGGGAAATGCCACGATGGAAGAGGACAGGAGGCCAGCAGCAGATTACAGGTTTAAATAGACTTGTTAACATCTGCTTAGGGTAAACTATAATTAAGAAATCTACTTTCCTTGTTTGGGGGTTTGCGAGTTTTGTTTGTTTGGGGTTTTGTCTGTGTTAGTTTTCTGCCTTTCCAGTTCTGACAATGAATTTCCTATCAGGACTCTGGGGAAACAGAACAGACTTTCAGCATTCACAATCAGCAGAAGCAGAAGATCATGGCAATGGAAAGGCATTTGAGTCCCAGAGTTGTTACATTCTTTCAGAAGCTTTTCATCTTATGAATACAAATCTCTAAAAAACTCTTTTTACTTGTGGATTTACTTCTTTGGGCAGTTGCATCACTACTCACATAAATCTGCACAAGCCAATGTTGCCCAGCTGTCTATACTCCTTCTGCCACTTCACATAGTTAAAAAATCAGTTAAAGAAATCAATTCCTTCCATGTGTGTAGTTAAAAGCAGGTTTTCAAATTGCACAACCCTCAATTGATCACTTTTTCCCTTCAAAAGTATGAAGTCAAAACTTATGAACAGCATAATAGTTTTCATCGTGCCCAAATACATTTCAAAGGGAAGATTTAGAAAGACATTTTTTTTGGACCATCCTGACCAGAGGACATTCTTTGCTGATAGCCAGAAAGTACATCTTGGTGGGATAGTGGCTGATGACAGCAAAACAGGCTCACCCAATATAAACTAATATTTGTTTTAAACTAATATTTGGTTTTGGTAGGTTAATGCAGACTTTTCTAAGCAATTTTTAGGGGCCTACTTTGGCTTTAGACCGCTTTAGAACCCAATAGGTGCTTTTAACCCAAGGGCTGGGATGGAGTTTTCACAGGGAGCAGCATGCTGGGTCAGTCAAGAGGACATTACAACATGAATATCTAAACATAAATTCCGGCCTTTTCTCTCCACAGAAAGGAAAGCAAAAAACATATGATGCAGAGTAATACTATAGGACTCAGTGGTTAAACTGGGCTGGCAGAAGCAAGGTATCTGCATTTAAATTTATCTCCCTAAATGATTTGGTTTGATTTTCCAAGGTGATGAATGCCTCCAGCTCCTGTCGACTTCAGGTGCCCACATTTGAAATGTTTGGCCTTTAGTCTTCAACTCGAACTAATTGAAGGATTTAACATTTCAAAGCTAAGGGGTTTTATCCAATCCAAAGTGCCATAAAGCTGCAATTCCCAGGCATGAGAGATATGACACACGAACAACTCAAAGGCAAAGCAGGAGAGGAAAGATGATTATTCCACAAAGTGCATACACTTGAAAGACAGGCTAATGAGTTCTTAAATGACATCATTTAATCTCACTGCTTCTCAAATACAATGCTGGAGTTTTCCCATCCTCATCATTACAGAGTGCAGAAGGAAATTTTGACTGTGCTTCCCCTGCCCACTGAAATACAGCAGAAATGTGTCGCTTAGTTAAGTTCCCCCTGAGCTGCATAATAGATCATATTAGCCAAAACCAGTCCTGCATGACAGCTAGGCAGGAGAGCAAGCCAAAAGAATCCTGTCCTCCCAAAGAGCAGAGGCACATTTTCACAGAGATCCAGGGCCCAGCAATGCTGGAACAAAAACCTGTACAAGAGCATTTCCAGGGGCCACAACATGCTTAGAGACATCTCCAGAGAGGGAAACTGGTGCTGATGATCCTACAGAGTATTAGGCCCTCAAGGTGCTCACACCAGGGCAGAATTTCAAGAAAGCCTTGTGAGCCACTCAACAGCTGCAGTGCAGAGGTTTTCATAACAGGGCTGGTTCCAAGGAGACTCTGTCTACCAGGATCCACACTGGCTTTGGACCAGCTTCACTTTGGAAAATTAAATTTTCATCAGTCTATATGATTATTAACAATACAGTATAGATGCTTAATTATCAGTTAAAACACTTAATCAAAAGCAAGAACAATGAAAATACTGTTTCAGGAAAGGTGTGGTCTCATGCAAAGCTCAAGAGAGGGTTCTAGCAGCAGACTGAGGTCAAGCAAGGCTTTCTGTGATATGGTCCTTGTTCTATTGGTAGAGACATTTCAGAAAGCATAGCAAATTGGGCATAAGGCTGCTTTATTTAAGGATAAATCCATGGATAAGGTAATCAGACAGCACTTTAGAGAAGTGACCCTATCCTTTTCTATGCCACAGTTTTGCACCGCTTGGAAAGTCACCTCGGCCAGAACATCTCACAGCTGGTCACCTTCCAGGCATCCACATGAAACACACTGGACTGCAGAAATCCTGAGCAGTGACAAATTTAACTGTAGTCTCTAAGAGCCATGAGCTGAATCTGTCATTTAGGTTGCTAAGTATGCAGAAGAAATCAAGCTCTAAAGCTAAGTTGTCACCCAAAGAGAATGAGCATTACTTAAAGTATAAAATATGTGTATTAATGCTTAAGAGACATCCAGATACTCTGCTGAGAGGCTCTGTGTGAAAGCTCAGAGGACATTAATAACCCTGTATTCAGGGCAGAGTTTGGATGGCATCTGGAACTTCACACTGAACGATGCAGATAAAAATAAACACTTGATCTTGTCCACCCTGTGCACAGAATAAAGTAGCAGCTTGTGATCCAGTCTTTAAGACTGTATCACATTCATCTTCCAAATTAAAGCTACACAGACAGCCTTAATTCTGCCTTTTCCTAATCCTTCAGAGTTTAATTTTACAGTTCTAACTTTCTTTAAACATAGTAGTTTTTGCACATCAGTAATAATTCACCCATCTCTAGCAAGAATGATTTACATCCAGTATACTAGCTCAGTAAATCCTAATGGAATGATCCCATGAATCATAACACAGCATTACATTTAATTGCCATATTCATTAAATAAGGACATTGGATCTTTTTAAAATGAGAAATTTTGAGGTGCTATCAAGTAAGATTAAACTAACGAGATAAGATTTAATAGAATATATAAGTTGTGTAAATAAGATTTTATGCTGTGCTCGATTCTAGCTCAATTTTAATTTGATTTAGGACGCTAACATCAAACTTTCAGCCTTCAGATTTGTTTCAGTTAATCTCATGCTAGCTTTAAGAAGTTGAGTCTAATAATGATTGCAGTGATATTATATTGATTTCTTTGCCTGTTACACATTTTCTGAGCAACACCACTACTACTCCAAAGAAAACAGAAATGGTGGGCAGATTTGTTTAGTTGCAAAGGGGTCTGCTTATGATGGAGGGCTTATGTGTAGAGCACAGGATTAACTTTGCAGTGATGTTTCTGAGGCATATAATTGCAATTCTGACCTATGTGCAAAGCTGCTCTAGATGGAGGCTCCTCTGGTGACAGCAGGAATAGAGACAAGGTGGCTGCTGGTGCACATTTGTACAGAACAACCTCTATGTTTCTTAACTCTCTAAAGCAGTGCTAACAAATATGTGCAATTAGTGATGGGAACTCCTTCAACAAGCACCATTTCAACAGCTCTGACAAGCTCTTGCTTCTCTTTTGTGCAAGTTCAACAGCTGTCCACCCTTTGTGAAAAACTGATTAAAAAACAAATGACCAGAAATGAGAACACAGAAGCAGGGTGTTTCCCTTTCCTAGGGAGTTTCAAAAGGCATCTGCAGGCTGTTGAAATTAGACTTGAGTTACATGGACAAACAGTGGAACTGAGTAACACAGGACCACCAGAGCAGCATGAAAACCATTTGGGCAAGATACAGAAAAACAGGGGGTCCCTGCAAAAGGGACTTGCAATAAGCCAAGTGTAAGCAATCTTTGACTGAATCCCTTTTGTAGTTGCAGGCAGAGACACTTGACAGAGAACTTCAGAGGCATTAAACAAATGTTATCTCCAAATCTGAAGAACCAAGGCATCAAACAGCAGCAAGAATCACAACTGAAAACACTCTCATGATCATCACCAGCACAATGGGAGCAAAACAGCGCCATAAAGAGAAATAAATAGACAGATTTGTAACTGAAATCAAAGCTGTATAGTTTGTTTTATGCTGATTTAGATTTTTGTAATTCATGTCAGAGAAAGGATGTGGCTTTTAGTAATGCTGAGCAATTGAAAGCAAGCTCAAGGACATATTCCTACTAAACCTCACTTGTTTATACACTCCTTGCAGGCACAGACTGAACAGCAGCATCCACAGTCAGGCCTACTATCTTTGTAATGCAAAATTTACTTTAGCACTCCCTGAGCTTTTCCATAGTGTTGAAATTGCACACTCAGATACAGACATTTGTAATTTCAGTAGATCCATCTGCACTTCTTAAGGACTATTACCCTGTGCTTTCCACTTTTGATCCAGCTATGCCATCTGTAAAGGAAAACAATGAAACAAACCAACAAAACCTTAATCATTTTTAATTTTCTGGCCTATTTATATAGCTTCAAAACACAATCTGTACAAATCCAAGGATTCTAATATTGTTTCTTCCCCTGCATTGCTCCCATAGCACTGACAGAGAGGTAGAGGGTACTGGAGGAAATGTGAATGCTTAATAAAGTTTTCTCTCTTGCCTTATATATGTAGTACCATAGCACCTCGTCTATATACACTTTGTTACCATAGCTTGTCAGCCCACTCACAGAAAATAAGCCTTAGAAAATGCTTCTAGATTAGAAAGGGTAAAATACCTCCTGTCAATCAGGACAAATCAGAGTCTCTTTCACTAGAAAACCCCTCATCCTCCAGCTTTGAGTCTGTCTACAGCCTTTTGAAGACAAACTGGAACTCACTGTCTCTCCAGACAGTGGGATGCAGGCCAGGGTGGATCCAGCACCAGGACCACAATTCAGAGAGTACCAGGACCAGGTTTCTGGGTTCATTAACTGGTGTTCACCACAGGGCTAACACAGCCTCAGGGCTTCTGGACCTGCGCTGCCTTGCATCCCCCTGAGCTGCATCTCAGCCAGAGTGACAGGTCTTTTTTATTCATTGGAAGAAGCTCCTAATAAAATGGAAACTCTTTTTGCATTCATACATAACTCATCTCTTATGTGACGTTCTCCTAGATAACAGAATGTGGAGAACACAGACAATAAGATTATTTGGCAACCTCTCTGCCATACGGAATTATCTTGTCATGGAAGAGATACACACGCTTCTGATAAGAGTACACAGAAGGTCATATTGATACTGAAGGTTTGATAAGTCCCACAGTGCAGAGGTGCCACTTGGTTGCACCATAAAACAGACCCAGATTTCTGTCTGCTAAACAGAAATTTATTTCTGTGAGATATTTTAATAGAACCCATGACCAGAGGATTCCCTTATTGCTGGTTATACTGATATTATTGCATGAGAAGAAGCTGTTAGCTAATCAGAAGATCTCCTTTCATCTTTGGGGAAAAAAAATTAATCACACTCCAAGTACTTCAGCAATGCTCAATTCATTATTTCCAGTTGAAGTTATTGTGTGTTTTGCTCAGGTTTCTAAGAAAGCCCAGGATACACACTTTAGCTGGTACGAGAAATAAACCATTAAACAAAACCAAAGAAGTTTATCTTAACTTTTTCATTGAGTTAACATTTATCCTCTTGTCTGCATTCTGGATAAGAATGTTATCTTGTTTGCTCTCTATCGTCATTCTTCTGTTTGTGCAGGTCTTCAAGGGCTGTATTTGCATAATCTACACTGAAGTAGCAGGAACACTCGATCTGTTTTGTGCAATATGGAAACGTTTACATTTACAAACTTTCCGTGCATTTTATTTTTTTTTAATACTGCTGGGTATTTCACATTCTTTCATAGAAATCTCTGTGGTGGTGAGTTCTGCCTCACTAACATTCAGTTTCTTCTACTCTCCCAGTTTATGCATTGGAGTAATTTAAACAGAATTTTTTATTTCAAGGAGACCAACCTGCTGTTCATCCAGGCCACTCTTAAACCTACTCTACAACAGGACAATTTGTGGAATAAAGCAGCACTCACTGTAACTGTGGTAGGGTGAAATCCAGATCTTTAAAGTGTAGGTTTAAAATGTGACTATTTATGATCAATCCAAGCATATTAAAATATAAGTGCTTCATTTTCTGCAAAGTAAAACCACCATCACTACAATCACTACTCAAGTAATTTGCCACTTGGTACTTTCCATTCAGGTGTAGGTAGAAAGAACAAAATTACTCAGTCAAAGGTGGCAAACTTCAGTGCAGATTAAAAAGTCTGCAAAAGTAAAGGAGAAAGATAATTACAATCTTTCCGGCACAGAACTATTCTTCTGTGCACAAAACAGCTTTACCTAGTTTCAATCCACATTTATTTTCATTTAAATACCGTCCTTTGCTAATTCTACCACTCTCTAAAGTTTACTGCAGGGAGCATGAAAAAGATGGTCTTTATGAACAGATGGTCTTTTCAAGGAAATGTAGTTACACTTAAATACAGACAAATGCACTGTAGACTAATGGTCCTGTTAGAATGCAAGTTCTGAAAAGGGAAAATATGGGACCACATAAGATGCTAGCCCTTAATTACGGCTGTTTCTTTCCCCTTCTGAAGACAAACTAATCACTAATGAAGCTTAATTAGCAGTAAACAGGTACCAGTGTACAGTCATTCACGTACAAACAGATGTCTATTGATTGTATTTGACTGAATACAAATGTGAGTAGCTGTTGTTTAGGTATTATTAGTATAGGATGGGAAATTGTAATACAACAGCTCCCTCCTCTATGACAAGTGGATAAATTCAGGCTGTCAAGCACAGCTGCATTCCTACCTGAAAGGATCAGTTTATACCTCAACACCTGGCAGCAACCTCTTGTGTCCAGCACGCTTTCCACTGGGCCTGCTTATATTCGACAGCAGACATGGGGAGGTTTTACCAAGCCACAGCCCAAATGAGCAATATGCTTTTTTTATATAAAAAAAAAGCTTCTGAGCCATCTCCTAATATTTGGTTTTTCTGCATTTTGGCAGAGATCCTGCAATTTTGTGAATGCTGCCTGGGCCAGCTGTTATGTTGAGTCCAATGCAGGAACAACTGGGTTTAAACAGTTGCAGAAACAACTGGGACAGAAAAGTCTTCTGTGGTTTTCCTTTTTTGTTTGTTTGTTTGGTTTTGTTTTTTGGTTTTTTTTTGGTTTTTTTGTGTTTTTTTTTTGTTGTTGTTGTTAAGAAGCTTCTTTTCTCTCTTTGATGTTTAACAGGGTTAATTTACCAAGTTCATCAGACCTAAATCTATGAAAGGCCCCTGAGCTTCAGGGGGCTGCATGACTTTCACAGGAGTATTTGAGGATTAAACACTGTTAGCTGGGAAACAATCATACCAGGCAAAGCTACAAAAAAACCTTGAAATTGAGAAGAAATCTTTACCTTTAAACTTTATTGCTTTTTGTGTGCACATAGGTTTGTTTTTTTGAAAGGCTCATTGAGCTCCCTGTCTGAAGATCAGGGCAATGTCTTTCAATTCTCAACAGCTAGAATTCACTTCCAAGTCTGCAAATATGATAAGATAAAATTATGGAAGATAAAGGCACCCTGAATTCTTATGTCTACTGACAGTTTCCTGTTAAGTATTACCAATTGAGCCAAAATAGTACTCTTTTCCTTTTTTCACTCTAATGAGAATGGTGAACCTTTCAGCTTCCAGAGAAAAGCCCTAAGGTCTTCCCTATGGGTCTGTGGAAAAGAGCAAAGTTATGTGAATATTAATACCATCATTCCCTCCCTCTCTGTTTGCACTGGGAGCAGTGGCACAAATGAAATTCCTCACTTGGTGGTGCTGCTTTGTGCAGCACTCGGTTTATCCAGAGAAAAGGTGAGCACAGCTTGGAGCTGCAGCCCTGCCCAGGGACCCAGAGCTTTGTGTGCAGTGGCACAGATGCAGCAGGGGCTGAGGAAGGGCAGAGAGATCTTTCTGGTGGGAAAGAACAGGGACAGGTACCGAGAGCCCTCAGCCAGGAGGCTCTCACAGCACCAGGAGACACCTGAAGGACACTCAGCTCTGCACAAGCCCTCGTGGCAGGACTTGCCAACGTATGTTGGGTTTTCCCAAGTGCAAGAGGCATTGATACAGAAGAGGATAACAATATGTGCATAGTGCTGGACCAGGACTTTGGAATATAAATTTATTTCAAGTTCTACCTCAGGCTCCTTTAAATTTCAGCATGTCCCTTCTCTCCCGGTGTCCCTCCATTGCCTCCTTTATCGTAGCTCAGTTATAACAAAAATTACCTATTTCATCAAAGTGCTTCCTGATACAGGAGTGGAACATTCAAGAGAACTGAGGCTTGTGTCTGTATAGCACATACAGTGATTACAAACTTTTCTGCAATATTAATATAAAAATATTGTTAATTTAATGATAAATCAAATTATATTTGAAGATGCTAACAAAAATTTTGATACTGATCAGGTTCCTGTTTACTATTTCTATTATAATGGAAAGTGAAATGTTAGTGATGATGATTGAAAAAAAAAAAATAGTGTGTAATATATTGTTTAAAGAAATAAAGACTGTAAGGAGTATAGCAACAGATAATGTCACAGCTGAGAGGAAGCAGCTCCTGAAACTAAATATTCTATCATATCACAATACCTTGTTTCTGTTTCTCTTCTTTTTTTGAAGTATAGAGACTCAGCTAAAGAACAGCAATTCTGCATTCTCTTCAAAATGAGATGAGTGAATATGCTCAAAACTGTCCTTCTCTTCCCTTGGGCAGCAAGCTGATATGGCTAACCTTAAACTGGGATTTGGTAAAATAAACATGAAAGCTGTAACTAGAGGAATGCCAAATCCATTAAGATGAAGACAAAAGAACTCAAATGTGTATTATACAATAGGGAGGCTTATTTGATGCCAGTTGAAGCACTCATTCTACCTTTTTTGCTATGGTCAGTATTTCAGTTGAAATCCTAAATGACTGACAAAATTTGATCTTGCCTCTTGGGTACTGAAAATCCAGAATAATTCCACAAAGGAACAAAATTAGTCAGGCTTTACTCTGGTGTTTTTCAGCATACATTTGCACCAGTTGTTCCCTTCTCTTTTAGCTTCAGCATTTAGTTTTAAATAAGACAGAAAGGACTTCTCACAGTAGATGATTACACCACAGATGTTCCAAATGCCTCACAACCTTATTTCTCTTCCTCAAAAAAGCAAATTGAGTCAGACAAACTGGACCACAACCATGCAGATACCACATCAGAGTTCCTGTCTTGAAATGAAGTGGTGAGCCAGTGTCTCATCCACAGCCATGTGGAACTCTGCTATTAATTTCACACTGCAGCCACTCAGCTTCCCTCAAGCCTGAGTCAGGTGTGTTTGGCAGACACCTGAGTGTATCGAGCCTACATTTCTGATCCCCACCCTCATTTCTTTAATGCTTCTGGTGCATTGAAATGCTTATAGAAAAGTTAAAAAAAAAAAAGTGTGTCTATCCATTTGATAGCTTTTGATTATGAACTTGTGAAAGTAGAAGGAAACCTCTTTAAAATGGGGAACTGCATGCCTGTCTACCATCCAGAATGGTTTCTGTCTATGCTTCAAGGAATGCCCCCAAACAAATCACGTTACTGCTTTGCAGAGCATGCCCTTCATGACTCTCTGCCTTGTTTCAACTAGAACATGAAAGGTCCTTCATGCAATAATGATCTTTTTCTTTGTAACTGTCCTGGGGTGACTGAGCACAAATATGCTCAGTAACAACAAAATGAAATTTCCAAGGAAATAATGAATTTGGAAAATCTGTCTCAACTATTTCATCCCACTGTAGTGCTCAGTAACCTACACACTTCTATGACTAAGAAAAGTTTTCTGAAAAATTGTCTTTTTTCCTGGCTTTGTTTGAGCCTGAGCACATAATCCTTCAACTTTTACTTCTGTGGCTGATCAGATATAAAATTTCCACCTGGCTCATTAGCCATAGTGTAGAATGAACATAGTAAAATACTGACTTACTTGAAGTCATCAAATGAGTCTGTGGCACTTGTTTCTGTGGAGACATGAATGAACTCTATGTCAGCTTTTAAGGAAATAACCAGCACTAGATTAATTCAACCTGTGCTGTAAATGCTGGAAGTTTAATTGCAGAAGTCAGACAAGTGGAGATAGACTGATGATAAACACTCAAAAAATGTCCTTTTACTAAAAAATAAATATATGCAATAACATCAATGCTTTGACCACTGTCCTAAGAGGAGCTTAGTTTTCTCTTCTACTTTGGAAAATAAACCCATAGAAAGCTGACAATATCTTCATAATTTTCTTATTTCTAGCTAAATATATAGAACAGGACAAATTGATCAAGATTATTTAAGAATCTCTAGTAACTTTCCATACATTTCCACTTGGATTTGACTTTGATTTACAAATACCACCATTTGCACTGTTCCTGAAATAGGTGACACGTAGTAGTCCTGCACAATTTGAGGTTTACAGATTCGAGACACATTTGTAACTGGTCCTGTAGCAGAGCCTCAGATCAAAGTGATTATTAAAATCTAAGTTCTGGTGGGAGTTCAATAACTTCAAAGCCTATGGATAGCAACATTAGCATCCAGCCTTGCATAGTTTTAGTGTGTGGCTGGGATCAGAGGTCCCAGAGGGAAATGAGGCAGCCTTTCTGTGGAAGCAGATAACACTCACAATACTCAAAGGTTTAAATCTCAGCTACTGTCAAACCCTCCTTGATGGTGAGGAGTCCTTTTGTGTTTATCTCAAGAAGAGCAGCATTTTTATTTTTTTTCCATTCCTGAAATAGTAACAACAAAATTTCCATATATGAGATTAAAAGCACTGCTGTTACCACACAAGTACAGCACAATCTTTGCATCAGTTGCAAGCAGACATCTGTTCTGCCAATCCCCCCACCCTCCCATTATTTTAAAATCATCATTTTCTACTTAGAATGTTCTGCTGAGGAACATTCCCACTGTATTCCATTGTTGTCTCATTCAATAATACCTCTGCACATAAATGTTACTAACACAATCAGTTTACCTCTGCTATTATTTATTATTCATGCTGTGGGAGCACACAGAACCCCCAGCCATGGGGCCTTGATCTTATTTGTACTCGCTGAACAAATACATCCTAAGAGACAAGTTACTGTCCTGAAGTAACATTTTATTTTCATCCTAAACAGACAAGACAGTCAAAGGGTGTGAGAGGAAATAATGAGGTGGAATGGCTTGCCCACAGTCACACCACTGATTGAGGACAAGCAGCAAGCCACCGTGAAGTCCAGGAAAAGAGCCCTGCTCCATGAATGCTGCAAAGAGCAGCACTGCCCTGCTCCAGAGTACTGAGCTTTGATTCCATCACCCTTTCACAGACAGAGCCCTGAGCACCCTTACCTGGCTCCCACACAACCCCTCACACCTCAAAGGCTTTTGCACTGGAACCTTGCAGGGAAGTTCAGGATTCAGGAGTTACAGGCATCCTGTGCTGGCACAGCTGTGGCTCAGCAGCACAAGCTCACCCTGAGAGATGCTCAGCTCCTCCAGCTGTCCTGCCTGTCACACAATAACCATGTGGGACCTCTCTTGGGATCCCCCACAGAGTTACTGCTGCAAGTTTGCCTGAACAGTGCCAAAAACACATTTATTCATGCCTGTCTCAGTGACATAAGGAGCAATTACTGCTTATGGGGATTGAATGAGGAAGTCTGTAGTGATTAAAGAACAGAGCACGGAGAACAGCTCGATCACCTTCACCACTCCTGAAACACTCAGGCTCATTAGGCTCATCTGCTCATGCAGAACAATGTTAATTCACCCAAAAAAGGATTGTAGGAAAGGTGAAAGGTTGCTACATGCCCCCAGAGCTTACATATGGCACTGATAAGCTACAAGAGACAAAACCCCCCAAACTGGAAATGAGTGGAAAAGGGCTTGGATCACAGTGTGGCTGGAGGTGAAACATCTGTCATATCCAGCTTTCTGCAGAAGCAGAAAACTCATTTATTAACCAACTCTCCACCCAGAGATTTCTATGCACAAAAATATCAACTAGGTGAATGATGTGAAACTGAATTGTTGAAGGTAAAAAGGCAGAGAGATGAAGGAAACCCTCACCAAAGCTGTAAGGCTGAAGTGCTGTCTCCTGGTCTTCCCAGATTAGATCCCAGTTCTATATACAGGCACAGGTTGGTGCCAGCATCCTGGGCAGAATACAAGTGAAGGAGAAATGCCTCTCCTTATTTGCATCCCACTCTCCCACCTTTTAACCAGCCATCAGATTTTTCTTACGACCTTTTCATGTGCTGCTTTTAAATTATAGCAGTGTATTTTTCCAAAGATGTGGCTCTGTTTTCTGACAGATGGAATAATTTTAATATATTATTTTACCTGCCTCACCAGGGAGCTCTGCAGCCTAATTAAAACACAAGACAGATGAAAAGGTTTATAGCACAACTACATCACTGCAACATAATGTTCACTTGAGCATGACTTACACCTTCCTGCTTCCCAAGGATGCAGCAGTGCAGTGTTTGCTGGATGCTGGCCTCTTTGGGCTGGGACTGGCTGGAGGGCAAACCAAATGCAGTAATTCTGCCCAGAAGCTGCTAGGCACCAGCTCAGCACCAAAACCTCTGCTGGACACTGCTATCCCAAAATAACACCCACATCAGATAGAGCAGTTCTGTGGCAGCAGATAAATCAGGTGACAGTGGAGACTTCACCTCCTCCCCACAGCACTGACAAAGCAGCCTCACAACACAGGAAAGACAAGTGTAGTATGGCAAGTTGGCTTTTTTTCTGAACAAAGAAAACAACAGAAAATTTTTAGCATCATAAATTTTTTTAATTACCTTTCAACAGAAATTAAGTATAAAAGCTTTGGTGAAGTCAGCAAGTCACCAGAAACCAGATATGTGGATAAATCACATGTGAAATACATGATTCAAATGGGCATTAAGTAGATGACATCAACTTAAAAATCCATAACATAAAAAACAGTGGAACACACTGTTTACAGAGGGATGCTGTTATTGAGGTCAAAAACCACTTTACCTTGGCACACATTGATAACCCATGGGGACTGTAGGCACCTGTTCAAGAGTGTGAACTAACTGCACGATCAGCAAAAGTAGAAAAAAATATTGATTATTATTAAAAATCAGTTGATGTGAAGTCCTCTGAGAATAAACAAGCACTTAGGACCAGAGATACACTCAAGGCTGATCCTGTTTGTGGCAAGATGAAACAATGAATTCAGACAAATCTCTCTTTTCACATTTACCTTGGAAATACCAATATTCTGTAAAAATGTCAAGGAATATCTTTTGTGGGACAGCATATAGAATATAATTTATTATGCTTGAATTTTAAATTTCAATATTGTTAATACAAAAATAAAAATGTCTGCAAAGTTCTGACATAGTATAGCAAAGGGGCAATGTTAAAAATAAATAAACAAACTAAAAACTCTTTGTAAGGCAATATCCAGAGGAAGCAGAGTGAAAGGCTGGATTATTTCTGTATGTTAGCAAATGAAGATTTCTCTTGTCAAATAAGTTTTCTGCTACGATTTTATTTTTAAATAATTCATGCTCTTTTTTACCTCTTTCTTTTGCTAACAGGCTTATGGTTCCTGGTTTTATGTTTACCAAAACATAAACTGTATTTTCTCTGTAAAACTAAAAACATTCTGGTGTGGTTGGTTTCCTGACATGCATCATGACAGCTCCTCTACAAAAAGCTTTTGAGATGCTAGGAGAGAAATTCAATATTCAGGGACAGATTCCTGTTCAGCTACCTGCAAAAAATCAGATCTCAGCAAACCTACAGAGCAACAGGATTTCTAATAAGCCTTTCTGGCCATAAACATAGTTTATTGTAACATAAATATGATAATGTGAGGAGTTCTTGGCTGTTGTATTTCCAGCTGTCTTTTCTTAATGAACTCTCCTTTAAATCCTGCCCTTCTCTTGCCAGTAAAAGTCAGTCTTCTCTTGGGTCACTTTCTACTTTTCGATTTTCTCTAAGTATATCTTTAGAAAATCTTTCATTTTCCTTGTCATTCCTTCTCCAGGGCTCTGTTGGAACCTTGGCTCCTTCCCTTTCCTGGGTAATTCCTCCCAGGCAGATCCTGTCCCCACTCCCCCAGACTGCAGCACACGATCCTGCCCCAGCCCACAGCCACTGCCAGTCCTGTAAATATCTTCCCTTTGCCTGTCATTTTTAACATCCTGCTTCTCTCTTTTAATCCCTGCATGAGTTCACTCTCTCCTCTTGATTTCACCAAACATTAAAGTTTTTTTCTGTTGTGAGAGACATCTCCATCACTTCCCTGTTGCATTCTCTTTCTCTGTCAAATATTTTATTTTAAGATAAAGACAACATTTGTATAATTGCAAACATGATTATAAGACTTCTGCTATGACAGAGGCAATGCCTGGCAATGATTTTGTTTTGCTTTTTAAGTAAAATAAATGGATGTACTTATGCTTTTTAGTAAAGAATTAATTTCTGCCAACATTTTCAAACAGACGAAATTGCATGAGCCAAGCTTCTGATAGGCAGAAGCTGAAATATCATCCATCTTCATCCACTGAATTTGTATTATGGAATATACTTTTCCTGTGCTTGAAGGGTAATTCTGCAGTACTTCCTTTACATATGAGAGATGTTAATTCCTCATTCTTGCTTTACAGTATAACTTACTAGAAAATACCACACATTTCACTAAGCAGAATTTAACCCCAGATTTTGCCCTCTAAAACGACAGTGTGGCTTTTATCCTCATTTCTTCTAAAAATACAGCAATCTCTAGCAGTTGAGGAGTGTGGGAACAGGCAATCTGTTGCAGCCAGTTCTGTGTCAGACTTGCTGGGTGGTAACAGAGCTGTCACCTGGGAGCAGCTGCAACGTAAGCAAAACCACTCATCTCTTTACACTCAGCTGCTGTGTAGGAAAAAAAAAAATGGCAACACTGATTTGGTACTGCCTGATATCTGCCAGATGATATTTTAGCTTTTATCACTAAATTTGGTGGCATAAAACCTGATGGTGTCCTGTCAAGCTCTCTCACTGGAGAGGAGACTGCAGAGTAGCCAACTCAGCAGATGGAACTGTGTAGCTGCATGAAAAACCTGAACACCTGAAGTGTGGTGGGGTGACCCTGGCTGGATGGCAGGTGCCCACCAAAGTTACTTGTCACTACCTTTCCACAGCTGGAAAGGGTAGAGAAAATACAAATAAAGGCTTGTGGGTCAAGATAAGGATGGGGGGAAAATCAATCACCAATAATTGTTACAGGCAAAACAGACCTGACTTGGAGAAATTAATTTAATTTTTTGCCAATCAAATCAGAATAGAGTAACGAGTGGGTCTCAGAGACACTGCCTCTGTTGCTGGTGGTCTCAGTTTTGGAGGGTCCCTCGTGGATGCACCAGCATTGGCTCCATCGGACACAGGGGAAGTTTCTGGGAGTTTCGGTCCGAGGCCACCCCCCGAGAGCTCCCACCCTGCCACCAAAACCTTGCCATGCAAATCCAGTCCTATTAACCAAGCCATTATGTGATTTGCAAGAGATACAAGACAAACAGAACAAGCAGAGTGTCATGATAAGGATTCCCCTCTTTATCTCAGATAGAGCAAAGAGGCAGCTCTGACTTCTCTCACCTTGAACCCTTTGGGCCTACAGGAGAAAGATGAGGAGCATCAGTTAAACCCTGTAACCCACACCATGCCTCAGCTACATCATTTTTACAGAGATGAGCACATGCAAATTCAGCAGAGACTTTGCCTTGCAGGGTGTGTTGGGCTGTGGACTGTAGACAGCAGCTAATTGAATTTTGCTGTGAGTATGTGCGAGCGCTCTCTGCGTACCTCTCGCTTCGGGTGCTGAACTTCAGCATCATTAAATTGTCATAAATGCAATAGACTTCAAATATGAAGATAGGAATTAGGCCTAGAACAAAATTCTTTGGCCATCTTGTGTGGACCCCTGCCCCTGCAGGACTGCTTCCCGTGCTATGCGCTGAAACGCTGTTTGATCTGCTCCTGGGGTATCTTTTTTTCACTCCTGTATAACATTGCCTTGTTAACATTCAAACAAAACAATACCCAAGGCCAATATTGAATGCATTAGCAGCACCCTGTCCCAAGACACCAACCTGTTTGGAGACATTTGTAAACCTAAACCTTGGTATTCAATTTTTAATTAACAAAGAAAGCTTAATATGCAATTTTTTTTTCATCCATCTGGCACCAAAATTGCTGAGTTGCTTTGTTGCATTTTCAGGAAGAGTTTGGGACTATTAGAAGAAAATGTTAATATATTTCTGTCTCTGTGGTTCACCTGTCTGGTTCAAAGGCAAAGTGTATTTGGAATTGAGAAAGTGCTAGAGAAGATATTACCTATTCACATATTTTTATGTGTACTTTCATAAAGGCCTTTTTTTGCCTTTCCATGTCTCTGCATTTTCCCCCCATCAGATCTTAACACACAAGAGGACAAAACCCAAACCAAACCAAAAAGCTGCCATTAATGCCTTGTCCATAGTTTGACACAGGCCCAAATTCTCTGCTCCAATTTAAGGACCCTCTTGCGGTGAGATAACTTAAAAGTAGAATATTTTCATGTTGCAATCTAGCACTTGTTCTCCTGTGATTCCTTTACCCTCTTGGGGGTATCTTCAGGGATTGTATATTGAGTTTTTAAATTGAACTCTCAGAGTCTTCTCCTTCTGTTACTTTTAAACTTGTTGCTGAAGGAAATGTTTTTGAGCTTTGCAGAGACTTCTACAGTACCTCCTGCTTGTTACAGCTACATCGAGTACCACATTAAAAAGAAATTCAAAGAAACTAGAAACAACTTTGTTTCTAACTGAAAACAGAGATAGAAGAACATATAAGGAGCATGTTAGGAACTGCTCTTTTTCTGACTTAGTTTCATTAGATATCCCGGTGGAAATATAATATGGAACATATGTTCATAAATAAAGTGAACATCTGATTAATTCTGTTTCTATGCTTTTAATTGATCCATTTCTCAATACATAATGCAGAAATTACCATATCTATGTTGCACAAATGAAGAAAAGCCCACATGAAACCCTAGAATATATGCAGTGGAAGAGACCTTGGGGATTTTCTAGCACAAGGTAAGTTTTAACTAAGTTTAAACTTAGTTAAAGTTTTCCCTTTCCTTGCTCCTTTCGGAGAGGGATCCAGCACATCCCATTGTAACTCCAGCCCCCTGGAAGGCAGCACCCTGTGCCACCCTTCACACCAGAAGTGCCACCAGCCACCCAAGGCAGCCAAGCAATCCATCAGGGCCAATCTCTTCCTGGGGGGCTGGCAGCTGTCAGATGCTGCAGAAGAAGCTGAGTATCCCTTAACATCACATCTAATTGTCTGTATTAGCCAGGGGAGGAAAGAAGGGTTCTTTACATCTCCACGTGGCAATCGATCGCTGCAGAACTCGGAGATATAATCCTTAACTGTAATTTGTAACTTGTGCCATCACAGATGTCATGCTTCAAAGAGGAGCTGCCCAACATTAGATACGAACTTGTGAGTTCATTACTGCAGCCACTGACAGCAGCAGCAGGGTTTTCTCTCCCTGGTGACAAAGGGTGTGTCTGCTCAGCTGCCAGTGCAGTCCATCAGATGCTGAGTGCTAATTGTCTTCCCTCCACAGCCATTACTGCAGGACCAAATATCTCCTTCTTTAAAAGGAATCAGAGAAAGAAGGAAAAGAGAGTTTTACCTCAAGGGGGTTTTGTTTTTCTAGATACATGTTCTTTCATGAAAATTGCTGTGCAAAGGAGCAAACCCACAAAACTATGTCAATAAGATGTCAATAAAACTCCAAGATTTCTAGGATGCCTTTGAGTATCAGGGAAGTTTTCCTATAAATCAATTTCTCTTATGTGAATTTTCTTGTTTATGTTGCCCTTCAACACACTATGATTATTTAAGTAACTCAGAGTTAATTATTTCAGTCATTTGCAAACCAAATCAGTAAGTTGTGAAAGAATGTGAAAACAAGAATCTTTGTATTTTGGCCTAAAAAAGCTAAAAGAGAAAAGGCTGCATATCTAGGCCCACTCCAGAATTTGATGTAACCTAATAAAAAAGGACACAAAGTGATGCAGCTTATTCCCGTGGAAACAGGAATTTAAATTTACATTCATTTAATCCAAACACTTCAAAAGGAACATCTCAAAGCAGAATGATGTTCTACAGTTCGTGTGGCAATTACTACAGGGTCATATTGTCCATTACTGTGGCTCCTCTCCTGCACTGTGTTTTCATCACTTACTAATTACAGGAATGCAGAATCAATTAAGAGAAAATAATGAAAGGGAATATATAATTTCCATAAATAAAAAGAGCCACTTTCTTTAGAAACATTACATAAGCAAATGAAGGAAATCAGCTTTAATTTAACAGATGGTAATCCATTTGAGGACACTGCTCACCACTAACCCACACTTCCTAATTAAAGAATTCTGTCACTGTGAACCTTTAGGTATGACTGTGTTATGATCTTTCCTGCTTAATCTGCTTTGAAGGGCTAATTAATAGTAACCCGCACTAGCCAATACAGATAGACTAAAGTAAAAAGAGAATTAGATATGCATTATCTGGAAATAATGTTCACTCTCTGAAAAACAACTAAAGAACTTTATTGACTTAACTCATTTAACAAATGACACTTAAGTAATTCATTGACAAGGCAGAACAATGGCTGATATTTAATAGACTAAAAGCTATTAAATATTTTTCTCTAACAGCATCAGACTGCATTGGCTGTAAATTACTGGTGTAATTAATTAATTAAGACTTAAATATTTCAGTGATTAATTTCTATTAAAAATTCATAAAACATAATGACACTTAGGGAACGAGATTATGGTTACTAGCATTTTCTGACTGGGCTATAAAAAAAAAATCTATTTAGAAAAAGAACTCTCCTAGTTCAGCCTCAGAACATCGAAAGCATTTATTGCAAACACTGTGAAAACAAAGTGCTGATATTGCTCATACTTTTGGTGCATTTTCATTTTTCATGTGAGGATCGCTTTTAGCAGATGTTATTTAGGGACACTTACACAACTCGAGAGATGCACACAGAATTTCCAAGTGTTCAGATCCCAAACCTACAAGGATTTGGCTGAAAATGGGGGTGAACCTTGCCCAAATATCTCAGCTCCCTCTCCTAATTTCAGCAGTGTTTCCTGCTGAGCTCCTGCTGCATCCAACCCAACCTGCAGACCAGATCCTGCCAGCCTTTCCCAGCTAATCTCAGCCCTGTCCCTCTCCATTGCTCTTGAGCAACCTCTCATACTTCAGGTACTGCCTCCTAGTATAAACTAAATTCTGTCTGCAACAAATGGTAAAGTCCTCTTTTTGGTTTGTTTCTTTTTTGGTTTTGTTTTGGTTGGTTTTGGTTTACCACCTTGGAGCAAACTACTCAGCTCAGCCTTCCCATGGAAACAAACTTGATTTGCATTTATCCCTGTCCCTCCCTAAGGCCCCAGACACACCTGGAGGGACCTGGATAGCGCTGGCACAGAGGCAGCAAAGCCACACGAGGCTCACTGTGCCTGCACAGACATTTCCCTCCCATCTGCAGGAGATACAGTTTTTAAAACCAGCAGGGGACAGCCGGTTACCCACACTGACCTCTGTTTTACAGCACATTAGATTCCTCCCAATTACCATTCCACTGAGATCTGCAGGTTTAGACCAACCAGCTGACTTTGCAAGAACGGGGCTAACCTGTTCCATCCCACAGGAAGTTATAACAAGAAAAAGAAACTTAGAGGAGGATCAAAAGAAAATGATTTCCAGGCATTCCAACCTTAGCTGTTATCAATGCATTTCACTTCATCTTCTTCATAACTCTTAGCATCTTCAGCACCTCTGATGGAAATCAGCATGGTAGAATGACAACAAACATACCCAGGGCTCTTCAACCCTCTTGGCTGTATCATTTCTATTTATCTGTTGTCTAAGTCCCTTTATTATAAACTCTTTCTTGAGGCTAAACATTAATGAGAGATATTGCAAACTCAAAGCTCAAGATTTCTGCAAGCTCAATAGAATTTCTAATCATTGCAAATGCTTTTTTTACATAAAAAGCTAATATTTTTAATCTTTTTCTTTTTTGAATTAAAAGCCTCTTTCTTATTTGATGTATTAACTACATTAGCATTTGTTCTCTATGAATATCAAATATTGGTGATAATTATTCACATGTTAATGCTTATTAGTACACTCAACTGGATGTGAACAATAAATAGAAAAAAGTTTAAAGTGCAAAGCACTTCACATTCTATATTTCTGGAAAAGGATGGGAAGCTGTAATTACCAATGATTGCAGCCAAGATGTAATAATCAGAGTGAAATCTAAGGTGAAACTAATATGGAAACTGTAAAGTAGTTTAACATAAGGTAGAGGGTTAAATTAGTTTATTAAAATTGGCTAGGAAACAGAATAAATTTAGTTTCTTTACATTTGCTCAGGTACAGCATTTTGAGTAATGCAAGCAGTTAAATAACCTTGTCCCTATAGCCCTCCTTAATTCTTTCAATAAAATTCTCCTGTTTTTTTTATGCTTGGTTGGTTTTGCTTGTTTGTTTTAAAAGGAAAAAGATTATTTGGGGTCAAATTAGAGACCCGGTAAATGCAGGAGAATCTTGCTCAGCTTGTTTTTTGGCTCACTGTCCCTCCCTGTCCTCTCCTCTGAGTTTTGCTCCTCAGGGATGTTCTCTCTCTGCTCTCACAGATCCCTGCAGGGTTTCCCCTCCTCTTTCAAGCCCAGGAGCTTCCCACCCTGCCCATTGCTGGCCAAAGGAGGGAGAGATGCCAAAGGGGCTCCCAGCAGCAGCAGGGATGGGATCCAGCAGAGCTCTCACCACCCTGTCACCTTTCATTTACAGGGAAATTGCCAGTCCTTTGGGACAAAAGCTGTGCCTTGGTGCCCAGGCTGAGACAAGGAGAGAGGCTCTGGATCCCGGAGCACTTTGGGGAGCAGATCCCGGTTACCCCACGTCCACCCCGCAGGGACACCTCAGCTTCTGGTGTCCTCCCTGGGAAAGGGGGATCACTGCTTAGGAAAAAGGGGATTTATCCCCTGCTGGTTGCTTAAACAAAAGCTGCTGTGAGACTGTGAACACTTGGACTGTGCCCAGAGGGATTTGGGCTCCAGTTCTGGAGGGCAATAACAGTGTTTCAGCACAGTCCCTGTCAAAGGCAGCTCCTTGGTCTGAGGCAGGACGTGACCCTAGAGCAGCCCTGGCCCCAAGCAGGGGTGACAGCCAAGCAGGGACACCAACACCTACACTGTGCCATAGATAACCTCTTCTTCCTTTTTATTTAATTGCAGTTTCATTCAAAATAATGACCTACATAATTTTCAATAATTGGATACAATTTATCTTTTCTTAATTAAAAAAATGGAAATTAGCAAAGGGAAGGGGTACTGGAAAATGCTTCATTTGAAACCTCTTCATTAATTATCAGGATGTCTAAACACCATTTTGAGAGCTGCACTTACAGAACCAGAATCCAACTAATAATTTTTTCATTAATCTGTTGAGTTTACTGTAATTCTACAATTAAAAAACAGCACCTACTTCTAGGAGATATCTGTTTTTTTTGGGTACTGTTGGCTTCGCTGCTAAAGTGAGTGATAAATACACATATACTTTCTTGAACAGGTAGCACAACCACCAGTATAAATGTGAATTTACACTCTGAACTCATTAAATGAAGATGCTTAAAACTCACTGACAGTCTTATAAATTGCTCAGATCTTCCCAGAGTTTTTAGTGGGCTTTGTATCAACCATGGAATTCTTTAAATCCTTATTTTAAAATTAATTATTATAATTCACATCATGTTCCTTATAAATAGATCTGGCATCAGGATTTGATGGATGAAACAAAACAAGCCAGACTTGCAGACATTGGGTATCCCTGAGATGTGGCTGTGTATGACAAGGGTTTATAAACTCAGTGTAACACACTATATTTACCAAGTCTCATTTTACATTTGTGGAGTTACTAAATTACTTTGACATATCCCCAGTTTATGTTCTATTACTGAAGAATAACTACACAACAGATGGCAGTGTGTTTGCATAACAATTTTTTTGGGCAGGTCAATCTACAAGGTAGTTATAGGGATTGATATATATTGGTGAACATGGGGATTATTTTTGCACTATCAATCAGAGAGTCAGTCAACACAGTAATTTCTATATTGCAAAGGAGAGGTTTAGCAAATACATATCATTATGGACAATTCTTTAAAGAGCAAAACCATAGCACCAAGAGTAGAGCCAGTAAATGGAAAATGATGCTTCTAGATAGAATTGTTTTCCTGGGGGACTTCAAACTTCTGAATTTTAAAAATAATATTAATAAAGAATGACTATGAAATCATATTGGAATTCATTTGGTGTTTGAATAAATATCTTTAGCTGTATCTATTGCACTCTTCAGCATTAAATAATAGATAATTATGGACTGTGCCATGTCAAGTGAAGATAATATCTTGCAAATAAGGTAATAATTATAAAGGAAAGTTATGCTGCTCTGAGACCATGTTGTTTATTTATTAAAAACCAAAAAAGAAAATCCTAACCAAAACCCCGAATTCTTGATTCCTGTAAGACAGCCAAAGCTATTTGAACAAAAAGTTGTATTTTCTCCTTACTTATTAGTCTAAGGGGAATTACTTTGGCTGCCTTAGATCAATCACCACTCTACATAACCTGATGGCACTGGTTCTTTCATTGGGACTGCCTGATCCCGTGTTAAGATGGAATGACTGGAGAGAAGAGGTAGAAAATTACTCAGCCTGCACCTCAGGATGTCTGGCTTCAACTTCCAGTCCTATCCTGGTGCTGCTGTCTGGATTTAACTATTTGCATGTCAACAACTAGGACAGTGATTAATTCTCTCTAAGAATGTAAAGCATTATATCAAAGTGAGGAATGGTTGTCACTTATAGCTGATATACATTTAAAGTGCTTCTTCCTATTTTGTCTGCCTGTAAGAACTGAGGAGTGACATTCCAAGTAATATTCTTCCAAGGAGACACTAATATGGATGACTGTGTCAAAGCAGTGAAACAAACTAATAATGAAAGAGTTAACAAAGCAGTGTTAGTGTGTGTTCTTTCGGGGAACAATACAGAGACCTTATTAATTAGTGCATTTTTTAAAAAAGAACATGTCTCTTGGCATCCCACTGCAGTGCCTGACTGCCACTGGGGAGGGCAGGGAACAGCTGTTTTCCATGAGAAGTCCTAGCTCATCTCTGTGGGTGAGTATTTCTATTTGTACCTACCCTGCTTAGTGCCAGACCACTAACTTTTAGTAATGCGTGCTCTGTCTTTGAGGCACAGGGAGGGTGAGGTGGTGAAATAATTCGGAGGCTGAAAATTCACTGCTTGATGCCTCCTGTAGTAAATTTGACCCTGGAATATTAAGGGGTGTTAAATAAATTGGACAAAGAGGTGTTTGGGGAGTAAAAGTGCCAGACACACTGCCATGAATGAGCAATTAGATGTTCACGAACCAGCTTATCGCAAATTACATGCCTACAATATCTATTACTGTAATGACCTTGAGAGTTGCCTCATATTCTCCCTTAACCTAATGAGCATGCTGTGTATAATCAATTACGTCTGCAATTAAAATTATAATTTGTCTAACAAACTCTTCTTCACTTTCTGACAATTTTTAACAAAGTCTGTTACATACTGGTAAAAGATAAATATTAATTTTCTGTTGTGCTCTATTTTTTTTTTCTTACTCTGTGGCTAATTTATTAAATCATATTACCGCTCTCCATTATTTTTTAAGTTTTCAGCAGAATTTATATAAGTTTCAGTTCTGAATGTCATGGGATATTAACAACATTTAGCAGCCATTTAGCATTTCTCAATAGGGTTTGCAACCTGTCTTTCCCTGCTTATTAAAATTTGTTTGCATGTTTCACTCAACAGTTACTGCAAATATTCTGCTTTTCGCTTCTGCACAGATATTCCCTGTTTTACTGGAGTGACCAGAAGAGATTCTAATGAGCAGAGCTGACAACTGTTTGCCAGTCCAGATCTCCTGAGGTCAAGTCAACCCAACATAAGCAAAACACAGCCCTGACCATTAAGGAACAGGATGTCAGTCATTGCAATCTGCTGTTAATTACAGTCACCCAAGACCACTACAGAAAAACTCTAGTTGCTTATGTATCCAGGTGTTCAACAAATAAAGATTCAAATAGAAATTCAACTTGCTAGTCGTAAGAAAATGGAAAGACATGGAAGAGGGGTTTTAAAACTGGCTCCATGCATTTTATGTATTGAACAAGCAAAGCAAATGCTTCCAGCTCTCAAGGAAAGACAATGTTGGCTTTTCCAGTACACTGCTGGTTCAAAGGGCCCTGTATCCCCACGCTGAGCCCTGAGAGTTCTGAGTGAATCCATGTACCCCTAAGGCATCCCTCCTCTCTCCAGGACCATCACCAGGAGAGGAGCCAGGGCACAAGGGTACCTCAGCACAAGGGCAGCAGCTTGGCCTCAGGCACAGGAATGCCAGGATGGGCAGCAGCCAGCCAAAGTCTCCAGGGCATCACACAAACAAAGCCAAGCTGGAACAGTGTTCTGCCCAAACCTTTGGGCTCCCCTGAGCCCTTCCCTGAGCCCAGCTGTGGGGAGCCAGCCCAGGACAGCCCATTCCCAGGGCATTGGTGATTAAACACACACCGGGGCTGTACAGATGTGCAGAGTCCTGCAGCAGAGCAAGATCTTGTCTCCCCACCCCAGTCTGCTGCAAGTCCTGCAAACCACAGCAAAATGAGGCTCTAAAGCCAAAGAATGAGATGCTGGTGTCTGTCCTGAAATGTGCTGTTAGTTATGGAGCCAGCAGGGAGGCAGCACCTGAGCCCTGGGGCACAGCACTGTGCTGGGAACAGCACCAGAGCACTGTTCTCCCTGGGACAGCTCTGCTTTGGCACGAAGCAGAAGGGAATTAGCTGAAAGGCTCATTTCCTGCTCCCATCATCTGCTCTTAAAGCTCCCAATTAAGTGAAAGTATGTCAATCTGAAGAGCTTTATTTGCTCAGCGTTTCTCTGGGCTTACACGTACTTAATGCTATCAAGTATTGATGTATATCCAGAAATGAGAAGTGATGAAGCTGTTAGTTATACAAAATGAATTAAGTTTCCCAAAGAAATGAGTTTTGTATCCTCTTGATTTTGTACCTTTGGAATGTGCTGCATCTGGATGGGCTCTGAAGGAGGAGTGACTGCTGTGCAGGTCAGCAAAAAGCAGAGGAAACAGGAAAAAAAGGCCCCTTAAGGTACAGAAAATAACCATGAGCCACTTCTTTCAATATGCAACAGATAATGAATAAACTACCCTATATTTTGTATTTATTTTTGTCAACAAAATCTAATCAAAGTTCATTTTTTTTAGAAACTCAATAGTTACATTAAATTAGATTACATAGAAAATTAAATCATAAATCCATGTAACTAGACCCTGCCTCTGTCTTGGTTGCTCCAAAACACAACTTTGCTCTCTTAAAGCACCTCATTTAGTTCTAGGAGGCTGAGCTTCCAAACTAGTTATGGATTTGATCATTTAATAACATGAAACAAGTAATTGTGTGGGGGAAAATTTATTATTTAATTTGGCCTTACTGGTAATCAATAGCAATCTATTAATTCATTAATTTGCATATCCCTTGTTTTTATGTGTGCCCATAAGTTCTGTTAGCTTTTTTTTATTTTATTTTTAATTTGTGAGCTTTCTACCTTCACTGTGCTAAAGGAGGTGCTCAGACTGTATTAAGCAGAGGAAACAACTGAGCAGTGGGAATGCCTGTCTGCCCCACAGAACTGACTGCAGCACAAGATTTAGTACTGAAAACAAGCAAGAGAAATAAAACAGGGCTTATTCACCCCAGGATCACCCATAATTCTCATTAATGTTAATGAAAGACACTAAATGGATATGAACTGAGGGGAGTTTATTAGAACTTAATAAATGCTGGTATTTTCCTTTTTTTTTTTTTATTTTACTTTATGGTATTATAACTGAACTTCCCCAGGTGAAGTGAAAGATATTTAAAGAAAGAATAAAAATGCTATATCAAATTATGCTTCATAGGTTATTTTCTCAAGATGCTATTTTTCATTCAGAATTATTAGATTTACACATATCTCTAATAACTGTAGGCTTAAATTATAAACTATATGAAATCAAAAGATTACTTACAATTGAAGGATCAAAAATGTTTGTAAAGAAATGGAAAAAGTCCTATTGATTTAGTTCACATGTTTTCACAAGTGAATTGAACCATTTATACCAGAGAAAAATCTTGCCCCAGACACCAAGGTTGTGCTACTTACATCAGGCTCAGACAGTCAAAGACAAGTTATGAATTCATATTCTGCTGGATCATAATTCTGAAGTTAACTCAGGGTGGCCTCACCAAAAGGCACAAATGAAAAAATGGCTTTTGTTGAGTGCAGAGATGACTTATTTGCAGGAAAAAAAGGATTAATTAAATGCAGTGTGAAGTGATCCACTCCTCAGTCAGGGCAGACTCACCACTCCCTAAAGATCCCCTCCACCTGAGGTGCTGGAAGGCCAGGTGAGGAACTATCACAGTGATATTGCCTTTTCTATACCTTCTCAATGGAGAATTAATAAAGCTTATTCACAGATCCATTAAAAAAAGAGAAAGTGTTACCTTTGGGCATTATCTTTACTTCAAATACTTAAAATTATAGTGGAAATCAGAGAAATTCAACATTCATTAAATCAGAGGAATTATTCATCATTAGAGATTTTAACATCTTTATAAATAAGTTCAAGACAATCATTCACATCAGCACTTTCCATCTGGTCTAGTTTATTTTCTTTCACCCTCTCACAGAGAGAATTTGGATCAGTGATGCCAGGCAGACAACATGAAATGAAGATTTCATGGTAGCAATGAAGGTCGTAACTCACAAAAAGCGTAAGTGGAAGAGAAAAGAAAATGGTTCGGTTTGTCTGAGACAATAATGTAGGAGATTACCAAAGGAAAAAACATTTTTCTCCTTCCAAAGACCTGGACAATCTAGGAAACACAACACAGGATGTGTGTCCAATCTTCTGCTTTTCCCACAGCCACGTATTTCCTCTGCTCCTGGCTGCAGAGCTCTTATCCCAGAGCCCACACCAACAAACCCAGCCTGCCCCAGGGACATCACCCCATGGGCTCCATCCCTGGAGGGCTCTCCCTCTTGGACATGCTGCCCTGCATCCCCTCCACACCCTGCACAAACCTCCAGGTCATGGGACAAGAGATGGGAAGGGCCGGGGTACAAACAAGACACGGCGCAAAGGAAAATCTCAGTGTAAGAACAAGGCAGAGTGACCCCACACTGCCTCAGAAGGACAAAGCTCTGACCAAACCCAGCCCCTTCACCCACTCAACAAAGCAAGAATAACAACTTGGCCCTTCTTTAAATCACTTTGCCGCAACAGTTTGGTTGGTAAAATAAAATTACCAGTCTTTTGTACCTAGCAAGGGACCGAGAACTCAGAAGAAAAACTGAGACATCTTAGTCTTAGACTTCAGTGAAAGGCAATGTGGTGGAAAAGAAAATGTGTGTGGAGACCTAATGGTACAAAAAGGTGAGTTTCAAGATGAATTTTACTTAGCTGGCCAACTATTACAAGTAAATTTCCCTCTCTGAAAGTGAACAGTTTATTTCCAAAGTGGGCAATTGTGTTAATACAGGGAATTTGTTAATATGGTAATACAGGAAAGTTTCTCCTCACATTTTCTGTATGTAATCTCACTTAAGGAGACAGTATAATTGTTGATAGATTAATTTTAATTTTCCCCAATTTATTTCAATTGTGGCATAATTACTAAAATACCCAGAGATGCTCTTATTTACAGAACTCCCTGTGCAGAAGTTTCAATGATAATTTTTCTTTCCTTCAAAAGCAAGGGACTGAACAGTGGTTATATATTGAAAGAAAATCCTGAGCAGCAGGACCTAATTCAGACATAGGTGATTATTTATTTTAAAAATCCTAATCCTGAACTGGCATGTTATCTACCAGTCAAACAGGGAATTTCTGTCCAGAAAAAGCCTGGCAACTGCACCCACAGATGCAAAGTCTCTGCTTGAAGCTCTTGGCTTGTCCAGCGTGAGCATGAACTGAAACACACTGTGGTATCCTGAATTATTTGCTTTTGTTTTTTACAGGAAAAATATTACCTGCTTTTCACCCTGTTATCCTGTCTGGAGCTTGCTGAGCAAGTTTTATTGTATTATTTTAACCTTAGTTTTCCATGTCTAAATCACTTCAAGCAGAGGCTTCTCTTTCTAAGAAGCAAAGTCCTGCATGGGCTAACATGGTGCTGCCAGGACAGACTAAAATGGACTAGGTCCATTTTACAGATATTACAGATATTTCACAGATATCTCTGTATCTCAGAAGTGCTTTCCACAGATTACAGGGCAGTGTAACCACCTTTCATGTGACACAGGAACACAGGGCTAGGAAAGGCCTCCATTCCCTTGGTATTACATGCAAAAATGTTACATACACACTTCTTTGACATTTTTAAGAAGCAAACTCCTCCAAGCTGTGCAGGCTCTCTGGGGATCTGCAGGGACAGCTTTAAGCACACACTTCTTTATTTTCAGAAGGGGAGATGACTTTCAGGGGAGAAAACATGGAGCCAACTTTTTTGTTCTTACTGCATTGCTAAGGCACCCAGGGCTGTAAGTGGGCTGCCTTTGGCTGAAACTGGGTCATCACCAGGTGTGAAGAACCACAATCCTGCCCTGTCACAGCACCCAGCCAGCCAGCTGAGGGACAGATCAGTCACCTGGAAACACCCCTGGGCATGAACACCCAATAAACCCAACCACAAACAGTTTAAGTGTGGGTTAATGCCTGCTTATGGAGGGCATGTGCTGGCATGAAGCAGAAAAGTCTGTTTTGCACATAACCTTTGACATTCCTTCTAACCTGGGGTCAGCATGGGAATAATTTTATGTGGACCTTGGGAAAAACAGTACCTGGTAGGTAAAAATACAAAGGCAAATGTGCTAAATCACATGAGATCAGAGCACAGACGCATCATGTTTAATTTTAAAGCATTGCATTAATTTTTAGAAAGAGTTAGTCAGAAAGTTTCAGAGTTTAGCTGAAATCTAGCTTTGCAACAGTTGCTTCATAAACAATTTTCACCTGCTACAAAAAACAGAAAAACATCAAGTTACACATCTGAATTAAATGGGAATACTTTTGCACATTTCTTGGGGAGTTACATTTTAGTTGAAAACAATGTTTTGCAATAAAATTTAAAAAAGAAACAAAACAAACCCAAGCATTCCCTCCTAGATGAAGAATTTTATAAGATACAAGACAGACAAAGAGAAGAAGCATTATGGATGAGATGGAGCTTGGAGAGAAATTCATACACTAACCACACAAAAATTAATCAGGCAGCCTTGACTGTGCTATTAATGATTTTAGACCTCATGCATGGGATTTCAAAAGGTTTTACATTTCAAGTACAATATGGTATTTGTAGGACCTGTACTCAAGAGTGACATTTGATTGATTGTACATACTCTGAGACAGAGAATGCTTTAAATGCAAAACATATTGCTGTAACATGGGAACAAAGAACTGAAAGATACTTCCTAATTAAAAGAGAGGATTTTTGATCCTAATCTCAGTCATTGTGGGGCAAATAAAGAACAGCATGTCATGGATTTCTCAACAACCCTCCCTATATTGTTTTTTTGGTCAAAACATGTCAATTCAATAAAACAGCATTTCCAAAGGAGGCTTTGTTTTCACAAAGAAAAAGATTTTTTTTGTCAAATACTCTGTTATAACATTTTCAGAGGAAAAATTTTCTACCTTTTTGCTGGAAATACTTTTTCATTTTGAAATATATTATCGAAGAAAAAAAAAAAGACACTGATTTGTTCAAGATTCTGTCACGAAAATTGAAAATATCTAAATGTATACCAGGAAAAATAAAAAAAAATTAAAAAAAAATATTTAAAAAATATTAAAAAATGGATATTTAAATTTTTTTTGGCAAAGCAGGAGCAGGCTGTCCTGGAGCTGCAGACTTGGACCAGCTGCTGGCACAGCTGCTGACTCCCCAGGCTCTGCTGACACCTGATGTGGCTGCTGGGGCTGGGACAGGCACATCCACACTCCCATGGACACTTCTGGAAGTGCTCACTCCCCTCCTGCCACGCTGGTGCTTGGCACAGCCATGGATTTCATGGTCCAGCTCCCACCCACCAGACTCTGGGAGAGGAAAACCCCAGCAGCAGCTCTGGGGCTGAACAGGAACGTGCCCAGCCAGGGGGGAGCTGGATGTGGCCAGCAGAGCTGCAGGACTTTTAATATCTGCACGCCAAGGCAATTTAAACAAGCATTTGAACCCACTTACTTGCTTATTATAGTTTAATTTAGACAGTGTCAATATCTGTGACTAGCTCTGGGGATATTTTTGGAATTAAACTACCTAAAGAGAACATTCATCTAAGAAATCCATATGGCAGGAAAGAAGGGTAGAACTGCTAGCATAAAATAGTAAAATCTCCCTTTTCATCACCATTCCTCAACTTAAATCTCTGGAAATTTCATTTACTACCCTCATTTATACTTGCCTATTTTTAACCCTGTTTTGTTTGGAGGCTTTGGTTGGTTGGTTTTGTTTCTTATATTTATAGTCTATACAGATTATTCTGTGTTTGTACAGGGACAGAGCATAATATGGCTTTACAAGTCTGAGGTACAGAATTCCATGGTATTCACTACTGGAAATTCAAAATAATCTAGATTCAGAATTATCATAATTCATTACTAAAGAGAATCTTTCAAAAATTTCAGTCCCCATCCCTTCAGGGAACTTCACAACCCAGTATTTCTAGATCAGACTTTGTTATCCAGGCCATCATTTCAACTCATCAGTGCCTTGGGGCCTTTGATATTCACAGCTAGGATGGTGTCATGTCCATCAATCACTAGGCTTTTTCCACATTCCCACTTTTCTTTCATCTTCTTCAGTCTTTAAAACAACCTCTAGAACTTTCCATGGGTGTTTACTGGGCACAGACACTTCTTACTTCTGTCAACTACTCCCATGCTTGAAGCACAGGACCTGACCTGTACAAATTATGGGGGCCAAAATAACTGCTTTCATTCTAGGTCCTGTATATGATTATTTGTTTTGGGGAAGGATTTACAGATTTACCAGTACCTCTTAAATATATAAGCCTGGGAAACAAAATTGTAATATGTTTTTTTCTGGAAAGCTTATTGTTCAGTCAAAAACTAAATATTACATGTTATGAACAGAAGCAAGGACCTGACAGAGCAAAGACTTATTAGGACTTATTTTGCATCATAGAAAACACAGGTCTGGCCAAAGGACTAAAAGGAGATTTAGAGCAACACAAGGCAGATTTTGAAAAAAGCCCTGAAGGAAAGGGCAGAAATTATTATTTAGAGTGAGTAGAAAGCATAGAGCTGGCAAAGGCTTTAAGGGAGAGGGCAGAAACTATCTGGATGATCCTGCTGCTTTTGTCTCTGTAAGGGGCAGTACAATCCTAGCTTTGAAAATATGCATCACTGACCCCAAACCAGCCCAGGCTAAATATGGTACTGAAATAGAAAGAAAATTTTGAGCTCCAAAAAAACACAGAATCCCTGAGACTACTGAATTTGTTGTACAATTACCTCTCCACAATATTACACAGTCTCCAACCAAATACTATTAGTGTGGCTCACAGAGCAATTCAGACACTGCTGCACTTCCTCAAATCATTTTTGGATTCCAAGAGAATCAAGCTTCCAAGAGAATCATCATTCTTAAGGGTAAAGCACAGGAGATGATTTGTTCACATGTTTCAGCACAATCTGGTTTTCAAAACTTTGTTTCTTACACATCTTTTTGTATCTGAATTTTTAGAATTGTTTAAAGGTAAGAAAAATCTTCATATTTCTCAAACACTGGTTTTTTTTTTTTATTCTTCTAAGAGAGCAAAAGAGGGTTTCTAGCACTCCACTAAACCAGGACTCCTGTCTGTTGGTCTGCAGGGAAAGAAGGCTGAGGCATCAAAAGTATTGCAGTTAGTGAATTTAATCCTTCCAATGCAATCAGTCTGCAATGCGATCTGATTAAATTTAAAGACTCAAACCTCAAGTCCAGTACTTTGGGTCAAGACATAAATAGACAAAGAGGATGAAAGAGAAGTCTCCTGTGGGCTTAAATGAGCCCTGGGCTCCACAGCTCAGGTTAAGATTTCTGAGGAATGCAAGCCAGGTGGATTGATTTAACACAGCATTAAAAAACATCTGGAAAAGAAAAATATGTGCATCAAAAAATAATCATGAGACAATCTTCTCAGTGTAAAATAACTAGTGGAATGTGTGACACATAAAATAAGTTTCTGCACACATACCCACACTGCCACCATCAGCTTTGCTTTCTCATTTATTTAGGGGAACCTGTCATTGGCAAACAGGCCCCTTCTCATGGATAACAGAGGAGGTGCTGAGCTGCTGGAGACTTCAACACTGCTGCAAAATAGAGGATGTGTTCATACGTGTTCTGCAATGGACACTTGCTGTGCAATATTATCTTGTCTCTACAGATAAATTAGTTGCCTCGTGCTCCTGCCAGCTTGATTTGTTTAGCCTTTACAGAGTACAGAATCCATGGAGTTTCTTGTGATTGAATCTCACGTAAAAGGTAAACCTGAGAGCTTATTCTACACTAAGCTATACATCCACCCAGGCAGCCAGAGCATTTGCTGACTTGGTGATGAAAAGAAGGCTATAAAACATACTAGGGAAATCTTGAAACGTCGCTCACTTGACATAGCAATAAGAGCCCTGCATTAAGATGCAGAGCTGATTTCCCTGATCCATGAAATTGCCTGGATATTTAAGGCATTCTCAAACAGAACCAGCACAAAACTCACCCCCCATTCCTGGCACAAGGACACCACGGGTTTTGTGCTCTCCAATAAAAAGAGAGCTCAAAATTGCAGAGATTAAGTCTTTAAGGGAGCACCTAAACACAATTTCCTTCATTTCTCAAATAATAAGAAAAAAGTATTAAAAACCTCTTGAATGCTAAACACAGTTTTGCTTGCTGACACACTGTTCAGGTGCCAGAGATGCTCAAGTTCTCTGTTGTGAGTGGCTCAAGAACCTCTCACAATAAAAAAGTGCAGTTCCGTGCCCATCTTTGGAGAAGGACATTTGTTTCTCTCTTTAATAAGAGACAGGGCTGGAATAGGTGCAATAGCTGGAATGTTATGAAAAATATTATGAATATATTGCATTATTTCATGGTCTGAGACTTAGGACATGGTTCAGAATCCCTTGCCATGTGTATATTTTCAGTTGCTAAAAGACCCATCTATACTTACAAATACTGGTGATCTTAGGGCCAGGTGTAATAAATTCCAAAGAGCCATGCAGTAAAAACACACAGTAAAGGGGGAATTTGGAAGGGCCATAAGCTTCCCTAGAACATTGACCTGCAGGCTGTGCTACCTTAGGTGCAAAGGAGGAACAGAGTACAATAATGAAACTACAATTAGGTCATGAATAGCTGCCCAGTAGGTAACTGGAAAGGCTTTAACACAAAATGCACACACCAGCAGCTTTCACAGCACCCAAAGGGACTGGTAACACCGGCAGACAATCTTATCAGTGATTTCTAAACAAAATCTCATGGAAAGGGTCATCTCCTTCCAACCTGTTGCATATATTTCACGTTTAATTTTCAGCATCTCCATTGCAAAGAAAAACCTGAGACTCATATTCAGGTTCAAGATTTTTCTTGTACATGGATTACCATTTCTTCTTGTGAACAAAGAAGGAGAATTCCTTAATGTTTTTCAGACTAAATTTCTCAGTTTTTGTCTTCAGCTAGGCTGATGGCTCTTCCCATTTTGTGGTAAAATTTTGCACTGAGCAATTGAAAAGTCAATACTCTTCTGCTGCTTCCTGTACTTCTGTTCCTCCATAGCACATTCAGTCGCCTATATTTACACAGATATGCAGAATTACACAAAATACAAAGGGAAAGGATTCTTGAAACCATCTGCCATGTAACCCCATTTAAAGCAAAAGCAGCTACACCTAATTAGCTCCTGAGATACGCTTGCCTACCCTACTTAAACAGTCTCCACAAACTCCCTTGGATATTTATTGTGATGTTTTGCTATTTTTACTTTTAGAATGTTTTTCTAATGTTTGGTCTGTTCCAGAAATTTTAATTAAAAGCTCCCTCAGAGGAGACTGGATTATTGTGGATTCTCATATATGAAAAAAAAAAACCCCAAATAAATCCACATCCAGTAACACGACACATTGAATTTAAGGTTCATAAATTATTTGTAGGTCACATAGGTGTTTTTTCAAACTTTGTGATTCAGTCTAAATGAAACCAGCTTTTTATGTATCCACCCTATTGTTCACTTAAAAGAAGATTTTGATCATGGTAATTTCTTTCCTGATTGAAGTTTTGAAGGCTCTAAATTCTCTGAAGAAAATAGTTGTTGGCATTTTTGTATGATAAACATCCCAAAGCGATGATGATAAATTACAGTGTTGCCCAATGATGCAGAAAAGTAAAGAAATGTAAACTGATAACCTCTGATTTATGAATACACTCTCATTATTGCAAAGTCTAGGGGTTCACAGTTGTAAGAACGGGTCATTTTCATCTCAGTGTTTATTAAAAGTGTGAGAAGGAGGCATGAAGGGTGGCTGCCATTTTGCAATAAACACTTAATGCTCTTTGTTTCCAGCACAAACACAAAGCAATACAGAACTTGCCTTTTTAAGGCCTACATAAGCATTTATTACTGTTCTCAATCACAGAAGATGGGAATTTTTACATCTGCCTTTGTTCATTCATATAAATAATTCTTCTCACATATAACCATTCCTATACACCTTTTCTTTACAGAGAGAAAAAAACTTGTCCAAGATATTAAAATAAATCCACTGATTTTTTTTGTAAATCTTATTGGTGATAGTAACAAAATTTACTTCAAAAGTATTTAAACTTATTATTTCACCTATCAACGGAGACTACCAGTGAAACCCACCCAACACATTTGAAGTCATGAGTCAAGGAATCTGTTTTGTCACAATTCAGAAATAAATTTCAATATATTCCTTTATCACATCCTAAGCTTGGTGATATTCTAATTTCTTCTTCTCTCTCCCTATTACTTCTCTGTTAAATATTCAAAGCAGGCAGGAAAAGGGAGAAGGAAAAATAAGGTCAATACAGCAAATTGGAAAAAAAGTAAAATGTTCCTATCCACCACCGTTTGGTTGTTACAGTTATCTTAATCAACTCAAACAGGTTCTCTGAGACATCTAATTTGATTTTACAAAGTGCTAACCCATAGCCATATTTGACTTTCCTCTGATTCCAAACATAAAAAATAGCCTTTATCTAATGTTGAGGCATATCATCTAACTACACATGCAATTGCATTTGCATTAGGAGGCAGTGAAACATGGCTGGAGAGACATCTCGGATGTTATCTGTGTTATTACTCAAGTGGAGAATATAATCATAAATCCTCTCTTCCCTCCCATCCTCCCACCTCTTTTTTTGGAAGTACACTTAAAATCTGGTTTTTAGCTTCACTGGGCCCATTACATTTGAACTTCAGTAACAAGAATGTGATATGAATACGTTGAGAGAAAGCATAGACAAAAGGTATATTTTCATAATGTGGTTCAGTTTAACTGCCTATAATTAGCTACAACTCATTAGGCAATAAACAGAAAAACAAAGAGATCATGAATGGAAGGGCAATATATTCTCCATAAAACAAACAAAAAACTAAACCAGATGCCTCTTTCATGAGGCTTTCCTTGCATAAATACACCCAGCAGCTTAGAAAAGATATTTTCTTGATTGAAAATTTTTGCCTAGGAAGAAAACCTGTAAACATTATCTTGTGCAATTTCAATAAAAAGTATTTACTGCTATTGTACACTTGGGATTTTTTGATAACAAAGATAAAGTAACAATGCAGCAATGGACTGCAGATGATGAGCTTTGATCTTTTATTAGTTCTTATAATTGTGTCTTAATTTGTATTCTGCATAATAAGCACTCACCTTCACCGTTTGTCCAGCTTCAGGGCCATCCTGTAAGCAAAGGGAAAAGTCTCAGGTTAGAGGATCTAAAAAGGATCACAAAGGAATTCAGAAACCTTACTCAATAATCATTTCCATCAATTACACTGTCTGTTAAATTAGCATATTTTTTCTGAGGACCATTCAACACTAAGTTTTTGGACAAAGCTCCTTTCCATATCAGGCCCCAGCAAAATGGGAAAATATCTCACATCACAAAAACAACAGTTTCTATTTTCCGTTTTTTCAGATTATATTTTTCAATAGCTAGCAATACATTTCTGATCCTTGTGAACATAAAATCACACGTGGAAGTAAGAATTTAATCAAAGTATGCTTGCTTAAATTCTGATTCTAATGAATGGGCTTAGTCTCCTGGTTTGCTTTAAACAGAGTTCATTTTTGGTATAAAAACACCCAGCACAAATAACTGAAAGGTCAGAATTTATAATGTATTTACATGGCTGCAGCTCTCTGCCTGCATATAAATAGCTGTGAGGGGGGATCACCTATCTCAGTGTGGAACAGGGGATGTGGCTGCCTTCTCTAGAGGTCAACCCTGCAAACACTTCTTTGGAGGAAGAATATTTCCTGAAATGCTCACAAACAAGCACAGCATTTGAGAGTGTTTGCTGCCTTTATCTAAGGTTTTGCAGTTATCAATTAACCACACTTTCCCGCTGGTTTCCTTTTTAGATTTGTCAATGGCAAATCTGGAAGACTGCAATGCAGTTTTTTGGCTTGTTTTTTATTACTGTTATTTTGCATTTATTGCCCCTTGAAATTCCAATGTCCTTATATAAAAGGCTGAAAGCTTGATAAAACAAACCATTAAACCTTTTTTTAGTTGACTGGTTTACAAACCTGGATGGAAAAGGTGAGCGAGGTGCCACAGAAATGTTTCTCCACCACATTTCCAACCCTTTGCGCCGTACGAAACAAATCGGCCACTTCCTCGGGACGCAGGTCACGGAAACGCTCCACCGGCCGCAGGGGACAAACAAGGACATCTGAAGGTGGCAGTGTCAAGGCACAAACACAAATCTGAGTGGTCCAGAACAGTCCCAATCCCCAGCCTGGAACCTGGTTCTGATCACCCTTGAATCGCCTGAGCTCTTCCTCTCTGGTGATACAGCAAGAACATCAAAAACATAGGGATAATTGCAAGGAATTATATGATGCTTTGCTCAGAATTCCTTTCCTCAAAATCCCTCAGATATGGGCAAAATTGCTAAGGCTCTTGTGCTCTAATGAGACATTTAAGGGAAAGCAAATTTTTCACAAACTCAAATTTACCATCTCAATGGAGAAATACTCATATTTATCTCCCATGAAAGTCAGAGTTGTTTTCTTTTGTGATTAAAAATGGGGGAAAGCCAAAGAAATTTAAGAGGGCTTTGAATGTGTTGTCTGAGACAGCAGTTTTACAATGCTTATCCCCATATGTGATATGTATTTTTGAAAATCTTGATCTTACACTTCTAGTTTTAGCCACCTAAGTATGACAAGCTGGCACTATGCTGATTATAGCAGATCACTTATTTCTACACATTAATCACAATTCACAAGGAAGGCTCACCTGGTGTAACTATAACGTGTTTTTAGAAATACATTAAGATAATTAAGACTATTTCCTTTTAAGCATAGTGTTCATAACCCTGTAAATGTAGTTTGATTTAATTCTACCTTGGTGACTGGGATTTGAAAGTCAGTGAAATGAAGCTATAAAGTAAATAATGGAAGTACACAGACACTGCTCACAGTCATCTCATCTGCTGTGTTCACAGTAATTAATAATTGCTATGATTCCCCACTTGAAAGTCAATTATGTAACATTATTAATATGGTCCAGAATTCTTAGCAGAGGCTCAGTTGTGTAGATCCAACAAGCAAGTACTTGATTCTCATTTCAATTCCCTGCAGACAGAATTCTTTGCTGACTTACAGAATAGAATTTGCAGAATGAAGACTTTAAAGTAACCTTTAACACCACTTGAACTTTCATGACCAAAGGCTACAAAAATTATTTTTTTTCCAGTATTAAAACAAGCATTCGAAGGACAATTTGAAGAAAATTAAGTTCCATGCCATTGTATTACAGTCATCTTTATTTTTACTGCATCTTGAAGCCTGCAGGTATTCAGGAATATTCTCTATAATCCAGGAAAGGTAACTAGGAGCTGCTCTGCAGTTAACAGGTTCACAAAAAGGTTACATCAACCTGATTGCCAAGAATCACATAAGACACTTGAAATAAGGAGAGATTAATACATGTGAAAGATCAATTATTTCCATAAGCACAGAGACAACATGTTTACACACACCAAGGTTATAAGAATCACGCTTATCATTCTGATAGGAGAGAAAACCAGACATTTTCTCAAAGTAAAGATGTAGTGGCAGGTTTTGATCGTTTTTCAAAATCCAGATGAGGACAGACAAGTCAGTAATGGATATTTGCTACAGTGGGAGCAGAATTGAGCAAGCTGTACCTGTAGCAGCTCCCAAAAGAACAGGAGAAGAACTGGTCACAGCTGTGGGTGTTAATCTGCTTTGAAAATCTGTCTCTCAGGGTTTTTTTGTACAGAATCAGCCATGCCACCATTATGCTCCTTTTAGCTTGTTACAATTTATGGTATTAACATTTAAGAAAGGAGAAAAATATATTTAGAAAACAGGTACTTGGACACGAAACAATCCTGGATGGGGACAAAACCCCCAGTTTTGTGGGGTTTCAACTCTGCAATGCTGTGTCCCTTGGTAAATTACCAGGCATAGTAAACCCCTTGTAATTAATTTGTGCCTTCCCAGTGCATTGTGCAAAGCACATCCATAAAGGATGCTATTGGCTAAATTTGGGGCCCAAGGGGAGAGCTGCAAAGATGATTGGCAGACCTGATTTCCATACCAGGAATAAAGGAATAGAAAAACTAATTAATTTTGCTCATAAAAAGGAAATCCATGTCAACACTAAAACAGGAAAAAGGACATTTGTTTAATCTGAGTTCATTTTTCAAAAGGAGAGAAGGGAAGCTTCCACCCTTAGGGCATCTGATACTTAAGTAGATAATTATCCTTCTTCTGCAGCACTGCTTTATTATCATGGCTCAATGAACCATTTATAAATGAAGAATTTCCCCTCACTTACCTCTAGCAAAACTACTGCTTACATTAAGACAAGTTTCCTTTTCTCCTTTTGGATTTTCCCCAGCAGTATCTCGCCCTCTCAGACTCGCACACACCTCACCAGCAATTGTTTGTTCTCTACCTAGCTCAGGGCCACAGCCACAACTTTCTGCATCAATGATGGTTTCTACAATCTGATGTTAGCACTGTACTGTTTGCCACTGCATTGGAAAACAAGAGTTAAACAGTTCTTGGGAAAGCTTTTGTTTCCATGGCACATCACAGAGGGAGCGAGGGCTGGTTCTGACCAAGAGAGGACAGGTTTTCTCTTAATTTTGTCACTAATCTGCACTGTCATTTGGCAAGTTCTCTGTATCTCTCTTTGCCTCTTCCACACCTCATCTGTCTTATCTGCTTAGATAGCATTTGCAGTTTCTTATCAACCATGAACCTCTCTGCTCATCTGGGGCCATCGGTGCTCCTGCAGTACCTAATGCTGCACCCATGGCACTCTGAAAAAAGGACCTGCACTTCCTTCCTACATTACCAAAACTCATTTACAACTCAAACTAGATTTTAGCTATATTTCTGTCTTTGAATTTGATAAATAATTCAAAGGCACAATCACAGAATGGAGCATCTTTTCTGAACTTTCCATCATTTCAAAATAATTCTACAAAGAATAATGATAGAAAATCTGAATCAGAGCTAAATTAACATGAGAATGTAATTAGGACAACATTCAAGTTATATTTAACTATGAATATATTAAAAGGAAAATGTTAGAATGAATTCATGAATTTGAGGTCATTAGGAAAACAACCATCCTCTGCAAATTTAAATCATGTTTTTTAACTAAAATTTTTGATGCTAGTATAGTATGTAATTTTATATCTGGTCAGATTTTAAGCTATACACCTGCTCTATTCACCTCAGAACTCTTACTAAGTTTAAAATTAGATAAACTGTTCATTACCTTCTACAATAACCCATTGCAAACACTGCTATGAAACCATTTCAGGTGACTGCATTAAAAATGCGAGCAGAAGTGAGTCTGTACTTACGTTTATGTTCAATTACTCTTTAGACTGAAGCATCTACTGCCATCTGAGAATCCCCAGGGCATCCAGCTGCCACTCCAGAAGGGCAGGAGTCTCCCATATGCCCCATGTCATAAATGCCAGTTGGGTGGGAAAATCTGGGGGTGTCTGAAATGGCCGTAGGTGCCCATGCCTGGACAAGAGCCCCATTTTATCAGAGTGGCTCAGCAGGACAAAGTGCTGCTACCCAGCACAGGTGCTGCAACTCTGATGACAGCATTCTGCCTTCAGAAAGTTTGAACTTTGTCTTTTCCTTTCTCTGAACACTGTAATTAATAATTTTTTGATTTCTTCATTCATTCTGAACTGCTACTGACTGATGAAGTTTCTATTTTTAAGCTTTGATGTGCACAGCTGTTATTTCCTTCAAGTTCTCTGAGTCAGTCCACATCACTAGAGCACATGCAATTTAATATGTCAGCTTCTCCATTTTAAGGAGTGAAAAACCTTTACACCTTATTATAATCTGTAACAGCACGTTTCTCTCTCTAAATCTTGCAGAAGTCTCCCAACACCCTTACTTCTCTCCCTAATACCTAAATATGTATACACAAATCAATATGCAAACCCTTGCACACTCTAAAATCTCCATTAAAGATTCATTAAATAACTAGGAATGTCACTATGTTTCAGGTTACCAGCAGATAGTAGCCTAAAACTCCAGGTATTTTAGTGGAAATACATAACCACAAAGGAGGAGTAAAGCCAGAGTGGATCAGACCCATTTCCCTCAAACTGAGCTCAAACCTAAGGATGTTTCAACGTTTTCAATGGAATCACTTGTATTTTTATATTGGGCACAGCAGACCACTCCCAGCGTGATGTTGGGCAGGTTGTTTAATGCACCAAAGGCCATGAGCCTCCTCCATAATTCAAATTAAAAGCCTGTTGGTCTGTTTGAGACCTGTTTGGAGAAGTTGTGGCCAAACCAGCAGGGTTCAATTCCTGAACAGCTGCAACACAAGGATGCTTAACCCTCTGTGCCCCCTCTCAGCCCTCACCACTTGGCACACACCTGGTAAATCTCTTTTGTTTCCCATTGCCCTCTGAGGACATGAGAACTTTGAGATGGGCACTCTGACACATTTACTGTGGGACAGTCAAAGCTCTGCTCAAGCACAAGCACAGATTCCCCCTGGGCATGTGTGGGTTGAAGGATGTGCTCACCCTGGGGATTTTGGGCCAGGACTGAAAAGTGAGATTGTGATAACCACATGCTGGCTTTAAGCTGATGGGAGAGAGAAGACTCAGATTCTACAAGAAAATCAAATCTCCTGGCCAGCATCTGCATGGTGACCACTTCAAATGTAATTTTCCTTCCACTAATACACACAGAGTGGAGGCTGAAATTCAAAGGCTCAGCAGTAATTTTTATTTGCTTTATATGAATTTTGACTTAGAAGCTTAAATTATTGTAATTGTGTATTTAAGGCCTAGGCCAGGCTCTGTGTTCGCTTCAATGGGACTCCACTCAACCCCACAAAGTGCCTATTATAAATTTTCACACATAACTATCAAGGTACACACATTCTGTAGTTCTGAAGTGTTGGAAAAATGGCCTTTGGGGGGGTCAAAAAAGAAAGAAAACCCAAAAAAAAAGAAACCCCAAAGAGGTTAAAATTCCTTTTATGTGACAAGCTTTAGAACTGAACACAGCTTTTTCCTGGTTAAGTCCATTAATTTGCTATATAGAAACATACTTTCAGTTTTGACTCTTGTTTTATTCCTGAATTTGAACTTCAAACAGAACAATTCAAAGCTTTAAAAAGGAAAAAATTAAAGGCTCTCCAGGTACTGACACTCTAACAATAGGAATAAAGTTCTTTTTTTTCTCTTTGTCTTTTTGAAGAACCACTTAAAAACATTAAAATTGACAGGTTTTCTTAATATGTGAGGCTTTAAAAGAGCAAAATACAAGGGGAAAAAGGCAAAATATCTAAAAGTGAAAGGGTAATTGCTACTTTATGAAGCTCCTGCGTTTCACCAATATTGTTAGCTTTCTATACCGTTTGTTATAAAATTTTTTAACTTTGGAAAATTATTTATTTTCAATGTGTAACACAGTCAGGAATTCATAGCTCACATAAGAATGGAAACACTGTTCCTGTTTCTTTAAAAAGTCTTCCCTCTCACAAGAGGGAGTGCCAGAGGCAACATCTAAAAAAACTACAAACCCAAAACCCCTCACAAAACCAACAAAAGCAAAGACATATTTTAATGATAAAAAGCAGAAGTTAGTAAAATCTCCTAAAGTGCAAAAAGTCTTAAATATCTATTTTTAGCATTCTAGCTTTTCTACATAAAAAGTACTTTAGTTAATACCAACAATTTTACCTAATGATTTAATTTTGAGAAACACCTCAAAAACTACTTTTTTATTAATATTTTAGTTTTGACTGATTTGTTTTCATTTAAAAAAAACTGTCTCCATTATAGAGACTTAATACAGAGACTTAATATTCCTGCATGCATTTCATAAGCTTAGGGAAGTAACATAAAGCACAGCAGCCACTGCTCTCCCCCCAAGGCTGAAAACACCCCAGTCACTCACAGAGCAACCCCCAACAGGGACTCCTGCCTTGGAAAATGGGGCTGTGCTCATTTTAGGATTATTAGAGATTAGAAACTGCCACCATCTCTTGGTACCAGCAGGAAGAATTTGATGGACAGGAGAGATGGTGTCGCTGCTCAGGGCCAGCTCAGCCCTCGCTGAGCAGCGAGGACAATGCCTTGGGGTGGGTGCTGGGAGCTCAGGGACCAGAAGAACCAGCTGCAGAAATCTGTAATAAATGATTATTTCCAACTATTTCATGCATCTGTATGAAAGAACCCTTCTGCACACCCATAAACTGATGGGAATGCAGAAATAATGCGCCGTGGGGGGCAGCAGGAGAGATTATTCTTTTCTTACTCTCTTTAACATGAATTTGCATCAAGTGCCCCAAGCAGAAAGAATCACTCAGACAAAGCTTCAGGTATTAAAACTCACCACAATGTCCCCAGATTCAGCTGAGGAGTGTGGGCAGGGGCATTAAATTCATCATTGCATCTAAGCAGAAGTTTTCTTTGTTCAAAAGCTCTAATTGCTAAGAGAAAGAAGTCCCAGAGCTCTGAAAAAAACACAGGAGAATGCATGACTAATAAAATTAATATAACTGAAAAACAACTGCCAGTCATTTATCTTTTTTCTGCCCTTGAACGATTCTTCAAATTTTGAAGGCTATGGGAGCAATTTCTCTTTGTGAGGAAAACAATAATGGTTTCACAGATGCTGCCTGTAGGAGGAGTTAAGAAGGAAGAGAGCACTGAAATAGCACACGCACGTACACACAGAGGGCATCAAAAAGCCTTTAAAAATTAATCAAATGCATATTTTGCTTCATTACAACAATATGTCAAGGCACCCATTCAGTTCCCAGTAAACCCACAGAAGCAGGACATCCATAAACCTGTAGCAATGCAAAACCTGACGTTTCCCCCAGCCCAGAATGAGCCTTATTCAATAAGACAGAGTGACTGACTTCAGGAAGGAAATCTGTAGAGGCTGTCTGGATTAAGACTGAGCATCTCATAATAGGAAAATGTGAAGGAGAACTCTTTAGTGGATTTTACATGTAGAACTGTATTTAAATATATGTTAGAGGAGTGCTTTGGTACAATATGGGAAATAGTACATCACAGAGTCTGCTAGTTTGGGAAAAAACATAGCTCTGAACAATAAAAATGATTAAGAACAAATGCAAATGCAATAAAGTTACAATAAAAACTTTAAAATTGCTTCAGACTATTAAACCTACATACAGCATTTTTTATATTGCTCTGCCACATATTAGCATTAATAAAAAAAAGCCACTGAGATAAGACAAATTATCTAAATAATTTGATCTTGATAGGGTAGCTCAATACATGTTTACACTAATGCAGAAGACCAAATTTATGCAATATATCAGAGAACTAGTGGTTCCACTGGAACAAAGAGCAACCACTGCAAATCTTTGACATGGATCTCTCCACACTATGGTAAGTACACTCTTTGAAGACCACATTGTAGTTTTTCTATAGAGGGGTTTTTATTCTTGATCTTCTCAACCCACTAAAATGACTTAAAATAACTTTTCACATCAGTGAAACATGCAATAGTTCCAAGAAATTAACAATGAACATTATTTTACTTTTAAAAGTCAATAGGTCTAATTTAAATATAGATATGGCTTATAGTCTGAATTTTGCTAGATAGCACATCAAAGTACAAAGTCCTGCTACACAAAGTACAGTGACTCCACAAGACACAGGACCACAGCAGGGAAATGCTAGATTCAGAACTGCTCACTTTTCATTTAAACAACTCTTTCATATATTTGATATTCCCTTTAAATGCCTTTAGGGTATGTCAAGTAGGTCAACTAAAAGCTCAGTTCCTCATAGGAAGTGGTATTTTACTGCAGGATTTGTCCTTTTCTGCTGGCTCCTGGCCTCGGGGACAGCCTCGGGCAGTAGCAGGAACCTAAGTGGAACCACAGTGAGAGCAGCTGTGGGAGAGTTTGTGGCTCAGAAACACACCTCTGATCCAAGACTCATTCAGTGGAAATTTACTCAAGATCTAAACTTACATTTGTAACAGGAATCACAACCACATTCTTAGAGTCACATCAAGCTTCTGATCTTGGAAGGCCCAAGATAAATAACCAGTGGCCAACACAAAAATGCAGAAGTCCCAATATAAAAGATGTCATCTGTAACTGCTGTGATGCTCTGAGATCCTGTGAAGAAATCCTGCTGTACAACAACCCATTCCAGCTAAGAGCTACATCTTTATTGCTTCAGTCAATATATCCTTTTTCTAAATAGATGACAATACTGTCACAATTACAAGAAGCTATTGGTGCACCTATAGCAACTATAAATTACAAGACCCCTGAAATAAACAGCCATGCCCAAAGCTGACAGCAGAGACCAAACAACCTTTGGGCTGCAACAGTCAAAAGGAAGGGTTTTGACCTAAATATTGGAGCGATGGCATTTGTCATAGCAACTGGTATGTTCATGCAAAGCTGCTCAGCAGCTACAAGTCTTGTCCAAATGGCCTGCACCACCAGAAAAATTCAATTTACCAAAATAACCCTGCTGGAATTGCAACATGCCATTGCAATGCCTCATTTCAAACAGAGAAAGTAAGCTCATGATCCAACCTGTCCACCTGAGAATAAAAAACAACCTGTGAGAAAATGCTTCAGCATTTGGTCTAATTAAGGCTGCAGCACCATCATATTCAAAAACTAATGTGATTGTTATGAAGCTATATTCTAGCTCATGATTCAGGAGCTATAAAGAGGGAATAATTAATTACTAAATATTAGTTATGACAAATTTACTTTCTTGAAATTTATTGGATGCCATATACCAGACAATAAGTTTTCCTGGAAACAAGATTTTACCTGGTAGACAGACAAAATGCAGGAAATAAGGTTCTGCACAAACCATAAGCATTACAGACATTTTTATCTATGGCACTTGAAAGTACAATCTTCTTTCTGTTCTGGGCATCTGTGGTGGGTGACAGTAGTAAATTAATCAGATGAGTATTTGGTGAATCTCCCTGTGATTTCTCTTACCTAATTTTGAAGGCAAATTGGTTTGACCAGGGTAAATCAGTGGATCTGGAACTGTGAAAAGCTAGATCTTTACTGGCAGTGTTGAAATACTTTGCTGCTTAGGAAGCTCCATTTCATCCTCTTTTCTCCAGAGTTATGTCAAGGAAGGTCCTGTTAGGCCTGCTGCTGGAGAAGTTGGGAGCAGCTCTACTTTCTCCAAATACCTATCAATGCAGAAGATTAAGAACCTTCCATGTACTCTTTGTAGCTCTGCACTAACTTTCTGCTGAGCAGCACAGAAAAAGACAAACCTGCAGTAGCACGTGGCAGAACAACTGTGCCTTCATTCCGTAACCAGTGAAGCATCAGCTGGAGCAACACAGCACAAGATCAATTACCAGAGTATCACAGGGGACAGTGAATATGTTTGGATAACCAAGGTTTCAGGTAATTAAGGTAATTTTGAATGTAATTTATAGATAATGAGAAACATGAATAACAGGGAGTTTTGGAAAACTGAATTTGGATAATTCAGGCTATCTTACACTATGTGTATTCCTCAAAGAATATTGTAATGTACACTGGGATTTTCAAAGTTTTTAAATGGACTAAACCATCTGATTCCCATTAATTTCTAGGATTGATTTTCCACCTGGTTCTGTTAGGGCACTCAGAAAACTGCTCCAATTAAGGAGAGCTGTGTTTGCCTTCAAACTGGAAGTGCTCATGGCATATTTTGCATAGTTAGTTCCTGAAATTGCATCTAAAGCAAGAGGATGGGCTATGCTGTTCCAGGGAACTATTCCATGAGAGTAGGATGAGCCTAAATAACCACACCCCTTGCAGGAATGGCTTAGCCCTCTGTAAAAGCATCAGCATCTTTAGGAACAATCCAAAAGATGAAAGATTCTGTTCCCTTTGTGAAACAGCCATTCACCACACTTGCATGACAGAGAGGCAAACTATAACATCTCTGCCCTGCAATATCACATTTTTGATGTGATAAATGTCCCACTGTATTATCATCAGTTCTTTTGCTTAAAATTGCAAAGTCAGTGATAACGGATTTGTATCTCTACTACATTGGCCAATGCACTGTGGGAGTGGATGTAGCAGAGAAATGACTTTTCTAGTATGAAAGTTGATTACTGGTTTTATAAATGTAAATTTCTTTGCTGTTTAGCAGGACTACTGAAAACAGCCCTGTTAACCCCTGAAGGAGTTCTGCAGCATTCACCAGAGAAGCCCAGGTGCACAGACACCCCTCTGTGTATCAGGAGACAGGCTGTGACCCCTACAAACATTAATAGCTGGATGACAAGGACACTGGAAGGGTAAACGAGGGAAAGGCAAGTGGGGCTGGCAGAGGTACTTCAAAAGGAAAAGGGATAGAGCAATAGTCTCTTCTGTAGTTTATGTCTCTGGGGATTAAAACAACGAGCACAGCTAAGCAGGGGATCAGCCCTCACTCAGCTGCAGTAGAGAGAAAGGTGGGGTGGAAATATCAAAGATCCTCTGTAGCTTTTAAGCAGAGACTAAGAGGTAGCTCAACATGAAAAGAAATTATTTTAAGCCACTATTCTTTAGCTACTTAATTTTGACAACTTATTTCATACCTGCTTTAACACAAAATGCTTGGTGTCGATGAGGAGGTTCACAGAGAGTGTGTGTCAGAACAAAATGCTCCCAAAGGTGCATTTTTCTTCACCTGCCAGGGGAGTCAGTTTAGAGAACGTCATACTTAAGGGCTGAGAAAATGTAAAACAGATGTAGAGTACATCTTCAACATGAAACTATCCGTACAAAGCACTCCTTTTAATACAATATAAAACTCAAGCAGAGATGGTAAAACAAGGCTTACAAAGCACCAGAGACAATGAAAGCTGTAAAGGAGGAGGGAATCAGAAAGTAGGTCTCCTTCCTGTTTTTCACTTGCATAATAAGCTCTCTTGGATAAGGACAACAGGGCCCTGTGTCATGATTGCCTCTGTAGATGCTGTTCTAATACTATTATTGTCATTAATGCGCATTGTTCCCAGCTCTGCTCAATCGCTATGCGATGCACGGTACATAAATTCATACTCTCATCCAGGACTCCTGCAATATTCAAGAACATGGGAATGAAGAAGACAAACTAGCAGCTTAACTCTGAATAACCTTATTTTTGTGTGAGTGTCATCTGAAACCATTACTTTAATGCGATTATCTGTTTTTATTATTTCCTTTCTGAGGACTTGGAATAAAGACACAACTGAGAGTCTCTTAGACACGGTCATTGGCATCATTACAGTCTTTCTACTGTCAGCAGCAGAGATCTGATCTGTAAATCAAGTTAGATTGTAAGGGCTACTGAAAAGCAAGCACTCTTTATCATCCTATTACATATCCAAGCTACTGCTTCCTCTGGCTCGCTGAGAAAAACAGACTGTTTTAGTTCCTTTACATAACCAGAGGAGTTCCTAATGCACAGATTATTGACTTAGTGGAGTTTTATCATGTCCCAGTGTACCAGGGGATTTTTAATCCAGGACTTCTTTACATGATCTATTTTCATGGCTCTTTTTGTTGTCACAGTCTGTCATTATAATGATTTGCAAATCCAGAAGAGTGTATGCTTAGCTCCTTAACAGGTGCTCATGGAGGGGATGGGGGGTGGGGAAGGCATCTCCTCTCCTCTGCCCTCTGTAAGGGCCAAACCCCATCACATGCAGCACCACAAAATCCCTTCAGGGCTGTGTGCAGCAGGAGCTGGCTTGGCTTTTGCCCACAGGAGCATTTCCACATTAGCCCTCCGCACCTCCACCACCTCTGCAAAAGCAGCTGGGTGCAGATCCTCCTGTGCCGGTCTCAGCAGCACTCAGCCTTGTGGAGAGGCACAGAAATGCACACATTCTAGAGGAGCTAAGTGTAAAAATGGTCTCCTGCATGACATCAGTTTCTTGTAAAAGCTACTGATGTTTTCTTCCTTTATTGATATTACTGAAAGTGGCCAAGGATGTTCATGCCCAGTACAGGGACACTTCTGGGAAAAACAAATGCTCCAAATCAAAGGGGTGGTGTCACACAAGTAGCATGGGGACACCCTGAATGTCTTGTAGCTGTGAAATCAACAAAAAAATTGTACAAGGGGTATGAAAGGATGTTTGTAGAGGTGAAATCTTCAGTGTTTACAACTGTGGTTCTGTAGAGACTCAAACCTGCTCTCCTTCCTTCCACTCCTTTCTCCACTTTCTTGTAAAGGTCCACATGGAAACATCCATATGAACCTGCATGTAGTTCCCTATAAGTGCTAAGTGTGAGGTTTTCAGACACTTTAGGCTGATATCCATTAAGGCAAGCATCTGATTTTATGGCACTTCAATCCTTACATCCTACCTCACCCTCAACAGTAGATATTTCCCTTTCTACTGCTGGAACCAGTGGGACAATCTGCAAGATCCCTGTGCGCTCCAAGTTAATCCCAGACCTAAAAGTCTCACTGGAGCAAGATCTGAGTAGCTGTTAGAACTCTACAGCATGTCTACATATCCCCAAAGATTTGGGCTGTGATCTTTGGCTTGGAACTCCCTGTGTTACCATAATACGAGCTGATAACAACAATATGTCACTGCACTTATTGCCAGTAGACAGTTCCCTGGAGAGAAGAAAAAAAAATGGTTTAAATCTGACATGCTATCAGTGTTAAAAGAGAAAGTAAATATATGCCAAAAACAAACAAACACACCAACAAACAAAAATATCCAACAAAGAAAGATGACAGTATTCCAACTGCATCCTGGATGTGAGGAAGAAAATTGATGCTGAATTTGGTATCTGCAAATGAATTTTTAGATCTCTGTGTTTCTTCTTTAAATTACAAGCACACAGCATATCTTGGGGGTTTATGATCACCATCAAAGCCATCTTGCTGAGAAATGTGAATTTCTTTCTCTTTCTGAAGGTCACAAAGTAGATATCCTATATCTAGGGGCTGAAAGAGCAGGAAGATTTGGTATTCCTCCAAATGAAAGCATCTCCACTGTCATTTGTTCAGCTTCCCCTTGCTAAGCTGCTGGATGTGAATCACTCAGTGGCCTCCCAACATGTTAGTGATGGCTGTGTGCAGCTGGAGAGTTCAGTCTCACAAAAGTGTCGTGCAGACTTGTTGCTCTGGAAATTAAACATGTTCTCTACAGAGTCCCCTTGAATGTGGTGGCTGCATTTCACATGCAGCCCCGGGCTGATCCTTACCACTGGTGTGAAAAACACTTGAGAATCATTTTTCCCTTGAGAATCATTTTACATTACTATCTTGGGATTCTTATCAGACCACTGAGAAACTGGTGGCACAGTCATTCCTGGCTACATGTCACTGATACAGAATGGAAGACACGAGAGATGCCTGAGCATAAGCAAGCAAACTGCAGTATAACTAAAAAAAGGCAGAAAACACTGCTTTTTTTTTTTGGTTATTTATAGGAACTTCAAAGTTCTCCTCAGTTATAAATCATTCTGAGCTACCAGGCTGCCTAAGGATGGCTGTGCTTTTGAAGGTGAAAGCTTGAAGATCAGACCTTGGGCGATAAAAAGAATGTTGGTTCCACTACAGACAAATCCGATTGCAGAGGAGATAAAATGGTGTCCAAGAATAGGATAGATTAGGCTGAGATGCTTTTGCCATGCAACCAGTCATCAAAAAATAAAAGTGCTTCTACAGGGTAGATTTTCTGTAGGAGAGAATTAAACTTTCTTAAACCATATTTCCCATCAGAAAGAGTAAATAACATTTCCATCTGACTGCCACTTTCTTAGCACAGTTGATTAGAATGGAAAGTTAATGAACAAAACCCCCAACCTTTAAAACCAAACTTGAAAAAAAAGTTAAACCAATAGTGAAAAAATTAAAAAAACCCCTGCAGCCATGATGCCAGATCCAATTATATTTGTACTACTAATCTATATGTGCAAGATAAGCAAAGTTATGAATGGAGATGAGAAACCAAATAATTGTAAGAGGCAAGGGAAATTGTTCTATAGCTTAGGCTGTCCTCAAAAGAGGAACCAACAAGCAATTTAATGTTGTTTCAGTATCTTCTGTTCCAGAAGCAGCTCATCAGGCTGTGTATGAAAAAAAAAAAGGACTGGCTCATAAAACTTTCAGACAAATTATGTTTAGAAAGCATTAAAAAAACAACAGCAGCACCAAAAAAATCAGCCTTTTTCTGGAAGAAAGTGATTTGTATGCAAATATACCCCAACATTTGTCACCAAAACAAAAAAATTTTGAAGTGAGAGAAGGTTTTTTTTACTATAGTTTATCACTACTTTGATGAAACGAAATGCCAGCTGCAAGGTTGCTGCTGTCTCCTTTAATAGCAATTAGGAGTCTGGGAAATGGAGCTGTAGCTTGTGCTCACAGGCAGAGCTGACACCATCCATGCAGCACAATTCTGACACCTAAACCTCCAGTGGCAGCAGCCAAGACATAAAGAGCCCCACACTCAGAAGTAAAACACTGCACTTACTGGCAACCTCTGTGACCGGAGGTTCTGCAAAATGCATAAAACACTCAGTATGACTTATAATAATTTAATGTTTTCCAGTGGGAGGAGGAATGGGGAACCAATGTTTGAATAAAGCTAAAAGCAAACTCTGCTGCTGAGAAAGAATGGTGTGACTCGTTTTGCTTTACACGCTTTAATTTTCTTTCAGTTTGTTCAGAAGAGTGTTTGCCCTTGAGCACCTTGGACAGTTTCACCTGGGCCTTCCAGCCAGCAAGGACTGAGCAGGAAAGAAGCACCAGGAGTTATATTTGGTAGCCATGCCTCCCTCCTCAAGGCCCAGGGAAGGGATGAGCCTTCCAGCACACTTTAAAGGTCAACAGGAGCAGACAGAGCCCAGAGCCATGGGGGCCACTTAGAGAACACCGTGAGAGCAACTCTGTCTTACAGATTTTAGATTTGGAAACATTCAGTGACAAATTACACCTCTGCCTTTTCATCTGCACTTACAGAAATCCGAAAACAACTGAATCATGCAAGAAGGAGCTTCCTCCTTGAGTAATTTTGCCCTCAAAAAGTACTGGAACATTCAAAAGCCTTGCTCAGACTTAGTAAACTATTCCTACTTCCAGATGCTATCGCCATTGCTCTGCAATAGTCAATTGCTAATTGATTTCCTTTAAACTTGTGTAAGCTATAGATATATAGATGTGTACGTGCATTGAAACTCAAAGCGTTTCCTTGTTCAGAACTCCAATATCAAAACATCTCCAATCTCCCCAAGTGTGCTCTAGGACAACCTACAGGTCAAAAGGAAGTCAGTTTTAACAAAGCAGGAGAGATTGCTAGGGTAATGAACATCTTAAAATACAATATTAAAAATTGTTTTCTTGCCTTATCTCACATAGCCACACAATCGTGTTTTGGAGGATGACATTTCTGAGACTGCCACTGATCTATCAGAAAACTCCCTAAACTTAACAACAACTAAACCTCTCTCTCTTGGAGGCTGAGCTTATGTGCCTGCACGTTCACACCTGCTTCCTCTGTTTGCATGCTATAAATATTTTCCAGAAATAAAAGTCCTAATAGGTGAAGGCTAAAGTCATTAAACATAATTTTGAATACATCAGAGAACAAAGTGTTCCCACGTTGGCAAGTGCTATGTGATAGAACAGATCTGCACATAATGGCAAGCAAAACATTGTGGAAGCAGATGTCAGGAAAATTATTTACCTTGATTCAGATTGTTCAAGGAGAAGGATTTCAAAATATTTTTCTGAAACATGGCTTAACACTGATGGACAAGAGGCTGGGCTGAACAGCTGGGACATCTGCAGCCCTCTTCTCCCATAACATCTGTGCAGGTGGAAGAGCATTGGGATCGCTTCCCCTGCCCTGGGCACACCAGGGGAAAGCCCAGGCAGGGCTGGATGTGCTGCCAGGCCAGGGAGCAGAGCCAAGGGCAGGAGGACACAGCCCTCACCTCCTGTGTCTCTCCTTGTGCATCCTCCTGGTGCTCAGGGAGCTCGCAGCACAAATCCAACCCTCAACAAAACTCACCTGAAATATCTAACATTCTACATTACTTAGTTTTCACCACAAAAACAGCTCCATGCACAGCACAGACCCCTCCAGAGCTGTCAAACAAGATTTGAAACCCAGTTCCTCTGGCATGGGACGCACAAATCTTCTGCAACAGCTATAGATCTTGACTGACAGCAGAAGCAGCAAGCTGATATTGTTTGTTTTGCACTCAAAACCCCACAAAGCAGAAACAGTTTGGGGACTTCAGCTTTACAAAATAATTTTACTGTTCAGTAATGCTAACCCTTGAGATACTTAAAAAAAAAAAAAGAAAAGGAAAAAGTTTTCCAAGGTAACAACTTTTTTAGCTACAAGAATGCTCTAAAACCCCCAAAAAAGTAAAGGAAGGAGCCTGAGATCCATACATCCTGCTGCACATAATCCCTAAATAGACTATGTGCAATAAGAAAACTATTATTACTTAATATTTTTGCCTTACATAATTCAGTACAGCACTGGATGTTGCTAAACCTTTTAACCCCTGCATTTTTTTTTTCCACTCTCAATTTCCACAAAAACTAGTGAGTTTTCTCTAAGGAAGTAAGATATACAAGTTAATAAGTTGAGTAGCATTTCATCCTTGCATGATAAAAACTCATTCAAAATTCTTTAAAAAACAAACCAGGATGAATCCCAAACAGAAGAAAATCAGTAGTGCTAGAGCTTCCACACAGGGCTACAGAGATGGCCTCACTTGGAACACAGCCCTTCACTCAAAAGAAAAATCAAGGATATCATTGCATCTTGAAGAAATGCACCTTGGAAGCCACAAAAAAAAAGTAATTGTAACACTATGTCAGGCAATGTAAATATACAGGTAGGTGTCCAATTACTTCAGCTTTAAAGATCAGTGAAGTCTTTCTCTTTATAAGCAGAGAGAGTGCACACAGGTTTTGATACACACTCTTGATGTATTACCCTTGAAATCTGGCACTGCTGGGGACTGTTGTTGTTCAACCAAAGTGTATGTATGCAAAAGCTGGATCATTTTCATCATGCTGTGTGGTGTATAGCTGTGCTTTTCAGAGTAAATATCTATACTGCTGCAGAAAGTGCCCTTTTTCTTTTGAAGTAGCAGAGTACAAACCTCAAAGGTTCATTTCTTTGCAAAGACTAAGGCCCTAATGATCATAAGCAACACACAATTACAGCAGCTCCAGAGTTACACAGAATATATCCCAGGCAGATCCTTGTCAATACAGCTCACAGCACATTGCAGAGAATAAAGTTGGTATAAACTATTCATTCATATGTTACTTCATATTGAAAGATATATTGGTGACCTTCTCCAGCGTGACTGTTATAATAGTAATAAAACTGAATCCTGGAAGATTGCACTTGTGGTCAAAGTAGTAAAATATGACCTTATGCTATTCAACATTGACATTTATTATATCAATTCAAACACAAAAACTGCATTAAAATGATGTTAAGTGTCTGGCTTTCAAGCACAACAGCTAAGAAATTTGATCTGCCAGTAAGATTTCTTCACCAGCTCGCCATTTCACTTTCACAACACATGAGGCACATCATTTACCAAATGTGGTAGTTTGTGCTCTTTGGATAAAAATCTGCTTTTATCTCAGCCACAGGGATCATGGCACAAGTGACACCATATAGTGAATATACAGTGTTCATACAAGGCAGCCTCAATACAAAACCAAAAGTAAAATAAATCCCCAAAATCAGGAGTTCATCTTTGCTCTTCAAGTGAAAACACAAAGGGCTAAATGCAAAACACTGATCACTTGGCTGCAACAAGAATGAAGTTTTTCAGTCATTTTTAATATCACAGCAGCACATCCATTTCAAACAGAGAATGAAAACCTAGTCTCAGGTCAGCAAGGAAGATCGAGGATTCTGCAGTCCCACATACTCTGAACTCCTACTGGTTTCCCTAAAAATACAGGACAGAGATGTGCACTGCAGATCTCAGAGCAGAATGAGGTCTAGAGCTATTTTGGGATACAGTAAAAGTTGAAGGGTAGAGACATCTGGCATTTTTTATTTTTCTACTGCAGTTAGTGTTGGTTCACAAGTAAGTATTTTTCAGAGTTACAAAACAATTACTAGTTAAAAATAAAATAAAATAAAAATAAAAATATTCTGGACTCTAAGTGATCTCAGATCAGTAAAAAATATGGGCATTTGAGCATTTATTTGGAGCCTGGTAATTCTGCACAGAGACCTGTCTCCTGCTAGGAGTACCCTGACTGTTCTGTGCTGCGTTACACACTCACAGTGATTTTTAATGAGAAATTCAACAGCCATTTCAGCAACAACAGACAGAAGCACATCAACCATTCTTTTCTCAGAACAGAACTCTTACTTTTAGTCAGCCTAAATTTGAAAATATGCTTGATTCTGAGAATTAAATGAGAACACTAATGCCTCCCACCATGCTGGCAAGTTGCAAATTTTCAGACAGAAAGAGAAAAACATTGGATTTTTATAATCCAAGTTGCATAATCTGTCAAGAACAATGATTTGCGTCTGGCGAATGCTGATATGCATTTTTAGTAGAGCTAAGCAACATCAGCTCAGAGAAGAGAGCAAAATCGAGCAAAATCCCCCTGCCTGTGGGCCAGGCACTGCAAAATGAAGCTTAAAAACAACAAGAAGAAAGAAAGAAAGAAAGGAGAAGCGGGCTTGTCATCAGGGTGGCAGACATCAACAGCTATTTCATTTCAGCTACTTGGAATACAGGCTCTCTGTTTTCAGGCTATGACTGACAGAGCTGCAGCTCCCCTGTAGTAAGGGTGACATCTCATTTCAACAGCAGCTTCACCCCAAGATATCATCTAGGGTAGGCACATCAGGCACATTCTCTTCCCAGAACCTCCAGCTTTGCTGGAGCATCCCAATGGCACATTTGTGCAGGAGATCTCCTGCTCTGCCTTGGCAGAAGCTGCTCCTGTGGTGCTCAGTGTCTACACAGATCCCTTTATTTGGTTCCCTTCCTCTCTCAGGGATGCAACTGGGTCAGGGTTTTTCCTTTTTTTAAAACTCCTTTTGTACAGATTTCAGCAGGTTTCTCCTAATCCACCCATATTCCTGCCTCCTCTTCACACAGGGAGCTCTTTTAACAAAGTGTGATGCACAGCAGGCCCTCACACCTGGCAATAAAAGCCCTCTTTCTTTGCATCCAACTACGATTCATTTCCTCTTATTTAAGAGGACAGAAATGTGACTAGTAAGGCATGTTATGAAGTAGAGTATTTCACAAAAAAAAAAATCTGCCAAGCCCTTCATGGCCAAACTAATTATAACTGTACTCTCTGAGGCTTGATGAAGCTAAACGGAGATCTACAAACTGCTTTAGTAAATAGAAAAACATGCGAGTGAAAAATGTTCATTTGGAGAAATATGCATCCAGCATCGAGGCTTCAGGAGCAGCAGTTTATAGACCCAGTTACCACTACATGCATTTTAAATTTGAATGCCTCCTCAGTATTCATGAAGTGTACTACAGTTCAATAGTTGTTTTCATGAGTTGTGCCTTCATTAGGTGAACAACATTAAACACCTGGGATACTGTTCAAACTAGTCCTAAGGGGCAAATTTTCATGACAAATGAGTTGAGATAAATTTTACAACTGAAAAAAAAAAAAAAATCTCATTTTTGCAATGGTAAATTTACTACTTGTTTCAAAGAAATAAAATAAAGCAACAAAGACACAAAGTTAATATTAACATTATTTCTACAAAATCCCACAGAAAAGACTTCAGTTTGCTGTGCAAATAAGACAACTTTCAAATACCAGAAGGAGAGTAAATATTTATTGACACATGCTTTTGTTTCCTCTTTCAAGTTAATGGGGTTAATTCCCCACTATCTTTGCAACCTTCTGTATGATCATTATCAGGCCTTTATGGCATAAGTATCTTACAGATTTTGCTCAAATCTGTTTCTTTCTTTCCTAAGGCCTGTAGCACACTTGTTTCAGTTCCTACTTGGATAATGTGCCTCTGGAGAGGTTAAATGTACATTTCTGTGTGCCCTCTCCCTCCCTGGGAGCCTCCCTTGCTCAGAGCTGAGCAGGAGCCTCAGCGCACACAGCGCTCCCAGCAGATCTGGGAATGCTCAGAGCTCATTCCAAGGATGTCCTCTTGCCCTGCAGGCCTGCAGTGACTTCCCACAGCTCTGGCCATCCCCACTGCACACGTGGGAATGCTTGATTCCCAATGTCTGATACTCTGGACACTGCTCTCAGGAGCGAGGAACAGTTTGTATTTGGGGTTTGCTTCTCACAGCTGTCCCTGTCCTAACAGGCGTTACCCTCTGCAGTTTATCAGACTGGAAAAGACTTAAAGTGACTCAGGCTGGGGGTCTGACACTTCAGGACTTGCTATCAGTGCGATGCCAATGCCATACATTCTGGCAGAGAACGGGCCAGCTTTGCTGGGTGCCTGCAGGCCAGGCTGTTTCAGGCAGCACAGCACCCTCAGTGCCACATCCTGCACAGAAACACTGACATTGTCACCCACATCCCAGCTGGAACTTAGGACAGAGGCAATAAGGACAGATTTGCACCTACATTTTGTTCAGACACCAGGGTCATAGAGAAGACATGGTGGAAAGGAAGAAAGAGCAGAGAGAACCATCCTTCTACTCCTACAGCAGCAGGAATCCTGCACAGGAAGATTCAGCCTGTGGTCCTTGAATTTTGTGTCTTGTAAGCACTACAAAAGCTGCAAATAGAGAAAACCAGCTGCATTTTCAGATAATTCTAACAACAATTATTATTTTCATAAGCCTTTATTCTAGCTTCTTAAGTCACAGTTTCCTCCCCCATCAATAACACCATCACAGTAAGGTAATATGGTTCAGCTGAGTAATTTGTATAGATGCACGAACACCCCTAGCACAATAGAAGCTCCCAGAACATTTTCTTCTCTGCCTCTTTTTACTGTCTTTCTGGTTTATTTTACCCTAAACAATCCCTCTCTCAGGAGATCTTCCAGCTATCTTCCAAGCAGGCACTGAGCCTTTCATGCTTTAATAAAACATAAAAATTAAAGCAATGAATATTAGAAATATCCATCTTACTCAATTAGATACTCCATAGTGGACCGTAAACCTTTGAATGTGGTTGGCTAATCCCATTAGCTGGTCAAGCAATTTTCTCTACTGCTTCCAGGAGTACAGAGCTCACTAGAAAATACATTTAGAACCATGCCCACCCTTTAGATTAGATTAAGCTGCCTATAGAAGTCCAAAGTGTTTCCCTAAGGTTTAAGACCTATATAGTAATCCCTGTATTTTTCACAATTCACTGGGTATGCACTGCTCCTAAAAATTACTACAGGCTTGGTTTCACTTAGAGTTAGACCTTCCTACAAAGTACTAGTTACAGTGGAATTACAGGCCAAGGGAACAAGGACTTTCTTTAAAGATTACTAAAATTATCTTTTTCCTCATAGTGAAAAAGATTTCTTCCAAATTTGGTTTATTAGCAAATTCAGGGAAGGCTTAAACAGGAGCAGTTTGGCTCTGGATTGCATTTCAAAGACTCTTGCTGTGCAGGAGGTTGCAAACTGTGACCCAAATCTCCTCTCTGCTGGTTCCCATTTATAGGGACCTGTGTTTTGTTGCACACTTCCAGCCCTCCCTGAGAGGACAAGGGAGATGAGAGAGGATGCTCAGAGTCTGCCTCCTGCACCCAAACATCTCACATGGTCACCAGGGAACCTCTGAACATATTCCTCTTCCCTTCCCTCCCCACTACTGAAGACACTTCCCTCTCAAAGCTGGTCTGTGGGTTCAAAGCTCCAGGGGATGCTTGGATCTGAATCCAGTTTTTCTCTTGGTTTGAAGGCAGACAAGGCAGATGGTTCATTAGGATGATGCACTGATGTTTGTTGGGGTTTTTTGTATCTGCACTATAAAATCCCTTCAGGCCCCAAAAGCTAAACCCAAGGCAAGGTGTGAGGCCCTGAACAGATGAAGTAAGAAATAATCCCTGCTCAGAAAGCATGCAGGAGAAACTGGGGACAGGAATACAGAAGGAGAAGAAATAAAGCACATGTTCAAAATAGAGATATGCAGCACAAGCATATAAATGTCATTTCCTAGGGAAACTGTGCTAAAAATCTTCCATAATCTAACTCAGCAGAACACTGCTTCAGATCACTAAAGAACCCAGCAGTGTTTGCAATGTGAACCCTCCTATCTATTCCATGTGGACTCATTTTAAGACAGCAAAAAAGAAAATCAGTACCAAAGTTTAGTTATTTCCATCACATAAAAATGCTAAAAACATGTCACTTAATATCTTATGTCTAAACAAAGGATGTTTAAACAAGCAGAAGGAATATATTTGAAATCAGTAACTAGAAAGGCAAATTACTGTAGTTTTAAAATGGTGGCATCTTGAAGAGTGTTTGAATGAAGGTTCATAAATTGGCTGGAATTAAAGCAGAGTTTAGCTCAGAATATTCTTCATAGTTGAATTATTCAAACAACATGCGGCTACTGAGAAAACATTGTCTGAGCTAAACCCTAATTATAACAGTGCAAAACAAACCACTTTAACTAATAGAGCACATCTTTCAGTGATGTCTGTTCTGAAAAATGCTACTTTTTATAATATGTGCAAATTCTCTAAATTTTTCAGGAAGCAGTAGACTAATAGTAAATATTTGGTTGGCGCAGCTTCAGCACACAGATCACATACCCAAGATTTGAGAGCTCTCAGACAAGAAAATGCTTCAGTGAATACTTAAGCTTGAATAGTTACGTATCAGCTGCCTTTGCCCACAGTTACTCCCCACAAGCCCCCTGCATGACAGCACAACCCAGCAGGCTCTGCTCCAGCTAAATTAAAAGCAGAGAGTGCTGGAAATCATGAATACCTGCAATGTCTGCACTAAACCAGGATTTAAAAGTCCTGATTTTCATAAATGAAACATTCTCATAACTGGTACACAAGTGAGGACTCGTGCAGAAAAAGGATGGACTGCCAAAAATATGCCACGTCGTAGGCATGCAGGAAAATCAACTGCACCATTTGCCCGAGAAAGGAGACAAACATGAGTAAACTTTTCAAAATCCCCATGTGTTTTTTTTTAGCAGGAAATGCACTGAGAAACATGTTTGTCTGCTTTGAGTAAGGCCCATGTTCTTACTCAGCCAGGCCCAGCAAGCAGAGCAGCCAGCAGTGAGGAGAGCACACCGACACTGGCTGAGCAGTGCCACCCCTGCTGCCACAGCCGCAGCTCCGGGCAGCGCCAGGGGAGCCACAGCTGCCAAGGCAGGGGGGTCTGTGGCCACAGGCAGCTGCTGAGCACAGACCTGGTCATGCCTTTGCTTCACCATCCCCACATCCACACAGCAGCACGGCCTGGAGTCGTGCTCTCTTCAACCTTGGTCATTTCTGGCCCTCCAAGAGTCCAGCTGGGCTCTGGCACCGCTGAGGATCCGGATTATGATGGATCCTGGTTGGTAAGAGATGGAAGGATGGAAGTGGTATGAGAAATGCTGGGCATGGAAAGAACAGAGTCCATAAGCTGGGTGGAACATGGCAGACACACCTTTTATCTACTTAGCACCGTTTGACGCGTTAAGGGAGCCAGCACACGTAGAAGAGAGAATGCATTTCAGCCGGTGACATTTTCACTACAATACTCAGAGTTAAAAATGCATTAGCAGTAACTTTCCATCTATCAAAACCATGAGGCAGGAAGCAACACTTGCCTGGCTAAGTCTAAGAACGCTATTAAATGTGCTAGAGGCCAGACTCTGTCTTTTTTTGTGATCCATTTGCATAAGTAGGACATTTTCACATAAGTCTACATGGGTTTAGGGCAGAATAACTTGCCACCTCTCTACCTGTCTGCTACTTGCCTGACTACCAAGCATCAAGAGCTAAGCATGGCTTTTACAACACATTTATATCCTGACCCATACAATATTTGCTCATTATCTGAGTTCTTATAATATATAAACAACAAATAATTGCAAAACTGCCAGGGACACAAAGCTACCACACATCAGCTGAATCACAGTAGCCATACAAGCACGTTTTAGCAGCCCTCAATGAATAGAAGGGACTTGGCTTGTGCTCAGGGAAAGAATATTCTTGTTTAGCTATGAGGTCTAGAAAGCTCTTACATACTGCTGTGTGTCCAGCTTGTCACAGTCTTATCTTTGTTTTGCAAACCCATGAACAAGCCTGCCACCCCTGCTCTTTTCCTGTTGCACAAAGTGTAGATCACTTGCTGTACCACAAGAGCAGCTCACATTTGCAGTCCCCAATGGTGCCAGCAATGCTCACATGAGACCAGCAGAGAGCTGTGGATGAAGGGAAATAAAATACCACTCCACAGGGCCATCTCTAAACTGACCCATACAAAGAGGCTGTGAACTTTGTCACAAAATTCTAATAGTCAAAAGTACCCCAAAGCTGCACCATCAAACATAGCCCAGTGCTGCCCATTTTCTGGTTTGGCTGACAGTGCTCCAAATAAATTAGCTGCTCCTTCCCTGGGGCTTCTGTGTTTATAGAATAAACACCAAAGTCCAAAAGTCCAGTACCCTGTGGCACACAGTGGATTCAGTTAACTTCTATCTGCATATTTATCTCTCTACAGAAGACTGGTGTAAGAGACTTTCAAAGAAACTTCTTTGAAGAGGTGTAAGATAGAAGCCAGCCACAGACACGTTTGCTCCTGCTCTCTGTGGGGGGAAAGGAGGAGGACAGGCAAATACCCTCAGTGTCACTCTCTCTCTGCTGTTCTAATGAACGCTCCTCACAGCCGCCTTTCTGACAGGAAGCCTGCAGTTTCTTTATATAATGACTTCAGAATAAATTACATGGGGATCAGAACAGAGCGAAAATTATAACTTGCAAGTACAGTTCCCCATCAAAGGCTTCTTAGCTACTCCCTTATTTGGATCATTCTCAAATGTTCCTGATGATACACAGACGTGTGCAGTGCCTTCACCACACCTGAGCGTTACTCTGGAGTAAAGCTACGTTGGCGTGGGCAGCGTTTCAAGTAGCCAGGTACCTAACTGTGAATAGAATAAAAAACAGGTGTCCTTGCCATTTTCCCAAGATCCCAATAGTTAATCCTAAAGCCTGTTACCTGACACTGAATTTTAGACACTGCTTGAGAGCAGCTCACAACTTCAGGAGTAGGTGAACTATCTTTTATTTCTTCTTTAGGTGTCCCTGTTGAGTGATATTCTCCAGGAATTGTTATGGGCTTCTAAAGATCTGGGCAAAGTAGGTTCTTCACAAATAATGTTCTTGCAGTCAGTGAGACAGTCAAGAGCTGCTGCAAGTGTTGCCCAGTAGCACTCAGAATGGCAAAGCTATTTCTGTTAGTGAGGGCAGGGGAAGGGCCTGAGAGCAGAGGTTTAGAAATATTTCTAGCCCAGACAGCTTCCTGCAGACAGAAGTTCTCAAGATGCTAAGAAAGAAAAATTTCTGTTCTTGAATCCAATAGATGCTGTGAGGTGAGGGAAAATTCTCCTTGGGTCTTAAATACAAAAATATGAGTCTTAAACTCCCCCACTCATTTCATGCTACACCTTTTGCTCACTTCACTTAACTTTAGCCATCTAAATATTAGAATAGTTTAAATATGTGTAAGTCTAGTTTATAGCCATCCCTCAGGGGGAAAAGCAAGATTTCTCTGGAATGCAATTTTCCTGTCCTATGGCAGCTGTCTCAGGTAACCAGGATAAATTGCATCCTGGAATCATCTGACTCTTTTCAGCCTGGCTGGCTGCCAGACACCAGTGCTGACCTATGTGAAAGGAAGGGCTGGGTACCATAGGGTGTGAGAGGATATTGTGCCCAGCAAACAAACGGAGATTTCAGCTTGCACCAGGAGGAGCAAGGTTATGAGGGGACTCTGCCTGGCTCAGGGCTTTATCCTACGACTGCTTTCTGATCAAGGAAGGAAAGGCTCCCCCTGGCACCTAAACATCCAGAGCCCCAGACCTGACAGACTCCAGGCAAATGGGAAAGTCATCAGTTGCTGTCTTCCACAACCTGTAGTGGGGCAACAGCTGACAACAGGAAGCAGAAATGGTGGTCATGTCAGGAACTTGTGCTGAGTTACAGTCAAAAGTATCAGGACAGCAGCCAGGCAGGCACTGTGGGCTACAGAGGCACAAAAAATCTGGCAGTAGGTCCTAATTTCTACCACTTAGACTAGGAACTGTGTCCAGGTATGGTCAGTGTTAGTAAGTCACTCTCCTTGCTAATTGTCTTACCCTGGTCTGTGTAATCTGCAAAACGGAATAGTGAGAGTCCAGTGCCTTCATCCCCACTTCAGACAGAAATACTCAAAGTGACAAGTGAAACCAAGTTGAAGGATACATGGAAATCTTACAGCAGTATCATCATCTTTATCAGAACAACCTGAAATCAAGTTGAAGTCTGATCATTCAGTCTTTTACAGTGTTTAGCATCATCTTCTTTTCATCAGCATTATTAATTAAAACTCACATCAATCTCTCTGTTATTTTGTCATAAAAGCCAACTTTTAAATAGTCCCACAACATTATATTTGCTCTACTCTTCTGGAAATCAAAGCCTTAAGAGTCTTATTATCAGTCAACATTAATGGTCAACCCTTAAAAAGCTTAAAAATGTAAGCTACAAGTTAAATGTAACAACTGAAAACGAACAAAGAAAATTATGCCTGACTTTTCCCTGACTACCAAATTATTTTGCAATATTTCAAGTCTCTAGCTGGTAATTCCTATTCAATCATTATCATGTAGAAGTGGGTGAATAACACTACCAGAAAAACCTGTCTTTATCCTTCCCACATCATGTTTCTACCAGTCTGAGTTCTTATTTATAACAAAATACAGAGCATTTCAAGTCCCATGAAATTTTGAAATAGTCGTGATTTTTCCTAATTTTTTTGTTACAGTTAGTAATTTAAAGTTTAGAAAATAATAAAATTTAAAGCTTCCTCCCCATAATAAAGTTACAAAATTGTCATTGACACCTAGCTTTGTTTTTAATCACCAGGATATAAAGCTTCAGGGAGAGAGAGCAAAAGCAAGGAAGCAGAATGGCAGATATATTTGTAGGAGCCACATACATGTCTAAATTGATAAATATATCTGCCTGCATAGGCGTTTATCTAAGAAAAAGAAATGGAGATAAAATGTGCAAAGAGAAACAGTAATTGTAAATAACAGTCTCTCTTGCTCTCATTTCTTCCTAAAATTAGTCAATTTGATTTCTGAGGTCTTGATCTACATCTTCTATTGTGGGCAATTTATTCCAAACACAAGAAGCCAAAGCATCTACAAAACTTCAGTCTATTAACCTTGGGACTGGCAGCTTATTAAAAGTCATAGGTTGAGTATTCCAATTATCAGCCAAGGAGATAGAAAGAAACAAATTAAACATTGTGGCAAACAACAAGGGTCCTGTGGCCCACTGCAAGCAGTAAGATCTTGTTTTGTCTAGTGCCTATTATTTTGGAATGGAGTTCTCAAAGGGCTGGAGATTGAGAATATTGTGCTCTTATTCAGAGATTCTTGTATGTTTGTCTCTGTTATGTAAATCCCAGCACACATCAGGGATGAAAGCTGTTAATAGAGATCACAAGGACTGAGAAAATGGCATATTTCTCTTCCTGTACTACTTTAGACTTTGATTCTCTAAACTCTAATGCACATTAAAAAAACCAGACACAAACTTGCAGTACTTTAAATGTGCAGGTGTCCATGCCAAAATGTAGGCTGTATTTCCTACCTTACATCTCACCCGCTCACAAAGTTGTTTTTTCATTTCTAACTTCAGAAATTTTAGCATGGAAATTTTTGCTCTGGAAACCTGTCAGTTCCACAGGCCACGTGTCAGACCACACCCTGTTTCATTAGCTTGATAAATTGTAAATATTATCTATTTAATGTCACATATACATCACAGTTGTTAGATTATACGATAAAATCTCTGTTGTGGAACAACAAATGAGTGTGCTTCCATATGTAAGAAAAATCTTCCAGGAATTCTGTATGTTACAGCATCCTGACTGCCTTTTTTATTACTTTCTATTCAAATCATCTACACAATTTTGTACCCACAATCATGCATTTATGCATGATTTGCTTAGCTTGTATCCAAACAGCCCACTGGTGGGACCACAAATGATGCTGCTTCTGCTGAAAAACCAAGTGGCAAGAAGAAACTGGAGCTCTTGCTTCCTCTTGTTCAGCTTTTGCCTAATCCCAAGCACTGCAGCCTTTGGCCCCTCACAGTGAATTTGTTAACCTGATGCACTGTGGAAAGAGCAGCATTTTCCTTTCCATGGAAGGAAATAATATCTAAGTATTTTTCATTCACCAGAGATACTCAGAATTGCAGTGTTTTTTGTGGTTTTTTTCTACCCAGCATTAAATAGCAGGTTTGCTGGAAATAGTACTACTACAAATATGGAATAGAGGCACTACAGAGAAAAATCTGAGGTATGTATATCCCCCTTAAGACCTTAACAGAAAATCTTAATCAGTCACCCACCCACTATCTAAGTTTTGTACTGATTTGAAGTGCACTGTGTTTCAGAAGTATTTATCCAAATTTCTACACAGGTGTACAGTAGGTAATCACAGTGTCAGATTGAGAAGAAATAAATAGCCTTAAAATGAGAACAGAATTTTCTGCAGAAAAAGCACTATTCTTACTAATTGGAAGTCAGAAATTACATCATAAAAGTGTAGAGAGGCAGTTCCTGTTCCTCACTTGGAACAGGAACAGAAGCCCCACAAAGTTAGGGCGAATTATTGCACTGCATACAAATAAGCTGTGGAAAACATTTGTATTACTCCTGAAGTGTCACAATTAAAATGCAGAAGGGTATAACAACATATGATGAGTGTTATAAATGCATAGTTCATCAGCACTTTAAAGATTTTTTTTTCTTTATATATCTCTTACTACTATTCCTGATCTTCAGTTCTGGTACTAATTTCCTATACCAAATCACATTGCTTAGTGACTTGGAGAAATTATGCATAGTTCTTAAAATAGCCAGAAATGCAAGAAAGCACAAATTTTCTTGCCTTACCACACCCTAAAAATATGAAAAAAGCTGAAAAAGGATTGTTCTGCAAAGCAAATGGAGGAGAAGCCCCCTAATGTGGAACAGCTGCACAGCACAACAGTAACAAAAGGAGTAATAAGATCTGAATGTCATCTCATAATATGATTCTCTACAGAAACAAAATAGTTTATGAATAATAGAACATTCCCATTCAGAATTACAGTCTCATTCTTTTGTATTTTTAACCTCTCTTCTTATGTGATAAGGAAGGTACCCTTGACTGCTTTGTACTTCTATCCTCTTGAAGCTGAAATGCACTGGCACATCCTCTATGAGGCACAGAAGAGACTTCATTAGCAATTCCAGATCCAGGATGCTATGAACTGACATCTCTAGTGTGCATCTCCCTGTCACTTTACCCTTCCTTAGCACAAAAAGAAAAAAATTCCTGTCAAACACTCTTCTAGACACATGAGTCTCTAGATGGAAGAGAGCATTTTAAAACGGAATCCTCTGCCCAGAAAAGGCAATGAGAAATGTGGTGAGTGATGCACAGTTATAACATTCCACATTGATTATGAATCTTCAAGCCCAGTGGCATTACTCTGTAGGTTTTCTCTCTTCCATACAAACACTTAAAGTCGCTGCTTAAGTACAAAGAAATCTATCTACAGAGTAACAAGAATATTTATGAACAAACAGAACTTTGTGCAAACACTCAAGAGCAGAATTACACATTGGAGATGTCTGTAACACCCAGGAAATCCATCAAGATGGCCATTGAATAAGCCTCCAGTTCCCTAATTCTTAGTGTACAAAAATAAGCAGTTATTTGTATATTGAATATCCTTCACTCTGGTACAAAGACAACTTATGTTGCCCAATCAATTCTTTTGGCTTTAAAATATGTTATGGCCAGAACATAAACAAGAACCTGCTTCCAGCACCAGCTGGGCTTCTTTCCACACTGAGCAATGTTGAGAGTGGCCCACCTTGCCTCTTGGAAAACAATCCCCATGGACTTGCTCTACCTACACGTACAGACAACAGCAAGTCACAGAAAGAGAGGACAGTTCTGGCATTAAAAATTATTTAAATATTTTAAAGAACTGGATAACAAAAGCTTCTTTTAAGTGAAAATTCTGGAAGTTCACCATTTGTTTTCACCTTGAATAGACAAAAATGAAAGCTCCTCCCACAGAACATTGAGATTTTGACACTGAGTGGGGTAGTTTTTGCATTTTAAAATAAAAATACAAACTTGATGGAAAGACTGAAAAAGGTAATCAAGCCAGGTGTTACATGATTAGAATCCCATTTTTAAACATATGTTATTTGCAATATGACATGGTAGAAAAATCTGTGCTTTTTAAATGCCTTGGTCTGAAGACAAATCCATATACAGTCAAGTTTTTTGAATTAAAGTATTTAGATAAGGGCTAATACTAAACTTGTAACAGAATCTTTGCTGTTCAGGTTTAAATATTGCTTCTAACAATTTCATCTAGAAGATAGATGGCACTTTGCATTCACAAAATATCATGCAAAGCATTAATCACATAATCTTCACTGTCTGCTCTGTAATACCTATCAGAAAAAGCCATTTCACAAAGAGAGGAACTGAGCAGCCAGACAGCTCGACCACAAGCAAAGCTGCCATTTATGCTTAAGACTTTCTAATTCCACTCTTGACCCAGCTTTATGCCCCTTCTGCAGTGCCTGTACTGTGCACAGCCTTCTCAGCAACACTTCTGCAACTTCTCAGTTCTTACAGGCTCATTTCCAGGTAGTTATGTTTATTCCAGAATAAAATATTGAGAACAGAAACTGAGCTGAGTAGAGCTGCCAGAAGGATGCTCTGCCCAGCCCAGGAGCAGCACAGCACCCACCTGGACAGCCAGCTAAACTACCCAGGTCTTTCTTTCTGCCAAAAATACAACCCAAGGCCAGGTTTCAAATACCTCTAGCCCAAGGACTGCTTTGGGAGACCTTGGTCCAGCTTTACTGAGGAAACTTTTGCTTGAGCTGGAATAGAGAATGTGAGCTAAAGCCATGCAAAATAGGAGCAAAAAGATCAAACTTAAATTATTCAGTTGATGATTATTAGCCACACAAAGAAAAGTATTGATTTGAAAATACATAAAACTATAAGAAATAAGAATCAAAGAAGCAAAATACCTCAGCAAGACTGAGGATCAGCCTCTAGGAGAAAACAGAGGTCAGCACTTCCCTCCTGCCCAGTCCCAGAAACTTTTGTCATCTCCTCGGTGGTGATGAGCACACTGTTAGCATAATGGTAGATACATGATGCTGCATTCATGTGTCCACATAAATGCATCTGTAACTTCATGAAATGTTAAAAGATGCTTGGCTTGAGGTGAGAGAGCAAAGCAAGATGTTTCAGTAATGGATTTGAGCAGGTACAAAGAATTTGCAAAGAATTCTATTTGGTAAGGCAGTGAGACTGCCATAGCAATAGAGGTCTGCAGCATAACATCTAAAACCAGTGTGATCTCAATCTCTTCAAATCCAGATGTTATTTAAAATCAAATTTATTTCATTACTGTTCTCCTTGGCATAGTAGTGAATACCTTTTGTGCCAAGACTTCAGATCCAGAAGTAAACAGAGTGATCTTCCAGTCAAGAACAAGTGACAGCACATTTTCTTTTACACTTAGATGCGGGTTTCTCAAGACAAACACAAATTATCTAAACTTTTTTTTTAAATTCTGTTTTCAAAAACCAGAATGCAGACTTATAACACATGACACAGATCTGAACTTAAAGCCTAAGATGATGAATTGCAATCTCAACAAAATTTAATTTCACTTCATATTTTGAGACTATCTTATGGAAAAATTAATCCATGTCTTGCTACACTTCCCTGGTACCAATATTGGGTCCCAAGGCTGACTTCAAAGAGCTAGGGAATGACTACCCAAAAATGGGAAGAAGGCCAAAAAGCAATTAATTTTTATTCTACCATTTCATTATATTTACACATACATGGAAATACACAACCAAATATCATTCCAAGGTTTTCTTTAATCAGGCTAAACAAGCAATGCTCAGCAGATGTCTAGTGGGCAGCAGTCAATAAAAAGTCGTGCTTTGGACTGTGGCTTTCCTGACTGCCACAGATGATTTGATTTCTTTTGCCTCACTGGTATTCCCAAAGTGGAATCCCTGCACACCCACATAAGGACAGGTGTCTCAAATACTGCTGGATTCTGTCAGCCCAGACTGAGCTTTCTAATTAGTGCTTGACTACAAGTTTGGGTTTGGTTTGCTGGGGTTTGGGGTTTTTTTGTTTTTTTCTTCAAAATAGGGTATTTTCCACCATTCTTACAATTTTCTGAGAGTTCTTCAAAGTCACTGGAAAGGTTTTCAGTGAATTGCCTGAGTTTCAGGCCAGGTCCTATGGAGCTTTTTTGACTAAAGAATTGCACAGTTCCAAGCAACAGATGAAGAACAGCAGTAATAGATTTCCTCTAGGGAATTGTACCTACTCATTTTAGGGGCAGGGGAGAGAATATATTAAATAGTTCCTGAAATTGCATTACTTTATATGATCAAGCAGATAATGTGTCACAAAATGGGAGTATAAATAACATGCATATAACAAACAATAACTCAGCTGTTCATAATATCTCCCTGAAGCGAGACAGTGAAATCTGAATAACAAAGTTGTGCATATCATGTAAAATATAAATGAGACAAACTATTTTTAAAAAGTACACCTCATGTTTCAAAGGTTTATCTAAGTAACCTATTTCCTACTATGTACCTAATACTTCACTAACTGTGATAGCAGCAACATAAACTAGGTTGATTACACTTACAGGATAGATGTTTTCAAGAAAAATTCCATCCAGTTTGGTGCCAGCATCTGACCATTTCAATTGACTAAATAAGCAAAATCAAACTTCTGTCTAAATATTACAGAGGTCAAATTTTAAATAGCTTCAAGCTACATTTCTGAAAGTAGGGACTTTGTATGAAATACAGTTATATAATATATTTATATATGTGTTTTGGAGTTTTTTTGCTTGCCACTTCTAAGGACCAAAAGAGAATGAGTAATTCATTCAGCTGTACTCACCATTAATTTATGGTATCTGGCATCTCACTGTTAGGAATTAAAGCTATTGGCTTCAGCAAACTTGAGCACAGCAGCATTGTGAGTCAAACTTAGACCATGGAAGCTATTGTGAGAAACACTTGGGAGAAAATGGGGCTCATTTTAAGACATGTCAGAGTCCTACATTTAGTAAAGTGTTGTGCCTAAGTTTTCTGGAAATCAGTGTCCAACCTTTCTTCTTCCAGGTTCCCCCAAATGTAATCAGTTTTGGTTTAATCAGAGCCAGTATTTTTTTCCATTATAAAACCCAGTTTGATTATTCCACCTCTTGTGGTCCTACACTGTGGTGGGTTAAAAGTGTTTCATTCTTACTTAATTGCTTTCAGGAAGATGTTAGAAAGAACTCAGGACAATCTTTCACTGATGGAAAACCTCTGTCCTGTTAAAAGGCCACCAAAAAAATGCACCTTTTTTCCTTTAGCAGCCAACTAATCAGCAGACAGAAGCTGTGGTTAAGAAATCCACATTCTTAGGAACATCCTTTTTGAACTTAGCTTCCCACTGGCATCTTCTGAGTGATAATTCATAGCTCAAGATATACTTCACAATACTGTTCTAAATAGTGTCAAAATGGTATTCTCTGCGCCACTGGGCAATCCATCTAGATGTGTAAAGAAAAATCAAGACAGTGACAATTATTTATGGTTGGCAGACACTGGCAACATGAAATTGCACAATAACCCTTGGAAAGCTCTATACCTTGTTTCAACAATGAAAAGATGAAGTTTCACAGCAAATTGGTTATTATGATTAGAAGGAAATAATAACCACCCCAAGCCAAACAAGTATCTCAGCCATCAAGTGTCACTTAAATTGCTTGAATCATTTGACATATCTTTAATGTGTAATACATATTAATTTAACAAATGAGGAGCACGGCTGAGATTTCAGGGAACAGCACTACAGTACAGCTGGAGAAAAATCAGCTTAAAATGAATTTAGATCACCGAGTCGATATCTAGGGATTTACTAAGGATCACTGAATCCTTCATTATTGATCCATGAAAATACCATCCTTTTACTATGCAGGACACAATTACTAGTTATTTTTATAAATTCACACAATAAGAATCAACAAACTGTGTACTGATTAAAATTCAGTGCTGAATATATTACATAAGGAATTAAAGTAATCTCAAAAACGAGAGCATGTTACAAAATTCATAGGCTTCATGCTCTTAACTGGAGATATGAAATGCATGCTTGCTTCCTTGTCATTTCAGTATTTCTGGGAGCTTGATGCTAATTGGACCTCTACATCTTCTCCTAACATAGAAGGAGAATTTAAAACGAAAATTACTCAAATAAACTCTACGAAAAAAATTTCACTATATTTTTCTACTTTATAAAGACAACTGGCTCGACTGTTTTCTGCTAAAACCTCATAAACAGACTACATTGTATTTGTGTAGTTCAATCTCTTATTTTATCAGTGACTCACTGCATTACATACAAAGAACACTGCCACTCAAATTGTATTGCTAATAAATTATATCATGCTAGAATTTGTATTTTTTCTCTGTTTTGCACCTCACCCTCAGGAAATATTAAAGGGGTACAAGAGGTACATGAGAAGATTTTTTTTTTTGACAACAGCATTAAGCAAATGTTGTCCCCCATCAATAATCCACATCTCCACAGAGGAACTTTCCAGTGCCAAAGAAAGTTCTGGTCTTGCATTCAGGTCTCCAATACTTTGGCTGAAAAACACAGGGCACAGCTGAGATTAATCCACCTAAAACCTTTCAAATCATGGGGCCTGCATTAATAATACACGCTTTGAGAGAAATAGAATAAAAGATATTAATCTAAAATTCTGCCACACATACAGGAATAACAAGTACCTTATAAAGACATAACCAACAGGTTTTAAACAAGAATCTCTCAGAATGTCTAAACTGTTTGCTATCTATATCTGAAATAAAAATTATTGCTATTTTATTTATATCAGGATCCCACAGGAATGTTTTAGTCGCCCATTTTTTGCATCAGTGAGACCAGTGATCTGTGCTACAAGCTATGATTAACACAATATCCTCAATCAGAAATAGAGCACACTTTTTATATCTATTTTATATTTTTCTGTTTTCAGAAAGACTAACAAATCTATTGATACAAAGAAAATTTCAGACAAAATTGCATTGAGGCCCATTACTGTGATGCTTGTACAAACAAAAATATTTGCACCAGAAATACTAATGAGTAAAAAACCCAAACAGCATAGGAATGTTTACCCCATAAATATTTTTAGCACAGTCATATATATATGGGGTTTTGGATTATAAATAGATGCAATTCTGCAATTCAGAGCATGTAGTCAGTCAAACAACAGAATGTGCCAGATAAAAAAGAGGAAAAAAGAAGAAACCTAAAAAAAAACAACCAAACAACGAAACTTTAAAAAAAAAGAGAGAGAGCAAGAAAACAAAGTCCAAGAAGTCAGAACAATTTTTGGATAGTGGAATTTTCTAACATGCTATTTGTTAGAATAAAAAGAATTAGGAACATTTCAAGCATGCAGAATAATGTCATCCCACAACATGGAAATCATATAAAATGAAAGTGCTTTATAGCTAATTATAAAAAAAGGTAAATTAAATTAGGCTGTTAGGAGAGGCAAATACTCCCACTATCCTGCTAAATTATCATACCTTATATGCAGAAATCAGCCTCCAATGCTTCTCAAATCTCACCTTGCGAGACTCAGTTCCCAAAGGATGCCTCTAAATACAGCCCTGCTTTACAAGCTTTCTACCCAAATAAAAAAGCTGTTGCATTGCAAGTAAATTTAATTTCTAAAATTTCATTCCCTAACACAATCCCTCTCTCTTTTAAACTTTGAAAGAATGACAAAGAAAAAATAAATCGTTTTGTGGAGGCAGTAAAACAATATAGTTTATAATTTTCCTTTTCCTGACCTTTGAATGTGTGCAGTTCTGTCTGAACTTACTCCAGTGAGCTGTGCAGTGGTTGGCATTTTTCAATTTGAAGCAGTAATGAAGGAGTGTAACTATGACTAATGTGCCACACTTGCTTTGCTCTGTTCTGTCATTTCCTCCCATCCTGAACAGGGAGATCTCCCCTGCACTTTAGCAGAACACTCTGGGTCCCTCCAGCACAGCACCACTGACTTCAGCCCTGCTGTGAACAGGCTGGCTGATACTCCCCAGGGAAAAAGGGGAACGTACTGCAGGCTGTCACTCTGTTGGGAAAGCGAGAAGAACGACACAGACTCTCTTGTGTGCTGAACAGGAGAGCAAAGTTTATCATCCTTGATATTCTTTTATAGACATGTTAGAGAAAGTCCGAGAGGTAAAACTCTCCTTGGTCACTAAAGCAACACATCACCATCACTGGTTAACATCACCCCTTGACTGTTTTCCTAAACACCACCTGCAAAGATTGTTGTCCTTTACCAAGGACTGTTTGGATTCCTTCACATGCTTTCTCAAGCCAGAATAAGAAGCCTGTGACTCAGTTTCACACAGGCTCTGTTCCCTTCTTTTTGCATTTAACATCCACAGCAGGCCTGGGAAAGGCACTGCTGCTGAGAGAGGAGCAAACACAGCCACACCACAGGCACGGGCCACAACAGTTGTTAACTTCACCTGGTTTTCTTTTGTTTTGCTTTTCAGTCTTTATCCATAATGATAAAGATAACCATCTTTAATGTACCACAAAAGGTGCAACATTTTCCAAGTCAATTTTCTGGGGAGGTGAAAAGCTGAATCCTTAACAGAGTGAAAATGCAGAAATTTGGAAACCTGTGCCAGTGCATTCCAACAGAAGGTCCTCTTCGATATCCGAATTATCCCTGTAATCTATATTTCTTTACTACAGAAGGCAAGTGTAGCAAATCACAACACATAAGTTATTTCTGTTGGGTTCCTTCTGGAGATTTCTCCATATTGGTGCCAGCAGGGTATACTGGGAAAAATTGGTAAATTGAATCATACATTATCATGCCAAATGAGACCTCTTCATAAAGGGTGGGCTAAAGGAAGTGAAATTATAGCAATATTTGAGTTTCTTTTACCAGAGAAGAGCTCCTTAACTAAGAACATTTTTTCCCCATATAGTTGGAAAGCAATCCCTAGCTCAGGACTACTTTGGATGTTAAATCTGAAATCAACTGAGAATGTATCTTACTAAACAAATACTTCTTAAATTCAAGATTATTAAATACACTGTTTCGAAGCAGAGCAAAAGCACTTTCATAATAATTTTGCCATAGAAATATTTACTTTCCAAGCACTGATCTTAAATGCTGTTAAACGCCAAAACAAACAAAACCCAAGGTTTTTCTCTATATGATTACAAAGCTGAATTCCCTTCAAATTATTCACATAGAAATATGATTAAATAGTTAATGCTCTTAACATACTGTGAAAATGTTTTAAGGAAGAATTGAATTCCAAAGGAAAAATCCTCGCTGCCTCCTCCACCTTGGGTAGTGTGACATTTACCACGTCCAACAAAATAAACTGGGAAAACTCTAACAGATGTCTAGAAATCATGCACTGCTTACTAATAAGTGAAGCTTTTTTTTCCCTGAAAAAGTTTTGTGGAAGAGATGAACACTCCCTATTAGTATTACAAGCCTCTCAAGAGAAACATGAATGAAATCTTGCATCTCATTAGGATTGCATCCTTTTACCAAATTATTTGGTCCATATCATCTGCCTGATAGTAAAGAAAAAGAACACAGTCTTTCCCTCAGACTGTGAGTCTTATCTGAATTTTTTATGTGATCTAACTGCTACGTGTGTGCTCTGGAGGAGCTGTAGTCTCTTGATCTCCTCTGAGGAAGAAGTCCAGGCAATCAACCTGCTCTCTGTCCCCTGCTCTGGGCACCAGCCTCTCTTTCCCACATTTCCCATCCCCAAACGTCTTGACCTTGAGCTGTGGGGTCTGATACACATCAGCAAGGAACACTCTCAACATAAAAATTCATAGATATTTCACAGAAATTGGCAGCAGGAAAGGAGGGTGTTGGAGATAACATCACACTGAGAGAAGGGCTGGGGACAGCAGCAGCCACAGCCTCTGAGAGCTGTTGGGGCTGCTTGGCACATTTGGAATGGCAGAGATGTAGGACAGGATGTGTGCACCATGCATTATTCCATTTAGGATCAGACAGCTGCAGTTCAGGTTTCAGACTGAAAACAGAAGTAGGGAGAGATAAAAAACATGGATCAGAGAAGGACTTTCCTAAACTCTCCCATCACACAAGTGGTTTTGGAAGAAGCCAACACAAGTGCCTTCAAACTGGAGAGTCTGAAGATCTACAGAGAAATACTCAACACCCCTGGAGAATGGGAACATTCAGACTTTCTGTGAGTAGGTGTGTGTGTGTGTAGGCAAAGTGCTGCAATAGTCCTTTTCTGAGAATGGGATACATCTTCCAAGCACTCAAAGTAACAGTAGTTCCCTAATTAGGACCATTAGAGAAGGAACAGACCACTCTCATTCCCTCTGTGATTTCCCTTGAAATGTCACAAAACTGAAAGAAATTGCTGAAACAGAAACCATCACCCCCACTTGCCAGGGCCCCGCAGGGTGCAGCGAGCTGCTGCTGGTTTGCTCCTTGGTGCTGGCTGGTTTTCAAGGCTGCTGTACAAAGGTGACAGCATTTGCATGGCCCTTGAAACCTCCTTTTATCATGACTGGATTTCACACAGCACTGGATCTCCTACCTTCCTGCACGCTGCCAAAAGAAAGCACCCTGCATTTTGCAGAAATATTGAATATTGAAATATTGAAATTATCTGAGCAGGGCAGACATTCTCTGGCCTCTCTGGTGAGCAGCTCTCCTAGCCATGTCAGCTCTTCAACCCACAGTGGTTTGGAGCAGGAAAACTGTTTTATTTCAGCAGGGAGGATATTACAGTCTCTAATACTATTACCCAAAAGAGGTTTACTAGTGGGAATCAACATCTTGTCGTATTTAGAGAGGCTTTTCTCATCCCCTATCTCATTTCCCTCTGGGCTCCCATTAAATTAATATATTAACCCAACGTTGTGTCAGTGGTACTGGAAATAACCTGGGAGTACAACCTATTAACATTATGGTGCATTGCAGGGAACCTTGCTGGGAGTGATGACCATAACAGCTGCCCTTCATTTGGGACAGTTGTGGGGGATCACTGACCTCACTTACAGACTCAGGAGGAAAAAAAACTGCAACAGGTTCCAGCCCTGTGACACAGCTGTACCTCCACACAAACAAAAATAAGTTTTCTGGATGTCATTTGATTTAATGGTGTGGTCACACATTTGAAAGACAGAAAGGTCAGAAACAGATTAAATGAAAAGCACAACCTAACCCAACTTCAGTGATCCTGAGATAAAACTTTTAAATTTTGGTTTGGATAATGCAGATTCTGGATTTGGAAGTTGCAGAGTCTCCAATATTTTTAATTGCTCTTACTCGATAGAAAATCCAGATGCTTACAGGTTATTACTTTATATATATAAAATTCTCAGTAATCATTATCCAACCTTAGGGCAACATGGGACAGGCAAAGAGAAAAGAGAAGGTGCCTTGGCTAAAGTGCTGAGCAGAGGCACTGGAGAGCACAGCACATCATCTCCTCATCCTTCAGCCTCCCTTAGGCTCTATAGGCAATTCCCAGTTCCATAGGGATGGTGCAAAAAGACCTTCAATAATAACTGGGGAGTCCAGAGATCCTGCACTAGTTTAGACAATGGGTTTCCTCCCCATTTCAGTCAGGACTGTAGATCAGACCCAAGGGTCCACGCAGCATCTTACTTATCTATAATTTTATGATACATCTCCTTTGAGTGTCTGTCTAACAGGACGAAGAATAGAGTTTACCATACTTTTTGAGGAGCAAAGCATGCTGTCTGTGCTCTGACTAAAATCCTTTATTATAATTTTTGCCAACATTGTGAGTAGCCTGCCAAGAGATATTTAGAAGAATAATAAATCTTACTGGTGCCAGGGATGTGGGAGAAGGGCTCAGGACTAATGCAAAGATCTGTTTTATGAGTGTCATCTGTTCCTGTTCTGCCAAAGGAAGACTGGCATATTGAAATTACTCTGCTGTAGGCAAAAACAGCAAGGACAGCACATTATCCTCTATTGGCACCCAGGGAGGAAAAAAAAAAGAAAAAGATGAAAAACATGAAAAACATATTGATGACAGTATTGGGAAATACAGCAGATAATGTGGTGCAAGTTAAAGTATTAAGGTACTCAGTTACTGAAGCAGCAAAAATTCCAAGGAGTTGCATACTGTCAGGAATGTCCATACTGAGCCTGCTGTTCCTGCCTTTTTCACTTTTCTTTTTGTGGTAGGAAAGATTTTCAGTAGCATTACAGAAAATAAGCAGGATATTATGTAAGCAGGAGAGTGGAAGGCACATGCTAATAAAATCAAAATGCTTCTCAACTCGATGTCTGCTAATGCAGGCAAAAGATTCTGGCACAGCTGAAGCAACCAACACATATCAGCTGTCCACAGAAGGACATAATGAGCTTGGAGAGAATTATTGCAAAATTAAAGAGATCTTGCACATCTTGGCAAAGAAATCACAATGAGCTGTTTCTTTCACGCTATATGTAAGAACATCTAGAAGATGTGAGCATTTAAACCTGTAATGGGGAGGACAGAATAAAGTTGAGAACAGAGGAATGTTACTTCTTCTGTTTATCAGGTTTTGGTCAGCTTGTACAACACCTATAATTAGTGATGTTAATTTACAGTGAGCAGTCACACATCAGTGACCACTGAGCTCCTGAAAATTTCTTCTGCCTAGGGAGGGTGCTGAAGGCTTTAGATAAAAATCTTAAATTACATCACTGGTAATGGGCTACAGGAACCTAAGGAAGGAAATATGTGAACATAACAATCTTGAGGTATATATAGATCTATTGCAAAGAGGAAACACTGTTCTTGGTGTGTCTGGCCAGAAAACATAATGAACTAAAACTGTAGCACAAAGCGACCACTAGAGAAAAGAAAATGTTTCTTTGAGGGATACCAAGTAGGGCTGAAGGGCAGATGTTTCCAAAGAGACTGTGGGATCTTGCACTGGTGATAAAGGCATAAATGACAAGTCCTGGGACAGAGAGCAAATTAAACAACACCTGAAGTGTCTTTGGAATGTTTTTTATGTAATTCTGGCACATGTTTCAGTCATCATAATGAGGAAGCTGTAAGATTTAAAAAAGCCCTGGAAAATGGTTCCCATACCAAGGTGAGGAATGCATGAGTTCTAGATAACAGCAGATGGTATGGAGCAGAACTCAAAAGATGTTCCATTTTCCATTGAACAATTAAAACAATTTAGAGTCACTGGCTATAAAACAGACATTTGTTGCAATGAGGTCAAATTGGTCTAATCATTGTGCACGTTGTGCACGCAGAGCTGCCAAGACAGCCAATAAAGTTATGCCAGGTACAGAGGATGAACTACAGACTGGCACTCCTGAGACCTCCCCAGGATTTTATCTAGGAATTTGGTCTTCTATTTTCTTTTCCCCCACAGAGACCCAGAAAGGCTGAAAGTAACAGACTGTTTTCTTCCAACTGCAAGATTTAGTACACATATTGACATGTTTTCCTAACTTCAAAAAGTATAATTTCAGTCTGCAGAACAGGGTTGGCTGGTTCTTAGGACAACCACATCAAGTGACCCATCAACAGCAGAAACTCATTTTCAAAGACACAGCTTTCAGCATGGCTTTCATCTCCTGAGGAGGAGAAGAAAGAGTTGTCTTTATTTAAAGATCTTAAACGCAGTGCCAATTACTTCTAAAAATCATCCAGGAAGAATCGCTTCATGCAGAAGCATGGACACACAACAAGTAATATTTCAAGTGAAAATATATGCTGTTTTCCTCAAGAGATCCTGAAAACTGGACATTAGTTAATATATTCCAGGGTGTGAAACCCCCCCAGATTCACAGGCCACTTTTCCTTGCTCCAATGCTCCACGTCCACACCACCATCCAGCTGCTTTTTTGTGCACCACAGTGGTGCACTGCAAGTGCTCTTCATGCAAGCTCATTCAGAAAAAAAACCAACAAAAAAACCCCAAACCCCCCCAAACAAACAAACACAAAAGCACCCAACATATAAACAAAAAACAACCCCTCAAATCCTGAAATATCAAAGCTCACCTGTAACAAAGTAAGACAAGGAAACAGCAAAGAATAGACAGGTGTCAGAAAGTTGCACTCTTAAAACAAAAAAGCTCTATTTTTTAGCATGACAAGTAAGTGATGCTTTCACAGATCGAAATGGGATCAAATCCTCAGGCAATACATTGTAGAAAAGCAGGCACCCTCACTGAACCATTCTCATTAAAACACCCTTCCTCTGCCAATGTAACATTAGGGTTTTTTTAAAAAAGGAAAAGAAAAATCAGCTTTCATTTTCAAGTGACCTTTTTAAAAAATCCTTCCTAAAAATATTAGAAGCATTGTTGAATACAACAACACCAATTTCTGTGCTGATAGAACCACGGGTTGATTACAGACCTTTATGTATCTTCCTGCATTAAGGTAATGTTGTGCAATCATTGCTGACCTGGGATGAAAAGAAACAAAACAAAAACATACAAGCATAAACTCACAGCTATCATTATCCATTCAGGCTCGCCAGGCAGAAGCTGGGGTATTAGCTGGAATTGTGCAAGGATGAGAGAGGAAGGGACTGTGATAGATGAGGAGATAATATCACACAATGTCACCTAGCAAATGGTGAGCACTCTGCAGCCCAACAGCCACGCTGATCTCCAGCAGCAACATAATTATATTTCAAATTAGTTTTCTGCAATGCAAAAGGGGAAATAAGAAAGATCATCTGATGTGATCATGATACAGAGAGAGGCCTGAGTAATATATTAGGGTTTCTGGCCCATTATTATACACAGAAAATGAGGCTGCACAATTCCAGTTCATTTATGAAGGTTCAGGGTCATCTTATTAGGAACAACATATTTACTGTAAGCCTGAAGAACCAGTATTGATTTGAATATAAGTACCTATGCTTGGTTTTAGGATCCCTCTTTTCCTGTGCTGTCCTAATGAGCCATGAAAGGAGCCTCAGCTAAATCAGAAATGCCCAACCATGTCTGGAATAGACCTTCTATCCATGCTATTCTTTTGACATCAGTAACATGGAGGAAACAAATTTCCAGCTTAATGGTTTTCAGGAAGTGCTGGAAACCAGCAAGAGGATATGGGAACACTAGGGTCGATGTGCTGTCGTGAAAAGCTTAAAAGAGGCACCATCCAGGCCTGACACCTCCATGTAATTACAGGTCAGTTTTTGTGCTTAGTCTCATCTCCTTCTGTGTTGTCCAAAGATGTATAAAAGGTGGCAGCATAGGTGTTGCCAAACCTAGAATTTTGGACTAGTTCAAAGATACATCAAGGAAAAAAGAGATACAGATGAGCAATATCTGCATCCCAAAGCCCATGCTAAGATGACAAAGGGAGACTTCTCAGTGGCAGACAATGTCCAAGCAAACAGTGTATCCTCACAGTGGTTCTGTTTTCCCTGAATTCATTACAAAAGCAGAGCCACTTAGAGGACTCTTTTTAGGGAACACACTTTGAAATTCTCATTTTTACATTTCTTTTTATTTTAATGGATTGGCTGTTTCTTGTTTGGTATTTTGGTAGGAAGGAAATGCCTGCCCTACAAAAGAAACATGGTAACTGAGTGAACAAGTGGTTTAGGTTACAATGTAAGATATCACCAAATGTATTCTGTTCCTATCTTCACAAGCTGTGGAGCAGTGTTCTTTATCTCTTCCATGACTCATCCCTGGGGGCTGTCTCCATTAATGGGCCACCGAGTCACACTGAACCACCCATAAAATAACATCATCCTGTTGTGAGATGCTCTGCCCAGGGGGAGGAACCAAGCATTCCTACCTGGATATACTCTGAGATTTGGAACAGCATGAGCAGAACTACCTACTGGATTCCCAGAGGACAAGAGCTACATAACCACCACTGGATCTTCAGAGGAAGACCAGACCCCTCTGCAGGATCACCAATTCAACAGAACCACCTCTGTCACTGCAGCAGGACTGCACCTACCATTTAATCAGGCTGCTACCACCACCCTGACCAACAGAGTGTCAGGTTGTATCCTGACTCAGTTTCAGACAGTGTTTTCTGCTTTTATTTTAATTTTCCTATGAGATTGTAGTGCTGACTCGGAAACTCTCACTGCTTTGCTTTCAAACTAGTAAAACAAGCCACTGTTACAGTCTTAAGCTGTGCCAGGGGAAGTTTAGGTTGGACATCAAGAAAAAAATTCACTGAAAGAGTGGCTGGGCAATGGAATCATCTGCCCAAGGAGGTGGTGGAGTCACTGTCCCTGGACATGTTTAAGAAAAGACTGGACGTGGTGCTCAGTGCCATGGGGAGGTGTTAGGTCATAGGTTGGACTGGATGGTCTCAACCAAGATTTCCAACCTAGTTCATTCTGTGATTATGAGCAAGATCTGATTCAAAGGCATTCAGTAGCTCCATTTCATTTGGACTAAATGTAGGAAGCAGTTGTAAAGTATTGAAGCAATATTGAACAATTGAAGCATTACTGATTCATCCAGCCAAACAGAAACCTTGGGGAAAGCTAGGAATCAGCCTATAGGGACAGGAATGTTTTCCTAGATAATGTCAAGACATGTATGCATGTAGAAAGCAGAAAGAACAGAAACACCTTAAACCTTTTAAGTGCTAACATCCCAAAAGTTATGCATTAAGAACAGAACTGGTAATTTGCCCTGTGAAACCAGAAACAGAGCCCTTGACTAAAGCTCTAAACAAGAAAGGCTTAGTTTCACAGAAAAGTAGTCTTGTTATCTGCTGTCTAAGGTGTCTGGAGAAATGGGTCACAGGGTGCTTTCTTTGTGAATAAACTCGATGGCTGCAAAGAAACCCAGTTTGGCTCATCAGCTTCTCCTCCCTGAGGAAAGAGTCTGCTAGACTCCAGCTGCTGGTTACCTTCTCAGCAATTCTACTGATTTATGCCTCTAGCTAATTTTAAGCCCAGGTACTGTGTTTAAGTACTTCACTAATGACAACTGCATGAGATAAAGGAGAAAACTATATTTTTACATGTAATTTCCTTGTGTTTTTGCAGCAAGTTACGTTGTTATGGATGCTAGTGCAGAACGTCACCTTTGTGCAAAAATGCAAGTTACAAGGTGATGGGATCTTTTAAAATGTAGGGGTTTTATCCACCAGGACCAGGCAAGCACTGGTCCTGCTGAGCTCACTGGCAAATCTGCTGCTTCCTGTATGCCCTGGGTCAGACCTGTGCTTGTGAATCCCATCAAACAAACAAGCTTTGCAAAATCACAACACAAGGCTGGCAGCTCCAGGGCACCATGAGGCCAATGGGGGCAGAAGGCTTTATTTCATTTCATTTCTGAAGACATCATCCTGTCTCCTTCTTTCTGCTTCCATTCTTTTTCTCTCTGCCCAGAACCTTTCTGTCCATTTATTCTGCATTCCCCCCCCCATCTATTTCTCTGCTGTCATCTGTCAATATTTTCTTGTTCCACCCTCTCATTTTGCTGTCTCTTCTTTTAAAGAAGCAGTAACTCAAGGGTAAAAAGACAATAAAGAAAAAAGGAAAAGGCATGGAAAAAAGCTGAATATTGCTCCCACTGCAGTTTATAGATCATTTCTACTGCTCCCACTGAATCCTGCTACGTTTTCTAGCCACCAAGGAGTCATAGTAAAATATAACCCCTTATTATGGGGTGAGAAAAGCAAGTGGCACAGAAAACTTGATAATTCTCATCTAAGGGCTGCAACTACCTATTGGCAGCAGGACAGCAGTGACAGAGTCTGTGATTTAGGGTCCTTACCAGAATCTACACTTGTGTTAAACCAACTAATAAAGAGCTGCAACAGAGATGTGCTAATTATATTTTTCCACTTGAGTGTGTACTGAACATTGTAAACTATCATTTAGTGTCATTATTTTAATCATATATTATGTTGATAATACAATCTGGGTTAATTCCCAAAAGTGAAATCTAGAGGAAAAAATGCTTCTCTGATATTTTTACAATGCAATTTCTCATTAACCCTAAACCAGAAACTACTATAGACTGAGGGGAAACATTCATTTTCCATCAAAGGTAGCAACTATAATTATTATGGAAACAGTTGTCACAAACCAATTGTCATCTCTCTTATTTTAGTAGGGGAAAAAAACCCAAAAGATAAAACCAGAATTTGTTATAGTAAGGCCCATAATTAAGTGCCTTCTTTTAAGGGATGGCTCATCTTTTGCTGAGAGCAGTCAGCAGTGTATTCAGCCCTGGCACAGAAAGAGAAAATAGATGGGTGCCTGTCCCAAAGGTATGAGGATATCAAAGTGTAACAGAGTGAAAGCAAAATACATAATTCTAATCATTCATGTTCCCCATCATTTTAAGCAGTATAAGTCACACCACACTTAAAACAGCATTTACCTCCTCCCCTCCCCAAGCCTGCAATTAGAAATAATCATTATCTCTTAAATTCCACCTGAATCAAGAGACTGGTCTTTTCTTACATATTTAGGCAATGACTCCAACACAACCCTGGGTGCGAAGGACAGCTCACACAGGTATTTGTTTACTATTTTATACCTCAATGTCAGATTTCCCTGGATGACTGCAGAAGCAAGGAGCCATCTGTGGCCGCCCTGACCATCAAATATTTCACCAATTGTCCAAGGACAAGATGAAGTGTTTATTAGCCTATCAGAATCAACATTTTCTTCAGGCAAGTAGTTTTACCTGCCTTGGTCTTTCTTATGTATTTCTGGTTAATATCCTCATATATCTATAAAAGAAGTTTAAAGATTGTATGTAAAATTTAAGCTTTTAACATGCTTGAAAGTCACTACAAAAAAAACAAACAAACAAATAAACCTGTTAAAAGTATATGTGTTTGAATGGTCCTCTAGACATATGTATAATGTCAAAGTTTTCTTCCCTAACACTCATGACATCAGAAAAGACCACCCTGAGTAACAGAGGGATCTGCCAGTATTAGAAATTAATGAAGTCCCAGGTCTTTGGCATCTTCCTGGGCTTCCTGCAGAGGCAGCTGTGGGAACACTGAGCTGCAGATTGGCAGAATAATCTCTCTGCTGAACCCCACACACCTTTCTCGCCAAATACTTGTTAGCAGAGCCCAAACAGATTAATTCAGTATTTATCAAACCATGGAAAAACAATGGTTTTCCCCAGAGAGAGGCAGAAGACTTCAAAAGGATCACAAAGCACTGACATTAAGCACGGCTGGCAGAGCTCTCAGGGACAGGGAATGAGCCTTTGCTGCTGAAGCCACGAATCACTGGGTGCAGGTTCTTGTCCCCAGCCCTGGAGGAACAGCTGCTCCCAGCCATTACAGGCAGCCAAGGCAGTTTGAAAAACAATGGATTTTAGAAATTCAATACATTGGAGAGTGATTAAGGCATTTCACTATTGCATCAAAGACAAGATTTGAGTCTCATTTTGGACTGTCATGAGCTGACCAAAGCGAAAACAGAGCCTCATCAAGGAGAGAGGAAATCCAAACCCCTTTGATTTATCCTGTGCTGTCCTATTTTTACCCAAAATCTACCCCAGCACAGGGAAGATGTGAGAACTTGCAGGTTACACAACCCTGTGTTCTCACAGTGCTGTTGGGTGCTGCGATGGCTATAATTGTGATACACTGAGAATGTTTGCAGCCTTCTGCAGATCTCACACTCACACTTCTGCCCAACTGGTGTGATGTGCTTGTGTTATAACAGTTCAACGTGTTGTAACCAAAAGCTGTTGAGAATGCTGGTTCAAATGAATTCTCTCCAAATACTGTCCTTTGGTTAGGTCTTCACATCTAGCAGTGAGTAGGGGATGGACACTTTGTGCTATTGACAGCTCGATTTCCTGCTGTGACTCTGGGGAAACCATCTCATCTGTGTCTCAGCATCCTCAGTTATCAGTCTGATACACAGTGCCCTGCTCACAAGGGCAAGTGATCATAAGGCTTTGGAAATGAAGGACCAGGTGGGTGGCACCTTTCTATGTAAATCAGGTAGAGGTTTATGGCAGATTTGGTATTTCAGGAAACCTAATGATCTTGGTGATCTTGATCTGGTCATACCACAGAGCAGTCAGCTGTATTTTCCATCAATTTACTAATGCATGAATAAAAGTAAAATGCTTCTCAGCAGCTGCACTCAGAACAGCAAACATTCTCAGTAGAAGATCCTGACTGTAGTGTCCAAACCACGCTGAGTCTGCAGAGGAACTAACAACAAATGAAATCTCTCAAAGTGAGCCCTTCCTTTTCCAACTCAAAACACAGCTGGACTCACATGTGTTGCCTGGGGGATGAAGCAGGGGGATTTGTTTGAAGTTCTCTTGATTTGTCTGAATTTTTTCTCCCCTCAGACTCTTTGACCCCTTGGGAAGCTTCTGCTCTGTCAGGTATGTAATCACGCCCAAGGGGAAATCAAATGGGCTCGCTTACACAGTCATCAGTGGTCCCTACAAAGCTCAAGGGGCTCATGCTTTCTGAGGCTTTTAAGATAAATTGGGAAAGGGTTATAAAAGAAAGGAAATAGAGACTGGAAAAAAGCTGGAAGACTTGATTGAAAAGGCCTACTGGAGGCACCCCACTTTTTGCAGCAAATCCAGCAGTCTCTGCTGAGATTTGTCATAAGACAAGAGCCATGGGATGTGAATCATTGGTCCTTTGCAAAGTTTTTCCAATCTGCACCACATGCATCACCTCAGTGTTCCAGCTGCAGACAAGTCGGTGTCATTTTCTCAACAGTTTCTCTGCAAAGCACCAGGAGAACAAGCATAACCTGCTAGAAAGGGCTGACAATAAATCCCTTATCTTTATTAAGATTGAAATCTTGCTCCACCCCACACGTATCAAATCTATTGATTTCAAAGTAAACAAAACCCTCTGTATAGATTGGCTGTACATGAATCTTGAATTTAATCTAAATGTATAGGTACCATGATTTAAGTAATAGAAAATTGAACCATCACAACAGGTTAAAAAATAATATAGAAGAATTTGCATTCAGTCAAAATGTATGCAATGTGATTTGCTATACTGTGTCCTTATATTATTCCTGTAAATTAAATTTAACCCCTCATGAATCACACAACTAAAGAACTGTGAAACATTTATACATGAAAATCTAGGAAAAAAAAATAATGATGAGTTGATTCACAATTTGTTTTGGGAAAAAATTGTTATCCACTTGAAGCCATCACTGGAGAAATTGCTTTTCAAATCTATTACATCTCAGGCATACTAAATACACTCTAATGAGTTCAAAAGTGTGTAATGACACCGTTAATTCTACGGCTAGCTTCGAATCAAGACTTTTTCTTTTCTTCAAAGGAAAATAGGATTATTAAGTGCACTAGGAGAATTTCCTTAACATGATTGATAGGAAGAAAGAATAATCACCTTTGAAGTGCCACTACGTATAATACCTCTCTAGTGTTCTCTTTCTCCTCCTGACATCCGTGAGTAATTGAAAGTAAAGAAGCTGCTTAGTGTGATCAATGAAGCCCAGATGACAGCCTGTTCTACAGCACCTACCAGCACTGCTGGGTGACAGCAGCGTCATCTTTGATACTTTAGGGTTGACACAGGGCAACACATTTTTGAAGTGCCAGACTCCCGTTTGGCAGGAATCGCACTGCCACCATCACTAATGACTTGTATGAGGTGCTCCTCCGAGGGCCTCTCGCTTTGCAGGAAATAATGCTGGAAGCCAGGCTGGAAACTGGGCCAGGCACTTGCTGGGTCTGGTCTGTCTCATAAAAGCAGGATTCTGCTGCAGAGAAGACTCAGGAGCCGGGTTTGTGGCTGTTGGGTGCCCCTGTGTGCAGCACACCCGAGACATCCCCTGATGCTGCACACGGGAACCTGTCTGGCACAGGGCAGGGCAGACCAGCAGCAGGCACTGCCATCACCCCCAGCGTGTCACAAACAGACCAAGAGGCATTTCTCTGTTAGTCACAGATTCTGGGAGCTGGAAAATTAAACAAAATTGCTATACCCCAGTAGACTGTGGTTGACTCACCGCAGGTTTCTCAGGGAATAAATGATCTAAAAAAATACCTGCTTGGATTGCTTCACATTTATCCATGTAACACTGTTTTGGTATTAACAGTGTGGATATTTGTAATGAATTAAATTACCATTTTATAAGTAAGCAGCAAGCAACTATCTCTATTTTACTGAGTTTTTTGAAAAACATCATGTTGGTCTGAGCTGAGTTCTCTGAGAAAAATTCCCATAAAAGATAACCTGAAAATCATGAAAATATGTACAAATTTGGCTTCTATCCTGAGCAGCAGGATAAAAAAAAATCTGCAACACACAGAGCATCTCTAAAAACATAAAACTAAATGCAATATTATTGACGTTTCAACAGCTCAGATAAGTTCTATTGTTTCACAGTCCTAGGCATTGAAAATGGAGGTGGTGCACCGAGGTTAAATCACAGTAGTGACAGTTTCTTGTGTCAGACACCTGTCAAAGTGTAATAAGAAATCCGTGAAAAGAAATAAGATGCCAAAAGCACATCACAACAGGGTTTTTTCATTTTCATACTTCATGATTCATAAGTCACAGAAACTGTATACCTATGAAAAGAAGGTGGCAGCTACATGCCAGCACTTCCTGTTTGGCAGAAAATTAGACTGGGTCAGACTGTAGAGACAGGTCCTGCCCAGCCATGCTTTAGAAAGGCAGTGTAATCCCACCCATGGAATAATTTAGGCCGGGCAGTGGGAACAATTTGTGCTTTACCTGGCAGAGGAGCAGAGATGGCTGGAGTGTGACCAAACCAACACCCAACTCAGCCCCCCACATCTGCAGTGCCTGCAGATTCTCCATGGGGTCACCCTCACACTTATTTTCCATGGGCACACACCAGAAAACCAGGCTCCCTTTTCTTTGCAAAAAACCCAGTGAGCGTCAGACACACTGACACCAAACAATGAAATCACTTCAGAGAAGTCAAAGCCATAAAAACTGAACCACACCAAGATGCTAAAAAAATCTTTAGTTAATGCATTTTATAGGAGACCTATCAAATGGACTGAGGAAAATGGATCAATCACAAAGATGGACAGTTTCAAAACTGCAGATGGGCCCATGATCACAGGAAGGAAATAGGTGCACTGGTGTAACACTGGCTCCTCTTTGTAAAAAGGGATTCTTGAAATACCTGTTCTTTGAAATTAAAGGGAAGACTTTCACACAGATGGGCTATCTGAATGTTATTCAAGTTATCAAATGATGCAGTCACAGAATAACTTAGGTACATGCACCTCTGAGCCTGCAAGCCTGCTTAGACAAATTCTAGCTTTACAGCAATAAGCAACCTTATCTAAGGGGATAAATAAATCCCCTCTTCCCTCTTACATTACCTTTATTTAAATGAGAAAACTAATGGAAACAGTGGCCAAAACCATGCATACATTAAGGAGAGGCAATATTCATCTCATGTAAATCCTCACTCTCAGAGTCTGGGCAGCTTTTTCTGGTTTGTTTTTAAATAGCCCTACTCTGCAATATAGGCCAGTGCTGCATTTGCTTGAAAGTCTGCTTCTTGAAGCTGATTTCTTTAAAACTGTGAATGATACAGTCTGTTCTGAGCTACCTATGCAGAGCTTTGGCAGTAACACTCCTACTGGCAGGAAGGGGAGTTTATAGCTGCAGCTTTGCAAGAAACAAATAACATTTTCCTGTGACTATTGATTGCCATCTATTTTTATGACACATCTGTGACTTTCAGTGACTTACACAAGTGTTCTGCATTAATAATATATCTGCTCCAGTTATTTATATATTTACTTGATAAATTAAAAAATACATACTAATAAAACAAGTGTAAGGTTCTCCAGAGAGGAAAATATTAAATGACTGTTTTTATATGAAAGGCCGCAGAGCAACACCCACTGAGAGACCAATTTATTATGTGTACGTGCACATGCGGGCATGTCACATATATCAACGTATATAAAGATGTTCCCTGCCTTTTCCTGCCTCCTCTTGAGGTGGTTCAGTGACCTGCACCCCCTCCCTTGCCAGAAGGGCCAGCAGCTGGGCTCAGCACCACGTGTCCCTTCAGGGGGCCCAGAGATCCTGGGCCTTGGGCCTGACCTTTACCAGCAGCAACGTGAGAAGGACAAAGTTAGCAACCATGGTCATTTCCCTAAAGCCCTTCTTGCCTGTGATTTTAGCAGGACTAGAGAGACCTGCCACAGAATAAATATTGCTATTTACTTTTTATTTTCCTGGCAATTTCTGAACATCTAAAAAATAATTTTAAAAAAAAGTCTCACTCAGCTGGATGTGCACATATGCAAAGTCTATGACACTCCAAAGCTGCTGCCTCTCTAATGGTAGCTGCAACACATAGAATTAATTAATCAGAGTTATCTTAAAATCATCTTCCCGTGCTCTGCACTTTATAATTATAACATGCTAGCTAGGAGGAAATGTTAGATTAACTAGAGTCCACAAGATCTTTGAGCAGAGATTTATAGAGAAAGAGTCATTTTAAACTGAAAGATATTCTAATCCATTCTCAAAAGTCCTGCAGAACATGACTGGAAGTGTAAAGAGAACAGCCAGAGCTGTTCATACAGGCTGCTAATGTCAATGATGAAAATACAAAGTTGTGTATTCCAATTCAAAAGGAAGAAAGATTCTGTCTCAGCCTGCCAGCTAACCCTGGAAAAAATTCCTTTATCTGCACCTCCCATTGCAGAGAGATTCCTTATCTCCCCCTCTTTGCTCACGTGGATTTCCTTTTTTTAAAAAGTACTTTAAAATCTCCTGACCGTTTTGAGCCTGTCTTTGTGAGGCTGGGGATCCACATAATGGGTTGTAATCTGCCAGGAAAGTCCCTTGATCCAGGCCACCACACTGTGCCACCACAGCACAATGGGTGGCATGCAGTGGAGGGCAGGAACCAGGGCAACATCAAGGACAGAAACCACTAAGCTGCAACTAAATGTGAAACCACAGTCCAGCTGAAATAAATGGGACATATTTCCTGTAAAACCATGAAGCAAAAGAGTTCAGCAGCCAAGCTGCCAAGAGGAAAGAGCAAGAGTCAAAGGCATTGTAGCATTATATGTGTATCTGAGTTGGTTTATATGCTTGTAAAACTGCCCACTTCTTTTCACCTCTAAAATCAGTCTCTTAAGAGAAGCCTCCTCATACTGGGTGACCTCAATAGTCTATTAGGAAATGCTTTCATCCTGTGGAAATGCCCTTGTATGCCCACTGGCCATGGAAAAAGCATTCTGGACTGAGGTACTTTAACTCCAAGCCTGCTGCCAAACCAGACAAACCCTGAGCCTAAACATCCTCTTCCATATTCAGAGAGATATTTCTGGTGATGCTATGGAAACCAGTGTTTTCCTCTACAGAGACTGAATGCTGCATTAAATACGTTCTTTTACCAACTTTCCTTCTTTCAATGTTAGGACCATTAGGAAAATGGATGCTGGTGGGCTTTGCTCTCGACCTCAGTTCAAACTCCCTGTGTTTTTCTATTAATCCCAAACAAAGAGGTACATGCTAAGTGTGGCTTACAAGACACTAAGGTCTGGGGAAAGAGTAAAGAAAAAGGCTTATATTATCACACTGCACTCCAGTTAAAGCAAGGGACTAGGTTAGATTCTGCACTTAGCCTGTTATAAATCTGGAAGTTTCAGTTTTAAATCTCAAGGCAAATGCTGCTCAGCCAGCCCTTCTCTTAGCAGCCTTTAACAACTGCCTTGATAACACACAGCTGTGCAGAACCAGAAGTTGTTGAAACTCTGTGACTGAGTTCTGTCTCAAAAAACAGGTATTTAATGCAGGACACTTCAAAGATGCTTAACAAAAAGGGATCTATGATCTCCTTAGATCCTTCAGTTTTAGCTTCTGGTTTTGAAATACATCTGCCTTTCTAATTGTATAAGGGTCTGCTGTTATTTTCTTAATTATTTTACATATATCTATTCACTCAGATTAAGATGAGAAAATGGATCATGCACCTACAACTTCTGAATAGACAGAACCTACCCGAGTTTTATTTGCATGCATGCCATGCTGCACTGAAATCAAATGCATGTTCCATGGCATGTAAACTAAATCACTGTAACAGAAGAAACAACAGGAGCTAATTACAACACAAAGGTGAAAGACAAAATAAACAGAACAAGCAATGAGCCAGATGACAGCATTCTTTAGGTCATTACAAGGAGGCTGCTTCTCCATAGTGCTTGGTAGAATCACCTATCTCTGATAGATTTCTGTTGTTCTATGTAAGGGCTTTTGCTTTTATTGGCATTAATCTCACTTCTCAAATGGACAATATATGGGTCAAATCCATTTTGGACCACTCATATAGCTTGTCTCAGGGAATGTTATGGGCAGAATAGTCTCATGCTTCATCTTCCAAGAGTGTTGCAAGAGTTGGATTTTCCCTTTAGTTGCTGGGATAAATCGCTTCCAGGCATATTCCTGCTTTTACAGAAAACACAATTTATTTTTTTTTTTAAATCCTGATTTATAAGAAAAGCCTGAAAATGTATCTCAATGCACCCAAAATGTTCAGAAACTGAAACACAAACGATAGTAAGTCCAAGGTTAGTCCTTCTCTTTCTTCTGAATCTCTTTATAAAGTCGATTTTAGAATTTTCAAAGGCTTCCTAGAAACAGAAGGTTGTCATTCCCACTACTAAGCCCATTTCATAATGACTTCAGGGAAGTTCCCCTTTTGCAAAGGAATTTTCATGTTTGAGCTAAGGATGTTCTGTGACCAAGACATTTCTCTACTTGAGCCCCAAACAACTTCAATATACTTTGTGTTCTTGCTTATCCCTAGGGTTCTGCTCAGGAGTTACAAATTGACTGCAGGTGCCTTGAGAGCTGAGTACCTGTTCTCTCTTTTCCACAGGGTCAGGGCAGCAGCCCCTTCCCAGCCCACAGCTGTGTCTGGCTCTGAGCACATGGAGCCTAAAGCCCAGCTGGGGTCTGTAGGGCAGGCTCTGGGCTCAGCCAGCCCCCAGCCCACTCCTTCCACACCAGCTGAGAGAAGTTCAGGCTTTTTGCCCATGTAGGTAACTCAGAGCCATCACTGCATAATATAACCTCAGAGTTAAAAACACAGGAGTTCATCCTCCCTTGTGTTACCCATACGCCTGCAGCCAAACTGAGAGACTAAAGATAGTTTGTCTCTTAGCTCTTAAATATTTAATCCACACCTTCTACATGATATTCTAACTTCTAGATACAATCCTGTAAATCACTGAAAGTCTGTAAGAACTTACACTGTTCTAGATCTTTTTGTATTTCCTTCTGTGGCACATCCACACAGATGTGAAGGCTGATTAAGTTATGCCTTTACATATTCTGACAAGGTCTTCCAACAGTGCTCAGGAATATTTCAGGCAAGAGAAAGAAACAGTACTGAAACACAGAAACCTGTCAATTCTCACCCTTCCAGATAATGTACCTCAAGTCCATTCTAAATGCTAAATCCTTCAGAAGAACAGATGCAGGATGTAATGGTACAAGAGAGGTATAGAAAAGAAAGAAAACTGGGTTTTTCTCCCCCTTCAAAATTTTTGCTTCACTACAAACACATAATTGAAATTAAATGTCTTTTCCAAAAGAAAAGCACATAATACTGATAAATTAAGTAAAATGCTAAAGGGCCTTACCCTGAGAAACCCGAGTCATCACTGGTGATGGCTTCTACCAGGACATTGCTGCGTCATTTTGTAAACGACATTTTGTTGTCACTGCATTTCACCACAGCTGAACAATAAGGGATTTATGAATTGTGGGCAGGATTTGAAGTAGGATTTGTCAGCAGGATTTTAGGTATCAGCAGAATTGTCAGCAGTATTTGAAGTAACACAGGTGCAATTTTCACCTAGACACCCAGAGAATGAAGGACAAATGTCCATTTTTCCTTTGATACATTTAAGGTGGAATGTGGTTCTTTGATAATGCAAAAATAGGACTGTGTCCTGAACAGTGCTTTTCCCTATAAAACATGTGAAGATATGGGATGATGCTCTGCTTGAGAATGGCTGAGTGCTTGACTGCTCAGAAACAGTCATTTCTAGAATAGTCCTTTCAGGAAGGGAGTTACCTACCATTTTTTATTGTGAAACAAATAATTAGATGCATTTTCCACTGTTGTTCACTAGAAATTAAGTCCCCTTGTTCCTCAGAATGAAAGACTACCCATGTGTAGAATTTTAATTTCTGTTTCTACTCATTTGTCTTTCTGTTTAATAGTAAATGCCCTGATGGCTAAATGAAACTAGAAGTAGATGATCTTTAAGGTCTCTTCCAGCACAAGACTTTCTATGATTCTATGAATATGTAACTAAGCTCCATGGGCAGGGTTGAAGAAACTTTGCTAATGTTATTAGTCAGGGAGTTTTTTCCACATTTATAACATGTAATAGGTTTTCAGGATAAGTTTGCTTATTAATTGAATCTGTCATACCAGGAACACAAAGAGCATTCAGATTAGGACAGGCTGGATGGAGCTCTGAGCAACCTGGTCTGGTGGAAAGTGTCCCTGCCCATGGCAGAGGACTGTAACAAGGTCGTTAAGGTCCCTTCCAACCCAAACCACTCCATGATTCTGTGATTCTATTTTACAAAAGGACAGAAAAGCCAATGTCACCTGCTGGCTATGGAAGGGAGAATCGAGGAATCTGCATTTCCACATTCCCTCTATCCCTTAGACCACTTCACATCACACAAGTTTGCTGTCACATTTTAAAGGAACTGCTCAGAAGTATCCAGGTACTCGAGATCCAGGGAGTAACAGGATGGGTTCTAAGATAGGATTAAAAATTCCAGGTACAGGTTACTTTCTCTTATTTCAGCCCTCCTAGAGGGGATCTACTGTCTCCAAGTCATAAAATTAAAAAGTCAGCAAAAGGATGTGCTGAATCCCAGATGTTAATTGCACAGACTCACTGGATTAGAACTACAGATAATTAATTGCCAAATTTTAATACATACTGAACTAAATGGATGATAAGATTTCCAGCAGGTAGTTCTGAGGTCCAAAAGGGGAAGATTATTTCTTTAAATGTGAGAGCCCAAGGGGCCCAAGTCATCTAAAATGTCTGATTTCAGGAAGTTAGAGAAGCTTGGGAGACTAGTAGAAGGGCAAAGTGAGGAGCTGTGATGCTTGAGTGCAGCAGCTCAAGGGAGCTATGTGCTGCTAAATTCCTTTTGGTGAGAAGGAAGCAACTTTTCAGCTTTTAGAGACTGTGAGTAATTGTTAGCTAGGTTTCCAGTAAGGTCAGTTGTACACAAAATGCTCTGTTAGATTTTACATTAAAAAAATAAATAAAACAAATAAAAACATAGCATTTATGATACAAAAAACATAGCTGTTATGATACCGTAACCTCATCATCCCAGTCCTCAAGAATTCAGTTTATCAGTTAAAACTTAGAGTAAAATGACAGTAGAACTAAGGTATAAACCTTTTAAAGGGAAAAATACATACCTTTATGAGAACATTTTCATCTGGAAAGTACATGAGGTTAAAACAACAAGACCAACACTGAGAGGAATTATTTTATCACTTGTGCAATAGAATATGTGAGAGATTTCAGCTCTGATAAAAGCTACACTGTACTTAATGTTGCCTGCTCATTAAAATCCAAATTCAAAAGGAGCAGCACAAGTAAATTGTGGTACAGGCTTTAAGACACACGTAGTCCATAAGAGACAGGGAGCTGATCCTCAGCCTCAAGTTCCCTGCCTGTTCATTAACCTCTCCACTCCTTTTTAACTCCATGCACTAAAGCACTGCCCCATCCTAGGGGGCCTTCCTGGTGTCTTCACTGACATGGACAGAACAAGACCTTTCCATTGTTTTTCTCTCCAGAAATGTGCTATGGAGACTCTCAGGCTGAAATTCACTGGTGTCTGCCATGTGTTCCTAGGGTTTTATTAGGGACCATGACTGAGAGGTATAATTTGAAATTATTCTTACACTGCTAAGGCCAGGTTTATTTTCCTGTAACAGGTGACCCAAGGGAAGTAATTTCCTGTTTGAGGAGACACCTAAATGACATTTAGCTGTGGGTATCAGAAAAACATGCCCTACAATTAGATTTTTAAAATGTTGAACTTATTTTGCCTAGTGCCTGATACCTTTTGAATTTCACTTCATCCTTTGCAGCTCCTTTTCAAGGAAGTTTTGGAGTGTCTGGTTTGAAGGCTCCTGACCTGGAGGTCATCTTTGATATCAGCCCAGCTTTTGATTATCAGTTTAGCTACATAACAAAAACTTCTATATCTGCAGAGGACAGTAAGTAAAGCTACAACCAAGGCTGTCTCAGGAGGGTGCTAGGCTGTCATTCATGCTTTCATTACGTCTCAGCTGGATTATCGAAACACATTGTTCACATGCCTTCCAGACCAGGCACTTCACAAACTGCAACACAGCAAAAATATTGAAGCTGGAGGGATAAGTAGCTGTCAGTGAGCACAGCCCACTGCACCCATGCTGAGAGCTTAACAAGAACCTCAGGCGAGGCAGCGAACTGCAGTTCTTGTCTCCCAAACCCACCTCTAATAATAGTTTTCCACACCTGCACCAGCAGCAAGTCCAAGAAATAGATTTGGCCCCTCTGGGTGTTATTTGATTATTAATGACATGGAAGAGGGAGGTTCAGGACTTGTTGAGCACTGTGTGGTGCTCTACACATCAGAACATTGATTTCCCCTACCCCAGGAAAAAGCAGATTTGCCTTCACACCCTCCCAGAGCCCAGGGGTTCACCCGTCAAACTCAGCTAAGAGACCCACTCTTCATTTGCTCAAACCTATTTATTTTACTAAAACAAAAATATTCAAGACTGGCTAGGCATTCTCAATTCCCCTAGACATCACCCAATTCACCCACATAAATCCCAACTCTCCAGTTTTGAATGAGAATCATTAAAAAAAAAATTAAAAATTCAAATTTCACCACTTTGATATTGAACAGAATATTTTTTTAATGTGAGAAACTTTACTAAGAAGATGCTTAACACATTACTCCATTGTTGGGTTAACAGAGCAGATAACTTTCTGTATTAGCAGAGGGCTGCAGGGATTCCTCCCTCCAGTCTGCCTGGAAATACAACTAAGTGATACCAAAGACTTGGAGAACAAAAATTGAGACAGGCCAACTTTGACTACCACCAGAACTTGTGTGTTAACAGAATCTTGAGAGCCAATCAGGCAGAATGTGTCTTTAACAAAGAATTTACTCTGAAGTGAGTTGAGTCATAACTCACTGAGCATAACGCTACAACCTTGGGATACTTTTAAACATGGAGTAAATATATTATTCATCTGCATGTATTCACAATGGTATCTCAACATCTCTTCCATTTAAGTACTACCTCAGCTTTCGTTGTATAGTTTGTTAATTCTGTGATTCTCCTACATGTGAAGGGCATTCAGAAGTTTCCTGTATTTCGTAATGTATTGGTATAATTACAAAATCTCATTAAGAAGGACTTTATTATTGATTTACTGTTTTTCTATTCATTAAATTTCACTGTAAAAAGGATTATTACATTTAAAGTCAGCATGCTTAAACACAAATGGAATTATCGTAAGAGAAACAACATAAAATGGGGCTATTAATATTAAAACAGCTATACTTTGAAGATTATTCATTTAATAAATCTTTGTGATATTAGCAAGATTGATGAGCAGTAGTACAAATGAGGGGAACATGGGAGAGATGATCATTTATTATCATTACAGAGATATAAAGTATGATTCAGTGTTTCATAATGGATGTTAAATTTGATTTAACATATGGCTGACTCATTCTCTGAAAACTATTCTTAAAGACATAAACTCATTGAAAAGTCAAATCCATTGTCTTAATAATACTCATGAATTATCTTTTGATAAGAAAATAAGTGCTATGTCCTCAGACAAATCAGGCAGGTTGCAGCAGAGCTCTGTGCCAGCAGTACAGAAAACACACCTGGAGACATAAACACCTCCAGTGTGCCCAGGCAGGTGAGAGCTGACAATGAGCAGAAAATGCCTCCTCCTTTTGCCCACCCACAGATCATTTGTGCTCTGCATGCTCCCCAATACTGCTTTTACCTGTGCAGCACACCAAGGCACCAGCATATCTGGTTGTGAACAGGGGCAAGGCCCCTAAGTGCTGTCACAGGAGATTCCCTGAAAATGTTTAAGCCCTGTTCAAGCATTATCTTGAAGTACTTGGTATGTACACAGCAGGGCCTCTGAGACTGTTTGTTTCTAAGTTAAAACATCTGCACAATTCAGATATTACAAATCCCATGCCAATGCTGAGTAAGAGAATTTTGTCACCCTGTTAACACTGTTTATTCACATAAAATCGAATAAACTGGACAATTAATTGCCTGATCATGCAAGATATATTACTGTTCCAAATACCCTATCAAATTAAAATACACACTTGAGAAACAAGACATCTTAAATGAAGGACTGGTATTTCTGCTAAATCAAACCTGGATACCTGCTCAGAAAATATCTAGCTGAAAGAACTACTATCCAAATTAAATGTGGAGTCACAGAAAGTTCTGTGTCATGGTGATCTTTCTGCTTAGCAATCCTGGCCACAAAAACTTCTGAAAATTCCTTCTGTAGATCTATCATTATTTTGCCAGTGAATCAAGAGCAATCTAAATATCTTCTCCACCCTTCCCCCATACTCACAGGGCACAGATGAGACTGAATGAACACCATGTCCTTGGTACATTTAACAACTGTATTGTGTGCATTTTCCACAGAGGGCACTTCTGCTACCTCTTTCTTTGCCTTTAGTTATCTGCAATATTTTTTGTTTAATTAGGAAAATAATTGAATCTATACCTCACCACCTCACTGTTCCTCTCCCCTGAGATGCAGCACTAACAGGATATATTCATATATTTATTCATTCATCATCCTATTGTGATAGTCTAATCCTTGCTGCAATAGCAGCAGCACAAGTCCCAGCAGTCTGGGTTACTGGAATGTTTAGTGTTCTGGACTACCAGGCTCCTGCTTAGAAATCATCCTTATAAACAGACTCCAGTAAAGGTCTGATGCTTTAATTTCCCACCTCCTCAAACTTTTTACTTATTTCTGCACTCTGTCATGTGCTAAAACTAATCCAGACCTGTTCTTAATGGAAAAGGATTTCTGAGCTGCCCCACTACCCCTTTACATAAAACACTTTACATGTCCAAAGGGAAGGCTTTGCCCTGCTCTAAAAAACCACAGCCCCACTGTGGAGCCTGCTGCAGGATCTGGCCTTTAACAACTGACATATTTCCTATGCATCAATCTTCCCAAGTACCAGCTCATCTAAGTGAAATGTGACAGGCTTGAATGTACAGAAGAGTAACAGAGTCAGAATCATAGAGTCTTTATTGTTTGAATATTATAATAATGTAATCATCTGCTAAAATGCTTTATTCACTACCTCTCCTCAGCCATTTGTTTATTTTGGAATTGACTCTGCACATCAACTTTACATACATCTCAGACTTGTCATACTCTGCCTGCCTCACCTTTTCTCCATCTCTCCTGAGAATTTACTTTCACTTTATGTAGCACAACCCAGGCAAAATTCCCAGTTGCTAAATGCCCTAAAGTAGTATGGGAAGAAAATTGTGACAGGATGAAAAGGTTTCAGAGCAGTTGGCAATGGATGGATATGCAGATAGTCTACTGAGGGAGAGATGATTTGTAATAGGAAAATTCTAGTCTCTACATGGGTTTTAACTCACTCTTCTTTCTAATTTTACAGACTGACAATGGATTCAAAAGCTCCCATGAGAAAGTGGGCATGCTGAAATGTAGGAGGTCTGGTAGAAAAATGAGCAATGGTCATTAAGTGAAATCTTTTAACTACATATTCTCTTTTTTGTTTGCTGCAGTGACTTTCTTTACTGCTGATAATTGACTTCTGCTGTTTACAATTAAAGGATAACATTCATGTTAGAATAGACAAGTGAAAAGTGCTTTCTGCAGGTGATTAACTGTCACGGGAAGATAAGGACTTACATTAGCTGTGAAAGCTGTTAATTGCAAATATACACCAGCATTAGCAGTGCTGTCCCTCTTTCAATGTCCTTAGCAAATCACAGCTGAGACAGGATATTTGCATGCCCTTCTCATGCCCGTTGCATATCCACATGAAGGCACTGAGCTGTTTTGCTAATTCTTTGCTGGACTACCCATTGATTATCACTCAGTGAAGTTTCTCACAGGTAAACTATCCAAAGGAAAATCCCTGAATATTCAATGAATTGCAGAAGAGACAGAATTAAGAAAAAACATCTTTAATTGCTTCTGCTTAGTTTGCAATTAATCAAAATTATATCTCTTCTCATAATAACTTAGCAGGTATTTGGAAAAATAGTATATTTTAATCAGACACATATCCATGTTGGGCAAATTAACCAGTGGTGAAATGGCAGATGAGCCAGATTGAAATAGCAGTATTTTCCTAAGTGTATAAAAGTAGTAAACATAATCACAAGATTTTCACTAAATGGCAAGTTGTTGCTTATATAAAGATCAGAAAGATAGTAATTATGCAAACTGTGCTTCAAGCACACCTTGTCCCAGCATCATTCCTTCCAGTACTGGACCAGCCCCAGGTCATTATATCTGCACCAGCACCTCTTTGTTAAAGTAAGCATGTTCTGCAGTGTTACATATTCACCCTGTCAGATACAGGTTCACCTTCTGCTTGTTTGACTTCATTTTCTTCAGTTTTATTTAGTATTCTTTTTCTTTCTTTCTTCCTCCATAAGAAGAAAATATCTAATTCCAGAATTTTATCCTTTCAACTTCAGTCTTATTCCATCCATCTCTTTGAGCATCTCCATATGGAACAAGTGCAATGTGAATATTTGAAGTGAAAATGACTGGTTCATTTTAGTGTTTGTAAATTCAAACAATGTTAATCTATCTCTCATGATCATCTTCTTCGGACAAGTCATCACAGACTTCTTCATTAGCATTCTGTTCTTTTACATCCACTATAACATTTTTTCCACTTCTTGTTGTGTCATATCTATTTTTCTATATCTATTTAATATATCTCTAGATCTAGACAGTTATTTATATGAATTTCAAAATAACATTCATAATTTACTTTAAATTATCTAATTGTTTTTACAGGTTTTTGAGAAAGAAAACAACCCAAACCAGTTAGTAGGTGGAACACATCAAATACCAAGAATACCAAGTCTATAATTTTGACAACTGATTTCTTCTGTTGTCTCTACAGTGGGGCTACCTTAACCTCCTGGCACACCCAGTCCTCAGCAGACTCAAGCACCCTTCATTTGTAGGACTCATTGTTTCTAAGGACACTCAGAGCTGTCATTTTTGGAGAAGAGTTGAGCACATTTTCACCACTGTAAAGTACTACCAGACCATGAAAATAATCCTAGCTCCAAGAACATGAAGTACTGAGGTCTGAAAACACTAGACATACATATTGTTCATTGTGTCTTTTCCTTCTCACAGCTTCAGCTTCTAAAAAGTCTCTCCAAATAGGAGGTGAAGATGTAAATGAGAGAAAGCCTTTTTAATGCAGCACCATGTTTTATCTGCATCTTTTCATTCTCTCCCAGCCAAGCTCAAATGCCATGCAGATGACTTTCACAATATATGGCTTGTCTGTTCTTTTTTCTGCTTGTGCTCAGAACACCGATGCTATTGTTGAGCACTCAAAGGCTCTTTGTAGCCCAAAATAGCTGTACCAAAGCCTTTGCCGTGTTCAGTCCTTTTACCCAGAACCTGATTCTTATTCTGTGGGGTAGTGATGAGTCTTTTAAACCCTGCATGCTTTTGCAGGCATTTAAGGTTCAAAAGTCCCTCATGTCTAGCTAATCAATACTTTAGGAAGATCTTGTGTAATGCTCATTAAAGTCTAATGCACTGTATTCCTTCAGCTCCTCTGTGCTCCATGCTCAGAATACCCTGCAGCTTCTCTCCAGCTAAATGGCCTTTAAGTTCTTCACACAGCTTGTTGAGGTGTTTTCCTGCCCATTTTTCAGGGATGCAGCTTAATATCTCAGATAAATCTATTGTCCTGAATCCTCCCTCTCCTATACAATCCTTCAAGGAGCAGTGAGGAGAACCAACTTCTCAAGTGTTAATTCCTAGAGCTGCTGCTGTGCTTTTTGGTCTACAGTGAAAAACCTGCAGGCTGCTGAGCACACAGCAGGACATTCCTCACACATTCCAGCCCACACAGATAAATGGTTGGATGTCTCTGAATTAGTTATTTTCTCCATCTTGCTCTTTGAACTCTCTTGTGGGCAAAGCTGATGGTGGCTACACTGCCTGCTCCTCTGTCTGCTGCCTCCAACACCAGACAAAGATTCCAGGTGATGTTAGCCCAAATAATCCTAAGTGTCATTTAACCTCTAATCAAGCCTTATCTCTTTGGGAGGGCTAGAATAAAGCTTATATATTGCTTATTTACTATCTCTAGCCCATTTAAAGTGTTGAAGTTGCCCACACACACAGATGCCTCCTGCTCAGGCAAATACATGCTAGGTACCTAGTCAGGACCACAGTTCAGCCCAGAACAACTCCTCCTAGCCTGGACCAGGAGCCTGAGCTGCCCACAGCTGGGCCAAGGCTATTTAGCAAACTTTTCCTTCAGCAGTAATGAACCAGACAGACCTACCAGCAATAGCCACGCTGGGGAGAAGGAGGAGGCTGCTGCAGAGAAGCATTAGAGTATATAGGTGCTGCTTGGGCATCATTTGGCAGCTCACTGGCTCCTGACTAGAGTTTCACATCAACACTTCACATCACCTGACAGAAATATGAAATAGTTCAGCAAAGAAACTCCTTCCTGCCTGTAAAGTCAACCACTCCTTCATTTCACCATGTTGGGTTGACATTCAAATGAACATGCTGTTAACATTTTCTCCTTCCTTCCCTTCCCCATAGCTACATTTCTATTGATCAAATGAGACCGTCTTAGTGATGACTAGAGAGAAAACAAAGAATTTTTGAAAACAAATTTATATCCTGCTAATTGAGAAGAAAGGCTTTTATAAAGGCCAAAGCAGTGGCTAATAGGTAATTGGACAAGTCAGAATCTCCTAGTTTTATACACCAATATGTGTGTCTCTCTCCAAGCTAAAAAGCCAGGGCAGTGTTTAACCTCAGCCTATGTGCTTGTGTTTTAATAAGCTGGGATGTTCCAAGTAACCTAAACTCCCAGCTACTGTCACTCTCATTTGTAGCTGTGATGTTTAAAATAGCAGTTCAGAAGATAAATATATCTTTTTCCACAATATCTGGAAAGCGCTGTTAAAATGACCGCCTGCCAATCTCGAAGCAGAGCTCATGGCAAGTGAAAATCATGTCTGTATTACCAGCATAATTTTATATTCAATTGATTTTTTAAAAGTAGATTTTACAGAAATCAAACTGGAATATAATCAGGCAGGTAAGAGCTACACAACTTAAGCCTGGATGCCACTTGGTGTGTAAAGACACTTAATTAAAAAACTCGATGAGAACTACAGTTCAGAACCAAGCGCGTCTATTTTCAGACAGAGTTCACATGCCGCCCCACGAGCCTGGCAGAACCTCCATCCAACAAGGCAGTCTTGGGTTTGGGAACGTGAAATACATAAATGCAATCTATACTCCCACACGCATCCAAAGCATTTCCCCAAGGACAGCAGAATTACCTCCATTCCACGTAATGTGTTTCTGCATTCTCTTCTTCTGAAAGATATTAATAAACTGATGTGACAAATTATCAGAGGCAAGAGACACGAAACAAAACTTGTTTTGCTAGAGATGCCTTGCTACCCTGAAATGCTGTGATTAAGCGAGGCCCAAAGCAATGCTGAAAGGAAGCACCCCCACAAAAAGGTCAGGTGGAATCTCACGGCAGCACTGCTGGCCTTGGTGCAGGACATGGCTTTCTACGGCAAGGCTGCTGCAAGGAGATGCTGCCTTCAGACACTGACACACCCAGGCTAGTCAGAACCAGAACAATTAAAATACAGTTCTGCTCTGGTCTGATGCCTGGAGAGGCAACCTAGAACAGAAGCTAGACAGAGTTAAAAGATAAAAGTAGGTATTTATTGAAAGGTTTTCAAAGTACACCTTGGGCAGCACAGGAGTCTCATAGAGACTGCACCCAAGATGGACAGTGGGCACAAGTTTTTCGGACAGATGTAAGTTTGGTCTGTTTGCATATCAGAGGTTCATTGTCCAATTACACCTTCAGGTAATGGAGTCACATTCCACCAATTTGCCCCCCTGCTTCACTGTTGTTTACATTTTTTGGGGCCTGAGAAAGTGAGGCACCCTTGAGTTTCAGGCCTAGAGAGAAATTGTTTTGTCTGAATAAAATGAGAAAACAGTAGCTGACAGGCTATGGAGTTTTAGTTATACACTAAAGCAGTACTGATCTGAAAAATATAAAAGCTAATACTTTAGGCATCAGTCTGACTGGTATTTCCCCAGCAAATTTGCTCATCTTTCTGCAAACTCAACCTCAGGCTATGAAAGTCAAGTTATGCTCTGTCTGGCTCCTGCTGCAGAGGTGGCAGCAGCAGCAAGATTCTCCTGGCCAAGTCCTGCCCTCAGTTACACCTGAGCAATCCTGGCTCTGGGAGTTTAACTGGAATACAAAACAGGTACAAATGTGAGAGAGGCAGCACATGTGGCTCAGCATGTACACAAGACTGGTTTGTTGGCAAAGACATTCTAAGGTGATTTTTCTGACCTGTCCTAACTTTAAAGCAATTTACTAACCAGCAATTTTTCCTAAGCAGAGGAAAAAACTGCTGCAATTTGAAAAGAGAGTCTAAGGGCTTTTAGATGAAGTCCTTTCCAAGCTCCTCTGGGAACATATTTGAACAACTTTTACTCATGCCTGTGAACACTGGTAAAAGGGCTCATCACTTTTTCCAGTGCCCAGCACAGGGGAGTTCACTATGCCCTAAAGAGTGCACACTCTCATTTCCCTGTTCGGTGACACAGAAACAAAGGGGTGCTTTAATTCCTCTTCAGGCTCTTTTTCCATTTCAGAACATCTTAGCCATAAGACTCCCAGTGTTCAAAGGAAGCATCAGATGCCAATTGTTCAATTTATTTCCTCCTAAATTAGGTCTATCCATCCTACTGCAAGCCAGTGTCAGGTGGAATGGGTACACCACATCTGCAACCTATATAGCAAGTTCCCAACCATTTTCAGCTTTGGAGAATAATGGTGATTTCCTAAGCTAATGCTTAGGAAAGAAATGCTTAGACCTGATTTTGTTTTCTTCTAGGGAATGAAAGATAATAGAACCTACTAATTTCTGAGTGCTTTGGAAATAATTGCTCTTTTATTTAGATGGTGCTTCTTGCTCTCAAGTCTCAGGGAGGTAAATCCAAAGTAAATCCTTGAAATCAATGGAATAACCTCTTCAATTTGACCCTCATTTTCATAAGCTTATACAAAAAAATACTTAAAAACTACAAATTATAAATAACAATAAACTACACTTTTAGTTTGACTGAGAGGAAAAATATTACTCTGATTTTACCTTAAAGAATTAAAAATCGAGCTTTTCCAAATAATGTTACAAATTAATAGAACTGCACATCAACAATTGCAGTAGGAATAACAAAACAAGCATGACCTCAGTCCTGAGCACAGACATGAGACTTTTAGAAAAGTCCAATCACCAGTGCCCCACACAGCTCTGCAGGATATATCAGATACCAAATAACAGCTTCCTAACACCTTATAGAGCAAAGATTTCTATTTTCCTTGACAGCAGTAGTATCCTGTTACCAGCCAGGTGAACTAATCCCAGGCTCTCCTTTCAACAGGATCCTACCCATATCCATTTGTTTATTATAATGCTCACCTATTTCCATGACCAGGACTAAGTACTATCATCCTATACAATTTCAATTATTGCTCTGATATTTTGTTGCTCAAAGCTATCAAATTCAGTGTGATTCCACTCTCACAGAAAGTAGTAAGAATGTGATTATCACTGGGAGAAAAGTTTTGAGCCATCTGCAAAAAATAGCAATAGTTATGAAATAAGCTTTCCCAAAGATGCCATATATCACCTTTGTTTAATAATTTTGTCAGTTCCACTTAAAAAATTAATGCCTTGGGAAAAAATAATTGAAAGTGTCTTTCTGGAGTACTGTAAGCACACCCTTGGGGTGTTTATTATTCTAACAATTTCCCATTTTAAAATACACAGGTACTAACAACCAACAAATTATTACATTTCCTTTAAATGAACTGAAACAACAAAGATAATTAACTAAGAACATAAGCCTGCTTTCCATATGGTAATACACATCCCAAGGGCAAAGCACTTCTCTTTTAAGAGATTCCCCACAGAATTCTTATCCACCTTGTAAGGGTAATTAACAACTGAGAAACACAACTGAACTCACTTAATGCCACAATATTCTCCAAAGCATTGCTTTTTCATGGGTGAATATGATCAGTCAAAAAGAGCACAGGACCTTGGAACAACAGGGCATTATTTTCTGTCATGGAGAGTGCTGATGTAAGTGAGAGTGTGATTTGAACTCTGAAAAGGTGGTTAGAGCAACGTTTACATTGAAGGTTATGTCAAAAAGAAAGCTAAAATGGGAAGCATGGTTTCCCACTTAGCTAAGTGGTAGTTTATGGTATCTCCTGTGAACAACAATTTTGTGGAGGAAAAAGAAAGGAGCACACTGGCGAATAGGTATCTGTGTTAAAAATCAGGTTAGATAAGGCAAACTCTACTTTTATTGTAATTTTATTAGTTGAAGAAAACAGGACACAGAATACTAATGCTTCCTTAGCATGCATGGAGAATATTAAAATTCAAAAGTATCTCGTCTACACCACAATTTTTAGTTTGAAAGGTGTACCAGGCAACAAGCTTATTGTTACTAGGAACAATACAAGGAAGAACAGGGAACATGGAATGGAATTAAAACTCAAAACCTAAACCCAGGGTAAGCACAGGGGAGTAGGAAAGTTAGAGAGATGTCTTTGGATTGTCCAGGTCTGGGGTCCCCAACACAAGAATGACATGGACCTGTTGGAATGAGTCCAGAGAAGAACTGAGCTGCTCACAGGGCTGAAGAACCTCTGCTATGGAGGCTGGCTGAGAGAGTTGGGGCTGCTCATCCTGGAGAAGAGAAGCTTTGGGGAAACCTTGAGGTCCCTTCTAGTACCAAAAAGAGCTCCAGAAGACCTGGAGAGGGACTTTCCACAGAGGCATGTAGTGGTAGGACAAGGAGATATTGCTTTAAACTGAAGGAAGGTAGATTTAGATTAGATACTAGTAGAAATCCTTTCCCAGGAGGATGGTGAGGCACTGGCACAGGTTGCAGGCAGACCATGCAGTGATGAGTAACCTAACTCTGGTTAGTGGTCAGGTTTTCATATTTTATTATATGGCTTCAGTGAGGGATTTGACACCTTACTACTGCTGCAATGTGGACCTGTTTAAATACAAGAACCTTTTACATGGGAGAAATCACTGAGCTGGAAGAAAGTGAATGATTGGCACAGGGCAGAAGCACTCTTTGCTTCAAGGCTCTGGCCTGTCATTTGCTGGAAAATCTGTTTTATTAAATGCCATTCACACTTCCCAGATAAGTCACTGAGGGATATGCCAGATTCTTTCCCAAATACTACTTGATACTCAGTGCTGATCACTGATGCGAACACAACATCTCTTTTGATGTTTCTAAACACTGACGTGCATACATCTCCCAACACACCAAATGTTTATAAGGCTAAAAGAAAGAAAGATATCAACCCTTTGGACAGAGAAAGGACAGAGGAAGCTGTGTTTATTTAAATACACATATCAGATATTTAGAGCTCAGAAAAACCCAAACTAGGTGCCACTTGCCCTGTGATTGTTTTTACTGTTACAGCAAGTTTTACTTAAGTGCAATTTCAGCTAATCAAATAAACATTCCAAGGAGACAGGATGCAAGAGGGTAATAAGGAGTACTGTGTGTACCAGTGATATCCCAAGAGTCCTCACTGTGTCTCCACTGCTATAAAATACCTTTCTCTAGCCTGCCCTCATAGAGCATGGTCATGGCCAAAGTTTGCAGGTGACTTTGAAGGCCAAAGGAGCAAACAGAAGCTGACTTGGACACATATTTGGTAATAGATACACAGAGATGCATTTAGTTGAACTAAGGCCCCTCATCTGACTCAGCTGTTGTTTGTCAGATGTGACAGCCAGACACTGATATTGTCCCCATCAGAGGCTACTTTTCACTTCTGCTGTGCATGTCAAAGAAAATAAACATATTCCAGTGACACCCAGAAATCAGGGAGATTATCAGCATGAAAATTCTACTCTATTCTATAAATAATGTTTTTCTGCTAAGTCCCCTTCAATCACACAAAACATACTAAATAATTTCTTCAAAAAAGCTCTTGGGCTCAGATCACCCTTAAAGAACACCAGAGTGCTCTTACATTGAAGTCCCCTAACACTGATCATTTAACATACAAACAGCAATAAATGATTTACCATTAAAGCTGTGAAAATCAAAGATGTTACTACTGCAAGTCTATCCATCACCAGCACTTATTGCAAACAGCTTTTTCTGCAGCCTAGGCTTGTATAAAAATTTCTCCAATCAGGCACTGCACAGATTCCAGAATGATATGTAATAGCATTACATACATAATGTAATAGTCCTTACACCTATCATGCTTTACAGCCAGGTTAAAAAAAAATAATGTGAAAATGCCACCAACTAAACCTTGTTGAGTATTTTTGTCTGTAACATCTGCATTACTGTTTTAGTCTCCCTTTTTTCACTTTGTACCAAAACCAATGACAAACTGCATGCCCACATATACGTTATTGAGAAGATTCACTACAAGCCCTAATACATTATACTAATTATTTTCTACAAAGGAGTACATTATATTTGATAATAACCAGCAGCAGATCATTATAAATTATATTTACAAGCAGAAGAGGCAAGAAATAAACACAAGCAAAGATGGCTTTACCTGAAGCACAGCTCAGATGGTGAAGTGAAAGACCACTGATGTTTTCAGGCTCAGTAAATGCAGTGTGTGCCATGCTATATGGCCACACAATGCTAACTATCAGTTAATATCCAAGTGAAAATAACATAACACCTCTGCTCAGCTGGAGGTTCTGACTGCTGACAGCTGCTCCATGGGATTTGCCCCAGCTCACAGAGCACCATCTCCAGGTGAGCCCTGGCCCCCACTCACCAGGCCCTCCTGCTGTCAGTGGGATGTGTGGCAGATGCATCTCCTGGCCTGGAATTTCCCATCCTGCACATTGTATCACCTGTCTCAGGTACCAACACGTGCTACAGCCCCCTCAAAATGTCCATGAGAGCACAGGCCACAGGCAGAGACACAAAGTTATTAGAGGGTGTCCAAAGGAGAGCCAAGAGCACGGCTTCTGTTCTCAGTCCCTTTCAGTGTTCGTCCCTCCTGCACCCACCAGAGCTCTCAGCAGGGCCAGCACCTCCCCACGGCCCCTCCTTGCCCCCTGAGGCTGCTCCAGCCCCAGGATACACCCGGACCCTCTGGGGAAGCTGAGCCTCCAGGTATGGCTGCAGTGAGACAGCCAGGGCCATGGAGCCCAGCCAGGCATCAGGGAAGCCCTATAACACTGAGATCTTACAATCACCCCAGACAAAGCTTTGTATCCACCTCAAACAGCTGATTAAAGGTAAAAGAACTTGGTCTTGAGGCAAGATTTACTACAAGAAACAAAAAATTCCAGCAGGTTCAAAATTTTAACTGAAGCCCCACCTGCTTGTCTCTATTGCTCTTTCTTTCATAAACCCAGACCTTATCAAACGTGTTAGCAGTGTGATTCCTCACTACATCATAAAATATGTAAGAGGGTAGAGGATAGCAAAGCAAATGGCTCCAGAAGTAGTGAGACCCTTGGTGTTTCCTGACTTTGGGGTACTTTTTATTCCTAGAGTTGCATTAGTGTTATTTTCCAAGTGTTTGATGCAGTATTAACTAGCATCATGTTTTGAGGAATAGAGCTGTATAACACTGCCCAAAGGAAAGGGAAAATACCTTGAAATGAAGTGTGTGATCATTTACAATGCCGAAAGCTTTTTAGCTACAGGCATTATTTCACAGCCAAGGTAAGCACTCTCTCCTAGGGGTACAACTACACAGCTGCAGTTTAGAAAGGAAACTGGCTTCTCTTTCCAGTCTACCCTTCTAAAATTCACATGGGGGAGAACTGATCTTCCAGCCCTGGAGGTAACAGGGCTGCCCCCAAACCAGGCCAGGAGCAGCCACAAAGGGTTTTCCTCCAGGCAGCCTCCCCAGCCCCCTGCAGCACATTCCCTGCACGCAGGAGTGAGCTCAGCTGTAGGAAAACCCACCGAGCTGATGGACACACCTGATCCAGGAAGCAGAGAAGGATATGAAATTCAGAGCTGCCCTGATGCTGCTTTAAGGCAGCAAGATGTCACAGGCAAGTCACTGGAGTGGGGCCAGTAAAAGCAGGGGAGAAAAGAAAGATGCTTCTTCCAGAGGCCTTCAACCATCCCAGTAACAGCAAAGCAGAGACCAGAATCCACCCAGGGCTGCAGACAAGCACAAGCACAGCTCAGGGCTAAGCTTAAACCTCAGGGCAGAAAGCAGAGAGGGTGTGGGAGGAGGTCCCAGGACAACTGAGCACAACCAGAGCCTGGAGATGGGCTGCACACGGCGCAGGAGCCTTGGCAGGCGTGTCTGTATTAACTCAGAAGGATGGAGGAGGTGGCAATTTTGAGATCCCTCTGTTTAAATATATTGTGAATTGCAGAGCTCAAACAAAAGATTTCTGTAAGCTCTTTCTTTGGGCTCTCCAAACCCACCCCAGTTTGTAGATGGCACAGCGTGAGTGAGTACATACAACCCCTCCACCAGCTGGGGCACACAATGAAAAAATGAGTCAACATTTGAATTAAAGTAATTAAATGCATGTAGCATTCTCAGACTGAAAGTTTATTTAATTTCCCATGTTCCTTATCCCTGGAAAAGAAATTAAGTTTATCTCATGAAGACTTGAAAGCTGGACAATCTCTGAAAAAAATCTGCCTTTCAAGAATGCTAGAAATTGGAAAAATATATTCTATGCAGCATAAATAAACCTTAGCCTACAAAGAGGCTGCCTTCAGCTATACATATATGAATGTGCAAACATATAATTGATGCATACATTTATTAATGCAAGCTCAGAAGCTTTACACCTTGTAGTCAAGTTGACATATGATCTTTTTATTTTATTTTCCAATAGGAGAAAAAAGTAGTGCAGAACTGATAAAACTGTTTGAGATTAAATTGGATTTTCCACTACAGAAAGCTGTTTGGAGACAGGTATTCCAACAGCAAGAGACAGTACAAAAAAGTCTCTCAGAGCCTTAATGAGAGTGACGGGGGGGAAAAAAAAAGTGTCTCTGCTCTTTTAGAATGTTTCTCCAAATGCTGTTTTTGTCATAAAATACTTCTGCTTCTTTGCAGAAACTATTTTCTTGTTGTTATTACTTTGCAGTATTTAGCTGAAAGGTTGGAACAAGAAAGCTGTATTATGTCAAAACGTCTTCTGAGCTATTCAGCAAAATGTGACACCAGTTTTGGGTGCAACATATAATAAACTCATTATGCACTGATTCAAAGATCTACATTTACTATAATGAATATGAAATATTAGTGTTCCACTCACAGTAGTGAGAGGTTGGCATTATTAGTGAAGTTACCATAAGAAATATGGGATAGCAATGGGTCTGGCTCCATAGCCTGAGTTCTCTGCAGAAGTTCAGAGCTTCCATCCCTTGTTTCCATCCCTTGCTCCACACTGATCTCCTGGCTGGTCAGGTCCTCCTTCCCTACACCACTGGGGCTGCCTGCAGCCCACAAACCTTCCTCCATGACTGGGCATGTCCCTCCTTCTCTCCTTCCTAGACAGAGACAGCTCACCATGTCCCAAACACAATCACATCCCTTCTGCCTTTCATCTGTATTCCTCTTCACCTTCAAACCTTTCCTCTTCATATTTCTGTCTGCCACCAGGAAGGGTTTCTTACTGTCCCCCCAAAGACAATGTCAGTTCCTCAATGCAACCACCTTCCAGCCCATCCCAGGATCTCTCAGACCTTCACCCCACCACATCTCTGGATACACATGCACTTCCTTCTTCTTCAGGATACTTGTAATCTTCTGTTCCTCTGTGGTGTCACACATCTTTTACTCCATTTATCTTTTATGCTCACAGCTCTTGGATAAAGACAAAAGAAAAACCACAAATCCCCAAACCGTGTCACAAACTGCAGGACAAATCAAAAATTTCCTTTCCTTCTATTCCCAGATCTCTGCAGTCTAGTAAGAGATTGAAGTTTAGACAAATTGAAGATCCCATTGAAGTTGTGAAGTCCCTTACAACCTGAATTATTCTGTGATTCTATGTGAATTTGATCAGCACTGGAGCTGGCAAAAAGGTAGTTGTGGCTCACAGGCAGCTGTGGTTGAAAAAGTGATGTTAACTTTTTTTTTTTTTGCCAGACCAGACAGTTCCAGTATTATTGCATATGCAGAAAAGTTCATTGAACCAGGGAGGTTTCAGCTGAAACACACTCAGCTGAATGAACCATATTTTCTGGTTCAACTTTATCATTTCACAACATACCTCTAAAGTCAAACAGATCAAGGAAAACTTCAGGTCAAAAAATTGTGAGCAGTTTATGTGACTTTCTGAAGTGCAGAAGGATAGCAGGTTGTTGTTGGTCCTACCAATGGAGCAGGTAAAGGGAATCTGTCTTTCCAGGGAAAGCATTTGTGGGCTGAGTTATCAGTTAAATCCAAATACTTCAGGTCCAGTATTGAGGACTCAGAGAGTAAATACAGACTGGCTGTGAAAGCTGCTGGAGAAGGGATTTGTTGTGTAATTCACCAAAGACCAACACAAGTAAGTTCTGACACACTCAAAGTTGTAAACCCAGAACATATATAGATATATATACACACCATTTTTGTGTAATGATTAGTCCCATAACAGACCAGTTTCTCCCAGTAGCACATTCAGGAGCAGGATTAAAACTGTTGGGTTTTGCCTGATGCTCTTTACAGTGGACTTTACAGTGGATTGTGGCTCAATCCATTACAAACCCTGCAGGAGGGACCCGTTTTTGTGGGACATCCCTTCACAAGCAACATCCCACTGTGATGAGCCATGCAAGGTTTGCATCCAAATGGAATTAAAACCAGATACCCCACACTGTCCATTAGTTCTACTTTGTGATTGGATCAAAAAGAAGCTTTTCCCAGTCAACTGCACAATCTTAATTTCAGAATTCCCTAACTCCACTTCAGTATGTGTTTCTAAAATAATTTTGTGTGCCACATAAATTACATAATGTTTAAAAAAAAAAAAAGTTCAGGCTTTTAATGTGTGATAAAGTTTAATAGTTCAACAATTCAGCTATACTCAAACACAGGTGGTTACTGACAACCCCAGTGCAATGCATGCATATCATAATTTACAGAAATCTATTATTTTTTCAGATATTTAAATTATTTACCCAAATTACCTCAACCACTTTTTAAAAAGGAATTATCATCAAAATGCAGAGGAAGAACTTCAATTCATTTTGACTTCCGAGAGAAAGATCCACTCTCTGAAAACAAAAGAAACAGTTGACAATAATTTATGTCAAATTTCTCCTTGACTTCTTGTCAGCTTACGTTCAATAACCACTTTGAATAGAACTAACACATTATTCAGAGTTCTTTTAGGCTTACTAATCTTCAGTATTTCCTGACTTCTGAGTTATTGTTATTACTACCAAAAGATGGATGACAGTAATAAGCAACTCTTTTGGAGGAAGTACTTTGGGAATTTTATTTCCCACTTTCAAATATCATCTATTTGTAGGTTTAAAGAAAAACACTGATATTGAGATTAAAACCCATCTGTAAACTCAATCGAATTATTCTATAGTATATAGATACTGATCAGGAATTGACCTGACACAAGCTGAAGTCAGTAGAAGGCTGTGATTGGTCTTTAGGTCATGCTCTCTAGAAAGTGAAAGGGATCTTAATAAAATTATAGAAAATAAACTACAGTGAGTCAACATCTCTGTATAGGTCTATAGCACACCTTTTGCATATTTTAAGTATGTGAAGCCTTTGCTGGAGGAAACATAAAAGGGTTCCTTGAAGCATTTTTCTGCCCAAACAGAAAGACTGGGCAGAAAGGAAGGAGCAGCAGCTGGAAGCAGTGAGGTACCACACACAGGAGAGTATAATTTAAAAGGTTTTGGGAAAATTGTACTTCAGAATAAGAACAAGAAACTTCTTGGAGACTGACTCAAAACTCTGAGATTGTCCAATACTCCAAATTAAAGATCAGAGGAAAACAGCCATGAATGTGACTCCAAGAGAAACTGTGATTTCTGGGCACCTAAAACTTGATAGAAAACCTACTCACGAAAGTCAGCTCCAAAATCATGGAACAAGTAAACCTCCTCTTTTTTTGTGGATGTTGTTCTGGGTAAAATGAAAAGTAGACAAGGGATGAACAATTTGTGATTACTGAGCAGAAAATATGAGTCAGCATTCAGGGTTATTATATGGATCAACGAAGCAAGAGAAGAGGAACTGAGCCATGATGGTTTGGACATAACTGGAATAAACTGTAGCCAGGAAGGAAGAGAAATACTGAAGAGAAATTTGTCAGGTAAATGTGAAAATAATGGGACTAAGACCCTTTCTAGAAGGACCATTCTTTGATAAACTCAGAATACAGACACAACCTGCCAGCCAATACTGAAGCTTCACCTGCTCTGCCATGCTCTCTAACAACTAAAACAGCCTACTTTGCTCAAGTGTTTTCTACATAATGAAAATGCATATGATAGCAATATATAAACAAAGAATAGAACCAAAAACTTTTTACCTTTTATTTGTCTAAGTGGGTGAAACTCTAAACACAGTAAATCAATTTGAATTTTGCCTGCGCTGTTATTAAATCAACCATTTATCATTTACTGTTATAGTTCTAGCTGGTCAATGAGATGCCTTCAGAAGGTGGAACAGACATAATTTTTCAGGGAATTAGAGTGTAAGATGGCTTGGATACAGCTCACAGTAAGTGTTCAGAACCTGAAATTTGGGAACAGTTCATTTTAATTTGTCACTAAATGGAGGCCACCTGAAAATCTTTTTTTTAACTGAAATGTGTACCTATTGTAACACAGCACAAAGCATGAATGGTCACTGTTGGGAATATAAATTTACCTCTCCATAAGTATTGTGCCTTATCTGGTAAATATTTACTTTTCCTACTGTTAGTCTGCCTAGTGCATGCATTTGCTGAAATAATCACAGAGAGAATAAGCATGCAAACAGGTATCTCACTTGGCTACATGTGGAAGAAGACAGCAGCAAAAATCTTGGAGCCCAAAATAACCAGCTACTGTTAGATCTACAACATTATCACAAAAATGATCAGTTAGAATGAAAATTTACAGCATTCACATGAAATCCTGTTAATTTTACTATTTTATGTCAGTCACAATTAGTAAAGTTTAACAAATTTGTACTATCAGGGATTAGTACAGACAGATTATTTTTTAAGGTCAGTTTCAGAATATGAACTAAACGTTCCTTGATCATGAGATATTTGTATCTCTTGCTGTCATCACACATACAGAAAAAAACCAATAATTTCTTTTTTATAGTAAGCGTGTGCAGGCTTAATATATTCTATGTAATAAGCAGAATTTATAAGCTGTAGAAATAGCAATTTTAATTGTTGCCTAGTAACAGTTACAGTTTTGTAACTGACCTTCAGCTAAAAATAAAGAAAATATTAAAAAGAAAAAATACAAGAAGACAGTATTTCTTTATTTAAAATATAAAATTATTTTTAAATTATGTTGCTACCATTTCTAAAGGTTCATTTTAACTTCTTCCTATAAAATGCCTGGAAGAGTTAAATAATTCCCTTGTTAAGCCATTTCCCACTTCACCATCCAAGCTCAGATTTTATGAAGTGTTGCTAAAATACGACACAGAGGATGAGTCTGTCACCTTGACAGCAAAAGTGTCCTGGTTTCTGCTGGGATAAAGGTAATTTTCTTCCTAGTAGCTGGTACAGTGCTGTGTTTTGGATTTAAAATGAAAATAATGTTGCTAACTCAAGGATGTTTTGGTTATTGCTGGGCAGTGCCTACATAGGATGGAGCAGCTTTGCTGCTCCTCATCCCATCCCAGCAGTGAGGAAGCTGGGGGGTCAGGAAGGTGGGACAGCTGATCCCAGCTGATCCAAGGGATATTCCTGGCCACCACTAAGTGCATGGTGAGCAATTGAACTGTCAATTCCTTGTCTGGTATAGTCTAATTATTTTATCATCATCATTAATTATTATTATCATTATTATCATAATAACCATCATAATTTCCCTTGTCCTATTAAGCTCTCTTTATCTCAACCCACAGATTTTACCCTTTGTTTCCCAGTTGTCCCCCCCATTTCACTGTCAGGATAGGGTGACTGGATGCCTGTGTGGTGCTGAGCTGCCTGCCAGGTTAAACCCCAGCAAAAAGAAAAATTAAAATCTAAAGTGACCTTTTGATGTCTGAGAAACTCCAAAGAATAACATAAAGAATGACCTGTGTGTACTGTGTTTGCTACATGCATATTAAGTTTTGTTTCCACTGTAAATCATATAGGTATAAAATTCACACTCACCAAAAGAAATGAGCAGGTTCTGGGGAAGTTCTTGCTTGTCAGGATCATCTCTGACATGCAGCTGTAGCTGGAAATCCTCTTTTGCGTGACCAAACAAAATGCAGTCACATTTTTATAAGCATAAACAATTTTACATATGGTGCAATCTGACAAAGACAAAATCCCAGACCATAGCTCCTCTTAGTTCCTCAACTATTCAGTTGTAAATATTCCATGATGTTAAAACACATAGCTCGATATGCACAGTTAAAAATTCTTTCCGTGACTGCTGAGTATTTCAGCACTGAAACAGAGGTAGCAAATCTGGGGACCATTTGCAGCAGTCATACATATTGAAGAACATATTTCTCCAGAAAAGGTATTTCCTAGATTTAAAGGTTAACCAGCTATACACCTAAAGGGCATTCCTTAAAGGGTTGTCTGTTTTCAGGTCAGTTCCCTTGTTTAGAAGGTTCAGCTCTAATTGAAGCAGTAAGTTAGCTGATTTTACACATTTGGATGGAAGAGGAAAATGGCTTTTGTGATGAACATCTGCTGTTTTGTTAAAAATGTGTTTAAAGACATTAACAAAAGTGACATTACCAGCTGTTCGAATGTCAAACAGCTTAGTAAAACTGTTTTTTGTCAAATGACAACATATGACACCAAAATCAATTCCAAACCAATAACACTCTCTTAGTTGCAAAACAGGCTGCAATCTAGAAAAAAAATGTTAATTAAAGTACAAATTATACTTTTTTTTTTCCCCTGGAAGAACAGAACACCAGATTTGATGACAAAACTCAACCTCTTTTCTAAATTCATAAAAGGCAGAATATAATTTACAATAAGCCCTCTGATGTATAAATAACACCTTATTCCCATAATACACCCACGACAGCAATAGAACATGACAGGCTGTGCCTTGCAGGGTAATTAAACATGCCCCTGGTGTTTCAAGTACGGTGGCCTTTGGACTTGTAGCTTACAAATCCCCCTCCCTTTTGTGCTGCAATCATCAGGCCAGCACTGCCTGGTGTGTGCTGCTGCTCCAGCACCCCACGCTCCTGTTTGCATCATTTATAATTATCAGATTATTAGAAGGTGACACATTAGCAGCCTTGTCAGCCAGCGTTCCTCTAAGGGAAAGATTATAGTCTTTGTGTGTTTGGGCCAATGGTTTTAATGTTCTCTAAAATATGACTTGGAAGGAAAGTAGAAATAAAATAAATTACTAAAATACAAATGGCATCATTTCTGCCTTAAAGTCAGGCTTCAAGAAAAAGTGGACAAATTTGCCTTCAGTGTCTTAAGCAACCAGTTAAGATCAGATAAAATCCTAAATACTTGTTGGTGCACACATTATTTAAGGGTATACTCTGGATTTTTTTTTTTTATTGGGAGAAAGATGTTTGAGAAATGTTTGGGAAAATGCCTTCCCAAAACATATGGAGAATTGCATGAGAGAGACTCAAGGTAAGCTCAGCCCTCTGAGACAGCTATGCTAAAAAAGGGTTTGGTAGGAGAAGGAGGGAAACAGCTGTGCCTTCTTGTTAACTAAATAAAGGACAAATGCTTTAAATCTTGATTGATGATTTGCAAACTCGCAGCCCTTGAAAAACATGGAAGCTGGAATAGTGCCTTCCAGATGGAATTGCCAGTAGTGCCAAAGTGACTGAGGTACAGAAATCTGGTGACATCCACTGGACTCCATGCTTTGGAACAGAAACCCAGCTTGTTCAGGACACATCATGGAAGATTTCATTTCTGTATTAAGCACAGCCCACTAAAACACCGATTTCTATTAAAACACTTTAAAAATAATGTTATTTTCCATTTTGAAAACCCAAACACATTTCAATACACATTTTTAGGCAGCTGCAGCAAAGAAACAGGATATGTAACATAAGTGTTTGTTGCTGTCCCCTCACACCACAGCATATGGTAGGTGAGTTACAGGCACTTGTGTTCCTGCTGCAGCTCTTGAAAACTAAATTGTTACATTAGAACCTTAGGCATATGCTATTTTCAAGCTGTAAAATACCTGCTTCCTTAAACACACAGATGCCAATAATCCCCATATGTCTTGAGAAGATTTTGAGGCACTTTTAATAATTGATTAGCTCTGTGAAATGCAAATTTGAAAATGTAATGAGAAGAAGAGGAAAGAAATTTCTCACATTTGTCAAAATTAACTGAAGTGTTGAATCCAGCCCCCTTTGCAGGCTGAATTAATGTCCAGCATGTTGGACCAGGTTGTTTCAACCTTTTTCATATATTCAGTTTCACTTCCCCTGCTAGAGGTACCATTGCTCTTTTCTATGGCTGATTAAGTCCTAATTTGGAAATTATGCACATTTGAGAGGATGGGGTGGGCCCAACCCTCTCTCCTTGGTGCCCAGAACAGGAGACACTGTCAGGCAAGTTGACCCTACTTGAGGAAACAAAGAGGAAACCTGTAAGTGGTAAGAGTGGGGGAAAAACAAGCCAGGGAATAACAAAGACTGTACCTGAGGAAAGAAGGAGACAGACTAAAACAAGAAACAAATATCCAGTGGCAGTGGTTCCTGATGAGGGAAGGAATACAACTCTTGCACCAGCACAGGAAGCCCAGAACACAGTTGCCTTGGATTCCCCTTCAAACAGTCCCTGCTGATTCCCTGGGAATTTCAGTAAAAGGGAGAGCTGCCTGCTAGAAACCACAATTATCTGAATGCACTGTCTCTGCAGACCTGTTTGCAAGGCCTCACTTACTTATAAGCAAATCATTATGTACAGTAAATATAAGGGACTGAACTCACACAGTGCAGCCATTTATCTAATGCTCCCACTGCATCCACCTTTGTAATAAGATGCTTTTCTTTCCAGCCATCTGCAGAGCTATGGATTCTCCTCCCCCAACTTCTTGCTTTAGTTTTCTCTAAAACATCACACACACACACAGAAATCAAGACATACATATTCCATAGCAATTCATTAGGATTTCCTAGCTGCTATTATTATTGATTACTAATTGTTTGTCCCTGCTGCAAACAGAATTTATATTCTGCATGTTAAAAGGAGGCACTGCCCAGGAAACTAAGGAAAATGATGCAAAAGGCTGACAATAAACATCAAACACTCAAAACCAAACAAACAAAGACAGCAGCAGACTGATTCCTAAAGTGTAGGATTAATCTGTAAACGTAAAGCTTAACCACTTTGTATGGTTTTATCAGGACACAATCTAATAATAAAATACAACAGCAGGCTGCAATGCTCCTGAGTCTGCCATTTCTTTCCAGCTGTGCAGCAGCATGTTACACTGGTGAAAATTAGAAAGCAATGTAACCTCAGCTGACAGGTTTATTAAGACACAGAAGACATTACACAAGCCCCTTTGACATTATAATCACTAACTCAGTCAGGAGCAGAAACCTACTTGCTACCATTATTGGAAGTAATTGGTAAAAAGAAAAAAAGTAGAAAAAAAGAGGAAAAGAGTAAGCAAACAGTCTTGTAAATGTCATGTTAATTATTTAGTATACAGGTGCTTTCAGGCACATAGATTGCATCCCATCTGTACTTGGGTGTTTTTCAGTGATCAAAAGGAAAGACCCAGTGAAGGAATCTACTGTGACCTTGCTCCCTTATTTCAACTGCTCTTAGCCATGTTAAAGAAACAGTTTGTGCTCACACTGCACCATTGCTACCAGCACAAGTCCCAGCTGGCAAGGGTTTATATTGAAATTATACAAAATTGCTCTAAGCTGAGACTTGGCCCACACAGCCACTACACGTGTCCTTTTTCTATTTTCCCAACTAATCTGGGCTTTAATTGAACTAATATTTTTTATTCGTGTTAGGGAAGGAGAAAGATTTCATGATTTTATGGCTTTCTGGACTTACCTATACGGATTTCTACCCTTGGATTGATGTCAGAAAACATCAATCCAAGAAGTCAAAATTTCTGGAAAACACTTAAGTAGTTGTCAGTCCTTCACCTGTGGGACACCATCTAGTGCAGGCAAGTAAAACCTTTTAAATCCCACATTTAAATCCCTGCTCATTGCCATTCTTCCCATGCCAGCCCACTGCTGAAGCCACCATGGAAGGCTCTGAACGACAGAAAAGCACAATTCCTGCTTTCAGAGTTTGCAATCAACACACAAAGACCAGAAAAAAACCCAGGTCAGTGGCAAGTACAAACTAAACCAAAGACATTAATCTAAATTAAAATGGAGATATGAACTGTCTGCTGAGGAAAAGTCTTACCATCTTTTTATTGGTTGTGCAGCCCTCTTAGAGCTTGGATTGTCTGAAGAGTGTGGTGGAAGACTGTCTAGCTTTTAACCTTTTCTTTCTCTCCTCAGTAGTTTAAGAGATTCAAACACTCTTCATCCAGCTATTCCCACAGCTCTAGAAAACATTTCAAAACAAGACTAGCAGCTACATTTTCAGGAGTGCTCAGACAGTGCTTTTGTCACTGTGATCTGTGTGTGAGCACACATGGAAATGCTGCCCAGAGTACTCTTTTCTGAGAGAACCAGACAGTAATTTAAACAATTTCAGTCTCAACACATATTTGAACTTCTTGTTTTGCTAATTTTTGTTCTGCTTCTCCGGGCAGGACCTCTCTTTCTCCCTGTGTCCTCAGAGAGCCTGGAGCCTCAGGCATGTCCTGTGTAGACCTTTTGAAAGTGCCTCTGGCTCAAATGAGTGTTTCTTTCTGCCCTCAGGCACAACACAGGTATCTGGCATGAACTGCAAAGGACAAAAGCTTTGCTGCTAAGGGGCACAAAGTGCAGGCGCTCATAGTTGCAGTCTCCTCTATGGATTTCTCTAGGACCCAAACATCACTTACAGCCCTGATCCAGTCCCATATGCCAGAGAAATCAGACATTAGTGAGTGCAAAAGGTTGTGAGTTCCTGAGCCCAGAGCTCCTCTGTTAACCTCAAAACAGGGCCACATTCAGTGTGTTACTGCAGGTGCTTGCATGGCTGAAAGGAGATTTGAAAGTTCAGAGCAATTCACGCATTTTAGCTACAAACTTTTCTGAATAACAATAAATGCAAAGCTAAAAAGCATTTACTACACAGGATTTCCCAATTTCCACTAGACTGTGCCACAAGGGTCCATTTAATACAAAGGAATTGCAAAAGGACTTGAATAAGCAGCCTTTTGATACTGAGCAGCCTCTGTAAGCATTAAATGTTCAATATACCTTTCAAATGTGATATAAACACACATGATGACATGACTCAGCTAGCTTTACTTTAAGTAGAAACCATATGAAGGCTTTAGATACTTCCATTTGATAGACATGATAACGTGCACCAAGCCTTGTGCCCTGGGGGGACTTAGTGGATGATTTAATAGTTATAGAAATACTTGTGTTAGGAGAGTCTTTTAATATATTTATTTTGCTCTGAGAGCTTTCTTCTGAAGAATTCTCTGTGAAGACCTCAGGAAAGGTCATATTGCTTGGAATTTTACACATTGTACAGAGAGTCCTCCTGAGAGCTACCTGCACCAGCAGTGAATAAACATTCCTTAGTGCTGCTTGCTCCCACCTTACCTCAGCAGCCTTCGAGGCAAGAGCAGAGCTCTGCTTTCCCTTGCAGGATACATGCCTCTCATTTTAATGACTGTGAGCTGAGACAAGATCTGCTTTTGTTTCATTTCCAGCTGCCTTTTGCCTTTGTCAGAGCTGACAACTTAGAGGAGAATCAAAACACCGAGTAAGAAACCCTTCTGGACCTTATTGCCAAGAGTCTTACAAAATTAATGTTTACAGCTATTTATATGCATTGGGAAATCACTGTTGCCCCTTTGAGTTTACAGGTTTCAAAATGTCTTTTTCTAGGTCTCTGGACATCACCAAAATTTGAGAACTTTTCACAAGTCATGATCTTTACTTTAAAAAAACATACCAGGCCTGATGAGAAATTGATGTTTCTCAACTACCCAGTAAGAGACTGCCCAGTTACCATTCAATGGGTTGATTCATCCTACACAATTCCTACAACATTTTCCAAGCACACAGCTTCCAAACCCACCTATATTACACTGCATTTTCTGCTCCAAATCTATACCAATGCCAGTCATTAATCCAGCAATAGTTTCTATCCAAAACACAGGGCATCCTTTTGTCTGTCTTCTTAGAAGTTACAGCTGATCACTGTGTTAACCCTATCACTTGGACTGTTTTGCAGGCCCAGCTTATTTTCCCAATTAAAAATTCTCTTTTAGTAGTAGTTGTACCTACTGACTATTCAGTTAAAAAAAAAAAGAAAAAGAAAAAGAAAAAAAAGAAAAAAAAAGCAAGAATAAAATAGAATAAAAAAGAACAAAGCTAAATGATTGCACACATTATTCTGTTGCCAATGGAAGAAGCATTTGTGTTCAACTTCTGTACGTCTGTACTCCTTAGCTTCTTGGTAGAATTTGACACAAAGTAATTTGAAATTTTAAAGTCAGAGGGTACTTCTTTAACAACTGATACTTTTCTCTAAGGAAACACTTGGGTTTGAACAGTTATGTTCTTTCATTTCTTTAAAAAAAAACCTGAATTATGTTTTAAAGCTCCTAAGGAAGAGCACCACAAGCCTTGAAGAAATCAAATTGGGAAGACCAGCCTGATGTGCTGAGAATCACCAAACAAACTTTATCAGATGTCCTGCCCTTGGGTACTGCTTGAAAATGTGCCAGGACATTCTGTAACACCAGGTAAAGGCATGTATGTGACCTAAACAGAGAAAAACAGCTTAATCCATTGACCAGGCCAATTCTAGACATTACCTTTCGACAGAAAGGGAAAAGGAATGCACAGATTTAATAAGGAACAGATGTCATTTTCTCTCTAGTAGGAGACTGGCATCAGGGAAACATTTGAAAAATTGTTAAATCAACTTTTGTGGCAGCTCAACATCCTTGAGTTTAGCCAATGTGATCTAAGCCTTCACAATGTGATTTGAAAATCCACAAAGCAACCTGGACTGGAAATTGCAGTGAGAGTAAAAACATAGCTTGTAGGCCTTTAAGTACCAGGTAGAGATTGTTCTTTATGGTTGCATCCTGCAGAGGAGTTGGAAATGAGGGGATTGTGAAAGGAAGCCCTGTCAATCAAATTTTACAATTATTTTTTCAATGGTTTATTTTTACCCCAAAGCAATGCAATTCACCTCAGCAGGAAAAGTGACTGAAAACCTTCAGAAATGTCAAAGACCACTTGGGTACAAGAAAGGTAGGTAAGATGCTGTGTGTGTGCCATTAGGCTGGAAGTCAGGACAGCATCAATACAAGGTGAATGATGGTATGGATGTTGCTTTTTTATCCTTTTATTATTATTATTATTTTTCCCTTTTTTTCTTTTCCCAGTAGTAGAGCCCCAAAAGAGCTATTAGTGAGAAATGCAGGTGAAGTAAAGACAGCCAGAATGATACACTATCAGTGGATTGAAAAATAAAACTGTATTGATTTTATAGACATGCTTAGATTTCTGAGTAGCAGAAATTGCATCTTCATAATGCCTTTAATTTCAAGTGCTGTTCTAACTGTACACAGAAGAATCAGGATACCCTCAGCTAAAGTGCAGCCAGATCTCAGGTCACTGACAGTAACTCTTACAGAGCTTCCAGACCTCACTGAGCAGGGCTGCAGATCTTCAGTACAAGCACCAAAAAAACCCATGGTGTATAATCTTCACTGGATATATTCTTGTGTGGGAAGCTAAGAAAAATATGGTAATTATGGTGCAGAAGGAGGAATATAGATAAAATAGAATGTAATCCTGAAACTTGTAATTTACCCAGGATATCACATTTTATATATAATGTTCAGTAGGCTTAGCAGGAAGAGCAATGCAATCATCAGGAATTAGTGGAATGCAGGAGGTCCTCATTTACTCTACATGACTGAAAGTCCTGGTCAAGCTTTGATTCCTCAACATTCTGCAACAGTTGCCATGTGTGAAAGGCAATTTCTGAGAAAACAAATTGTGAAGAAAGCTAGGGATGTATAGAGCCTAAGATGAAACCCAAGGGACATTTATTCCCTTTCCATTCTGCTGTCTCTAATGATATCCATGCATTCCTCCCATAGACTGGGCTCCACGGCTGCTGCTGAAAAGGATTTACAACGTTCATTTGAACAGCAATATCACAGGATAATTGTTCCATTGGATTGTGGTTAAATATTTACCTGTACTTTGAAACCACAGCCTGAGCAGGAGCTTTCACAGATGTATGAGTTCTCAGCAATTCTTTCAGCCAGCAAGAACGACAGTGTGTTCTCTGTCACAAGGATTAAGATTTCTCTTTCCCATCTCCCCTAATGGTTGGGAAAAATCTTCCTGGTTGTCTCCTCAGCTTTTCTGCTGCACTCTTTCCAAGCAGCATTTACACTTGTCAGAAAGCTGTGCTGTTACTACGCTCTCAAATTTTATCTTGCATAGCCAAAATGCTATGTTAGGCCTATCTGCAAATTTCAGCCCAGTGCACTGCAGCATGTTCATAAAACAGAAGTTCATACACACAAAGCCAACATTAATATGCAGCAGTTGAAAATGGATAATCTCAGTACACTGAATGCCAATGCTGTAAAACTGTGAGATACACTAAACTTGGATATACTGTCCTATTAAATACAAAACTAATGTTACTTTAGTGGTGAAACAGAGCATCGGAATTACCAGAACTGTGTTCCCAGTGTTACAGTGGGAATAATTACAGGGTATTGAATACATTATATAGGGAATTTGACAATGTGAAGCAATGATGTAACAAGGGAAGTATTTCCATACAGTTTCTGCTCTCAATTCCTTTGGGTAACAGTGACAGAAAAAATAAAGAGGGTAAGAGACAGAGAAAGAACACTAAACTCTTTCTAATCACCTTAAGTGTACATTAGAGAATCTGACTGCAACATTAGTGAAATTACACAGCATAGCTCAGATCAGAGGGACTGGATTTAATATACAGAAACCCTTTCACAAGCTGCACTGAGAGTAATATGGTAAGGAACATTGGGCTGGAAATTTGCAGGTTGAAAAAACACACACTGTACAGTTTCATTAAAAGTTTGAGAGCAGCTGATATTCTCAGTAACAAATCTTTCAAGTATCTGCAGCAGCACGACACAAACTAACACAGCCTTAAACTGGTAGCAATTACACAACAGTTTAAATACAATACATGACTGGCCAGGAGAGGGATTACCATTTTCATACACACTCTGGGCAGACTGTCCTGAAGACACCAGGACTAGTTTGGGATATAAATTATTGGAAAACTCAAAGAAGACTTCTGAGAAAACCAGACTAGAAAGAACAAAGCACTAGAAATCTCTCAAAGCAGAATAACAGAACATGAAACCATGCTGATTTACATTGTAGTTCCAAGACCCAGAGAGACACTTGACAACCAAAAGTTACGTGCCAAAAAAGAAGAAACATCTGGGAAGGCAGATGCCATACAGGAAAATATGTGTTTGTGGGTAAGAGATGGGGACTGTGCAGTGGGGGAGAGTGTGTGGATGTGTAACACAGACAAATGCTGTAACCCACATCCACACAAAGGTGTTGGCTAGGCAGAAATTCTGCTATCCAAAACAGTGTACCATAACAGAGCTTAAACTAGGGAAACAGAGGTGTACTATAGGAATTGGAATTAACTAGGTCAGTGCCAAAGCTATCAACCCAGGAAATGTCCAGGTGACCAGCAAGAGGTCAACAGATCAAGTCTGGCAAGGAGGATCCCCAAACTTAGCATCACACCTCTCCGTAACTTTCACCTCTTTCCACAATTATCAATAGGAAGAGAAGCTCTGGGTTTTTCACTGCACAGATGAGAGAAGAGACACACAAAAGGGTACAGCACAAAGATAAATATGTGGAGGTGCAGAATGATGGGCAACAGATAGGAGCAGAACATCAGTAGAAGGAGAGTTTTGTAGGGAAAAGGAAGAATTACAAAGACAAGTGTTCAAAGGAGCTGGAGGCTGTCACACAAGTAGAAAGAGTAGAAACACACAAAGAGCTGAGGAGGCAGCATTCATCTGGAATAAAAGAGCAGGCAATGAGGCATATAGAAGAGACACAAAGAGAAAAGAGGGGCTGGAAGAGGAAGAAGTGTTTGCACACTTTTTCTGGAGGGTGAAGAGGGCTCGTGTGCACACGTGAAGTTCTGCAGCAAATAATGGACTGCTGAAACCAACATCTCCCTCCAAGCCTTTGGTCCACCTTTGGTTTCTAAGACATGCTACAAGGCTGTGCTGTAGTTTCAGGTTAAGGCTGTGAAATAAGAAGAATTGGTCATTAAGATTGAGCAGGATTTTATACTGTGTGGGAGGGTGTTGCTCTGCTGTGATGCACTGTGCAGTGTTTGCATTTACAGGAGTGCCCACAGCAGACAGATGCTTTGTTAAACAAACTGGACATCTTAAAAGTCAAAGGTACATGAATGTGCCAACACGAGGCAAATACTACTGGTGTTTTTGCTAAGAGCAGAAAAAGCCCATTCACAGAGATAAATGTGGTTAACAAAAATAAAGCTAAACTAGGCCAAGATTAAGATTGATACACTGCCTATTTAAGCACCTGCAGAACGAATGCTGAGCTTCATTCTCAAGGGGCAGTGCTCACACCCTTGGCACTCATCAGAACTAGAATCCTGTATTTTATCCCTGTTTGGAAGCAGCCATTTATGGAATCCATTTCTTTAACTCTCAGATCCTTGCCTGTATCTCACCCTTGGCTGAGACCATGGCCCATCCAGCACACAGGCAGTGAAGTGAATGTCTCTTTTTTTCTGTCAATAAAACCAGGGTTAAGCTTCACTCTGCCAGGGTACTCAGAGCTAATATGGACATCCTCAGTCCTCCAAAGCAGGTTATGACCAGAGGTAAAGCTGGCCAAAGCCCAGCTGTTGAATAGTTAGGAACATAAAGACATACAGGCTGATTATTTGAAAAAGGGCTGTCAAGTAACCCTTCTCAGAAAGGGTTAAAGGTCTGGGAAGAACCCAAAGGGATGTGCACATCCATCCATCCTTGTGACCACAGAGAGGTCTCTGCTGAGAGGATGAGGACTGCAGCCAGAGTTCTGTGTCTTTCCTCACCTCTCTTTGTCTTAAAATCCAGAACAGTTCATACATAATAAAGGCTCTCAAATAGTCAGCACTGCTACTTGAGAAAAGAAAATTCTGCCTACCATCCTCCAGAATACCCTCCTACACAGCTTGGGGAAGGGTCATGGCTCTGCACAGTCATTCACTATCTTCCCCAGAACAAAAATGCCCTGAGCAACTGAGGTTGGTGAGAGCACAGACAGGCAGGGAAGATCACAGAGCACCATCTCAAAAAGTAACAGCGAGGACAGATAATGCATCAACTTAACCAGATGTTGTCAGATCAAATCAGAAACACTGCTGCTACCCAGCTGGGAGTTAATGTAGGTCAAGACACTCCATTCCTCTCTTCTATGTGCTCTCCTACACTTGCTATGTAGATAAATGCAAAACAAACAGCACTCTAGAAACAGGATGAAAAGCCAAAAATATTATTCAGATTATGCCACAAGTAGGTAAACCAACAGGAAAGCAATGGTTTTCTGATTTGAGAGATGAAGTATATTCATATGGTTTAAGATTATTTGTTCTGTTTTCAGGGTAAAATTTAATTGCTCTTAGTTGACAGGTTTGAAAGAAACACTACAGTGTATTATGTATTCACAATAAATATAGATATATGACCAATGCAAAGGTTTTCAGTGGAATTTACAGAGGTGATAAAAAAAGTCATACCAGAAATGCAGTGACCAAATCAAATTACAAGGCCTCTCTTGATAGACCATGCACTCAGGTACATATAAATTAATTCACTCTGTAACAAGCCTTTTTTAAAACAAGCACAAGCCAAAACCAGTAGGAGAAGCTTAGCTGCAGTTGTGTTATGCTGTTATCAGTTAAAAGGTCTAATTAAAAAGATATTAATTCTAATTTTTACCTAAAGATAGAAAATATTGTGACACCAGTTCAGGCCAAGTGAAGGAAAATGGTGCATAAAAGTAAGATGCATGGGGAGCTGTTTCTAACAAAGAAAATTTAAAAAAAACCCTCCTGCCTCCCACCAGCAGTGGACTCATCATGAAGCAACCTCAAAGCTTCTGGTTTGCCCAAGTTAAGGACACATTTGCTCTTTTCTCATTTCCTCACCATTGTGTGACTTAAGATGTAGGAGGAAGAACTGCAAGTGCTACAAGTTAGAGCAGAAAGTGCCCACTGCTATCAGAACTTCTGCTTTGTAAATCATCATTGCAAGCATCTGGTAATTCTGCTTCAAACCACCTCAACGGGAACTTTTAAAGCACCAGTATTTGGTAAGTCACATCTTCAGCACTTCAGTTTTGCTGCACCTTTTTCCTCTACAAGCTTCTCTTTCCCCTGAGACATTGCAGCAGCCTCTCTCTTGGGGCAATAACCCTGTTCAGGCAGAATTTGAGAACCTGCAGCCCAACCTTAAGCGATGTCCCTTCAGCTGAGACTCACTGACCGGGCATGTGAGGCAACCAGTTCTAACTCAGAGCAAAGGAAAACACTTCCACTTAAATCATCTTCAATTATTTAAGGCCACCTTGCTGTGATTTGCACTGGAAGAGCCCAGGCAGGCTTATGATTCCCTTTATGAGGAAAGCAGCAGTTCCCAGCTGTGGCTGTGATCTGCCCCAATGTGTATTTCCACATGACTTCACATTTTCAGAAAAGAATGTGAATCCTTCCTCAGCTGTAACACAGAAAGATTGGGACAAGTGGCTTCTCTTCAGGCGAGCTCAAGGGCAGGGTCTCAGCTGAAATTTCTCCACCTGGACCCTGTTGTGATGCCATTTGTTGTATGACACTAGGATCAGTGCGGCTGATGATGGAGTGCAGGGAGGTTCTAGCATCGCTAAATGTACCAAAAACTGTCAGTTTTTATTCCTGGCCAGTAATTTCACCAATCTCTCATGAAACGTGGTGGGAAACAAACAGGTTTTCCTGGAAAAAATTAATTGATGAAAGGGAAAATAGCCCAGTTGAGCTTAAAATTAGATTGGAAGCAGAAGCATTTCAATGGTGAAGGAAAGGGAAGTATTCTAACACCATATGTGTCTAGAAGCTGTAAAAACTCTTAAAGAGAAAAACAAGGAGCCTCTCAGCTGTCTTTTGCAAAATACAAAATATTAGTCTTCACTTACAAAGCACAAAACAGAATTTAAATGATGCACATAGCATAAAAAGAAAAAAAAAATAAGTTCAGAAACCAGAGTCTGGCAGGAGGTTTGAAGTACTCTGTAAACAGCAGGAATAACTGAAAGCGATTTCACCGAGCTATTACCGCAAAAAAACAACAACTTATATCTTAGCATATTATTTTCCAATTAAACCAATTAAACACAAATCCATTTTTGATGGTTAACGGGAGATGGTAAAAATACTCTATAATGGGATACACAAGCTACATTCTGAGGTTTAAAAACCACCCACACTACATAATTTTTGTAATTTATTTTCAAGTAAATATCTCATGAATTTGAAATTCATAGCCTGGGCTGGAAGTTGACAGGAACCATCAAATGATGAGGTACTAAAATTTTTAATTTTTAATTTTAATCAAATTTTCTACCCTAAACATCCAACAGATTTTATGTCTAAAATACCATGTAAAAATGACACTCTTCCCTGGGAGATTTATTACTTCAGAGCACAGACACAAAATCTGATCCTGCAATTGCTCCCACATGAGTAACCTCTGATACAGGTTGGGTCTCAAACGACTTTCTGGCAGGAATCCAGCAACCAGTGAGTCAAAGGTGGTGAACACAGGCACTACCACAACTCACACCACTGTGGGTTGGAGTGTTTATCTCAATTTCTGCAGAATCAGAGCCACAAACATGGGTCCATAACACAGCTATTATTCACTGCTGAACAGTGACAGTGTTGAATTCCCTGCTCACAGGGACAGCAGCAGACAGCCCTCAGTCAGAACCAGAAAACAGAACCTACTGAAAAGCCTTTCCCACATGCAGAGCCTTTAATCCCATATATGAGTATAGCAACTTTTTAGTATAAAATATGGAAAAGGGAAGTAACTCCCCCAGTATAAGATGATGGATATGAGTAAGGGAGATACATGAAACCACCTTGCAGCAGGAAATAGGAGAGAAGGACAAATCTTGCCCAACAGTTTAATATTCTTTCAGTAAGCATGGTTTCAGAAAGGCTCACGAAAGCAAGTCATCAGAAAACAGATTTAAACTGGAAGCAAGATACCAGAATGAGCAAAAGCTGAATAACCCTTTCAAACAGCATCATGAGAACAGGTTCACTGGGGACATGGAGTGGGAGGCAGAGGACAAAACCAGCCTTGGTTTTACTGACACAGCAATTCACCCCAAAATGAAAAGATCTGGAATGTGCACCTCCTCCCCACACTGGCCACTGACAGCCATGAGCAATGGCAATTCTGGAAATTCTGGCTCACTCTGTCTCCACTCCTATGTGTATAAATCTTTCAATATTTCAGGGTATCTCACCACTACAAGTGGTGAGAGTAACTTCTACTCAGCTAGAAGAAATGAAGGCTGTTTTAATAGAAGGGATTCTTTAAAGTGCAAAGCCTTGAACTCCTGATTCCTGCTGTGTCCCTGCTCAGGACGCAGGGCTCTGCTCACCTGACCTTCCTGTGACCACTGTTTTCTCCTCTTATCCGTAGGAAACAATTTTGTAACGACTGCACTCACAAAACCTCCAAAATGGTGCTTCAGCTGTAAAAGAGGTGCTTGCAAAGATTTGTTTCTCAGAGTTTAGCAACAGGTCCACTTGCTGGAAACCTTTGTGCTGAACCCCAGCAGGAAAGCACAGCCCTTGCCTTTGCCTTGCTCCCCGTGGCACTGCAGAGGAGCAGCTTTTAATGCAATGTTTCTTCCAGCACGTTTCTCAGCAGCAGCACTGCCAGGCAGGACGCCGAGGAGCTGGAAAGCAGCGTTGAAAGGTAACGTTGCAGATGACAATCCAATTCCAATTTCAAGCCTCACAGGGTGCTATTACAAACAGCAGGGAAAAATTACAGGAGGTACTCTGGCACCTTTAACTTTTAATAGTCATTTTAATCAGATGATCTTGACATAATTTTCCCACCTGTTTGGTAATCTTATTTGGAAAACGGAATGAACACAAGATCATTTTGCAACATACAGTAACATCCATTTTTTCCAGTACCTGTTTTTCTGAGCTACCTTCCAGGGGAATCTTATCATAAATCAGTATACTCTGAATTGCTGGAATTGACTCTGTTGGCAGCTGGTGCTGATAGCTACAAATGTGAGTCACAGAACTGTAAATTAGAATATAGAGCATCAATGGATTTCTTTAGGCAGAGACTTTTAATAGCATTAAAGGAGTGACTGCATTTATGGCTCAAGTGGTATCTTGAGTTCTTTTCCAGCTTAACTTGTAAAGTCAGTTTAGTGGCAATGAGACTTCAGCAATTTTTTCCCCTAAAATTTATGTTTCCAAAAACAAGAGAAGAAAAAAAAAAAAAAAGCTTCTAGTTCTTACTTGTGCCTCTTCTTGGGGAAGTGAAAAAACAGAATAATCAAACCAAAGCCCTCTTAAATACCCACATCAGGGGTATGGCTACACAGGCTAGGATTTTTATGAAGATTAACATGACATCTTTGAGTCTGTGTCCCTTAACACTTCAGCATAAAGATGATGAAACTATAAATAAAACTTCTGTGTACAGCTTTACCAATAAAAATACTTAGAACAAGTAACAGAGCTTTAGATGAAGTTGCAGTGCAAAATCCCAAGGATGATTTGACATCCCACACATTTGTCTCTCCGCCTTCTGGAGCTATTGATGGGCCAAATGGTATGTTTTATATTTACCAATATTTTTGCCATGACAGCAGGACCTCAGAACCAGGTTTACATGGGGTTTGTGTTTTTATTAGTCCTAGTGAATTTTTTTCTAGATATAAAGCTATTGAGAAATACTTAATTAGAATTAATATTCTTTCTGTGTATACTAAAATAAATTCTCACACATTAGAAGTCAGAAGAAAAATTAAGCCAGATATTTAGATCACACAAAATTGGAAAAAAACCCACAAAACCCAAAAAACCAAACCAAACCAAAAAAACCCAATCACTAAAACTGGCAGATCAGAAATAGTGGGAAAAAGGTTTCTCTGTAACAAAATTTAAATGTTACATTTCAGTCTAAAACTTAAAAAAAATTAAGTAAAGAAGTGCTAACTTTTAAGCAGATGGTTTAAAAGAAACCTTATTCTGAAAATGGAAAATATTTTATTTTAGAAACTGACAAAACTAAATGTTTAAAATTATTTTGTTTTACATGCCAAAATGGAAACATTCACTCATCACCGTTAGTGCCAAATGAAGCTCTGCTCCACTACATCTGTTTCAGGTAACCCAATTGTTTCTATACTCACATCAATCAAAATGTGTACTAAGAGTCTGCATTACAGCAGAACTGTCTGCTGTGAATGCACAGAGAATTAGCTGGGATGTGTCATTATACAGCACAGTAATTCCAACTAATCCTCCCCAAAAACCTTAAAAAAATCAGCAAGAAAAAAAAAAAAGAGTCAATTTTACTTTCTCACTTAAAAAAAAAAAAGTCCCATCATTACATTCACTGACATTCATCTTTTTTTTTAAAAAAATAGATATTTTGAAGCTCCAAACACAGCTGGAATAGGAGAACACTAGAGTAACCATGCTAATACAGATAAGGATTCCTCTGCTCCTGTAGTGATAGAAGTCTGAGTCAAGATTTGCTGTACTCGATGTCCATTTAATGGAATTCAGGTACTTCCCTGGGAACTCAGCCTTCCCAGGCTATCCTGTTCCTTTGGAATTCCTTTCTGGAACTGCCCCATGGAAAAGCACACATGCAGCTCTGAGCCCAATCTGCTGGCCAAGGCAGCTGGAGCTCAAATCAAAAAGATCAATATTTGTTAGATGCCTTTGCTGTGTGGCAGGACTTGTTCATATTAGACCTCTGAATTCCAGAAAAATGTGCAAATTCCAAATGCAGGAACAGTACAATTGTTTTCACAAGATCAGGATGTAGCAATATGTGTATCCTTCCTGTTTTTCAAGTCGTTGCTCCATCTGGGTGAAGGATAGAAAACATAGTGGTAAGAAATTTTTTATAAATTATTACTTGGGAATTTGGAGATGACAAAGATTAGAAATGCTATATTATACTCAGAAGACTAAAATTTAAGGAAAACAAAATTTATCAGATATCAATAAGATGTCTCTAAACTAAAAAACTCTGCTAACATAATTAAAATCTGCCTGAGACTTAATGATTCAGAGGTGATATTTAAATCGTGATTTTATCTCATTTCTCAATTTCTAAAAGTCAAACTTTTCCCTTTATTCAAGATATGTGATAATTTTGGTCTATATCTGCCCCAGAGCTCTTGCTGCCTTTTATTATTATTATTATTATTACTATTATTATTACTAAATAAAAAATGAAAGTTATCATAATTAGTCTGCAGGAAGCAAGTGAATCCAAGACAAGGTCAGAAAAATGTTTTGCTGTCCCAGGGGCACCACAAGAAATGAAATGGTAGGAATTCTGAACCACTTCCCTGTTCTCTCTATGCCTGTTTACAGATGATAAAATAAAGATTTCTCAGTCACTCACATACAGAAATCACACAAGGAAATGCATAAGGGACAAAGCCCTTAATTCTGTCACACCAGATTCACGTTATTACACATTTAGCCCCAGTTTCTTATTATTTTTTAAAGTAAGAAAGAAATAAAGATGGATCAAATTATAGATATAATGCAAAAAGACAATCAAAAGATGCTAAAGTTGTGCTAAAAGGCTGTCCTTTGAGAACTGAAGTGCATAACTTTGTAATTAGACTTTGGATGAGAGGACTATCATGTCTTAGTCTATTGTTGTTCTTATCAGTGGTCTCTGGAGACTGTGGACAACATCCAGTAATGACTGCAGAATTTGATCATGTTTCTAAATTAATTGCGCTGTGGCCTTTGGGAGTATGCAGTCATATCCAGTGGAGAGGAAGGGAATAATATTGTATCGTGCCAAATAACCCCAAATAGTCATTGTACTCAGCCTAGGCTGTGATCTAAATCAACTCAATTTACATAACCAAGTTGAACATATTAATTTACATAATCAGGTCTAAGTACAGAAAAGGTATGGAACTGCAGCACTAACATACATTTCTCATTCAGGATTTGCAGTCTATTAGTGGTATTCAAATGACCTGAAGTTTTAAAAATTTCTACACAGTGATAACATGTCAAAGAAAGGGATTTACTTGGCTGAATAAGGCGGGGTTGGAAGAAAGATTAAAGAAAAGCAAACATTACAATTTTATTTTTTTTTTAATTCCTGAATGCCTGACCTGTCAGGACCTAATGAAAAGGCACCTCAACATCTGTGACAACTCCAAATGATTCTTACAAGGAACCAAGCTGCTGTGGAAACCCCAAACATAAAACCCACAAATATATTCAGCACTTTTAAGTAAAAAAATAGGAAAGGGCTTTAGAGATGTTGCAGTATTGAGCCACCCAAATGCTCATACCCATCAAAGCCTCACAGATTTCTAACTAAAGAACCAACTGTTTCTTCCAGAAAGTGAGAAAAAAATGCTGTGGATTGGCATTTAGCAGAATGTGTCCTTTAGCACTGTTGAAGATACTGTAACCTCCCTCATTGTGTACAAAGCCACCCCAATATTCAGGCTACTATTGCCATGTGCCCTGGTTGCAGGTGGTGGCAGTGGGACAGGAGTGGCTCAGATCCAAGGGCTGTCCTGCCTGAGGGGATGAATGGATTGAGCACAAACCTGGGCTTTCATCAGCCCCCATGAGACTCTGGCACAGCTGACATCGACCTGCTGGGTTTGGACACTGCCCCCAGCACTGATGGGTGCATTTCACTTGTAATTCCTACAATTCTTGGGCTAGGACACTTCTCCCTGTGCTCACCGACCCACCCTTGGACCAAGGCCAGCACAGAAGTGTCACAGCTCCCTCCATCCTGTGCACACACTGCAGTTCTTACCCCATTGTGGTGCTCCAGGAGTTTACCTGGGCTCCCTAGTTCTCACCAAGGACTGACAGCACTCAACAGATAAACTCATTTCACCCAAGTAGTACTTCAGAGAAGCTCTAAAATTCTTCTCTGGCAGCTGTGCCTCCTCTTGCCGAGCATGAACCCATGGTGGAGCAGCTGCTTGGGCATTTGTGCATCATCTGCCTGGGCCACATGTCCAGCCCAGGGCATCTGAGCCCTCTCAATCAGCACTTTGTCACTGCATTTCTGGGCTCCTTCTCATCTTAGCTGTAGGGCACCCCAGGAGATGGCAAAAATTGATTACACTTCAAGTAATTTCTGGAAAATACGTGGCTGTTTAAAATGTGAGTGTTTCCATTTTGCAGTATTTTCATTAGGGATAAAACAAAACAAACAAACAAAAAAACCAAAACCAAACAAAAAAACCACAAAACAAAAAACAAAACAAAAAAACCCCACCCAGAAACAAAGTGAAAAAGAAATTTGCAGCCCCACAAATAAAAACTGATTCACTTATAGAGTTTCTAACATTTCCATTCTGGCACTGCCTTTGAAAGCCAGTTTCAAACAACCCCTGCCTACCAAATTGCAGAGGAATTATTCTCAATTACAGCCCTCCATCTGTTAAAAAGTATAGTCAGTGATGAGTGCTGACCTCTCCTGTGACAGGTCAAATGGATGAAAAATTCTGACAGCTGCTCAGTTTTGAAGTTCCAGGGGGAAGCAGACAGAGAAGGAAGGAGAGAAATAAGGTTCCTTTGTTCAATTTATTTCAGTCTTTTTTTGTGAAAGTAAAACCACATTTGCTTTCTCTCTAGTGAATAAATTGCACGTGACAATGCAATTTTCTTTAAAGTCATTAACTTAATGTTTTAATTTTGGTATCATTTGCAGAAATCTTCATCTAATCAACCACTTCAGCCTTTGTTTCCTTGTTCTGGACAGTTCTGCTGAGCAGCACAACTTTGCTCCCCTCTCTGTTCCAGCACCTTTATAATAGGTTGCATATAAATCTGATAGGATTCAGCAAAGTCACGCTGCTGGGAGAGACCTATTGCTGGGGACACCTTGCCAAGCTACAAAGAAATCACTGAGAACACTCTTTCAGAGCAGATCTGGGTTAATTAAACTTAACTGCATGAAGAGAGTCTCCTTTAAAAACTGTGTGACATTTACCTGTGCCTACTCCCTCCAATAAATGGGTTTCTGTGATGGAAGAGACACTGACCTAATGAAAGGTAAACACAAATCAGTCTCGTTGAAGACTGATTTTACAAAGTCTGTATACGACTATATCCACGAGGTAGAGCTGTTAATTAGGAGTGGGAACTACTTACATAGCTGGGCTGCCACTTCTAAGGATTTAAAAAAGATTAAAAGGACCAAAGAAAGAAGTGTCCCCTCAGGAGCACTTCCAGCCCACATTTAGGTCAGCTCATGACTGATCCTTCGGTGATACCAGATGTGTTTTATTAGAGAATGAGGTCTTCTGCTCCCAGAAGAAATGCAGTTATTGAAGCTCACTGGAAAGAGCAAAACCTGGCTGGTGCAGCCTGGACAGGCTAAAGAAAACAAGAAAGCAACTTTTTCAATAACCGTGAAAGTCTTGCAGAAAATACCGATATTCACGTTCATCTGCTACTCTGCTCATTTTTTGTACAGCTAAAGTAAACAGGAAAAGGAGGTCTAGAGCTATTAAATAATTTCTTCCTGAGACCATTGTCTAAACAGGAGAAAAAAATAAAAATCAAGCAGAAAACCTGTAACTTCATAATGTCAAAATATATTTAATGTGGGGATTTTTTAAAATTAAATACAAAGCAAAGAAACAACCAAATGATCTGTTATGACACCACATATTTTTATTCCAGGTTAACCTGAGCTGTCCCTTCAAGTTATACTGAATGATTTCCAGGTTAGGATACATGTGTGATGATGGAACTTGCTTAATTAAATCAGACTGATCTCAGAAGAAAATGTTATTCTGGAATAAAAATTCAAATGATTTATTTATAGCATGTCAAATCTAAGGAATATTTTCCTACAGCTGTGCATGCTAACTATAGAAACATATTTTTCATTGACCATTTTGAGCAGCAGATGAGTTCTTTGTATGAAAAAAAGAGAAAACACAAATTCAGTTTGTACCTTTGCCTGAAGTGGCATGAAACCATTTGGTTGTTGTTTCTGTCTCTTAATTGTGGGACAAACTTTGGCTTTTGTTACTCACAGCTTAAGACACGAGCAACCCCACCAGCCCAGTGGGACAATTCCACCCCCGATGGTGGTCCTTGAGGGCTCCTTCTGCCTTATTCTTTTATACACATTACTCTCTTACACTTGCAGGCATTTTCTTAATTTCTTGATTCCCTGTTATTGTTCTTTCCTGCAGTCTCACTGCTTTTCAATATCCTGTGAGCACCAGAGCTGAGTATGGCACTGGCCTCTCTGATGTGATGAGTGAGACAGCGAAAGGCTTTGGAGAAGACAATTTCAACAGCTCTGCTGAGAGCAAAGATTGCTTTAAATTCATCAAAACAAAAGGTGCTGTGGTCATAAAAACTGCTCTGTGTCCCCTGCAATAACAGGTTAATATTTTAAAACTGAATTCTAGATATCAGTTCCCCAGAAAACTTACTTTAAAAAAATAAATGAGCCTGTTTCACTTGAAGTGCAATGCACATGTAGGAACTGGAGAGATGCCATGGCAGGTGTCTAATGCAGCAACACCAGGGGAAGGCCAGGCAAGCCCTGGTGATTGAGTAGGTGATTGTTCTTGCATCTCCCTGCAATATTACAGATGCAGGATCTCACTGCAGGGACAGGTGGGGGCTGAGGAGTCAATCTGAGGACCAAAATTTGGCACCAAAAAATCAGACATGAAGACTTGGTGTTCTTCATTCCCATGGTGATTTGTGAACTCTCAAGACTGGGGAACTTGCAACTGTAGGCGGTTTTCAGCTACATTTTGACCACAACTCCTTACAGACTTTATTGTTGAAGCCTGAAAGATGGATTTTTTTTCCAGGTCTTACCTATTACCTGGCACTTCTGAAAGATTTCCACCACTTTCCCTAGAAAGAATGAGCAAAGCAACCATAGCACAACCTCTGGCATGCTTCCCAACCCACCTTCAGCTGTTGAGATGCTGTCCTGACCAAGGCTAGCAGAATATGACCTGCATTTCACCCAGTCATTGACAATAAAAGACAATAATTATCTCGATCATAATTGCAATTCTAATAATCTGACAAGAGACATAGCTCAGAATATACTCAGGAGAGCTTTATCAATTAAAGTCACCTCCTCAGTTACTATTGCAACTCCTACAAGGTCTGCAGCTCTTTTCAGCTTTGCTATCTTGGGTGGTGATAAATACACTTTTATGACTTTCCAGATGTTAGTGTACAAAGTCTCTTTCATTATTCATGCTCCATAAACCCATACGAAGAGCTGGGCACAGATCAAGCACATGGGAAACCCAATTCCACCTATCTCACCATATTTTAGATGCAATTTAGCAACAGCATGCTCAGTGCCCTTACTTATGAAGGTTATCTACCTTAGAAATATATAAAGCCTCTGCTTGTCCTTTTACAGAAGTTTTTCACTATTGAAGCTTGAAACACATCGTGATAGCATAAGTCACACAAACAGCAAGGGACACAACAAAGCCTGATTTAACTGACAATCTCTGCTTTGAAGGTAAAACTGCCCAAGGAGCTAAGACCCAGAAGCTGACCTGAAGGCTCATCTAACAACATTTTGTGTTGTTAAACATGAAGGAGTCAAAGACTTAAAGAGCCCAGGAAGAATCATGCAACCATGGTTTCAGTTCTCCTTTTTTAACAGGATTTTTAGAGGTTTATTTTGCACTTTTTGGGAGACTGAGGATCTTAGTTTAAACCATTTCTTAGCCACATTTGACCACATTACACCATGAGCCTTCAAAATGAAATACCAGGCTTTTGCTAGTCAACTAAGAAATGCTACCAAATCATCTGTTTTATATTGATGTTGGCAAAGATGAAAAATACTTCACAAAATAAAAATCTATGTTCAAATTTTACATGTTAGCAGCATGATCTTCTTTCTGCTGATAAATTCCAGCCTCTGGGATCAGAAATCCCCAAACCAGTAGTGAGCAATGAGCAGAACAGCAGAGGAAACTTCAGATTCAAATCAGTCTCCGTCCCATTGAAAGGTCTCAGTGAAAAGCAACATCTCCAATTCCTCTGATTCCTCCTCACGAGGGGCAGAGGACACAAATCAATCATAAGTGACACAGGACATGCAACCTCCCCAGGGAAGCAAGGGACATTCTGAGAGAGCCAGAGAGCTCTGAAGACAAGGACTACACCAAACCAGCCAAGATCCACAGGCTGGGGTTTACCTGTTTCACTCTGGAAGATGCTGGCAAGCAAACCGAAGGGCACAAGACTTATGAGAGAAAGAACTCAGAAAGCAGAGTTCTAGTGGCAGAATATTCTTTTCTTTCTTGCTTGATAAAGGGTGGAGGCAAGAGGAATTCCTCCATCTTAATTCATAGTGTCCCTTTCCCTTTGTGCAGAAATAGAGTGCAGGGAGTGTTCTGCCATAAGCAGTAGAAATTGAACCAAAATCCTAAACCGTATGTTTTTGTATGTAGGTGGCTGCTACCTTTTTTAATCATAGCATTTCTTTGCCAAGAGATCATTTACAACATATGTATCAAATCAACACTTTCACAGAGCCAACTGTGAAGGGAAAAAAAAAAAAAAAGTTTTCTCTCATTCCTTTAAGGGACAAAACCAGAATATAATCATTGCAACCCTTTCCCAGCACCCTTCCAGCCCTCTCCTCATCCACAGACTGGGCAGTCCAGCTCAAAGGAGAGTGCTCCTCCCAACTTTCTGGACCCAAAAACTCAGAGAAGCAAATGCCCAGTGACAGCCAGTGTGATACCTGGCTCTCCATCCTCAGCTTGATGAGTTTACAGTGGGGAATTCATGGTTCTGTCCTCCCTCTGTTGCTGACCAATCCCCTGTCCCAGGCAAGGGAAATTGGGGTCAGGGCTCTCTGGGACACACCTTTGTGCTCTGCACACTCTGGGAAAGCATAACAAGGTCATTCACACCCCTTGTTATGGGGAGGGCTGGATTTGCACCAACAAAACAAAAATCCAGTGTTATATGAAAGAGTTCACTTTGCCTTTTATACTAAACCAAGGTAAAATGGCTTTAATTTACCCCAGACATCCTTCCAGTCCTCACCTTTCCTTACAATCCTCAGCTGCAGAAACACTGAACTATCTTCTGACCACTTCTAACAATTCCTTGGAAGTGATAAGCATAAAGCTAAAAGTGACAAAAAGTTTAGATGATTTCAAGAAAGTTTATTATGAAAAGCTCTGAGCTTATGACAAACAGGAATTTCACAATTCATTCGCTGAAATTAGGACCAACACAAAAGTGTAAGAAATTCTTGAGAAAGCATGAAGTGATTGTACATCCACATTTGTCATTCTATAAAATCACTTCTAAGAAATCCTTCCTGCCTTTCCTGATGATGGATATAACAGATTTATAATTTGCCTCAGAGGCAAAGAAGAAATTATAAATGCATTAATTCATGCAAACTGAAATCTGGGATATATCTGTTTTGGTTTGTTCTATTATTAAAATAAGAAAGCTAAAACAAGATGAAAATTTGGTAGGAAACATAATCCTGAAAGTCCTAAGGTCCACTACAACGCTTGGACTAAATTCAAATACATTTTATCCAAAGTACGGCACCAACTTCCATCAAAAAATTATATGTATAGTCACAAATGGTTATTGTAAAATCTTTATTAACCTAAGTGCATATAAAAATTGTGAATTCTTAATACAAAGCAGTATTTGACTTTTAAATTTCATTTTAAGCTTGCCCTGTTCACTTGGAATGTGATTACAGAGTAAATTAAAAAGTAATCACATGTGAATTACATTTCCTCATGAATGTAATGACTTCAGGAGACTGATTAATGTTAAGCAGTGCCTGTCCTACCTCATGCATACCTTCCCAGGTGAGATGTGCAAGATAGCTGTCGTGAGTTGATTTAATTTCCTTTCTCTGGTAGTCCAGTGAGAAATGTTGAACAGAAACCAATTCAGCACGTTCATTAGATCTGTATATGTTCACTTCTTTTGTCCACCCAAGCACCATCTGCAAAATGCTATCAGTGTCAGCTTATGATTGTGAGCAAGACCCCAGAGACTTTGCTCATCCTGCACACTGCATTCGAGCCAGGAAAACTCTTTACATTTAGATAGAACAACTCAGCTGCTGCATGGAGCAAGAGATACATATGTGTCAGCATATTAAAGCCTGATGAAAAAGAATATCTTGTCAATAAACTAAACTGTCTAGGAAAATACACACTCAAATATATATACACCCCTCTAAAAAGCTGCACATAACTCAGAACGTGCCTAAAACATTTTCATTAAAAATATTTTTAAATGGATGTAGGTATTATATTAAAAATCATTAAATTTATGGGAATAATTTATTATCAATGCATAAAACAAATGGCACAAAATTCTGTCTCTAACTCAATAGCTATACAATGGTTCAGTTCAAAATTTGTTTCCCAAGTATTATTTTAAATTTAAATAAGAAACAGAAAGGATATTAGCCTTATTCTCAGTTTTGGATCAGTTCACCTTACATCTCATCTTTTCCAGGGAAAGACTCATATCCCTCTTTTATTCTTGACTTTAATAATAAATAGGAATCCACTTAATATCACAGCTCAAGTGAGTCACAAGAAATAAACCCAAATTTCAGCACAAGTTTGTATGTTTCTACCAATGGTTTCTATTTATAGAATCATATTTCTGGACCCCTTTGTAAGAAAACATTCCACAAGTTACAGAGAACCAGCAGGATGTTTAATGCATAGGAGAAGAGGTAAATGCAGAACGTCTCTGAAGCCAGGAAAGGAAAATGCATCCAAAGGAACCAACCCTACATGACTCAGCAGTGGTCTCAAAGATGCTTTTCCAGTCTTAGATGCCTTGAAAGTCAATAATGAAAGCGAGATGAATATAGGAACACCAGCATTTACAAAATAAATCTCTCAGTTTTCACCCAGACAGAAGAAAAATTAAATTAAAAAAGTATAGACCCAGCAACGATTTTAGCTGTATTAATTTTGCAGCTTAATTCAGCCTTGTAAATACTAAAGACAAAAGCATAGTCTAATTGTTCCAGAGCCAGTTCATCTCTGATGGCAAGAGGACTGTTCTGAATTCTAAGTGTGCTTTTTAGTGGCACCATGAGAATAAATTCCACTATATTAACAAGGCTTTTTGCAATTATATATTCATATGTACCTATATTCATTTTCATCACCTTATGTTGTCACTTTCCATTATTTCTGCATCCTCAGCAGCAAGACTTTGTTTCTCACTGATTTTCCTCCCCATTCCAAGCCTGCTTCTTCTCCTCTTAGAAGTGCTTCTAACACAGCACAGCCCAATGCTTCTCCTGCCTTTCCCATCTGGTTTGAGCCCAGGTGGAGCACCCTCTCACACACTCATTTTACAGCTGGTCCAGCTCCAATTCTCTTCCACCATCCAGCCGTGTCCAAACAGATCACATTTTAGACATACTAGATAAAAATTGCTCCATTTCAAACTCCATCTCTATTCTGATGCAGAAAAAAACCTCAGCAATCTGGACTATCTCCTGGTAGGAAAAAAAAATCCCTGCGAGTAATAACTTTAATTTAATCTATATGTGAAACTTCAAAATATCTAAACATCTTCCTAAAAAGAAAAGGTCACCAGTAGCAAGGGACAACATCACTGTGTGACTATTAATACAACTCTGTTTTCAAAGGGGAGCCTTTCCATGTTGTGCAATGTCATGCTCCTTCTTCAGCCCATGGGATTATTGCTTTAAACTTTCCTCTTGACACCCAGCACTCCAGTTTCCCTTCATGAGAAGGGCACTCAGTCACCAAACACCATTTTTCACAAAGCATATGATGGTGCTCTCCTCCTGTTTCTTTCTGTTTCACTGGACGTTAGAATCTCAGGAGACTATTCATAAAGACAGCAAGAGACACTTCTGCCTCAACTATCATTCTGTTTCTTAAATAATAACTGGAAATAAATTGACATTAATTTACCTTTTCAGAGTTGTATGGAAGACGTTGCTTGCAAACAGCAGCCATGGTTGACTGATTACAGATAGGCAATTAATTTGGAAAAAGGATACTGTAAAATAGGAATCCACTATCATCTCAGTAGGTGTCACTGCAGTCAGAAGAACATCGCAGAAAACAAATGCAAAATATTTAGATGGCACTGGCATCACCTGTCCTGCTCAAAGGAAATATTTTTTCTATTTACCTGGCCTCTTCCAGTTTTAAACATATCTTTAATCACAAACATTCAATTCATAGCTTTAGTTCTTTACTGTAATAAAGATTCAGAGGGCAAGCACAATATTTCTCTGCCCAGAAGGAGCCTCCTGCAGCACACACTGCTTGTAATGACTATAACCATTGAGACATTTTTCTGCAAAATGTGTTTCCTGAATTATAAATGAAAATAAAATGAAACATCTAGCTTGACACAGGTTACTCCAGTATGCTCCTACTGCCATTTTTCAAGGCAGGATGTTTTCACAAGCAATGCAGTGAAGAGGACAGAATGTTAGTGTGGATGAGAGGATGCCTGAGTCTATTTGAGTTCTGCCATTCATTTGCCATCTTCTCCAAATGACATCTTACCTCCGTGCCCCGTTCTCCTGCCATATTTGCTGCTTATTCTTACTTAGCTTTCAGTCTACTCTAAATCACTTCTTTTGTGTTTGCACAGCCTGTAACTTGATGGAGTTCTTTGGTTGATACCAGAGAGTGGGGCTGCAGCTCTGATGCAGAGGTGCTGTCCTGTGCCACATTGTCCCACGCTGGCTCTGTCCCTCGGCACCAGCAAACTGGACACTGCCCACTTCAGCCAGCATGGCTTGGGCCAGTCCTGTTTCTTACTGACCTACTGTTTCTGCTTCTTCACAGATCATATGATGTTCATAAAGAAAAAAAACCAAACCAAAAACACCTTGATAAACTCAGCATTTCTCTACTATCAGCACCTAATCCACATAATATAAAAGTACCAGGATTTCAATATTAACTGGTGTGGCATGGCTGAGGTGGATATGGCAGCTAAGGGTAGTGCCCATATGCACTTTTACAGACATATAACAGCTTTTTTCTGTAACAAGCTATGCACTGCATAACTAGTAGCCACTGGAATGTGCCACTTAAGAAATCAAAAGGCAGCCTAAGGAAAGCTTCTAGAATAGAAAAGCTAAAATTTTATCAAGTGTTCTACTAACTGTTTCCCATTCAGTTTTGAAAGGGACCAAAGCAGAGACAGAATTTTAGAACATGTATTTACAAGGGACACATTTCTGAAGCCATCTCCTCTCAAATTAGGCAGTAGCACAAAGAAAGGGGAACAAAAAAGCCCAGCTCATATCAGGGTATCATCACCTTTCTGAGTTACCACAAAGAATGAGCATTTCTAATACATAAATATTCTCCAGCTTACTTGATATTACTGTCTTCCTACTGAAGAACTGCCCAGCTTCCAGCACCTTCCACTGCAGAAGGTTCCTCCTGCCCCACAAAAACACAGATCAGCTACAGAGTGAGCATGAGACCTGAGAGGCAATTTTTGCCTCCTGACAACTTCCAAAAGATCCCATCCCTGGTGCTCTTTTCCTCAAAGCCTGGAAACACAGGTTCATGGCCAAAAGAGCAAAGAGGCATTCTTTGATTCCATGGATTTGCAGCTTGACATGCCAGAAGACAAATTACCCCAATGAAGCTTTGTGAGGAGGCTGAAGGAGCTAAAGGGAGCCAGTACCTCCCCAGAAAAGCCACTGGCACACGTGGCTGGAACATGGCAGAGTGGCAATTAAAGTCTCCTAAACAAAGTCAGCTTAGAAACACCCCAAGGGATGTGCAAAACTGTTCATCTGAACACACTGCACTTTGAAAAACTTGTTTGACTGCTACCAAGAGACAACAGGAAACCACCATACCTTTAATAGTCTATGCCCCATGTGTAGAACAAATGTATTAAGCAGTCAACATACTAAAATAAAGGGAAATTAAAAAAAAATAGAAAAAAAGGACCAGAACACCCATTTAGGATGCAGAAAACCTAGCTTCAAATCCCTTTGCTGTTTCTCTCAGTAGTTTGAACCTGGTTCATGCCAAAGGAATGCCCTAAGAACTTAGTAACTTTGAAGTGCAGCAGATTACTTCCATTTGTATTTTGTAAAATCTCTCAAAAGGTCTTTCATTCCACTGAAAATGAAGCTGATTTCACAGTCTTGTGTTTTTGTGCACCTTGGAACTGGAGTCTTCCTGCCAGCCATATTAACATTCTATATGGCTTCATTCAAGAATAAATGAAATTACCTCAAGCTTCTCAAAAAACTTGAGAATAATTTGGGATTAATTTTCCCAGTAGCCTTGATCTGAAATACTCAAATATGGTTTGATTTATTAAAGTGCTAAGTAAATATTTCTTTAATAACTGAATTTATCTCAGCATTCTGCTTTTATCACCTATTGTAAGAAGTTGAGCTACTTCTTGCAAACAGCGATTTTCAACAAAGAAGTAAAGACATCAGTTAAATCTCCAGTAGTTACAACAGAATAGTCAATTTAATGGATTGGTATTTTTTCTGACTTTTGCAGTTAGGCCTCTGGCTTTATTCATACTAAAGGGCAGCAATGAGAGGCATAACAGTAATTGCTCCAAGTGGCACCACAACCTTTAGGCATCATTAAGAAATCCAGCCAGCATTTTGGAATATAGAAATTATACCCTCACACTCTGTAATTTTAAAGACAATTGGCTGAAATAACAATTCACATCTTGTGTCCTTTGTCTTACCAATAAAATAAATAAAACATACTCTACTACTAAGGGTAATAAGAGGTACATTTTCCTTTTGACACAGATATAAAACTGTCATTAATATGTTATAAGGGAAGATTATAGTCCTAAATGTGGCTATCCATTCAACTTCTGAGGTGTCAAATTAATCTTTGCTTACATGGACTAGGCACAGGATGAAAATTCATGCCTCTGTAAAATGACACTGCAAAACCCCTGCAATAGTGAATTTCCATTGTTGAGAACATGTGCCCCATTGCTGCCATGAATCTCCTGTGCAAGAGTCAGATATTTCCATGACAATTGACAATATAGCCCCCTAAATCTGTAAGCAAGGAGGATAAAGTGGTGCAAGTGCTATCTTGGTTGGCTGAATTTTATCTACCAAGTACAAATTACACATATAGTGTATATTATGCATCTTTATGTTCAGAGTTACTAATTCATGATCCAGATGGTTAATAATGACACAGAACTCGGACTGCATTACAAGCCACACAGCAGATTACAAATCTGTTTGACTGCTCGAGACATAGACCTAATCTTCACCTCTCAATGGGAATGGATTCAAATTGGACTGCCTAATTTTAAGATTAAAAATGAAATAAAGACTAAATTTAATAACATTCACAGTATTTAAACAAAGATTGCCAGCTGACACCTTTTAGGGAAAAAGCTCAAATTAATTATGTCAGCTTTCTTTTGTACAGTTACGTGTTCCAGTGATAAGAGGGGTGGCAGATTTGCTTTAAAAGTCAACTACAGTTCGGAGGACCCAAGCAGAACATTGTATTACAGGCTCAAAATGAAAACAAATACAGAGATTGCTCAGCACAATTAATTTTCAGAGCTTCCAACCATGGCCATGTAACCCCAATTCTTCTGTAAACACATTGTAAATTACAGGGATTCAGGAAGCAAGTAAAGAAAGATGAAAGGATGATGCTTTCTCACAAAAAGCTTCAAACAACTGCACTGCTCCACTAGGCCTTGCTTACTATCAGAAACTTGGACTGTTCTGACAGGGTTTATTGGTAGCTCAATGAAAATAAATAAAACTCCACTGTACCTCTACAGTATGTGTTTTTAAAAATGACATTTTCCCTATAAGGAGGAGAGTAGTGTTATCAAACAACACCCCCAAGGTTTTAAGCCTGTGTGACTCCATCCAAAGGATTGCACCTCTTGGTTAAAAAGTGCACTCATAAATGCACTGCATCAGAAATCTGGGAGAGGTGTTTTGGTATTGAAGTTCTTGCTGCCAGCACATGGCCTTTTGACAGTTTTCAACAGTGTTTGTGAAATGGGCCCCAGAGAGGCCAGTCCTGGGGAGCCCCATGCAGCATCCAGGGGTGTTCACAGAGGCACCACCAGCTGGAAAGACCTCAGGAACAAGGGGCTTGCACAATCTCCCACCTCCATAGCCATCTGGACAGTCTGGCAGAAGCTCCTGAAATGAGTAACTCGTACCAGCTATTCATCAATTTGCTTTACTTTGTTCAGTATTCTTCATCTTACAGCGGTGCAGCTGCTAAATCTTTCTCTGATTTTGGTATGGTTGATCTGATGTTCATCCAGAGCTGTTGTGGGCCATTCCTCTAGAAACAGAAACCTCTGTGAATAAAACTCATTGTGGCTATTTCCATCTCAACATGCCTGGTTGTTAAGAAATGACTCAAAGTCATCTCTTTACATGGAAATGTCACAATTTAATTTTCTCCACACCTGTCAGGTCCAGAAAGACTTTTAGAAATTTCTGCTCAAGTGGTGAAAAACTCAAGCTAAGATTTGGTGTGTTGGAAAACACTGTACCTTAAATTAGTCCCTGACCTGAGTTTCATTATTACATTTGAGCAGTGAAATCCTTCACTTGGCTGGGAATGATGAAATCTCTGTGGCATGCAGATATTTTAAAGAGCAATCTGACACAGTCTGCTACCAGACAGAAAGTTGGAGAGCATCCAGTGAGACAGGATATATACAGAATCTACCATGTGTGCATCAAGAGGGCATACAGAAAAGCAGAGGTGTGTGCTATCTATAAATACCTGTATGTATACCAACACACACATGCAGAGGCTGCTAAATAATAACTGCTAAAATTATACATTCAAAGAGTATAGATTCCATCTGATCAATCATTCATGACATATTTACCCTTAATCTGCATAAAGGACACAAAGATAAAGTCAAATATGTCACTGTGAAGATATACTAAATCTAAGAAATTCAGAGTGCTTTGGGCTAAACCCCATTATTATTACTTTAATCACATTCTTATAGGGTAAGTGATATAAATGTGTGCCAGTGCTAGAAACCTGACCAGCTTCTTTTGATGTCTTGCCCAGCATGAAGTGAACCAAAGATGCCCTGGAATCACACAACTTTATTTGTAAATTCACTTTTAAAAATTTGATAGAAGCCTAAAGTGAAATTCAAAATCTGAAAGGGTGTTGCAAAAGCCTGTTAATACCTAAATCCATTGAAATAAGTTATCTAAGGCAGAAAGGGCACAGAAACTACAATCTTCACTTCTTTTAACTTGAACTGCTAGGGAACTTTCTCCGTTGGTCCTTTTCAGAGATTTCAAAGTGCCTTGAAAACTGAAATAAGGAAATATTTAATTAATTAAATCATTAATTAATTAAAGGCTTCCTTAGACATCGCAAAATCCAGCCAGGACCCCCTGCACACCAATCCAGTGGGTTATATTAGAACCAGGGGAAAGCCCAATGTTATAAAAACCTGTAACACAGCGTGGGAAGCTGCTACCACCTTGTTCATCTCCCTCTCCAACACATCTGGTTCAGCTAGCAAGGCTCTTCCATCACCAGACTTGTAGGGTCAGGACGTTAAAATGAAGCCAGCACATTCTGTTTGTGCCTGGGCTCACCAAGACAGTCTCTACACAGCATCTCACCAATTTCCATTCACAGCAATTTCTTGCAATGGGCAGGTTGGGCAGATAATGGAAACCAAAACTAGGAGGGAGTGTGTGGGTGTGTGTACAAAGGAGACAGACAGTGTGTATATATACACTAGAAATTAACATTATCAATGTCAATCCATGTCATGGGTTACAAATATTAAAATAAGAAAGTAAAAAAGTGCAATGACTTTCACTCAGCAGAACTCAGCTCTGGTGCCCACAATAAAATGTGACTAAATAGAGCCTCTTCCCACATTTTGCAGAATTTTTTGAATGGAGGCTGATGTCCAGTTCCTGATGGACAACAAATCAGTTTTACTTGGTTTTCACATTTCTCTTTCTCTAAACAAGTCCTGTTCCAATGATAAATATTGGTATTAGGCTGTGTCTCACTGACTGCTTTTAGTTATGGACCATGTAATGTTCAGTGACCTTAAAGTCAATACCTAAAAATGTTAATGCAGTGTGTTCTATGTTACATCCCCACAGAAAAGAGAGAATCCCATTATTAAGATATTTGACAGAAAGTGAAGCAGTCTTACTTCAACTTCTTTTTTCTATCCTAAACTCAGCAATGTGACATCAGCAAAAATCTTTGTTTCTCTGTGCCTTCATTAACCTTTCCTGTTAACGATGTTTCACACTGCTGGGGCTATACATAGCCTCAGAACCATTATTAAACATGAAGACCCATTTTATTCATGGGATTATACATACTTTTCCTGAAATCAGTAGAGGAAATCAGAAAGGATAAAATGAAAAAAAAAAATAAAAAATTGAAGGTAAATAGATGCAAAATGTACTGCACAGAGGATAATATTTTCTATAATCTAATAGCATTATTCCTTTGGCTAGCAAGAGAAGAGTTCTCCCTATTGGTTTCTAATTGCTATATAAATACTTGCCAGGTAAATACTGGCACCAGCTTGTTTTGATTGTGAGGGTAAAAAATTATATATAAATGTTCTATTAAAATGCAAAACTAAAGTTAGCAAATTTTACTAAAAAATAAAGCAGTTGTTTTTTCCCCTCCTTTTTTAAACCTACTATAACTTTTTAAAATATCTCACAATCCTCATGGGGTGAAGTCAGCCCTTATACTTGGCAACTAAACACAGCTTACTACTACACATCAAGGCAACATGAAAATACATTTAAAAATACTAAATTTATAGCAGATTGAAAAATCTTTGTTGAGAGTTTTCAGTAAACCTTGTGCAACATGGCAGCAAGGTAGTCTACTAGCAGATGGCAATCTCTCTAGGAAAAATATGATTTCATCCACATGACTGTAAATTACTCAAAGACTATAGGTAATTTCATAGCATTACCTCCAAGAAAATAAGAGTAATCTTCGCATATTGCTCCAGGGAGGGGTCCTGATATTAAGGGGATGATGATGACCTTGAAATATAAATGGGAAAGAAGAGATGAAAGGAAAATTACCTGTAATTTTTGTTCTCAACCACTGGTAAATCTAAAGCATCCCTGGGTGAACTCCGTGTCTTGTGTTTCCGGCAGAGGCAAAGCACAGAGTTACTAAAATAGCTCACTGGTGATGGATACCTGCTTATCCCATCACCATGTCCTTACAGGAAATTTCAACCAATAAGTTTGTCTGTTCTACTCACCAATATGCAGAAAGCTTTTTAGAGCAAAGGCATGTTTCTGTTGGGTTTCCCTGAGAAACTTAACCTTTTTATTTTCCTTGGGCAATACAGTTTCTGTTTTAAGAAAACAGCTTTTGCCAAGAGCTCTTAAACACTAGGTCATTGTAATTATTCCTTCCTTGAAATAAAAAGGAATAGTTACAGTACTGTTCATTTTTAAATAGAAAGAACAGTGCATTTTCTCTTTCTATCTGCTTCAATCCAGATATTAGGAAGACTCACATGGAAGCACTAAATTTGAGCTTGCTTTGATCAGCGTTGCACTTGCTTTCCTTCTGGTGTTGTTATTGTACAACTTTTTGCTCAAAATGGTGCTATCCTTAAAGACATTTGAAGATGAAAGATGCACCCTAGCCAGTAGAAGGCTTGGCACTGCTAGTCCAACAAGAAGGGCATTTTATATTCTTTTTACAGCCCCCAAGAGACTTTGTTCTGCTGTCCAGAGAGCAGTGAAAAAATTAAATTCCAGTGCCAGCTCACTGCACTCACTGCCACAGAAGAAATCAGGAAGCAGAGACAGACACAGAACCTATTGAAGAGGTTAAACAACACAGGGAACAGCTGAGTTCTTGTTACTCCATCATTATTTGAGCTAAAATAGAAAGTTGGTTACCAAGCAAAGGCCACACTAAGGGATGGAGACAAAGAGCCCATTTGCTCTGTGTTTTGGCCCAGGCTTTGAAGGTATGGGTAGAAGGAGACCCATCACTTTCCTGCAGATTTGGTAACACCTCTTGCAATCACAGGATGGTTTGGGTTGGAAGGGACCTTAAAGATCATCTCATTGCAATCCCTGCCATGGACTGGGACATCTTCCACTGTCCAAAGCTGCTCCAAGCCCCCTCCATCCTGGCCTTGGGAACTTCCAGGAAAGGGGCAGCCACCACTGTGCCCTTCAAGGTTGCACAATAACATCAGTCTGCAGCCTGAGCCTCTAAAATGCTCAAGAATAACTAAGAAACAGCAAAGTAACAGATACAGACACAGCAGAATCTTCCTGAAATGTGCCACAAGACACTGAGGGTTCAGTGTAACATTCAGGCAATGTATACAGAGCAGGCCAGAGGGTACAGGGAAGAATGTTGCATCTAAATAGCCAAATTACATATGCTGTATTTCAGTAAAATTAATAACAAACTGAACTCAGAGGCACCTCATCTAAATTTGAAATGGAAATTTGCATCTGCCATGTTTATTTCATTATTATTTCATGAGGAGTCTATGCTTGTTTATGAATTCTTAAAGTATATTTAAGCAATCAAGCATAATAGTGGTGTAATTATCTCAAACCTATTGCAGTTCCAGGACTTTATGAGGAATCTAAGTGCATTTCGTGTAGCTAGCTCCTAAGGTGTCTCACTCATGAGCTTACTCCCTGCTGTGTCTCACTGAAAAGAAGAGGCACTGACAAGGAAAAACAACCCCAAACCCTGTTAGCAGAAAGGGGAAGGCAACACATCAGTCGTGTGAGGTGTCACCAGTCCCATAAACAGAGTCCACACCCATCCCTGCACCTGCCTGGTGGCAGAGATCTTACAAGGCAGTGTTTATATTGGGTTCAAAGCTACCTCAGTGAGGCACTTCTGAATGGGACACCTGTACCTGGCAGCCAGCCTGAAATAGAGTTGCCATCTTCAGGGGAAAAGGATCCAGTTGGGGAGCTGGTACATAATGAAAATGATTGAAAAGTGGCTTTGCACTTAGTAACACTGCTGCCATGGTGATCTCTTCCATTATGCTGCTCTCTGGGTAGAAGGCACTTGCCTGTTCCACTTCACATGTGATACCAGCTCTTTTTAAAAAGGGGCAGAGCTGGTGATGCTTGGGGGCATGTTTGCAGCTTGCAGGGCTGCAGAAGACAGAGAAACTGTTGGGCCAAGAGAGACAAGCACTGTCCGAGACCAGCAAAGCCCCTTCCCTTCCTTCCAAACTGGAGCATCATACCTTGAAAATTAGCTTGTGCAAGCTAGAAAATTCTTGTCTAGGTTTGCTACTACCAGGACATGTTTCCAGCAGCTGTGAGCCAGTTTTCCTGGGAAATCAAATATGGACAACATAGGGTTTCATTTTGGGGTAGGACTGAAACCGTGACCTTGGACTGGCTGCAGCACAAATTATCTTTTGCCTCCTTAAAACTGATTCTTTTAAAAGCTGAGCTCTTCACATTCAGTAAAACCAAATGGGGTTAAATGCAGCAGAGATCATCTGCTGCACAAATTATTCTTAGGTTAAGAATAATAGATAGAATAATAAGAATAAGAATAAGAATAATAGATATGTTTCCCAGAAAACATATCTGATTATTAATGATTTAAAGGGTGTGAAAAGTGAGCTCCAGGACATGTTTGTAAATCTTGCCAGAAGGCCTACCTAAATCTCAACTCCAACAATTTCCACTGCCCTAAATTCTGATACACACCTTTGAACTTTCAGTCTTGCACTGGTACATTCAAGACAAATGGGAGGTGACAGCTAAGTAGCAACAGTTCTATAGTATAAAACAAAATTCATTAGATGAACTTTCAAAGGGTCTATACAGTATCTCATACTGAAAGAGCATCTTTTCTACAGCCTGTTTCAAGACATCCAAGAATATCTTGCTCCAAGACAAGTTTGGCTGAAGGGGAATTTGTCAAAAAATTCTGAACTGATGCAATAACTGGCTACACAGTCATTGACAAGGATTAGGAGGTTTCCTTTATGGTGATACTATAAAAGCATTAGTTCTTTGGTTTTACAGTATAAATCCCTAAAGGCAGATTTTATTTTATTTTCTTTTTAATATATGAACTACAAAAATATCATAGTATTTCTTTGTGAGATATAAACTTACTGCAATTTTTAAAACACTCATCTTTATTGCTGTATTCCAGTAGACAAGCAACACTTCCCATGCTATCCTTCCTTTTAGTTGCCCCTCCACTTTATTAACTCAGTCCTTTTCAGCCCTAGTTCAGGTGATATTTGATTAATTTGTGATCACTGCTTCTGGGCATCATGTTCTTAAAGATACAGTATTGTCCAGAGAATTATACATGGGAAATAACATCCTTTACCTTTATTATCCTTTCTCCTTGTTCAGTGCTCATTTTTCCTTCTGTGCCACAAATACTGTATCTTACTGTATCACTGTATTCTCCTAGCCACAAAGCTTTGTTCTCTGGTAATTGAAAAATTCTTTATCCATTGCTATTACATTTGCTGAGGTCAAAAACTATGAACATCTCACATGTTTGAAGTGCATTAGATTACACGGGCAAGTAGTTATAGAGTTGTTTAAAAGAATCATGCACAACTGCTTTTTAATCAGCAAAGACCCTTTAAAGCAGCTATCAGCACTGTACTATCAGGAACTGCTATTTAGATGCTCCTACTAAAAGCACAAAGATCATTCAATCTCCTTTAAGCTAAAACAAACTCGGGTTACCTGACACCAAAACTTGATGTATACACATAGTTTAGTCCATGCACTAGCTCCTAATTTCTTTTCTGCTAATATTGTAGAAATGAAACCATACAGCTTGTCCCTTTGAGGCAGGGAAATCATGGAGATACTCTTGGATCCAATACTGCTGTATGTTAAAGGACTTATTAGAATTTAAATTACTATTGTGTATTGTTTTAATATGTCTTCACAGCATGCACCACAACAGCTCCTTTGCAGCTATTACACTGTACATTGGCTACATCAATTAACAGAAATGCACATTATATATTATCGACCTATTTAATACCTAATACATTTTTCCACAGCCTATTTATTCTTTCTAATGTGCACTCAGAAAACACACTATGAGTTAGTTTTGCTAAGAAAGTCATGTATCTGTACACTTACTCCAAGAACACTGTGCTTATAGACATATATCTGAATCTAGTGACTCCTTTCTAAAATTGAATTTTACTGTTTTCTTTCCTTTTCAATGTCCAAATCCAACTCTGTTGCTTTTAAAATGCACATTTTTAAAAATAGGATATTAATATCCTATAAAGTTAGAGACAACCCTTCATTAATTGGTACCAAGCAGCACAGAGAAAAAAAGCTTTTGCAAGTTTAAATAACTTTATACACATGAATAATATCAGATCTAGGTCAACCTGAAGAGTGAAGTATATCTTATGTGTAATATTACTCAAGAAACAGACAGAAAAAGATCTAAATTCAGTTCACTAAATAAAGACAAAGTGTTGAAATTGGCACTCTTGTAGATGACTGTTTCTAAAATTGATATTTTAACATTAAATTTTATATTTGTGACTGCCTCAGAAGGCAAAAAATAAAATCTTCAAAGCAGTGCTGAGAATTTAAATATTTAACTTTGACAGTCTGAAAAAAATATCCAACCATTTTAAAGAATTTCAATTATGTAAATGAGAAGAGAGTTTATACATAACTGACAAAATGAACTGTTTCTTTGGTGGCCTATTAGTACTGAAATGGCTAAACCAACATCTCTGCAACATTGATCATAGTGACTGATAACCATACAGTGACTTAATGGTAAAATATCTTATCTATATATAATGCTACTGAATGTAAAAGCCTTTACACATTTCCAGGTCTGAAATGAAGCATACATATGCAAAGAAAAAAAAAGAGGATAAAAAGAAAGCTTTTTGAAACTTTATGCAAAGGGCTAAGCAGCTCTGGTTGCTCACAATAAAATAAAATAGTTCCTGTTTCAAGACTTCTGATTTAAACTCGGTCTGTGCTGGAAATGACCAAAAGCTGCTTAAATGTGGCACAGTCTGTGTGGAAAAAATCAGTGGCTTTGCAGGAGTGGCTGAGGTCTCCAGTTTGGAAAGTTTCCTCCCCAGGCAGGATGTCAGGGGCAGCTCCCAGGAGAGGCTCAGCTCCCCTCTCCAGGCTGTAACCCCTCTCTGGCACAGCTGGGGTGCCTGACACTCGTGTTTTACTGAGCAAGTGTTTTACAGAAGTGCTTGGGCTCCAAACCCACTGCTCACCGTGGCTCTGAACTCACAAACCCGACTGGCTGAGGGTGAAAGACCACTCAAAGGTTCACTACCAAGGCAAACTTTTTTGAGGTCTCAAGCAGTGATGTGAGTGCAGATGAGCTACACACAATCCTCTTTTGCCCTGTCCAGAGGACATCCTGGAGCCCGGATTTAATGTGGGTCGAGGAGAGTACAAAGAAAAAAGGATTGGGTTCATAATGCCTTCACAAATCCTTCTTTTTTTCCTTTCTCATTCCCCTCCTTTAATGTCTCCTTTCATGTTTCTTTTCTTCTTTCTCTCTTCATGCCCAAGCAGTGGTGCTGAATGCTAACAAGACCTGACCCAGCCAGTTAGTCACTTTGGATAATTTCTTAGGGTATGAGCCATGTGATTTGCTCTTTGTATACCCACCTAGATACCATGAGGTTGGACTCTTCATTGAAAGTAATGTTCTGGTATCCAGTTTTCACAACCTGCCTGCCTGATAGCAATCTCCTGATTCCATGTCTATTGTGGCTTTGGTTCTCTTTAATGGAGCTTTTTTCATTTTCTCTCCACAAATGTGCTTCAATCTATCTTACATTTTAATTGAATCAAATTTAATTTAAACCAAATCAAAGGTCCTTTCAATACATCTACATAAGAAAGCACTTAATCTTAATAAACTACCATTTAAGATGGAGAGGGAATCTACAGTAGCAGTGAAATATATAGCAAATCAAAATTCTCTCTGTTCATATAAAGGAATGAAGCCAAAATAAGCTCACTCTACTGTTTAAACTGTGCTGCATGTAATGTGTAAGGAAGAGAAATGTGCTGCTAAAGTAATACACTGTGACTGTGAACTATTCGCTGAAATCTGAAAAGAATCCCATTTCCCAAAGCAGCTTAGAAAATGACATTTGCTGGGACCCTGTATTAATGAGATGAAGATCCTTACCCCCTTCAGATTTTATTACATTTCAGAAGACATTTCAAAAAGTCAAATAATTTACTTTGCTTAGGTGAGGAGGAGTTAACCCTCTGGGATTCACTGTCTCTTCAGCTCTACAGTTATCTAGCATATGAATTTTACTAGAGCTGTTAACTTTTATTTCCTGCAATGCATGGATATGAAATACTAACTGCTCCTCCTCCCTCCTCTCTGCCTTTGCACTGCCAAGTGTGTACAATTCTTCAAAACCAAACACTGTATAGTCCTACATTAGCTGTCCCAAGCACACATATATTATTTACTACAATTTCCATAAGAACTAGCTCACACCAAAGAAAGATTTGTGATCTTTCAGCAGGAGTGAATAAGAGACATTAGTTTATGGGAGACAACTCAATTATCTTTCAAAGTTCTTCAATAAGATCATTACATTTCTCCTTCACATAAACATTTCTACAGGTGCTTAAAGAAAAAGCAAGCAGTGTTAGGTACAAATCCTTAAGTTAATGCACTTTCAAAACCTTAAAACAGAACATTAGGTCTGGAAAAATTTGTTTAAGTTTGTGGAGAGGCAGCTCCAGTGACATCTCAGCTGGTTTTGTGCAGGGATCAGAGAGAAGTCAGGCTCTTCCACAGCCTCTGCACTGAATTTTGGGTCACTTTATGATAATACCACACAACTAAAACAGTGTCATGTTACTCTGAGTGAACATTGCTCTTGGACACAGCAATCAATAACAGCATTTTTAATATCAGTGGTAAAATACATAAGGCTGAGAAGCCATGGAAGAGTCCAGACTGGTAAAACCATGAATTCAGCACCTGCAGCACAGCCTCTTGAGAGACTCTGCTCTGCTCAGCCCTTCTGCTTCCATGCTCACAGGGAAATAGGTGGGGAGAAATTTGGGGGATTCTAATGTACAGATGAGAGGACAGTGCAAATCAGGCTGCAATGAATCAGTTTCCTCCACTCTCCACCTGTGGGACACTGTTGCTACTACAGAATAGGTCAAGGAGGAGCACTGATGGTTACTATGGTTTTGCCTCCTAGAAAAATGTCCTGGTGCCAACAGTACTTGGCTTCCTGGTGACAGTGCACTTCTCTTTGTGGGAGCAACACACCCACATGAAAGAATTTCTTCCTAATATCGAATCTAAACCCACCCTCAGTTCAAAATCACTTCCTCTTGCCTATGTAGATAGTCTCTCTCTATTTTTCCTGCAAGTTCCCTTCCAGGTACTCTAAGGATACAACCAGGTCTCCCTGAAGCCTTCTCTTTTCCAGACTGAATAATCCAAATTCCCTCAACCATTCCTCATGGCAGAGGTGCTCCATCCCTCTGATCATTTTGGTGGCCTCCTCTGGACTTCCTCCAACAGCTCCATGTCCTTCCTGTGCTGGGACCCCAGAGCTGGAGGCAGCTCTGCAGGTGGGGTCTCAGCAGAGCAGGGCAGAGGGGCAGAATCCCCTCCCTCACCTGCTGCTCTGGATGCAGCCCAGGATATGGGGTACGTGTGCCTTTTGTGGTCTAACTGGTTTTAAATTTGAGCAGGCACAATATTTTGCACATTACCCATACATCAACCATCCTCTGTCTCTTCCTTGCCCTTTTTATTGTTGTATTAAAGATTAGTCTTTTCCTGGGAAGTTATCACTGTGTTTGTTGAAGATATTTTTATGTGGCAGCTAGAGAGGAATTACTGTCTGGCATTCCCTGATAAGGTTACAGGTGAATACAAAAGTATAACTTTCCCTCTCTGTTACATGTTCTAATGGAGTAGTGTTTTGTTTTGCTTTCTTTCAATTATTTCCATATCTCACTTATTTGAGGACTTGTGAGTTACGAGGAACACCAAGGACTGAATCAAGCATTTTAATTTTAACTGTTTCCTGATATGTATGGTACTTCTGTGGTTATCAATTTTATGAAAACCTCCCACATGTGTGACCCTCCACACACAGTCTTAAATGCACTGGTGGGTAAAAAATAGCCTTTCCTAATTCCCCAATAGCAGCTATTCATCTGAAGCACGTTTTAGCTGAGGAGAGAAGGAGAACATGCATCAGTAGAGTCATTGTTGTTCCTAAACTCCCCATTCCTAAAGGTGCTGCTGACACTGCATTCCATTAACTTCTCAATAGCTTTGATGCTTGGGCACACAAAAAGTAAATTTGGCACACATTCTCCCAGGAGCAAACTTCACATTTATGCGTGGTTCAAACATCCAGCTAACGTGTTCAGCTAAAAAAAGGAACTTTCCTACCTAGAAATATCTCTTCCCCAACACACACAGTACAAAATGTAAAAATGTCTGTGGAACACCATCCACTCATATTTCTCCAGGGACCTGTCTCCCCATCACCAGGCAGGAGGCTCAACACAGGATTATGAATGGAGCCCATTCAGAATTACATCAAAACAATTGCTTACTGCACCATTCCCTGAAACAACTGGACCTGAAGCTATTTGTTCTGATAGTTCTGCAAAAAAAAGAAGTGGGTTATCTAAAGTGTTGAGAGTAGGCTCAAATAAAACAAGGGAGAGCAAGTTCTGAAAAATAAGTTTGAAAATCATAAGGACAATGTCTGATTGTACCTGCTCCTCTTCGCATTTTAAGCTGGAATTCAACTGTAATGATAAGGTAGCAAATAAATCTCCACTTTTTTAAAAGTGATCGTGTTTGGGGTCAAATAAAATGAGATTTTATGCAATGTATCTTCTACTGTCCTAGGGAAAGCGTATAAAATATTACAAAGGAGATAAAGCAAGATATTGCTTATGCTTTTTTAACGGCTGGCCCTCTTCTAACTGGAAATTACCTTTATTTAAGCAGTTTTCAATGATGAACAGAGGCTTTAAAATGCCTAGCAATGCTAAGAGAAAGATAACTCTTCCTTTTATTTCTTCCTTTCAGATGATTTTTCCTATACTCTACATTAGTTTCTAGCTGTACCCAGTATTTGCTATGGCAGTATTAAGCACCTACCTTATTCACAAGAACAAAAATTCCAATATCTCTCTGAAAGATATTAAGTTTTAGTCTCCTTTTGTGACTTCTGACCAAAGTATAACATGTATGGCAAAATTCTTTATTATGTGACAGATACCAAATAAGAAGAAATACTTTAGAGATAAATAACATCCTATAAACTAGGTCAGTTCTTCCTCCTTAAGCTAAAAGGGTCCCCAGTACCTGTGAACCATCACAGAAAAAAAAATATATCCTTACTCTCCCTGACCAAGATGTGGATAAAGATTAAAATAAGCCCAGAGAAGATTTGAGCCAGAGAAAGAGCAGATATATTTAAAAGCTTTCATTTGCAGACAGTTCTAATGGCTATGTCTGGCTTCACTTTAATCAGAGAGATGAAGAAGAATTCATAGGCTCCCTTCAGCAGTGTGAGGACATTATGTGGCAGCTGTTTGTTCACACAGTAAATGTGTAACACCATGTCTTGATTATTAAATATGTATTTGCAGGTTTACAGGAACATTCCTCTGTCAGATTTCAGCATACTTTATATTCAGGTGCAACAGCCGTATCTTGTGTTAAGCAACCTCAGCATATTAAGTGCACTTTGATTTTCCTTCAGTTATTCCATGATGCTTAAAAAATTGATTTTTAAGATTTTTATCAATGAATTTTCAGGTTCTTTTGGGGGTGTTTCTCTGCTATTGTGAGGATTCATGTCTATTTGCTGTCCACCACTCCTCTGCAGTGCTGATTTTTTAACAGACATTATCTTTTGAGAAATAATTAATTCTTTGTACTAGATTAATTGCAAGTACAATTAAGCTCTTTTTGAGATTGCTCTTTCTGTGCATCTCCCTGAACTATGGTTTCCCCTTCTTACATGTTAAAACTAATGACCAGGAGCTTGCTGTACCTGATTACATTGCATGATAATGAATTTCCTCCTTTAGTGTAATTTTACATTATTGTTCCAATTGCATAGGCCTAGGGTACGGATTTCTGCTTGCATGCACAATTTCTTTCACCAAAGTTTAAATACAAATTGCCCAAAGCCTTCTTTAAAGAGATGTTGGTGTCATGCTCCTGCCCAGCAAACAAGCTCAGACCAAGCAAATTCTGTCTGAAGGGGCTAAAATGGGTACTGAGAGTTGGAGTCAATGATCCTTGTGGGTTGTTTCCAGCTTGGGATATCCTGTGATCCATCTGCTGCTTGTGTTACTCAAAAGAACAGCCTATCTTATCTTAAAGGTCCTCTCTAGTCTGAAAATCCAAGAATCAACTACGATTTCAGCACAGCCCTACATTGTCACCATTATAAAAGAATGCTGAGCTGAGACACAAGAGCCTGGAGTTTCTTGACACAGCTGGTCAAAGAACATTCCAGCAAATTGTCCTGATCTATGGATGCAACAGAAGACTCACTGGAGCAGAAAAATTTTCACAGTCCTGCTTATACCCTGGGAAAAGAATGGGTATCAATTCTCATTTTCCTTATGGGTAACATATATCCATTTCTCTAAAAATTAGATGTGAGTGTATACAATTTAAATATGTAAGAAAAACCAGACTCAGCCTTTCCCACATGGTAACCCCAAATGTAACAGCATTCTCAGTCTATTTGTCATCTCAGCCACAAGTGAGCTGAATCTGGCATCTGAACTCCTTTTTCACTCAAGCAAACACCTATATAGGTCAAAGGAAAATTGCTTTTGTAAAGACTGTGAAAATTGAGCAAGGAACACAGGAGCTGGTATACAAGGAGCAGGATGCAGGATGCCACTGGGAGATTATACTGTTTAGCTCTCCATCTCTACCATGCCCAGATCCCTCTTAGCAAAGGACAGGGCTGCAGGAGCATAAAACACAGCCTGCACACACTGCACTGCTGGAATGCAGCAGAAGGTGTCAAAAGCACCTGAGGGAAAACAGTGTCTAACACAGAGACAAATGGAAACACCGTGCCTCCCACCAAGGCAACAGAGCCAAATTAAAAGTACAATTGGTGACTTTGGTTGAGCATCTTCTCCTACTGTGAACACCCTTTTCCCAGGGGTGTAGGTGTAGTGCAAGCCCCTTACTGTTTGCTCCTTCAACAACTTAAATAACTCAGCCTATCCTGAAAAAAGACCCACGTTGGAAATTGGGAATCACTGTGGGAGAAGTGTCTATTTACCTGCCCAGTTCTGCTGGTCCCTTTTGGAACCTGTGATTGCTGTACCAGGGTCACCTGCATTCCTTCAGGCAAAAAAAAGAGCCTAAAATGAACTTCTCTGGGTCCCACTGCCAAAATAAGGGAATATAACCATAATGCAATAATATTTCATTTGAAATGCCTGTGCAGCTTGCCCTTTATATGAATTCTGAAATTTTTTATTAAATATATGTATGGGGCTGTAATTATATCTTGAAAGTAATTGTAAAAGGGCTTTCACTTCTAAGATCTGGTAATAAAAGAGTGAGGAAAAAATACAAAGACCTTTTTAGATTTATTTTTCCCAAACATTAAAAACACTGAAAGGGAAACACTTCAGAATTACTCATTTGTAACCTCACAATTGAAAAAATTATTTAAAAATCTCCCAAAGTTGACAGCCTATAATCAAATAAATCAAATAGGAACAGAACCCAGCCAGGAGCTTCTACCACATATTGACATCTAGAAAATGTGACTCTGGGAAGCCATCACTCTCCAACTACAATGACCTGAAATTATTTGGTAAACAACATGACTGCAACGTAAAGGTACAATAAACAAAGCAATATTAAAAATTCAGGAATGACTGCAGGGGCTGTGGAAATTATTACTCTATGCTTTTTTTGTTTTATTCAAGTGCCAACAATATTTAGTCATCTTTCTTAGTTTTCTTTCTTGTATTCCTTTCAGAATACCCTTGTTTTGGTAATGCATTAGGTTAACCCTAACTAAACAGCTGCTGAACATGTAACTTGAACATCAGCACTGTAGTCTTACAGTCCTGAAGAGCCTCAGCACATAGGTTTTAAAGAAAAATACACAAATAAAAATCTATATAATGTGCATTGATTGTACTCTATGGGGATTTTTATCCGTAAGTACAGACACACTCATGCTGCTTTTTGGTATCAAGGGAAAACATTACATTCAGAGAAACTACCTTCCTAAAGGCTAAATATCCTGTTCAGCCAAAACACACACCACCATCACATACAGACCCCACACACTGCAGGTCACTGCTGCCCCAAACACCCTTTCTATTTTACAAGAGCAGATTCCCAAGCTGGATTCCAACGAGGTAATTTAGGTAGATATTCTCAGGGAAAGACTGAATAAGCAAACCTCAGATGTTCACTTGACAAGTGCTCTCTCTGGTGGAGCTGCCAAGCTAAAGGACAAGAGAGGCAGCTGCTTCAGCCCCACACAGTGTTCCCAACACCAACACTGCTGAACCCACACCAGAGTGAAAATCAGCACAGTTCAGTCAAAAAACTGCAGCCAACAGGACTTGGTCACACTCAGCTGAAAAAGTTGGAGACCAAAACACTGCCACACTTTCCAAGCTACAGGTAACACAGCTTCAGGCTTATTCTGCATTCCAGAACGACCATGGCACATTCACATTTTTGCAGTGGGAATGCTCTGAGTTTGGGCAATCAAAATCCGCAGGGATTAGGCTACAGTACAGGACAAATCCTCATCAAGGACACAAGCACCTCAGCGCAGCATGTCCCTTAATAAAGTAGGGTGAAATAGCAGCCTGTGACCTCCTAAGAACTTCAACCACCAGTTTATGCCTGCAAAGGGAGTTTCATAGAAGTGCACATACATAGTGTTAGGTTCATATAGAAGAAATGCAGGAAATCTTGCAGGGGACAAGATGAAAGAAATTATTTTGCTTGGTCACAGTTGATGCATCTGTTTGTGCAACCTCTGTTGCACAGAGGCTCAGAGCACAATGTATTTTCAAGGAGACACGGAGAGTCTGGTTGAATTTCTACTTATCCTTACCAATGCAACTTCTTTTTTTATTTTTTTTCCCCCCAATTCTCTGTGTTATCCTTCAATAATGACCTTTCTACTTTCAGAGGAAGATGTGTTTCAAGTGGAAAGCCAATTCCTTCCCTTGGGGTCTATGGCAAGTGGAAACCCTTTTGGTAGATAAGAAAGGAGTGACTATCCCACTCCCTGAATTCTGTTGTGTTAATTTTCCAACATGAAAAAAAATCCAAGCATTGAACTTCACCTTTCTATAATAAGCCACCCACATGCTGAGGTTCTTGAGCTTGGAAGTCAGAAACTTCCAGGTGTGCAGTCACCCCAAAGAGCAATGTGAATTGATACATCTGAACTCTGGATCCTGGGTTTCTCTTGTCTATAGTTACAGGCAGGACCAGCCAGGAAATCCTATCAATTGCTCAAACTCCAGGTTCTCTCATCTCAACCACAATGTAATCTCAAATAATAACTATGATAATTTTCATCTAAATATTCATACTTGAATGACTTTTATAATTCTTAACATAAATTATTTTAAAACAGTTAAGATTAAAAAAAAAATCTAATGTTGAATAAATAAAGCTCTGCATTTACTTTCTGATCAATCAAACTAACATGGAAAAACATTTGGACCATCTGAGAATATAAATATAACCAAATATCAAATAAGAGGTTTTCTTCTAATGAAATTACTTTGTAGACAAAACCTTCACATTGTTTCAAAATCTCAGTATTTCTATATCAGGCCATTTAAGCACTGAGTTATCAGATTTTTCCTCTATCTCATGTGCACCCTTCATGTACCTGGAATTTGTTTGGCTTTAATGGTCTTAATTATGTTTTGTCCATAGTATTTTCACACACTTCACTATATTTTCCTCTTATTGGTCAAAGGGATTCACACCTGCCCTTCATATCACTGCTATGATATGAAGTTTTCCATTACAAGTTTACAAGTTTTCCATTCTTTCCTTAATTGAGTTTTTCTATAACTGCTCCAAAAATCTTTTTAGGATATATTGGGTTCATGGATACTCTGAATTATTCAGTCATTTTTATTCCAAGTAAAAGGTAAGCAATGGCTTAGATACAAAAGTTAACCATGTGTAAGGGATTATTTCAGTTGTACAACTTATGGTTGATAACAGTTACTTGACTGATTGGTTTGCTTTAAGTAAGTCATAAAGAAGTCATCTGTGCATTCACAGCAGATATTCATACAAACAAAAGTACCAAATGTATATTGGGTTTAACACATTCCCAGTATCATGATGTTTTGATCTGAGCATGATGCTCATCAATCTAGTACAACAACCACCTTTTAAACTTTGCTGCAGTGTTTACATTTGGATATAATGAGACAGACATTGTAAATTAGACAATGCACTAGGGAAATAGAACAGTTTTAAAAACAACAAAAACACCACAAGCACCTCATCCAAAGAAAATTTAGGTGACATAGGCCTCTTCTTAGATAGCTTTATTTTTAATTTAATTGAAATACTTTCATGCACTGGGAAACAGCCTTCTAGAAAGGATGAGTTATTAGTGGCTGTCGATCTGACTAAAGCCTTCATCATAAAAAATGTATAGCTTCATATAATTAAAAAATCCAAGCATTGTAAGTTGACTAAAATTCTGTGGACTTTTAAATAATTCAAATTTGTGTTTAGTTACAGCAGCTGTTTAATTAAAAGGTAGAAACTGCAACTAATCCACTATGGTTGAATGAAATATAATCTATAACAGAGTTTAATCCCCCTAAGACAGAGAACACTGATATGGATTCTAGAAGTCAGGGGCTCCATTTAATGAATCTCACAAAAGGAATCATAATACATCTGAGCCAGCTCATCTTTGTTTCTCTGATTATCCAAACAATGAATCATTTCCCAGCTTGGTGCTGAAATTATAATTTTTGGTTTTTAATATTAAAAAGAAAGGTTTTTTCACATGCATTATGTAAACTCCTCTGCTGGAATTTGTATTCAAAGCTTTACCAGAGTGAAAAAATAGATGCACAAGGATAGAAGAAACGCAATTTTTTTACTCTTAGATCACTACTTAATTGTTCAAAATTAAAACATTTTGTAACAAAATTCTTGCACAAATGGCCCGGAAGATATTTTTGCTATGTAAAAGCCAGCTAAGGAAACTGCTGCACACAGGAGGTCTGCAGTTGCCTGCTACAATGATTCAGGCATGATTTCAACTTTATATCAATTCCCAGAAGGATACTTCAAGGCAGGCACAGAATGAAACATTTTTTCTTCACTTCTATATTTTTAATTACAATACAGAATGAACAAAGTGTAAAATCTCCATGTTTTCCTCCTCAGATCCAGATTCATTAGTTTGGGATGCTTGTAATCATTCTGAATTTTGTGTACTCCATGGCAGAGGGGATATCAAAGCAGACAATGGTAGTCCTTAATTAGAGAGGCCAGGTGGCACGCAGAGTCACAGCACAAGTTCCCCTCCACGTCCCTGCCAGTGATTGAAAACTTGACCTCAGCAGCCATTCTTCAGGGGTGAAAAATAATACAGTCACCAGGTGGCCATCTCTTCAACATCGACAGCCATCTGCACCAAAATGTGCTAAATTATGTTTAGTCCTTTTTAATGTGAACCATTATCCATTAGAGTCACAGCAGGAAACTGTGAGGTCCTGTTAATTGAAACTTCAGCTGTGACTTAAACCTCTGTCCCAGACAGGAGACAGACACTTCACCTGCTGAGTCCTTCAGCCTAACACAGGCAACATTCTAAGTGTCTGATCAGATATAGAGCAGTAAATGCCTGCTCTGCAAAACAGGCCAGCATTTGTAGAAGAAATCATCCTGTGCAAGTTATTATAGGCTTCTCATCACTGTCTGTCAGACCCAAAAACCAGTTTCATTTTGCACACCCCTGTTAATTTTACTGATGAGCTGACACACAGTTGTACTTGTGATTTGTCAACAAGCAGCTTTTTAACCCCTTCTGAGGGATGCCCAAGAAGATGAAATGCAATACGAGCTGCCAGTGCCAAGACCTGTAGAGAAAGAGGGCTCTGTCTCTGCCAGGAGAACCCAAAACTTCTCCTAGTCTGTCTCCTATTAGTAGTCACAGATCTTGCTTCCTCATCTGCTCCTCAAGTATGGGGAGACTGAAAACGTACACCCAAACACAAACAGAGGGTGAACATGTTGGGAAAAAAAAACAGAGGAAAAACAAGAAAGAAATTTTTACTCATCATGAAGATACTCCCTTCAATGCTCAATTTTCCCCAAGCACCTTGAGTGCTGTACCCAGGAGAAGCTCAAAGTGAACCAAGGCCCATCTTTACCAAGAGCAGGGCCCTGACACTGCAATATTTCCCCCCTGTTATTTTCACTGCTCCTGAAAGAGATCCAGCAGTGCCAGGAACCTCTGTGAGGAACAGGCAACCTGCAAGGCAAGGAAATATCTGATGGAGCTGGAAGCTTGGGACATACTGATCCAACCCATTCTGCTTCTGGAGGAGTGGGGACTGTGTGAATAAAAGGCACCTGTAACTCCTGAAAAGGCTCAATTAAAAGTTCATGGGCCCCTGAGTGGTTTGTGAGGTGGTGGCATTGCTGAGTCCCCTGTGATTTGTGCCCTTTGGGAGCCGAGCCCAGCGCTCAGTGAAGCGTCTGCGCTGTCACATCCCCAAGTGCCAGGCACTCCCAGGGGCTCACAGCCAAGCACAGACCTTCACTCAGAGATGTTTTTATTCAATCAAATATAATAGTAAAGACACAAAGTGCTATGACTCTGAGCTTGCACATTAACAGAGTCATGGTTCATCAATTTTTAAATCCACATTTAAAGCTTCCTCCTAAAAGCCAAAAAGTAGCTACAATAGATAGTCTTGCAAAACACGGCATCTGTTCTCTTTCATTCCATGGTTATGGATAACCTTCATAAGCTGATTTGCTCATGACAATAAATTTATTTTCAGAAATTATACTCCTGATCTAATATGAAAAAATAAATAATTCAGAAGTTTCACATTATTACAGGGAATTATATTTAGGAGATCAACTAGGGATCTCTGTAATGAGAAACATTCACCTTGCTAGAGGAATGCTACTCTGCATTTAATCTTATAATATTCCCTTCAGGGTGTACAAGACAGCTTGCTGGAAAATATAATGACTCCTTAACTGTTTTCTGAAGAAAAAAAAAAAAAAAAGAGTAAAGAAAACAGTGATATGGAAATGAGATCTACATTTCATTTGAAATTCCATATGCACTATTTTAAAGCCACCTTTTTTCAATATGGAGAAAATAAAAAGATTTTGATGGGTCTTTTATTTGGAAAAAGATATTAAAGCCACAGAGAAACAAAAGGATGTGGTATGTGTGGTCATGGTAATATAAAGTCACTTATATTTCACAAAGAAAAAAAAAAAAAAGCTGCTTCAGCTGTTTCTACTTTATTATTTGTTACAAGAAAGAGAAAAGTTGGTTCACAAAGTTCCCAATGGCCAAGAAGTAAGAAACATCTGTTGAAGCCAGGAGAGAGCTGGCAGGCACGTGCAGAGCTCTGGTGCTGAGCAGAGCAGCTCCGTGCTCCCAGCACAGCCTGGGCAGCAGCAGCAGCTCCTCTGCCAGCTCTGCCACCACAGCAGCACATCCCAAAACACAGCCACTGCTCAAAATAACCACACTGCAACCAAGCACTGCTCCCTCTCAGCTGTCCCCTCCAACTGCTGGAATTTATGTTGGTCAGAGAAGGAAACTATCCACTTTTCCCAGCTAAAATGAATGTTGGGTGTCTGCTGCATTCAGAGTAATGAATATTGATGTTTGTAACCATCTTCCAAATGAGGTAACTAAACAATACATACATATTTTCCACCCGTCTGGAGTCTCCAAGAAAAATCATTAAATTGTCAGTATGGATGATCAGCTCTGAAGGAAAAATAAGTATTATTGATGATGACAGCATACTATTGTATCTCTGCATCATTATGCCAGAGGTGTACCTTTTCAAAGCATCCCATGAGAAACAGACAGACAATACTAATAATTGCCTGTGGGATTGCCATTTAGATGCAACAGCCTGAAAAACATGTCTAAATCTTCTAAATGTCTTATTATTTTTTAAAGCATGGTACATTATGCCTCAGAATATTTCAAATTATATCATTCAGTGTAATTAAAAAATCTTCTCCCAATTCACTTTGTGGTGGAAAGGAAATCTTGAAGTCTAAAAAGAGATAATTTGAAAGATAACTTGGATATCTCAGAAAGTACAATGACATGTAGTCTATAATGGAAAAGAGTTCCAGGAACAGGGATCTCAAAAATTTCCATTTCCGTTTCCAACCATGTTATTATTAAACATCAAATGTCATACACAACTGCCATCACAAAAATTATTGAGCTAAGAATTTCTTACTGAGGCACTAATTTCAGGGTTTCCCTGTGAAACAAGGATTCTGATATAAATTAAGTCAAGTCTTACTGTATTTTTTTTCCTCTAATCAGTCTCAAAAATCAAAGGTATAGTTATGCAATAATATATAGTGTTGTTTCTGTAGAATGAGGGCTCCAGTCCCTGTACCATCAGATTTCACAACAGCAATGCAGAGACACAGATGCCTGCCAACTATCCTTATTTTTATTTTTGCTCAGTTTTGAGATTTTTCCTCCAGAACCTACTTCATCAAAAACATTCACAAATTATCTTCTGCTTCCATTTTAGTTGTTTGGAGAGAGGGTTTAATACGTGGGTGTAATTCATTGTAACCAGCCTAGCAAGACATGCTGGACAAACCATGTGAAAAGGGACACTGTAAATAGGGAATATCCTGATGTAGTTCCATCCATTGGTACTCACATGAATAAAACTTCTATGCACTGCAAATCCTGAGGCAAATTAGAAAGTGTTCTTTACCATTATCAAGAAAACCTCATTTCTCTTCCCCTGGGAAAAGAAGCTAAACTATTTGTTACAAGTGTTGGTGAACAGAATTCACTACAAATATGTTAAAATGGCATATATTACAATTAATTAGATTTCCAGAGGAGTAATGTGGTATTTGGATTTGACATTAAATCAATTCAAGCTTTACAGATACTCTTGACAACCCCACCTGTAAAATCAATAGTAAAACCTTGTATCCCTCAGAAAGGACAGTGATAACCACGTGAAAATAGGAATTTAAATAAAATTGGAATTCTCTGTAGCAGGTAGCTTTGAGATTATTCCAGCACTTGTACAGTATTTTAACATGCCTTCTGAGATAATCATATTCCCAAGCATAATACAGAGCATCTTTAAGCTGTAATTGTGAATATTTTTTGCATTTTATCATGTACACGGCACTTTTTTTTTCCCATGGTCAAAGGAAAGTTAAGGATTTTTGGGATTAGTTTAAGGTAAAATTTTTATGTTCTCTTTGCATCTACTCTAACAAAGTAGCTTCACAAATCACACACTGATGGTGAGATTCTCAATTATCCTTATGGTAATTCTCTATAGGACCATAGTGAGGAGGAGGCAATATCCTTTGCATGGAACAAAACTTTTTCTAAGATGGCTTTTATTGTTGTCACAACTCATCTTCCAGTTTCTCATTATGTTAAATAACAATAGCAAAGAAAAAGTGGAGCTTTTTCCAGAAAGGTACCATAAGCATCAGTCTAAGAACCAAGACCTGACAGTGACAGAAGGAACTGGCAAGACACTTTCACAATCACTGAAAATATTCAGGCTTGAAATGGGAAACAAAATGAAAGAGTCCTGAAGGATGCAGCTACCGCAAAACAATTCTGAATCTCCCAGAGTGGAAGAATATAAATATTCATTGTGTTCAGCGGAGAATAGCGCATCGCAAGCTCACTGCAAAATAAAGACACTTTAGTATATGTTGAGGCCTCATAACAATGGGATTTGCCAATTAAATCTGAGGGGTGTGATCATTTCTGTTGTGATATGGTGAATAACATGCTGAGAGAGGCTCAGATGAAAGGGGTTTGAATCATTGCAATATTCTGTTTCAGCCTTCTTTTATTTTTTTCCATCCTGTGCAAATATGAGAATGAAACGTGGTAGACAAGCCTGGAGAGACTTAAAGGAAGGTTATTTTGAGGTTGTTTTTCTTTACTTATAACAGCTAAATGTTAAACTAATACCAGCTATGTTTACTTCTCTTTTAAAGCCAGTAAATTGCATCTAATTAATAGACCCTGATGAAGTAAGATACCTGTATTCCTTCAGATTTAGATCTAATGGAATTTTTCTCTTATGTGTCATGATTATATCCTGGGACTGTGTTGTGCATATCTAAACAAATTCCCTTGGTTTCTTCCACCGAGTAAGTGTGAAGGACCAATGATGGTGACCCTTCCAGAACTGTAATTTTTAATCTTTTCACTGCAAGCAGTAAAACCTCTTCACTGTGACTCTCTGAGGCTGAGGGAGGTCTTAATTCAACCCGGCAACGTTTGCAGAGAGCAGCACAGAGGAGCTCAGCACATTCCTGCAGCGTTCATGGCCAGTAATCCTCACAGGGAGGTCAGCAGCTTTCCTGCCCCACCCTTTGCAAAGGCTGGGGCAGGTGAGGCACTGAAGGGATGGACTAGGATTATTATCACCCTCATCATTTACATGAACATAGAACGTGGGAAACAAACCATGGACCCCAAACCCAAGAGTGAGAGCAGCTCAGGGAGGATATAAAGCCCTCCTCCTTGGAAACCTCATGACCCAGCAGGGTACAAGGAACCCCAATAGAAACACAGAATAAAAACCTGCTGTCCAGCATCTCCACAGCAGTCTCTAGCTCCTGAACAAACTCTGCCAGTAACCAGTACATTGCTGTGTATATACCATTGAAAATGAGATATTTAGGAGTGTTTTGAAGGAGAATCAACATCATTTTGTGGGAGTACATTAGGAGCTCTTCTGCCTGAGGGCACGGACCAAGGTGCTGCAAGCAGTGCTGAAAATGAGGTCCATGAACACTACACTCACTTTGGACCTGAATGGATCTGAGAGTCACATGTTCCCAGTATGTGTATTGCTACTGTTTTATTATTATTTATATTATTATTGTTCAGGTGGCAGGCATAGATATTTAAATAAATCTAAAGGGAAAATTCCTGCATGTATATCTATATTTAAATCATGTTTCACATGTCTTGTATAAACCCCATCCCTACTAACAACAAGCAGAGTACTTCAACCCTCACCAGATCCTGTAAGGCACTGTCTGTCATTTTAATACGACATACACGTACTTATTTAGCAAATGAAGCCATCAAAACCTAAAACACTACCAAAAGCTTCCCAAAAGATTTTGGTGATAAATTGGTAGCTCTGTCAGGAGGATTACTTAGCAGAACTGAAACAAATATTTCCAGATAATAATAATAATAACCATAATAATAATGATAATAAAAATTAACAACTTTTTGCCTGCTATCATGGCACTTTATAAGGTGACAACTAGAAGAGAGGTTTCACTGAGTGTGAAGTATCTTATTTCAGGTCATATCCTACATTACATATTTTGATTGCTGCTCACTCTTATCACTGTTTGGCAGATATCATGTAATCTTCATGCAGCAACATAAATTCCACCTATGTTCATTTTTCTTGGTAATCTTATTTACCGTCTCCCAGTAGCCATCAGCTTCCAGTGTATGTACAGCTACATGCTAAACCTCATTTTGGTCTCTGAAAATTATTGTCACAATTTCCTTTGATTTCAGCAAGACTTGGATTTGGCCTAGGGAATTTATCCCATTTATTTGCAAAGCTTTTGCTAAATTTGTAAATCCCTGGAGAAATGTTCATATCGCAGGGAAAGAAATTTCTTAAATGTGACAGAGTTGATAAATTTCTCAAGCACAGAAAAGTTTGGAGGATGCAATTTCTATAGTCTGAGCAGTCATCTGGCATACTGGGTGACAGAAAACTGGTTAATCCAAAGGGCTTTGTAAGAATTTTTTTAAACAATTTCTCCTCCACCCTTTAAAATGTCCATACAACAACTGTCAGATTCTATATTAATATGCATTATAGGGGCAAAGATGTGAATAAGTTAAGCAATAGTCTCCTTCCAGGCTCTTGCTGCTGATCCATAAGCCTTCTGATGTGTAGTATCATCATTTTGGAGGTCAGACACTGAAGAGATTTAATTTTGCTTAGTTATCATAAGAACTTCATTGCTGCAAAATAATTCATATCAGCTAGAAAAAAAAATAAGCTCAGAAATCAGCTGAAACTTAGCTCTGGACTCTTCTTGTCAGGAGTAATCCAGAAAGAAGTAGAAGAATAAAAACAAGTAAAGGGTAATGACAATTTTCATAAGCAAACTATGAACAGCTGCTCCAAGGTCAGTAACTGGAAAAATGATGTTAATGAACCTGCATTAGCTTGGTAACATCTCACTGCTAAAACAAATCAGCCTGGATTTGAACCATTGTGTGGCTTGACATCAGTACCAATTAAGGTGGCAGATGATGTATAAAGAGCCTGGACAAAGGATATTATTATGTTACGAGCTATATTGATTTTTACAAGGCTTGTTTGATTGACTGACTGATACTATCAAGTAATTAGCTTTAATCTAGGGTTACAATGACCGAAAGAAATCCTGAATCAGGTTATATTAGATCTCTGATAGCATTTTACTGATATAGAAAAGTGTTTAAATAAGGCAGAATCCTGGTTTCCTTTGTAAAGTCAGTGTTACACAAATGGTCTGTGCAGAACTTGGCACACCCAGGAGGTGCCCAGGCTGCACACAAATTCAGGTCACATAGGCAGTGGTCAGAGAAGAATGAACAACCTGATAAGACATCCTGATAAGCACAGGAGTTCTCTGTAATTAGTTTAACATTTTGGCATATCTGATTTTTAAAAAGTGTATATCTAAGATAGGATGCAATTTCAAAGTGCTTTTTTGTTTGTTTGTTTTTGTTAGTGATCATAAAAGACAGCCACAGGGATGGAGAGGGGGAAGATGCCAAGATCAATTGTCCACTGTGGTCACTCTCCCACTGACAAAGTCAGGGCACTTCCAAGAGCATTTTCAAATTGCAAGCTCATCACCCCTAAGGAAACCAGACAAACTTGATGCTGGGAACCTGGCCCTAAAAGGGAGCTCTTCCAGTACTTTTATATATATATATATATATATATATATGCCTAATTTTAGATAGTCTATAAGAAACACTGCATGTTTTTGATCTCAGAGCTCCCCAACAGACCTGTTCATTTCCACACACATCACACACATACTTGCCTTCTCTCCATTGCACTTCCCCACTTGGATTTGCTCAGTGTGATGGGCCACTCTGCTTCCTCAAATATCGCCTCCCTCCCTTCACACATTTCCTCTCACACTCCCATCCTCCTGAGCCCAAATAATTCAGCTCCAGACTCATGAAGGTCTCTACTTTCTCCCACTCATGCCTAACTTTTATATATATACACAGATACTCAGTTTTTCCATATGCTTTTCCCCTCTTCCTGAGCAGAGATCCTCTACTTAAAGGCATCCAGGAGTTAGACCCCTCTCCTGTTCTGACTAATAAACCCAACAATTTGGGACTAAGATCAACAGGCAAATACTGCCACTGAATTTGTTTGCTCTGGCTTCACCATGTCCCTTTGCCTTCTGTGTGATAATCTACACGTGGCTGCAATCATCTCAACATACTTGTTTGTGGAGCAGCTGTCAAGCCTTCAACTGCATGCAAGTTGTAAATAATACCATTAAATTACCATTGAAGGTCCTGACACCAGATGTGCCATGATTCCCACAACAGGCAGTGCCACTGAATGAAAGCTCAGTACAGTGCTGAAGGTGCCTATCTGTAAGAGAAACACATTTCTGCCACTGTGCTTGCCTTGCAGTATATCCAGCCTCACATACAATTATCTTTCATCAGGATAATTCTATATTCATGGCATTTAAACAGTTTGGAAAAATAGCAGTGGTGTGAGCAATCACAGCACAACTTATCTCTGCAGAGTTTTTAAGGTCCTGTTCTTGGTCACTGTGTGGGGCAGGTGGTGGTATTGAAACACAGTATGTTTTCTTATTAAATCACTCTTTTCTCCCTTTTTATTGATTTGCAGATCTTTGTTCCCAGAGTGAGTTCTCAGTTCCTTTCCTGGTGACACATTTTGTGCATTGATATTTATTGTGGGTTTGGCTATATATATGTATGCCCCAGGGCTTCAGCTCTTATCAAGTGAGAGATTCAGTGTCTCAAAGCTGCAGGTCCTGTTTTTTCTGGTTCAACACATCCCTGCTCTAGAAGTTTCTGGGTTTGCTAGTCTCCTGAGAATTTACAAACTAAGACAAAGTTCTGGAGCAAAGAGAAATGTCTGTATCAGTGACAGCAAAAGGAAAAAGAAAAATCACAGCTGTTCTGATCAAACACGCTGCCAGCTCATTTGAAAACTGCACTAATTCAGACTGAACCAGCATGAGCTGATGTGTGCAGGCATTTACAGCCCCTCTGGAGCCCAGAACAAAGCCCCCACCCCAAGGACCTGCTGGCAGCCAGGTGGCCTTCGGAGCCAGGGACAAACCTTGGCTGAGCCTTACACAGCCCAGCCTGTGCCCGTGGAAGAGAGAATGGGAGGTGTGCCATTCTTCTCCAAAAGAACATATTTGAGTTAAAAGTTGGCTGGCCACCACTGGCTGCAAGTCTAAGGGGACTAATGACATATTTCCCTGCACAAGTAGCTTCTGTGAGTGCAAATTACACACGAAACTCTCAGTAATCAGGTTTGGGAAACTTAACCCTAGAGAAAATAAATTTCTTCTTTTTAAAAGGAATTTGCATAACCTGACATTGTTTTTAGGGTGATGGGGCATACTAAAAAGTAAGATTAAGAAAACAGTAATGTAGGCATTTCTTACACTAATTTGGAAATGCCAAATTAGTGCTGGCTGGGATAATGTCACTGCTGTTGGAGATCAGGGAATGGGGAGAGTAAGACAGAAGGCATCAGGCACACAAAAATAAGCACATGCAACTGAGATTTTTACATCTCACATGAAATCATCTATTTTCACTTTGAAAATTGTCCTGCTGGTGACACAATTATCTCTTTTATTTTTTTAGGAAAGCAGATGTGTCCTTTAGGAGAGAGTTAAAAAGGACTTGGATTGGATCAAGGTTTCTGCCCTTGGGGACAGTGCGCAGTCAGAAATGGCTCCGATGCATTCTCAGGAATTTCTCCCCCTTTTTCACTCAATATTTTTCTTTGCTAAAGAGAGATAAAGCCTCCACATAGCTTCTTACAATAACTGCCCTTTTCCTTCTGATGGGATAACAGTTAAGCTAATGGGATAACCCTAGGAAGCAACAATTCGACACGAACCAGACAGCACGTACTTAGCAAGCAGATTGCTCTGAAACAGAAATAATGCCACATATTTCCCAGGACACCAGAAGCCTACATCCAAAATACCAAAAAAGCTAACCAAGTCCCTGGTCTCTGAAAGAGTTTCAGCCTGAAAACAGAGATTGCAGAGAATCCATGAAATCTGAGAACATGCTGCTTTGGATTTTCTGTGGAAAATGTTAGATAATTAATATAACAGCAATTAATAATACAGCAATATAAACCTCAGTACAAGGTTACATTTATTGAAAATGAACATGTTTTATACTCAGCAGCAGCAGAATATCACGTGTTAATCCCATTTGGAGAATGATAGCCAAATAATTCTTTCCTGGAGTAGAATCCTAGCCCCACTGAAATCAATAGCTGCATTATCAGAGCTTCACTATCACCTCAGTCTGTATGACTGCCAGCTCCTTGACCATTGAAACAAAATTTCAAAGAAAGAATGCTATTTCAAGGCATCTTTATTCACTCTAATATACAGGCACGTACCAAGTAAGTTTTTTACTATTATGACAGACCTGACATTCATTTTTTGGTCATATAAAAACAGCCTCACTAGGCAAAAGGGGAAAGACAGGGAGGATAATGATAGCGTAACAATGCTGCGTAGGAGGGGAAAATGAATTCCAGTGGGTTTGGGGAGTGTTCTTTTATCTGCTTTGCTGGAAAGAACTGTATCTTTGTGAAAGCCAATATTCAATAATTGTGGTTGTTCTTTTCCATTCCAAAACAACTAAGACAAACCATAGATAAAAAAGAAGATATTTGATTTGCTTTCAAATTCCAGTTGTTGGGCTGGCTGTGATTTTAGATGCAGCTGTAATTCAACACCACTGCAGGAGTTCCCCACTCCCTCTGACTGTCCCCTACATGATTTATATGCAGGAACAGAGACCAGGATGAGAAACAGCAGATGCCAGATAAAACCACACAAGCCACACGCTCAGGAGCTGTGAGAGTACAAATGTAAAGGGAGATGCCGTGAATCACCAGCAGGAATTGCAGTTTGGTCAGCCCTGCCTGGGCTGGGAGCTGCAGAGCTCTGATGCCCACTGGAGGCTGCCAACCAGCACTCCTGGGATTTACAGCACTCTGGTGCCAGCCATGCCAACCACAGGTCTCTTTAAACACTCCAAAGCCAAGTTAAGTCTGATGCAAGCTATAGAAGTGACTACAATATAGATGTTCCCAGAGAGACTGTGTTTCTTTAAGGCCAGAAATCCATGAACTACTTTGGTGTTTTTCTTTTTTCAGCTGCCATTGTCTCATTCCTGCAGTCAAGATTCACTTACAAAGCACTTATTTGAAGCCAAATGTTATTCCACAACATCTATTTTAAGAGCAGATACCAAAAAGTCGGCAGCATTTCATAGCATCTTACAATGTCTTGAAAAAGCACAAAGCACTCTGAACATAAGAGAAAACCAAAAATAATTCAAAATCTTACAGCCTGAGCAGCTACCAAAGGGCTTCCCCACATACCATGTGTGTAAATGAACACAACTACCTTTGTTTCCAACTTCAGCTGGATCTGGGATGGATATGCTTATAGAAAATATACCAGTAGAGTAATTGACTTATTATTTTCTTTATAAAGAAGGCTTAGAATTAAAAAGTCTTTTAGCAAATTAGAACTGAAATGCCTTTGTTTAAGCAACAAAACCTGTTTTCCAGTGTTTCAAATAACACTATGAATCCAGTCAATATTAATAATAATGACAGCATCCATTCAAGGCAGCAATTAAAATAATATTATCTCCTGGGTTTTAAGAGCCACTTAGTTAACAGAAAGGGACTTTATATATGCACTGACACACAGATGGCACTTTAGTTCTAGCAAAGAAACAAACTCAAATACTTACAGAAACACTCAGAACCCAAATGGTAATTTTAGTACATCGCCAAGAGAATTGTCTTTATCTGAAAATCAATTATTAAGTTATGTGACTATCAGAACATGATAAAATCTAGAATTTACAGTAACAAAATAAAACTGGTGCCTTAACACGTTCAGTGTAGGCCAGAGGAAGGTTTCAGGTGGCAGCTGTGTCCTGTGGCCCTACACCTCCCTTGGGACATGCTGAGGTGCTGCCATCAGCACGAGGAGGGGGTGATGACCCTTGGGGCATGCCTCAAGTCCAGTCTCATGTACTTTTGCTCATCAGAAGTGCAGGGTGCCTCAGAAACATGCAAAGAGGAGGTGAGACATGGCTCCACAGACCACAGCAGCTGGGAGGCAAGGGGAGATTGCCTCTGGATCAACCACGGAAGAAGGACTGAGAAATAATGGGAGATATGAGTTATCAGAAGAACAGTCAAGAACTGATGCAGCAGGTTGGTTCACATTTAATTATGTACACTAAAGCCTTAGATTTGAAGTCTTTTACTATTCTCACCAACACCAGAATGGTGAGAGATGATGTAAGATTGACTTTGGGGACTTCAACAGCAGCCCATTATATTTTAATACTAAATACTCATTGTCAATTATAAAATGTGACCTATCCTCAACATGGAACCTGATTGGAATATTTACACTTACTGTATACACCTGTGCAATGGCAGAAATCAAACATTTGTAATACAAATGCTTCCATTCCCATCTTTGGTTCAAATTCAGGAGTGACTGAAGGTTGTGGCCATCCAGGAGCATTTGCATGACCTCCTGTTAAATTGTCTCCCTGCCCCACTCCATGTTTTCATGGACAGCTGTCACAGCACAGCTGTCACCTCTCTCCATTTTGGCAGCTCCAAGGCTAAGCAAGATTCATGGAAACTGATTCTGGGAAGAGAATAACGTGGGCTTGTAATGAGCTGATCATTGTTCAGGTTGGTTCTGGCTGCACTGAGCTCCTCCTCTGGAACTGCTCATTCACACCTTTAAAAGTGCTAAATCCACAGCTGCACAGGCACAGCACAGACAGGTACAGAGGGAGTGGGAAATAGCATTCTGTATGGTACAAAGAACAGGTTATGCACTTTGAGAACTTGAAATACCACTTTTCTAAGAAAAAAAAATCAGCTCATTCACTGCTGGCAGATGTAGTGAGCTTTCAAACAGAATAAAATAATTTTGTGAATAAATACTTATTTATCCTGAGCTCAGGGTTTCTGTGCCAGCACATCTGCAGAACCATGATTAACTCAGCAGATGTAACTGCCCCCTCACTGCCCAGCCTCACCACAGTGCTCGATTTTAGTTACCTGGGAGACATCAGAGAAATCTCAGTAAGAAAGCCAAGCAATTGGAAACACCAAGTCTTTAATGAATCAGCACAGATGCACTCATTTGGTTTAATTTTCAGTTTAAGTTAGTAATTGTCAGTTCCAGAAAAGCAGAGAATGAAACTATAGTGAGAAGTCAGAGCTCACTGGAACTTTTAATATTTCTTCACATCCCTCTGCCAATTTACTGCTCAAAATGAGCTGCAAGGTATTAGGAGTGAAAGACACAGATTTTCAACTAAATAATGGAAATGTGATTGAGCCACGGTAAACCAAATGAGAGTAAGAGAGAATCTGGGAATATGCATATGCAATAAGGAATATTAAAAAGTTTCTTGGGCCCTGCAGTATGACAATGCACTCTGATGATCATCTTTATTAGATAGCACTAGATAAAGAGCCAATTCATTAAAAATTAATGGCACTGTACTGCCATCCATACATTATACATAGCCATAAAGTGGATGTGGACAGCTAAATGCTAAATCTGTTGGAAATAACTGCAAAGTGAAGTAGGAGAATGCATCATAAAATAGTAGGAGCCATGTAATAAGGAGGCCATACAATAAAATAGGGAGAAAAGGAAGACAATCTCACTCTATGAGTCTGTAAAATCAAATGAGATTAGAAAAACTACAGTAAACCAAACCTCTATTCTGAAACAGAAAAATTATTCTGAGAAAATGTACAACAGCAGATACAAGAACCTTATTAAAGAATGAAACTGGAGGGTGGTAAGCACAATGACAAATGGCAAAGAGATGTTTGATTGCAAAACAGCAGAGCTATTCACGAAAAGAAAACCATTTGATTGCATCTTTTGATGAAAGCTCAACAATGTGGGGCATTAATATCATTGAGGCGGAATCAGTAAGAGGTATGAAAAGAGGCAGATAAACCTTTTTCATTTGATCACAAAATGAAAATCCAATTTACTCCATGCTCTCTAATTAAATAAGTTTCATTTTGGAGCAATTTAAAAATCTATGTTTCATTTTTCTAAAATTTCTTGGTGTTTTGATTACAAAATGAATGCCTGTGACAAATTCCATGGTTTTGGATTAAAAGAGCTGTTCAGAATACTCGTGTGTGCTAGAATGATATTTCTAAAGTTTGTAGATAGCTTTAGTGTGGACTTAAACTATCTCAAATAAACCACCATTTGGTATGCTCAGCCCTAAAAAGATATGCCTTTAAGAACATTTACCATTCCACATATTTACATAGCAAGATACTTTCTGAAATGATTTAGCTAAATAAAGATTCCTTCCTAATGCATTGAGAAATAATGTTCTCTCATGGTGATGATGAAGAGGAAGAAGTGGAACTTCAAAGAAAACTGTTTAGCTAAAACACAGATGCGTTTTCATAAATCCTGTCTTAAATTCTAATATTCCTAAGACTTATTCACAAGGCACAAAATCAGGCATACTCAAACAATTCTATCTTTTGAAATCTAATTTTGAAAGAAATTTATATAGAGAACCTACCTGCTTACCCCTGAATCTAACAGCCAGGGTTGGAAATGCAACACATACACACTGGTGCAATTTAAGAGTCTGCACAAAAGCAGAAGGAACTACAGTAGTTAGCATGAGGCCACTTTTTAAACTTGACCTGGCTGGTGCACAGGAAGAGTGTAATTCATACTCAGAATGCCATTAAATACAGCTAAACCAGGCAAAGCTCTACTCATTTCTACTACACTGAAACGAAATTCTGACCCTGAAGCTCTCTAGGAGCTCCCAGCCTGACAGTGACAGCAGGAACAACACGCTGTGTCATCCAGGGAGGACAGGTGCTGGCATTTCTGAGCCTCTGTGAATGTCTGTGCCTCGTGTTTCCAGCACGTACTTCGCTTTTAATTGTCTTGTTGCACTGCAGAACAATCCACTCTAAAATGCTGCAGCCTAGTGGAGCTGGACTCCCTGGACTTGGCCTAAGCCATGGATCCCACCCTTTTGCTGTTCAGACCTTGCCCTAATACAGCTGTGTGTTGCACATCTGGTTTTACAAAGTATTTATCATCAGGGTTAGTCTCTCTCTTTGATATTTCAAACATAATCCCACAGACTACTAACAACTTTTGATTTTAGCAGCTTCTAATGACAGCCCTTTGGAAGAAGCCAGACACAAAGACTAGTACAAAGAGAGCTTGAAAGCAAGTTTTGAGTTTGGGGTAGGAAAGACCCCTCACACTTAAGGATCTGGAAGGCACCTATTCCATGCCTCAAAGAGCCTTGTGGATTATAAATGTGGAAACTAAGAACAGAAAAGGAATTATTCACCACATTATTAAACATGACAAAAAGCTTCTGAATTGAAGCTTAAAACAGGCTATTTAAGATTCCAGCAATCCCTGGGACTTTGGCAACAAAAATGTTCAAAAGCCTTTTATAGTTGCTGTCAGATTTATGTAAAGCATTTGAGATTCCTGTGAACTTATTTATATAACAACCTAAAACTTGAAGCCAACTTGAAAGTCTTCCTATTCTAATTATTCAGTATTGGAGGTGCTGTACAAAAGATACTCAATGTTCTTTGTTAAACATAACCTAAAATGGTGTCCAGGAAAACAAAGACTTTAGCTGAGCATTTTATGGGATGGCTGTTATTGTAGATGAGCTGCATCATTTGATATAAAAGTTACTTGGTGATTTGTTTTCCTGTTTTCTCTCCAGTGACATGGGGGAGATATCACTGTGTTCTACATTCCACCCACATTCTGCCCCAATAATCTCACATCATTATTTTTAGGAAAATGTTACAATATGTTAAAATAAAATTAAATGTTACCATCTCTTTTCAGAAATGTTCCACTCGAATACTTCCCGGATTCAGGCTCAGGATGGACGTGGGACATTATTGGCAACTGAGGCCCAGCTGATCTGGATGCAAGGCACTGCCATTCCCATGTGGGATTTGGTTTCCATCCCAAATGAACACTCTGCCATCACTCTAGGTCATGCCTTCAGCTCCAAAATGGAGAGGAACATCAGCTGTAAATGCACCCAGCATCTCTCCAACAGCACCCACCCTGCAGGCAGGGGACACCATGGGAACAGGAGCGGGACGTGACCCCAGTGGATCTGAAGGATGCAGTAAAAGCCACGATTTGTGAAACAGCTCCCACCCCAAGAAACCTTTCAGGCTTTATCTTTCAAAATCATTTGAATGTGAATTTTCCATTTCATCACCCTCTGCCCAAAAGCTCTCAATGCCATTTCCCTTCTTCCCAGCTCCCAGTTTTCCTGTTCCACCATGTCACTATCTCAATGAGGTCACTCATTCTATGCTATTTCAGCTACTCCCCCTTCCCCCTTCATGTCAGCACTTCCCAACCACCCAGGCTGTGCATGCTTTGAACACAGACTTGCTTGTCAAGCAGAGCTCTAATTACCTCACATGTCTTTATATAGATACTTCATTAGGTGTCTACAGCTTCACAAAACCAGAAGTCTACGAGGAAATACAAATCCCAGAATATTGACATTCCACAGAGACATTACTGTGCATTGCAGTCACAGCAAAAGGGCATTTGCGTGTATTACCTGGGATGTGAATTATCTTTTATGAGCATTGTGAAACTGGTCAGATTGTTTTATCCCTACATGTCTCTAACCAATAAAGTCCCAAATGAGGGAACCTACATAGAAATTAAGAATTTCTTCACTGAAAACATACAGTTCCTCATCGTTCTTGTTTCTTTCATCACTATGCAACAGTAAATACTAGCTTGTATTAATTATTCAAAGCAGGAGAAAATTTATAACCCAAATGTGACAAGCAGCAAAGAACACAAGATCATAATTCCTTTCATTTATCATAATTTTGCCACGACAGTCACGAGCCAGAAATGTAGTTGCAACACACCTAAAGAGACACCCACACATGAACTAAGTACCACAAGCACCAAGGATGCCAGCTAATCTGGCTTGGGGTTTTGTTTGGTTGGTTTTGTGGTGTTTTATTTGTTTCATTGTGCTGATGAGCATAGTTTAACACTCATGGATTGTTATGAGCCAATGTGGATTCTCTCTCTTCCTGTGTTTCTTTCTTACAGGATTATTTCATAGACATCCTGGCTGTGGGATTTCTATGGATTAAGCCAGAAGCATTCTTTATTCACTGCTTTTTGGCATAAAAACATCGCTTTGATTGCTTTTCTTTTTTTCTACTTAATCATGTTTTAGACAGACAGCGTCCAGGTTTAACTCATCCCAGCTCTGTTTCCCCTTTTTCCCTTTAGCCATAAGAGTTACAGACAGAGGTTACAAAGAGCAAGGAAAAGGTAATTTAATATTTAGTTCAATGACGCCTGTGGAAGAATCTTGTGAACCTGTGCTGAGATCTCAATGAATCACCAGTGACTTACGATGCAAAACCAGTGACATAAAGGGGTAAAATGCCCATAAAGTCTTTAGGACTCCATTAGCTATTAGAAATGAAATATTAATATCTCTAATATGAGCATCTTTAAGACATGAACAGTGAATTGCAGGCCCTGGGTCAATCCCATCCAGTTTATTCCAGTACAGATCCCACTGAACATGAAGGTGGGAAACCCCCACAGGGAACACAACAAAAATGAGCACCCCTAATTTTCCTTGTGCTGCCTGGATCACTCACAGTAAGCAAAGTAAAGCCTCTACAGCTTGTGTTGTATTTATTTTATGGGCAGTGTAGGAATAGTGCCAGCTGAAACCTCTTTGGAGACAAAGCAAGTGCCTTTTACTTCCTCCAGTAGTTGCCATTGCCCCGGGATCACTGCACATTGAAAATGAACTGGAACTTCTCTCAATGCCATACAACTTTCCTACTAAAAAAAAAGCACTCAGAAAACATCTGAAGAGAAAGAAAAAGGCAGGGAACAAATATCTCACTCTTCCTTGCAAAAGACATCTTTTCCCTTCTGGCAGAGAAAATACTCAGCTGCACTCACTACCAGAGACAGGCAGGCACGACCTTCCTAAGCACACTCAGCCACACCATAAGTCTGCACTTGCTTCTAAGCAGAGCTGTTTTCCTGCTTTTTGATGAGGACTTATTTACCTGGGGGATTGTACAATACTAAGATGTCTAATAGGATACAGAGCCTTTCACCTGCAGGTCAGTGTGTCCAATTTCAGCCCGGCTTATGCAGCTTGATCTCGCAGCACGCCGTGAGCTCCGCATGGGCCGTGCCCGGCTCCCGCGGGCACCGGGGGATGCTCCGAGCTCTGGGCAGGGACAGGAGCGCTCAGGTACCGGGGGATGCTCCGGGCTCTGGGCAGGGACAGGAGCGCTCAGGTACCGGGGATGCTCCGAGCGCTCAGGTACCGGGGGATGCTCCGGGCTCTGGCCAGGGACAGGAGCGCTCAGGTACCGGGGGATGCTCTGGGCAGGGACAGGAGCGCTCAGGTACCGGGGGATGCTCCGAGCTCTGGGCAGGGACAGGAGCGCTCAGGTACCGGGGGATGCTCTGGGCAGGGACAGGAGCGCTCAGGTACCGGGGATGCTCCGAGCTCCGGGCAGGGACAGGAGCGCTCAGCCCCTGGGGGATGCTCCGAGCTCTGGCCAGGGACAGGAGCGCTCAGGTACCGGGGATGCTCCGAGCTCCGGGCAGGGACAGGAGCGCTCAGGTACCGGGGATGCTCCGAGCTCTGGGCAGGGACAGGAGCGCTCAGCCCCCGGGGGATGCTCCGAGCTCTGGGCAGGGACAGGAGCGCTCAGCCCCCGGGGGATGCTCCGAGCTCTGGCCAGGGACAGGAGCGCTCAGCCCCCGGAGGATGCTCCGAGCTCTGGGCAGGGACAGGAGCGCTCAGCCCCCGGGGGATGCTCCGAGCTCTGGCCAGGGACAGGAGCGCTCAGCCCCCGGAGGATGCTCTGGGCAGGGACAGGAGCGCTCAGGTACCGGGGGATGCTCCGAGCTCTGGGCAGGGACAGGAGCGCTCAGGTACCGGGGGATGCTCTGGGCAGGGACAGGAGCGCTCAGCCCCGGGGGATGCTCCGAGCAGGGACAGGAGCGCTCAGCCCCGGGGGATGCTCCGAGCGCTCAGGTACCCGGGGATGCTCCGAGCTCTGGCCAGGGACAGGAGCACTCAGCCCCGGGAGCAGCCAGCTCCTGCTGACGGATCGATGGTGCTGCACAGAGACCCAGGTGAAACACAGTGCTCTTGTCAGCTTTGCTGCTGTTACATTAATAAAAGAGAACACCGCTGCCGCCCCATTTGTTGCACGGAATTGCGGTGACAGATGCACTTTCAGCAGGCATACACAGGGCCTTATTCACTTCTGCAGCCCACAGGAGCCTGCTCCCAGCTCCCAGCCCGTGGCACACCCAGCCAAAAGGATGCTATGAACAGCCACAGAGGAAATGCAGGTTTTTTTAATGCAAGAGTTTTACTCTTTTATCCAAGAGTTTCTTGCATATATTCAATATTTAGACCAATCTTTTCCCAGGAAATAATGAGCTGAATTCTAACAATTCCAGCCTCAGGTAGAGTGGTGGAAGAGGTCCCCTGATCTGCATTTAAGTGCATAACACATTTCTAAGTGTCTCCATCACTAATTTGGAAATATGCTGCAAGTGCCCAGGATCTACATTAACAAAGTTATGTAACACAGCTGAACTGCTCAGTAACACATAATGCCTCTTGGACTTAGAAATCACTAGAATCAACTAGAAAAATGCTTATTTTCCCTAGAAGAATGTTTCTGAGAGAAAACAAATAAGAAGGAAATATTTAACTCATCTAAAAAGTTAATGTGTGTACCTTTGACTCAGATCAAAGTCACATGATACTGTAAGTCAAAACTTCAATTCTGACTATGAAAAAGGGATCTTATTTATTTTTTAATCAAAAACTGACATTAGACTACCTTTGCAAGTCAAAACAAAGTTAGGTTAAAATCATGAAATCATAGAAACATGGAATGGCTTGGGTTGGAAGGGACCTTAAATCATCCAACTCCAAACCCCCTGCTATGGGCAGGGACATCTTCACTAGAATGTTCTATTTATTATCGAAAGAAGACTTTTGACCAAATAAATATTTTCTATTAAATAGAAACTTTATTTTGACAATATCATATTTTTGCTTAGAAAATCTCTCCCACAACTAATTCAGACTGCTCTAAAACACTGCATATGCCTGTTTCTGCATGGAAGAGGTGGCTGCTCTTCACAGCTTTCAGTTTTGCTGCCCTCTGTCACAGAATCCCTCTGTTGGAGATGCCAGCACTGACCCCTCAAAGGGCAGCTGGCATTCACCAGCCCAATGTTCCTATGTAACAAAGACATATGGCTGTGCATGTTGAAGTTTTGGCAGGATTTTACAAACAAAAAAAAAAAAAAAGGCTCTCAGTAACCAGAAATAAAAATCATAAAGAAAACCTGATTTCACAATTGCATCTTTAAGTGGAGATATGTATAAGAAATTATTATGTAACTACAGCCATCAGAAAATACAAAAATACATATACAACCCCTACCCGTTTATCAATTCTAGGCCTGTGACTGTGATATTTAAGAGCTTTCTGCTCACTGATATATATTCTGCTAGCTGTCACATTGTATTTCTAAATTGTTAAAAAAACCCTTACCTATCGGCCCCAAAGGCATTCATTTTTCCCTGGACTTTATAAAAACTAGAACATGTTTCCGTGATATTTCTTTTACAATAGAAGGCCTGTTAAAAACAGCATCATGAATATTCTAGTTATGACAGATATGAAAGGACATAATATCCAGGAAACAGTTCTTTCTTAACATATTCATGAAGAGGTCCTTGTCAATCACAGCCAGTGAATTGAATAAAAAAATAATACCCAGAGTCTTAGGAGGATACAGCTGAGTTTTACATGCTGGAGATATAAAGACTGAAGTGAGACTGGGTTCCACTAACAAGATTCCTGGCCTGAAGTGCCTTTGTGAAATTATTCAGAAACCTGCCAATAACAATATTTCAGGCTGCAGAAATCTCCGTGTGGGTCCGTGCTGCTGCCACAACTTAATGGAGTCTCCCAGCTGGTGCTTTAAAGGAACGATGTCTGCAATAGTCCATTCATCTTGGAGTTTCAAAACAATTTGCTTTATGGCCCTGCTTCTTTTGAACATTAAAAAGCTTACATCTTGAAATATTCAGGAAATAAGAAATAAACTGCCAAATGCCTTAAGCTGTAGAACAACTTACAAGGCTACTTATATATATTTTAAAGTAGAAAAGCAATATGATTTCCTATTTATGTTGTATTGCTGGCTCGTTCAGCATAGATAATTAAAGAAAATTTTATAATAAAATAGTTTTTTGCTGCCTTTGCTACTTTTAAAGAAGGTACAAAGCATAATATTTAAAAGATACTACTCAAAAATATACAATATAGAGCCAAAGCTTCCTTGATTTTTTACATAAATCAAAAGCTAATTCCAAATATTTTAATGTACAGAACACACAATGGCAATCTGAAAAAAGTGCTGACAAACCACATGTCATTCTCCCAAGGAACCCCCCTTCCTGAAATAACATTACAAGCCAATTTAAAAGGCTGTGTCCATTTTACCTCTAACATAATTACATGTCATTGAAATTTATTTTGTATCAAGAGAATAAAAACCACAGACCTAAGTACCACAGGTATGAATTAAAATCAGTGAAATAAACCCAAAACCATAATTACCCTGTGCCCAGGGTTTCACTGCTGACCACAATGTCCACAGCTGGCAAACACCTTCAGCAGAACTCCTGCAGCATTCCTTTATGCCAGACTGCTTCCAGGACACTTAAAATATCACAATGATTTGCCCAGGAAACACACACAGTTCCCTGCTTCAAGTTACAAATCACCTAAATGCAAAAAAAAACTGGGGTAAATTTACAACAGCTTTCAAACCCATAAATTGCATGTTTGAGATTAATCCATATATATGGCATTTCACAGCCTTGCTCTTTCATGGAGTTGGGAAGAACTATGCAGTGCTGGACAGCCCAGCCCACGAGGCAATATACAGTGCTGACAACTTCCATAGATTCATTGTTTGCATCCCTTTCACAGTGCATCTGATGCCAATTCAGCAGGGTTTATTTCCAAAAGATAGGTATCCATGCCTAGAGTCTAGGGGAGGGTACTGAGATCTGCCAACTCTTACTGCAGACATCTTAAAGCTCACAAAATCACTGTATTCTTTCTTTCTTTCTTTTTTCCTTTTTTAAACAGGAAACAAAAATAATGTATAACAACATCACAGAAAGCATTGAAATGTAATGAAATCTGAAATATGGGTTAGTGAAACCTTGAGGCACAATACCAAATTGCCAGGAGTCTCTTTCTTAAATGGAAATGTCTCAGGCTTTTGTTTTTGCCTACCTGTGGCAGAGTACACAGAATTGCAAACAGAAATAGCCCAGCACATTTTGGACTCTGTGTGCAAGTACCAGTGATATGCCAGATCTGAAAAAAAGCCCCCAAACCAATAAATCTGTCTGGCTGTCAAATATTAGGAATACCTACTACAGGTAATGTCTGGTACAACACCACATTTATTATGTGACTCACCCTTATGAAAACAATGACTACTTTTATAATAATAAAAATATTGCTGAATCAAACTGAGCACTGGCTTCATGTTTTCACTAAAATAAGCACACGGGTTTTCTGAGCTATAGAAGTGAGATTTAATCACGTTAGAAGTTTAAACTTGTGTAAGTTCAGCATCAGCGCAAACCAACATGAATACAGCAAGGATAATGAGGAACCACTGTTTGAAAACAACCAAAACAGATCTGAAATGCTAAAGGGTGAATTTTCTGCACACAGAAGCTCAGTGTTTCATTTTTCCCATCACTTCATCTTTGGTAAACTTGATTCATTAGTGTATTTGTGCATTAATTGACAGTTGCTTCCTGCTGTAAGTGATTGCTTTCTAGTTCTATTACGTACTGTCAAACAGCAGCACATGATTAATTACAAATAAACCAAGAACTTTGCTAACAATGGGCTGTTACAAAACCTCCCACCTTCAGGAAAGAAATTCTGCTGCTCACATGGGATGTTTTCCAGAGCTTCATCTGCAGCATTTCACACACGTTCGGCTGCACTGGTTTCTCAAGAGATTTTAGCTGACATTTGAGGTTGATATAAATGGGTTACTTTTTATTTTGTGCCTTACAGACTGACCCCTTAAATGCACAAAGTCATATCCCAGTGTTGGTCAGTACACAAAACATCTATCAAATGAGAAATTAGACCTTTACAGAGGATGGCAAAAGGCTGTATGTGAGACACTCTGCAGACCTCTGGCACGAAGAGCAGGTCCAACAGACAGCTATCCAAGCCCTGCAGCCTCCCAAAGAATCTTCTGATCAATAGTGGAAAATTAAGATACTTCATTTTGCTGTCAATATAATTAATATGAACTCCCTCTAAGTGATTATCTATGGTCTCCTAGCTCACCAGAAAGAAGTGGAAGTTGAAAGTGTTGCAATACCAGCTAGAAAGGAGGATGGCTGGATGGAGACATCAGACAGGCTATTTATCACCCACCTCAGCACTAATGGCATGGGTTCATAATGATTAAGAAGATCCATTCTGTCTGAGGTTGAAGTTCAGATGGTTTAACTCTCCCTTTCAAATCTGTTTGCAATGAAATTCCAGGGCTTTTATATGAACAGGGACTTGAATTGCAGACCGGGAAGAAGTCCCTTAATCAATATCTGAACTTAAACTTTTTAAAAGTTCAAACCAGCTGGCTGTCTAGTTCCTGTTACTGGGATGAACTACAAATTATTTTAATCAGTTACAAAGTTTCCCTCTGTCTATATTTCCTTTGGGTTTATCTGAAAATTAATTTCAGTAACTGACATTCCTGAAATTTCAACTCCACAAAGTGAACCCTGTGAACTCTTTTGGAGTCCATCAGAAAATTGAAATCACCTATACTGGAGTAGCTTGATATTTCTGCCACACAAACTTAAAATATATTTCCAGAGGAATATATTACTATTACTTGGAAAAGCAGAGTTCCACAAGTAAAATATTTCTTCATCAACTTCAATAACATTAACAGAAAATAATTATTACCTTGTGGAAAACAATTATTGTCTTCATATCATGTGGACAAGATCAACAGCACTTCCAAGGTAGCCAGACAGTGCAGAAATGGAAACCACAAAGTATTTATTTTAAACCACAGAATGCAGAGGAATAACACTTATTCCTCTGCCAGCTGTGGTGAATAGCTCTGGTATGTCCATGGTTCACTTTTTTGGACAGGTTTTATATGGTCTCAGGAAATAATGGAATTTTAAGTAGATTTCCTCTGCCCACAAAAAAACCCCAATGCAGGTAGACTGTACATACAAGGAAAAGATGATTTACCTTGGCCAATCATAAAATAGAAAACAGATACAGTTAAGTGCACCCTTCAGCTGAAGCTGCTAAAATACATACATCAATCATCATTTGGGAGCAGTCAGGAAAACAAAAGTAATGAAGTGCTTTGATCTTTTCACTTAATTTTCTTTGTAAAAGAAAACAACTATGTGCACAGGCAAAAATCTGAAAGTCTAAAGTAGTCATTTACCAAGATCCTCAGATTCTGAAATTGTAAGTGATCATGATTTGCATGGCCTCTTTTACTTTCTGGACATGTTTTTTTGTTTGTTTTGTTTTGTTTTAAGCAGTTTTATTTAAAGGAAGCCAACTTTGCATCTGTCAAAGACTGCAAAAACAGAAGGGCCTAAATCTTTGTACACACAACATCCCTGGGATGAGTTTTATAACTATCCAAGTTGAAGTTAAAAATTTGAATGACTCACTTGTAAAAGCTTTCCTTCATTGCAATATCCCTCTCTTTTCTAATAGGATTTTCTCAACTAAGTAAAGATTTGTTCCAACAAAGTACTAAATACTCATCCAGAAAAACCATATTTAGTTTTAAGAACATTGTCTTTTTTACCAGAAACAACAATCTAAGAAGTTTTATTATTAATATTCTGGAAAACATTCTACTTACATGCTTTTTTAATCCATTCCTCCATGTGCTTTTTCTAATTCAGAGATTATCCTGCTTTTGGAATAATTCTCTCCAGTCTCATCACACCACCACACAGTATCTCACTGCTGACCTACTTCAAGTCAGATACTAAGTCAAATAAAGTTAATCAAACACCTTCTACGTAAAATACAGTTTTTTCTAATGTCTTTCCTTCTCTGAGAGTTGAGATATTTAGTTACATTTCCTCATTGCTGCCTTGTTTCCACACCTTCATGCTCAACCTCCCTTTGTAACATCTCCAAAACCAAGAGAAGATGAAGAGCGTGAGAGATTTTCTGCTGGGTGAAAGAAGTGGGGCTTGTGGGTTAAAATTAATTGAATTCAATTTGTCTTTGCAAAATATTCCAAAAGTAACAGAAGAAGGTAGACTGTGACATTAAATTTCAGAAGGAACTTACTCAGCATAAGAAACCCCAGCTGAGGAGCCTGAATACCTGATAATGATCCAAATAGTTCTCACTGGCTACAAGTCATGGAAAACTGCTTTTCCAAAAGCTGCTTCAAGAGAAGTACAATAAAATTCAATTTTAAAAAAAAGCAGCCTTCAAACAAGGAAATGGCCAGCTACAAATGTAGTTTGGCTGAAATCTTTCATGCCTAATGCTTAGGAATACAATGGAAGGCTCTGTAATCCTTTCACTTTATTTAATTTCATTTTATAATTATTACATTTTGTGCATAAGCAATTTAAAAATAACTTGCAAGTAGAATTTGAAGAAATCTCATCTTTTTTGAAAAGCAACATGAAGAAATGATGTAGCAGATATGGCAAAAGATCGAATCCCCATATTGTATAACTGACAGAACATGTCATAATTCTATTTCCCAAATCAGCTGCAAAACCTCACTTTGTGCTTCCCCAAGAACCATCAAGGAGCAGAGAGTGAGAACATAAAGGACAAAGCATTGAACAAATGGAACAGGCAGCGCTGTGTGCGATTCGGAATCACCCCGTCCCTGTACAGCTGACATTCAGCACTGGCAGGGAGAGAGCATCTCCCACAGAAACAAGCCAAACAAAACCCTGCTGCATTCCTCTGGGCTTTAAACCCAGCTTTGGACACAAAGCCACTGGGATATTTTGTGAAGGACTTGCACAGGTTGAGCTGGGAGCCCATGAAGCACACAGAGCCAGAGTGAGACCTCGTGCTCGTGGGAGCACCCACACCTTTCCAAAGGCACTTAGACTGACTTTAATACAAATTAACACACATAACACACTGAGAAAAGGCTACATATTCACTGTGGAATTCTGGCACTGTTACAGTAAATTTGATCTGTTTTCAGAAGTATAACATGGAGGGTTTACCCCCCTATTTTTTTGTTAGAACTAAGTAAAGCAAAAATAAAAGTAAAAAAAAAAATCCCATCCCTTTGGAATCCTGCATAGAAAAATGGCATTTGCCACAAAGGATTTCATTTTGCCAAGACTCTAAAAAACACAACAATCAACATGACAGGAGAAAGATCAAGAAAAAGCCAGAATGTTAAAAGAAAATAGGCAGTGCTGTTTAAGTGCTCCAGTTGTAGCTAAGAATTTTCCTTCCCTCAGTAGAACAGATGCATCTGGAAATTCTTTAATTTACAAATGTCAATACCTGAATATAGAAATTTACAGATGTATTAGAACCTGCAAATACTTGCACAGTCAAAAAATTGTCCAGAGAAACTACAGTGCACTTGACCCCACTGCTCATGTGACTCCTCAGGGAGTCCACTCAGTCTACAAAATCAGCAGAAAACTGGTCAAGCCAAAGAACCTCATGTTTGAACTATTTAGTTTCAGGATAGTTGCATTTGGCTGCAGTAGCACAAAGCTCAGCACAGGGAACTAAGTGAAACTTGTTTACTTAGACCACAGAGAGCAGGATCAGCAGTAAAAAGCAATGTTTTCTAAGTTCCCATGCTTAAAGCTATATGAAGTCTTAGAGGAACAAAACTAATCCTCACCACACAAAAAATATTTCATAAGATCTAACCCACTCTAATGCCATAATGTAATTTTCCTCTATTTCCATTTCAACCATTAATGACCACTCAGATATTTACCAGAGCACCTCATATTCCTCCATTAGAGCATTCACTTGCCTCTCTAAGGCAAAAACTGTGCTACTTAACAGTCTGATAATTACTGTGAGCAGTTAGAGCAGTGCATAAAAAACAGGATATATTCAGGGACATGTGAGGGACACTGGGCCCAAACAGCCAGGTGCCTTCCCCAGAAATTTATTATCATTGTCAAAATCAGTGCAGTCAAGTTTCATAGGGCAGAGATTTTAAGGAACAGATCTGTCTCTACCATAATCCACATTTTTCTCGAGATGGGGAATAGTCAGCAGTGCTCAGAGACACATCAGCTATCAACAGACTGGGGTCCAGGAGAGGGACACAGGAAGGACATGGATGCACCTCCTTTGAGGCTGCTCCTCACTGAGAGGATAAGGGAAGTCTGTGCCATTTTCTGACCAAATCTTGTGTGCTATTGTGAACAACTATTCTGTGCTATTTTCTGAGACTCCTTCACTTCAGGCTTTTGCCATGTTCTCCCTCCCAAGGAGCCCTGCATGCTGAGCACTGAAATGCAACCAGGTCACTCCTGTTACCTGAGGGGCCACACGCGTTCTGGGGTCGATGTCACTTGGGATCTTGCAGGCAGCACAGCAGATGCCTCCCAGTAGTGACCTGTGCTCATGTGTGCTCAGCTATGAGAAACAATTCCCAGGAAAACCCAGTATTCTGTGCCCTCCCTATTGTTGTGGGAGTTTTCCCACTTAAAGAGGCACCCACTGTGACCATACCTGCAAGAGAACATTAATCACATGAGCAAGCCTCTTCTATTATGCTATCCAAATCAGAATTCCCATCCATTAGAATGTGTTATAGAACAAAAGGTTCTTTTAGATTGATTTCCATACTAAACACTAAAGTGAAGCTCAGTTTCAAGTTGTCCTGCAAAATCGTGCTTTCACTGCACCATTTCCTTGGGGTACATGAGGACTACAAAATAGGCTTAGTAAAATTTAATAGGACAGTTTTCTCTTTTTTAACTAGGCTTATTAAAAAACCCGAACACCTGCCCCTTCCACCCCCCAAAAAAACCCCAAAACCCTACCACAAAAAAAAAAACAACAAGAAAAAACCACAAAACAAAAAAAAAATAAAAAAAACCCAAAACCAAACAAACAAACAAAAAAAAAACCTCCAACCCATTGAGAAAACCCAAAAAAGCCCCATGCAGTTTGCTTCTGGAAATTTGACAGGGCTGGATTAGACACCTGGGAATAAAAACCTCCCCCAGCATGTCCCCAAATTAATAGTACAACACTGAAATGGATTTTTCTGGACATATTGTGGAGCATCCATCACCAAAGATCTGGGGGGAAAAGGGTTAAACAAATATTTGAGAGGCAGAGCATCAGCATAAACCAACACAGGCTGGTACTGCCGTGGGATGGCAGAGTGTACTGACTACCTCTTGGGAGACCTCCAAGCCTATTTTCCTATGATTCTAAATTGTGTTTGTGTGTGTTTTTCCCTACAAAATGCAAAGCTACATAGCCCAAGAGAAAGACTGTGTTTAGTTTGAAGTTATACAAGAAAGTGCATCTCTAGGGGGGTAGAAGTGGGAAAGGTTAAGAACTTCAAACACAGCCAAAAGGATAGTAATATTTTCAACATTGGCTTGAATATGTTTCACATTGCTACAAAACTCTCAGATACAGAAATGATTTATGAAAAAGCAGCTTGCTTCTGGTTCACCCCATACAGAAGATCCTGTGTGTTAGAAGATGATTTTGACTTCAAGTTGTGTCTGTCAAAAAGACATGGCTGTGCAAATAAACGTGGGTTTTTATTACCTCCACCACTTCAGGAGGTGGCATTTCCACTTCTCAGCAGATCAGCACTTGCAGTTATGAGCAATCCACGTGCACACAGAGGATTTCACCTCATATTGTCCAGGAGAGCCTCCCTATGATGGCAGCTGATGCCCAGGACCCTGCACGTACTGCCCATGGCCTCTCCTCACCATGGATGGAATAAAGTCTGCTGGAATAGTTTCAAAAGTTTCTCTGGGTGAAGAAGCAAGAAGGGAGGTATGACAGGAATTCTCTAAGAGGCAGAAGGGTTCACAGCAGGTCCTTGCATCTCTGTCTATGTCAAACCTTCCTGCAGACCAGAGGGGACTGTTCTCCCTGCACTGCAGTTAGTGAGGCACAGAGAGGTGACCCCAGCCTCCACACAGCAGTGCTTGCTCTGGGATAGCAATTCCAGTGCTGAAGTCTTTCAGGCTAGTAACAATTTAAGTATAAGGTATTATTCTTGTATGATTTCCAGAGCCAGAAACTTGTATAAATTAGACATGTCATGAAAAATCTGAATTATGTGTCGCATGGTACAGCAGAGGGTAATATACAGACCTTTATTATGTAATAAAACAATTGTGTGCTGGGGTGATATTTATGACATAATCCTGTATGTCCTCATAGCACTCTTTGGAAACATATAATTTAATACACACTGTATATTTTGTCTCTGTGTGTTTACATTTAAAGTAATGCAAACTTTATTCTCTAAAATCCCAGTAATATATCTGGAAAGGTTATTGCATGGCATACTGGTAAACACAACCATAAGCCATTCTCTCTTGAAAAAGACCACTTACTGCCTGTGACTCATTCTGCATATTTCTTTAATATTTTCCTTTTTAAGTCTGAGCAAGCTTCCCAAATGCTTAATGAGTAGGCTCTAAGGCTTTAATTTTCAGCCAATCCTAACTTTATTACAAAAGTTTATCAAGCTATAAACACACTACTTCACTACGCTGTCATGTTTTTATAAAGTAGTTTATAAAAGGTGACATCTGGCAAAGAGGCAGATCTATAAAAATCATGCTGGTGGATGTAGTGTCATTTTTTCTGCCATCCTCCCAGAAAGAGTAATATTATTTTGACACACACATTCATCCCCACTGTCAAGCTTCTATTTTTATAGTTAGCTTACTGCACATATCCTTAAGCTATACAAAACCTTTGGGCTAATGTAAAGAATGACATTTCTGCATATTTATTATAACACTTATTTTAGGGGTTGACTTTGCCTGATAGGATTTTTCCAAGTACAATGTCATTTTCGTGACAATACACTTCGTTCAGAAACAATAAATAAAGATGCACGAGAAGTCATGAAAGGCCAAATATGCACGGACAAGTGTACAGCACCTCAGCTTGGCAAGCCCTACATTTGTCCTTCTTTAATATTTTATCAGATGTGTGAACTGTATTTTGGAGTTCAGCACAAACTCCAGTGTACGTAGCATAATGAAATCTCTCTAGGACATTATAAGTTTCAGCAGGGTATAATTTTAATACTGTGGAGGTTTTAGCTCTGACATGTTGGGATATAATTTCTTTCAAAGAGTTCATTTTTTTTCATGTTTGTGTTGGCTCAAGCACAGCCAGGGTATGAGCAAGTGAAAGAGCATTGAAATCAGCAAGCTGATGAAGCACTTTTGTGATTTAATTACAGAAAATAACTGATTAATCTCTGCTATGTCTTAGCTTATCTGCTAAAGTAGATGATATGAATCCCAACACACCACAGAAAGGTTGTTTCATTTGATTGTGCATAATGACTTGCTCTTTCTCAGACTTCCTCCAACACAATGGATACCTTACTTTTTAAATGTGAAGTCTATCATTATTCACCTCTCCTGAATGCTATACCTCTAAAATATTTAGCTTTAAACCACATGCACTATTCATGAAATGACTTTTTAGTGCCTTTTTCCAGTATTTAAAAAAGGAACAGAAGTGTGTATTCACACACCAACAAGTCCAAAAATTAGAAATATTTAACTGCTTTTGAACATGACACTGATGTAGACAAAACCAGAAATAGGAGTCTGTTCACAGCATCATTATTCTGCCATCAAAAGCGCTCAATACTGGAAATTCCTGAGCAGAGATCGTTATTGGCAGTTCACTAAATGATAATTTGGGTTAGAAGCAAAATTCTGCTCCTTAAACAGTGCACTGTCTTTGAAGTTGATGAGAAACATTTTACAGTGTGTTTTTTAATGCTGAATTCAAACTACATATCACAGACCTGCTAAGAAACCGACATCACCCTCTGGATTGTTCACTACAATTTTGGTACCGATCAAGACTTGTTTAACTTGATTGTTGCAATTCTAATATCTAGTTCTAATATCCCAATTCCACAGCTGCACTTGAATTGTCAGATCTTTACATCTGTATCATGCCCTTATAAGCTTCAATTACAGAATCAGGGACTATTTTTCTCTCTAAATAATATAACTTCAGTATAAGCCATAGGAGAGAAGGTCCTCAAGTGCACTAAGCCTGACGATTTCTGACTCTAGGACAGAAGTAAAGAAATAGGAAACCACTGTAGGGGTGAAAGTAAAATCTTCCCATTAATCCATCCTCATATCTGCTGCTTTAATATCTTTTCATCCTTATATATAATCAGTGGTCCAAAACAGGTCTTCAGAAACACCAGAATATACACCTAATTGTGCTGAAATATCTATATATATAGATATATAGATATATATACTTCATAAGATGCAGTCAGGGCTAGTTCGTGTCTACAAACTCCCTTTGCACACTGCATGATATTTAGTCCAGGAATCACAACTTTAAAATGCTTTTTTCTGTCTACATTGCACATGAACTTACTGGGCACCTGTAACAATCCACCCCTTGGAATTGCTCTGGCATGACTGAGGAAATCACCTCCTTTAAGCAAAAATCTTCAGCAGTGTCTGTATCTTCCAATACACCAAATATAAACCAGCACATCACATTTGGATGGTGCTAAGGAAAGAGGGGCAGACACACATCAATGTGAAAAACAGCACAGAGGGCATTCTGGAAAGCCTAGACTGAAAAATACCCTGCTAAAAAGTCATGTAAACATAATGCACTGGGGATGCTCTTCATAGATCTGATCTGGTTTTGATTAGGTTTGTGGTATTTTGCAGGGCAGTACATTGGCATGTCATGGAAATCAAGGACTGGAGGTATTATTACCTAGAGTCAGCAATAATGAGAAGAGAACCTCTAATTTCAAACTGTAAGATAACACATTGATTAATAACCATGGGATGATTAGTCAATCCAAGACCTTAATGCACAATGGAGAAATTTATCCATTATCTGTTCAATGTAATTCTTCTTTCCTCTTGGTGACTTTAAAAACAACCAAGGAAAATTACTGTCCCTCAGTAAAGGCTTTTGAATTTCATATGCATTTAATTAGATAACTGCCAGCCCAAGGACAGGAACCATGACAAATAGTTGTTCTTTTAAAATTAGAAGAATAGACTGTTCAATGAACAATATTGATGTTCTCTTGTACCAAGTTATACAGGAGTCTGCTACTACTTCCTTTAATTTATCTAACCATTTTTAAGATTTAATGAGTTTTTTAACACAGTTTTAGTTACATATGCTAGTTGGCCATTTTTAAAAATGTTGCTAACAGCAACAGTACCTGCATAGATAAAAAATGCATACCCCACCACAGTCTTCTTGGAATTAGGGATGAAAGTACAATTTACTTAGAAAAAAGGGCATTTGGGATTAAGAGGCCATCTTTATGTTTGTAGAAAAACAACAGTTAATTCTGTTTAATCTGTTTAATTGCTACAATAGCCATAATAATAAAGATTAGCTGGCTGTGAAACACTTAACTATAAAACAAAGGAGGACTTTTTTTTTCCATTTCTGGTGCTGGGTGTTGTTTTCTGCTTTTGGCAGATGAGGGTAAAATGGAGGAAATGTTCTTTTTGTGATCTTGTTGTTTGGGTTTTGGCTTTGATTTTTTTTTGAGGCTTTTATTCTTTTAAAAATTTTGCAGCAACAGTATGCTGTCCTTCTTCCCTACTACACACACACACAGTCTAAAGGCTGCCCAGCAGATGAAGCACTGTTTATTTATTACTAGGAGCACCCCTCTCCTGTTCCACAGGGAGTTACAACTTGACTGTCCTGAATTTGGTACCAGAGCATTTAAGATTTAAAAGGCCAATGACAAGAATAAAAGACCTGCAACACCCTCCTGAACTGCCTCTTCCCAGCACTCCCAACTGCAGAGACAGGATTCCAGCTCCACTCTTGCTGTGAACTTACAAAACCTTCTTTATGACCAGAAGAAGCACAAAAGCCATGTCTGTGCTACGTGCTGCCTTCCCCATCAGCCTGGCTTTAACTCAGAGCTGCTCTACCTGCCAGACCTTGTGACCAGCCTGTGCCCAGCTGGGCTCCCATGGAGGGGCACTGACCATCCCCACAATTGGATCTGACCCCAGGCTTCCCCAGAGCTCCAGGCACAGCCTTTCTGCCTCCAGGAGTTTAATTTCATTCGGTAATCACCTATCAGACACATTTGCCCCAAAGGAAACCCTTCATTAAATGTCAGACCTGTAATAATTTATTCCTAAAAGGGTTAAGCTCACAGAACACTTTACTTGGCAAGTAAAACAGTGTGCTCTCTGAACATGACACCCAGATACCCAGTGAAAAAATATTTCCCCATCTTTATACCATTTTGATAATTCACTGTGTGTATTACACACAATCAAGACACACAGGTTTCAGAGGGATTCTGAGCACATCGCTCAGACTGACAGAGCAAGTATTCCAGACAATTGGCTCCCCGAGGGTCAAGACAGTGATGCTCAATCAGGATTCAAACGGGTCATAAACCCTTCATGGATCTCGCTCAAGTGGGTGGTGATGTCTCCCTGGGGCAGCTCATCCTTTTCTGCTACAGTAAAGCACTTGTCATTACAGACAAACTGCCCGTCAGTCTCAGGCACTCATTTAATCGAGACTTAGTGAGAACAGCAAATATTATCAGTGCCACAAAAGCCCTAAAGAGACAAATATATTAATCATAACTGCCATGATGGTAATTTAAGACACTCTCAAAACTCTGCTGGTGGTCCTTATACTGTGACTGCTTTTTAATGTAGACTCAGATTTCCAAAACTGGGTGCTGAAATCAGGCACTGCCATGTGGGTTTAAGTTCAAGACAAATGCAGTGAGAAGAAAGGGGTCCCAGACTTCCCCTGAGCACAGAAACTGGGAGTGTGGCAGAGAACTCCTGAATGTTACAAATCTTTCATTCAAAACCCAGGTCAGGGTTTCATGCCCAAATTTTAAGCACACAAAAAGTAAACTGCTCTTCAAACACTCAAAATGCTCAGAATAGCCAAAAATACTTGCTTTTGCAACAGTTCAGATAATCTGGCACATAATCAAGGCAGCTACAATAAACTACAAGCGTGAAATGAAAACCCAACACAATCCTGGCAGCTTGGGACACAATGCTTTTATTGCACTGTTTTCATATCTAATTATGCTCCTATGAAAAAAAAAAAAGAGAGAGAGAGAGAGAGAGAGAGAGAGAGAGAGAGAGAGAAAGAAAAAAAACCCACAACCCACTATTATATACTAGAAAAATGTTGTGATAATCTAACACTAGGCTTGACTGGCTCAATAAAACCTTCCACAAAAGGTTTGCTCGCTTCCTCTACACCATCCTACAACCACACCATTCCACACTCATACAGTCCCAAAGTGAATCTAGCTCAGAATCTCTTCACTGCTATAAATAGCCAAAGCTTTTATGTTCAGCTCATGTTTTGGAGTAAGGCTGAACACATGATGATTCATTTCTTGGGTTGCTGTAACATGCAGAATGAACTCCTCACTCATTCAGCTGCACATACACAGGTACACATTTGAGACCGGATCTTTTTTTACCCTCAGCAAAGGAGTCAGCCAATGTAACAGTGATGTCATGTTCCCAGCAGGACAAAAAAGCCCCAGTGATATAAATCAAGTGTTGTTCTGCTGCAACATAAAAAAAACTTACTGAAAAAGAAAAAAAAAAAAACCAAAGTGGTTTCCAGCTTGGCCTTTCCAGCTGGTTCTGGTCCCTACACGATCCCTATCTCTGCTCTGCCTTGCAACAGCACTTCCCTCACTATCTGAGAGTTTTCTCTTGGCTTCCTGGGGAATTCCAGTGCAGACTGGAATACACAGACCAGGTACACACTGGTGCAAGCCAATAAACCAGAGGCTCTGCCTCTGCACCTCTGGGATTCCCAGTTCACCTGCACAGCCCCCGACCCTTGGCAGAGCCCCGGCTCTCATGGAGCACCTCTGGCTCCAGATGTGTTTCCCACAGAAAACCATTCCTGCCTGGCCCTCCTGAGGGATGCCTGACAGTCCCATGAGCCCAAAACTGCTTTCACATCAGAGAGCTGTGTTTAGCACCCACCAGTCCCTTTCACACACACACACACACACATCTCTTAGAGGTTTCATCTTTTGTGTTTGGAAAGAGGGAAGTTATTCCTATCACATCTCTTCCAAACCAGGTTTCTCTCACAATGCATATTTATCAAACAATTCAGGAATATAAAAAATAAATTTCTACATAGCAGGTGGATAAAATATATTCTATTGATATAAAACTCTTTTACGTTGAAAATCTTGTGACTATATTCCAAAATATTAAAGCATAAATCATAGTATTTAGCAAGATAAACCAAAGCAGAAGCTGTATTTCAATAATGGGGGTTTACAAGATCCTTGTGCTGTTTTCAGCACTAATACAGCAGCACAATAAAGAGAAATGAGGCTCCCATGGCCATGGCTGTTATTATATTAGGTTCTTTATCCAAAACTTCTTGACACTTTTCTTCAAAAACTTTGAACCTGATCAATACCCATAACTAAATAGGCCTGGAAATCAATCTGTGTTTTCAATCCCCCATATTTTATGAAAAAGAAATAAACCACTGCATGTGAAACAAGAAACACATAACCCCAAAGCAATCTGAAACCTTTTTACAATACTCAAGACAGATTAGCTTGAACAGATTCAGTGACCTTATTTAATAATAGATAATAATGTTATATACATAGTGACCACACCAGAGAGCTTTGAAAATAATATACAGTTAATCATACACAACTAAAATTTTTATAAGCATTGAAAAAAAAATTACAATATGGGACATTAAAGTCTTGTCCAGCCAAGTATACAAACTTTGGATTGACTTACATCATATTTGAGTAACCTGACTTACTGAAAAGCAACTTTTTATAAGAATAAATCTGAGCATGCAATTCTCTTTGATTCTAATCCGGAGCTTCAATTCTTAAACCAGTACAGGGAGGAGTAGAAAGATGATTCTTAAAAGATATATCTTCACTAAAATGCAGAAGAAATTAAAAGCAATCAATCCAAAAAGCACTCAGATTTGAAGAGCTGTAATTGTCCAGTGATAGGAATCCTAGAAATGTTGCAAAAGTTTAAGATGGCCAAGAATCAGTCAGGTATAATTTGGGCTCCCTTTTGGTAGAGGGATAAACTGGATAAACTCTCAAGGTCTCTTCGCAGCCTACAAATTTTGTGAAGTGATTCGGGATCTATAAAGACAAAATCCATCATATAAACATAAAAGGGTAAAATTCTGTTCTTTCTTTAGTTGTGCAAGGCCCCAAACACAGAGGGAGAGAAGAGCTTTCACTTCAAAAGCATTAAAGGCTTTAGTGCAAAGCCCAGTGCCAGGATCAAAGGGAGGCCTGAGGTCTTGGATGGGAAGGGGGAGAAGGAAACTCATCCCTGCTGCTGCCAAGCAGGAAACAAGGAGGGACAAGGGGACATCCTTACTCCTGCTTCGTGCCATGGGAAGTGCAGTCACCAATATTCTTGCAGATAAAAGAAAAAGCAACTCTCCAGCTGGATCCATGCTGGCTGAACACATCTGTGAACAACTGGGAAGGTGGAAAGCATGGGATCATCTTTAATACTCCTGGAAAATTCTAGAAGAATTCTGTATGTGAAACCACAGCCAGAAAACAGTAGTAGGGATCATCTCATTTTAAAATGACAAAGACTTTTTCTGCCCTGGGTTTTTCCTGAGTTTTTCCTGATGCCTATTGTTCATGGTATGAAATAATAACACTGAGACTTTATTTTCCATGTATTTAAATTCCCATGCCTTGAAAATAAAGGAACAAAATATCCTTGCTTGAGATTTAATGAAAAACTAAGAATGAGCACACACTTCATTGTGTCACCAGAATAGTATTTAGTAAATGTATAATTGCAAAGGAAAAACATTCTATTTACAAGTGTCTTTTCAGAAACAAGTTGAACTTCTCTTGACTAATTACAATATTTTGGATTAATCCACACACATTGCTGTGTCACAAAACACAAGAAATAAGAATGCTTTAAAACACGAGCACTAAAATTAATACAGGAATGAGGCAGCTGTACAAAACTATCCATTTATTTAAACATGAGGCCTGTTACCTTGGTGTCTCTACTGTAACTCAACACCTTTAACACACATTTTGCTTGGGATCAGCTCCTTCAGACTAGTTTTTGGCATTCACAGCAATAGTCCTGTGCTACAGGAAGGCCTGGCACAGTGAAGCCCATTTAGGTGGCAGCCAATTCATCCCCTTCTCCAACAAGTGGAGGTGACAATTAGTGACAAACACAACCACAGCTTTTCCATTGTTGGACCTGAGCAGCTCCTGTCAGAGCAGTTGCACAGGTTCATATGACTTCAGGTGTCTTCAATTACAACTCTAACAAAAATGGGTAAGAAGGGCACTGAAAAATGCCATGAAAAGGCAAATTAATTAATGAAAACAGCACAATAAGGGTGAACACTGCTAATAAGGGCTGCTTAAACAGATCAGAATTCATTCTGATGGACTTTCCTTCTCTTTCAAACAATCCTTTTGTATCTATTGTGTTTCTGAGGGTGAACTAGACATGGTGAAAAAACCCCACTAATACAACATCAGCAATTAACTCTAGAGTCAGACACACTTTGGAAATTTCCAAGGGCAGAGGAAGAGGAGAAAGTTGCATTTGCAAACAGCCTTTCACTGCCCATCTCAAAGCCACCATGGCAACTGAACCTCATTTTTTCAGTAGTGCAGAGTACTTTTTATCTTTACAAGATACAAAGAAACACTCAATCACTAAGACAAAAGAGCCATCTCTGTGAACTGGACTTCCCGAATGCAACATTTGAGCAAGTGCATTTGTCTTCAGTATTATGGACATATTCAAGATTTCTTCTATTTTGGATCATAAACACTTTTTCTTTTTTGCCTGTACTGTGGGGAACTGAGGGTCACTGACACTCTTGTGACTTGCAGGTTATATTTTCTGCTATTATCCTTTTATTTGCTACCTGTATGAAAACTAAAATTGAGCAGTCATTGCTACTTCATCGAATGAACCCTGGCTATGAGTGCCTGGAAAGTTCTACTAATGTCAGGAAAGGTGAATTTTCTATAGGATTTTTCCTGAAGAGGCTAACTAGAACAATAACATATGCTGGAGCACGTCCATGTAAATCCTGAATTTTTCTATTTGAATTAAGCTTACTGTACTCTTCTTTGGCATGAAATATTCATGGCAAAAAAGAGAAACCTCTTTAGTGTGGGGTTAATCTTTTAAATACTGTGAAGAGTTTTAAAATGTCATGGCAATGTAAAAGCAAGCAATATAAATATTATGAGTTCTCCTAAGTCAAATCTTTGGATTTTCTGATAGCAACAGATTAAATTCAATATCATTTACACATTAAGGTTTATGCTTCAGGTAAATTCTACAGGTCTTTCTAAGCACAGAATGAGTGTGCTACTTCTTCTATTACAGAACCTCATCCTCCACAAGATCTTCAGTTTCCTGTAGGAACTGCACATGGAGAATAGCCAAGGAAAAGGGACCAGACACAGCACATGGAACTTAACTCCCCAGCTTCCTTTCCTGGCACAGAATCATCTGTAACAGGGAGGAGTTTCAGCTCAGCATGGGGCCACTCACATTCCAATTCATGAGTTCAAAAGGAGATAATTCAATCTCAGAAATAGAAACATTTCCTTCTGCAGCTCACAAAATCCATTTATTTGGGAGATAAAACCTCTGTCATTTGACAAAGCAACAGGAGGAGGAGCTCCCTATAACTTGCATCACTGCAGATCATTTTGCATTCACACTCTACCCCTTCCTTATCCTTCCTCATGTTGCCGGACAGGACAGGACAAAATTATGTGGTAATGGGTTGTCCATTAACCTATAAAAAAGAGAGAAGACTGGATGAATAAAAACTTCTTTTTCCCAGGTTGAACCCTGCCTCTGGCTGCAAGAAGATGAAAAGTTCAACTATCCAGTTACCAAAGATAGAAATAATGGACACACCAGCTCCTCAGCAGTGACATCATGTGCTCATTTATAGCCTGCATTGATCTGCCTCTCCTCACTCACTGAAAAGCCATGATAAGGTACAGAGGAGCAAAGAGAAATCCAGATTTTGTAATCAAAATGTTTTGTACTTCAAATTAATATTTTCATATTTGCTGTAATTTAAAGATGTTCAAATCAGTACACATTACCAAGCTGAACTGGTAATGCATAATTTTAATGCTTGCAATTTGTCACTTGCCTTCCTGACAATAATGTTATGTTGTTTCTAAACACTGATCATAGTGACTTTCTCACTTTATGGGTCCTGCAAATTGCTTTGTTTCACACAGCCATACTCTGTTATGTTTCAATTACAGTCACATTTTATAACTGACATTCTTAAAAGTATTATATGTTAATATATTAATTTAAGGAATGTCAGATGAAGTGTGCAGACTTGGCACAGAACATATTCTGACAGACCTGACAAAAAACATGAAAAATGTGTGCTTTCTATCATAATGATTATTTTTCAGATAACACCAGCTGTGCAACTATTAAACCAAGTGACTGCTTTTCCACATAACACCAAGTACCAGCATTCAATCATGAAAGAAATATAAATCTCCCTGGGCTTTTTCCACATGCTTTAAATCAGCAGCAATCTGTGCATTTGTATCTGCACTAAAAACATGGTAAAAATCAGGGATGTCTTCCAGCTGAAAACTCTTTGGTATTTTATTGATAGAGACTATGATTGGGATATGTAGTGTTATGTTTATAGGGATGTAGTTCAGTTTTAATCTAAGTTCCAAGTTAAAAATGACACACACAGACACAAAATAACCAATTAACCAAATAACTTGAGCAAGTACAGGAATTATCAATTCTTTTATTTCATCCTTCCTATTATTTTATTATGGAAGCCTTGGATTCTTCATCAATATCAGCTTAAAACCATTAAATCAAATACATGATGAAAGGTATCATGCCCCTTATGAAACTCCAAGCTTTTAAAAGAGTATTTCCTTCTCCCTCTCTGCTCTGCTCCCAGAAGATCCCAGCTGGAGCACCTCAACTCTGGGACCCCCAAGATAAGGACAGGGACCTGTTGGAGTGAATCCAGAGGAGGCTGGAGCACCTCTGCTCTGGACTTGGAGAGCTGGGCTTCTTCAGCCTGGAGAAAAGACCTGGGGAGACCTTTCAGCACCTTATAGTTCTTAAAAGGGGCCACAAGAGAGCTGGAGAGGGACTTTTTACCTGGGCATGGAGTCACAGGACAAGAGCTAATGGCTTTCAATCGAAAGAGGGTGGATTTACATTACATAGGAAGAAGAAATCCTTTCCTTGAGGGTGGGAAGGCCCTGGCACAGATGGCCCACACAAGCTGTAGACGCCCCATCCCTGGAAGTGTTCAAGGCCAGGTTGGATGGGGCTTGGAGCAGCCTGGTCTGATGGAAGGTGTTCCTGCCCATAGCACAGGGTTGGGATTGGATGATCTTTAAAGGTCCCTTCCAAGCCAAATGGTTTGAAATTCTGTGATTCTATGATTCAGCTATTCTTGGATATTACAAGATTCTGTCTACAAGCTGCACATTCAAGAACAGCCTTTCTTGACAGCTTTGCAATTGGATAATGCAATCCTGCATTACATGTTGTGAGAGAAAAAGTCTTCTGCCTAATTTCTGCCTTCCTCTGTGGAGTTCAGATGGGCTTATTAAACACCTCTAATACTCTTTTCTGTTCATTTCAGTCTTAGAATCACACATCATTGCTGTATCTCAGATCCTGAGGAAATGAAAAGGAAACACAGTCATTTTTCTGGGTACACTATTTTAGATGTGGTGAGCTATGAATGCTCCAGGGCAACGGCCTTTGGAAATTATGATGTTTTGAACTGGTCTGTGACCCCATAATGTGATAAATGGAATAGCTTAAAAATGTAATAATTACATTGAAATATCTGATTCAGACTATGACACCAATTCTGGGGTTAAAACATGCATAAAATTCTCTATGTAGAAAGGTTATAAAGCAGGAAAAAAAGAAAGCATAGGTTCAGCTTGATACTGCATGTACATGTAAGGCAAATAACTCTGGCTTATGAGGAATATGGCTCATAAAATATTTGATCACACTGACTGATAAGGAGTTGCTTAGGGCCAGGAGGAAGAGTAAGTAATCTACTTACATATCTGATACCTCTGACAAGAAAATCAGAAAATCTAAGTCAGTATAAACTTTGCAAAAATGTTAAAGCAAATGCTCTACTGAATAATCATATTTAGACAGAAAATTGAATCAAGATGTGTTTGAAGCCTGTGGGTTCCAATGTCCCTATCCTTTAATTAAAGAGAACACAATTCTTGTAACCTTCCTGTCAGGCACTCAAGACCCCAAATTTCAAGTCCTACTAGGTCTGCAGCTCGATCTGCAATTTCTAACCTCCCAAACTCCACACCATTTCTCCACAGATCCTTATCATGCTCTTTTCTGTCTTTAGGACTCACAATAAGAGCAAAAATCCTATCAGAATTAAATTTTAAAAACAATAAACAACACCAACACAATAAAAAACCACCTCTCCAAACCCTATGCAGCAATTGTTTGCTTCTTAAGAGCAGTAAATCACATGAATAGCTGAACTTACCTGCACTGTGTTCCAGACAGATATGTCCAGAAAGGCCTCGAGATCTTTGCTTTCATCCACCTGGTAACTCATCTAAAATGGAGAGATGTTCTATATTCCCATCTTTTTATTATCCCTTATTGTTCTTAACTTCATCAGATTGCCACTCTTGGATGTCTAAGAACAGGGACTTCCCTGTCATTAGTGGACTTTCTCCTAACTGAAAAATAAATTTAAAAAATGGTAGAGCAGTGCACTGTCAATCAATCACAACAACAGCTGGATTATGCTCCTTGGGGTGATTCCTCATGCAAATATTTTTAATTTCAGTTCAAGCATGGCTATTTCAAAATCTTTTGATTTGGACTTACTGGACTTAGAAACATCCCTCTTAAGCAGCTGTGGTTGCACAAACACAACATAACTCTGAATTGTTTACTTGCTCATCAGTGAATCTGTTAAAGACTATATTAGTATCTAAAATTACAAAATTGAGTGAGTCTTCTTGGAAGTGTCAGAAATGCTCAGAATCTTTAGCCATCTCTGTTTGGCCAAGAAAAGAAATGGAGAGCAGCCCCTAGCAGGCTAAGCTGAGCTGCTGCTGTTCCCAGCCTGTTGATCCTACCTGTCAAGTCTTGTCAAAGGACAGCTCGAGGGAATTGCTTGTGCTGGATGTGCTGAGCAATGTTGTTCAGTCCCTGCCACACGTTTTGCACATACAGAGAAAACACATCTAATGCCAGTATCACCTGCACACAGGAGGTGCTAAAGGCTAAAGTCACAGAGCTGCCAAAGGAAACTCATGGCTGCTGTCAGGGAGCAGCCCAGCAGTCTGTGGTTCCCTGGCAGAGGGGAGCTCTGACTTCTGCCCTGGAGCCTCCTCACTCTGTGGAAACAGCTGAAAATTCAGTGGAAACAGCAACTGGGAACCAAGCACATCTTCAGCCAAATGAATCAAGTTCAACCAAATGTCCCTTCTAATTCTCTTGATTTGCATGCAAATCAAAGAAATTCACTGTTATTGGGAGAATAATTTTCTTTTCACTTGAGTCATGAAGGTCTTAAGGCTGACCTTTAACCTTGAAAAAATCTGTTGACCCTTTAGATCTTTTGCTCTCACAGTCATTCAAGAACTTTGCCCTTTCAGATGGGATGATTTTCAGAGCAGAAGATAATCTCCTTCCAGATACTGAAATGTGGTGAAATTCAAATACTTGGTTTGGACCATTACATTTCATCATGATATAAATGACAATATACATTTCCACGGTTAGTTTTTTTAACATCCCTTTTTAAAGAGGATGCAGAGAAACTAAGTCCAACTTGGAGAAGAAATAAAAAAGCAGTGTGTTATACAGCTCCCTAATCCATGGTGTAGAACGATAAACATCTACAACTTGTGGGTGCACACACAGGCTTATCTGCTCCATATATGCACATTTCCATTTCTCTTTAACAGTAATAATGAGCTTTTCTGAGGTATAGAATTGCCATAGACAGATCAGAGAAAGAGACAGCTAAGCCTTTAGCAGCAGGTGGCATGCTAAAGGAGAGCAAAGTGCTCCTTGTTGCCAAATAAACACAGCAGCCATTATGCACTCAGCAGCCTCACCTGCAGCCCTGGGAGTCAGGTTGCTGGTTTATCAGAGTATTAAGTGATAGGGAGGCTGTTAGCCAGAACTTCTTTATCTGCTCTTATTCTGAATCCTGTCACGCTATCTTTCAAATTTATCTAAACTACCATGACAAACAAGCAGACAAGCTCTCAGTTTTCACTAGTACCTCAAGGAGCTTAATCCAGAGCTTTGCAGTGTTTTTGCCTGACACAAGATAAGGAGTTTGTGTGGCTGGGTCACTGTCCCCCCACAGCAGGCCAGGAACACCGAAGGAACATCTCTCATTCATCACATTTCTTATGACACCTGTTGTTACTCTCAGCCTGTTTTGAGCACACCACCAGCACCAGGAATTAGGTTAACCAATGCTCTTCCATTGGCTTTGGTGCTTCCCTGCATCCTTGTGTTGAGTTGTTGTTTCCTGCATTGTGCAATTCCTGACCAGACAGTGGTGGCAGGACACAGCTGTGACAATATCACACCTGGCACGATGCATGGCAAATGAAAAAGAATCCCAGCTAGTACAGCCAGCACAGTGATTTCAGACTCATTTTCCATATCTAAGAGAAAACCTCAACCAGGACATTGTGCCTGAAGTACATTATTCCATTTGGTACTTTCTGGATATGGGTTTCACCCTTCAATTCATATCCAGGCTAGTGGAGAATCTGGCCACAATAGTTCTAGATAATGCACATCAATCCATTTTTCTCATCTTATGAATGCTTAAGGGAACAGGATGTATTTTTAGTAATTTTTTCCTCATAAACTCCTTTGTCCAGGCTTGACACAGGGAATGACTTTTCCAGTAACAAAACCAGCAGCATAAAAAGTGCAGTATCATGGATTTCTCTTGCCAGCATATTGAACATATTGGTTTAATGGACTGGTAATAGAATAGCTCCATTTTTCTAATGGGTGGAGTTCTCCTTCACAATCTTCTGCTTACATGAAAGTTCAAAGCCCACCTTTTCTTCACCTCTTTGATAGCAATTCAATCATTTCTGGAGATCAGTAAATCCACCTGCAAAATCTCTGGGGCTTCAAACTGTGTTATGCTTAACTTTCCTGCACAGAAATTTTATTAAGTGACTCAGTGCTCTGCACAGACCTCCACCCTCCAGAAAACTGGAGCTGTTGACTGCAATACATTTTTCAACAGAACAGTCAAACAACACAAGTGATTTGCAACATTGCAGGACCCAGTAATTTCCACTATTCATCTTTTCAGGAGAGCGATGAATCCAATGAAGATTTATAAGCGGAAAGTCACTTCATTCTCAAATAATGTACAACTGGCAATAGAAGGCACACACATCTAGCAGGCTCTGTTCATAACACACTGCATCACTTTGTGCTATGGCACGTTGTAAAGTCTGACCTAATTTGACACGACAGCTAAAATTTAAAGGACAACATTTCCCACTTCACTTCCAAATGGGAAAACTGCAATGTTCCAACAAAAGCTGGCCAGCAGAAGGAGGGCAGACAGGAAAGTGTCCATGGTCTGCCAACTTCAAATTACTGTTAAATAATTTCTCTGGGGAAAAAAAAAAATCAAACAAAAACCTTAAAAGAGTAATTAATTGACATTTAGGAAAAGTCCTCAATTAAGTGATTTTTTTGTCTTTTGACCATACACTCCAGTTTATCAGCAAACACCAAACTTTTCTGCACACATCCCTATACAGATGGCAATTTTAAGTTAGTAGCTTTGAACTGAATCAGAAAAATACGGTCATTCTAAAACTCAAAGCAAAAAGTCCTCAGAAGTGTCTTAGTATTTCCCAATTCTTTCAGAGTTTTTTTTCCTTCCTGAGATGTTTGAATCTGATGTCTGGAGAGTAGGACATGTCTCCATTATTAATGCATCTCCTGGGATAGTATCTTTGAAACTGTAGAATGTATTGTATTTAGACATAAATAAATAAAAATCTGAGTTTCATGGATTGCAGAAAAAAACAGCTTAAGGATTCAGAGGTTCAGAAGAGTCAATTCAGAGAGCAAGAATCTCCTAACCAACCCAGAACTTTAGCATTGTATGCATTATCTATACCTCTGTATCAGAGATAAGATCCTGAATGATTTCTTCTTTCAGGATAGGCCCAGCACCTAATATTTCCATGAAGTACACAAAAAATTACCAACTCTGTTTTAACTTCTTAACTTCACCTATATTTCTCTCTTCATCAAAATGCAAAAGTTTTAGCATTAACATTTCAATCTAATTTGCATCAACCTGAAATGCCACCTGAATTTGTATTTGGCTTTTTTAAGTGCGTTGCAGAAGCGTGTTTGAAAAAAAAATAAAATTTCAGAAGTCAAAAATTTTAACCCAGAATTTTCAGCCTGCCCTGTATTTCAATTCCCAGTCAAGAACACATTAGACTTTAGAACAGTCAAAACCTAAGAAAAATGCCATTCAATCAAAGCAAACCCTAATCTTCTGTGCAATTCAGATGGTGGGACATTTAGAAAATGGGATAATTTTCTCAAACCATCCTAATGTGTGCAAGACATGAAAATTGCCATTTTCCATCACCCCTGTGCTTTCCCTGAATGAATTCCTGAAGCAATCATGTTAAAATGTTATTCAAAGAAAAAAAAAAAAAAAAAGAAAAAAAAAAAGAAGCAGGGGCAGCCGAAGCATTCTTGCTGACAATGATTGCCCTACACCTGCTCCAAAATTAGTAGTGATTGTAGAAAACCTTATAAAACATTAATAAAGTCAGTTTTCATCTTTAGTGGCAGCTGCCTTCAGAATCTTAGGGGAAGTGAACTTTTGCTTGTGCTATCTGGCTTAAGTCTTACTGAACCACTGAAAGCAGTGCAAAGGCACTATTTTCTCCAACAGAGATAAAATAATAATTTTTATAGTAACTCTCATTTCTTTAGTGAATTAATAATATTTCAAACAGGACTTCTGACCCATCCTTTCAACCTAAATTATCCAGTTATAATTACCTGGTAAAATATTATGTCATTTCCATATGCGTGGTTAAACCTTGCCTTCTCATGACTAAGTCTGATTACATTCCAGAGCTGTAATTTACAGATTTTTGATATCCTTAGAGAATTAAAATATATTAAAAAATAAATCAAGTGATGTGAATCTCATTAGGGAATCATCTCCAGTAGTTCAAGCAAAGGTCTCATTTATAACTTATAAGCAGCTTGATTTTTTTATGCTGTTGGCACATCCCTAGAAGTTTTGCAGTGAAATTTGTTATTGATCTCTCAAGAATTCAAAGGAAACGCCTCTTTGCATTTAGAAAGTTCCTCATTTAGGATGGCAGGGGCAATGGTTTTATTCTAAATGTTCACCCCTGCTATCCACCTTGAGTTATCACTATAAGTGCTCATGTTAGAAATATTAAAAATAAGAGATAGTTTGTCATAATGCTAACCCTTGCTGGTTAAAGAAGTGATGTCATTTATAGCCATTTATATAAGGTGTAATCACAAAAGTCTAGGTAGACACATGCACAGCCTTTCCTTCACCCACTGAGCAGGTCACCCTGCTATAGAAGATCAGGTGGCTCAAGCAGTTCCTGCCTTTCCTAACCCCACCCTGGCGGGTTGTCCTGCAAATGCCACTTGATGGCACTCAGGATGATCTGTTCTGTGACTTCCCAGCATCAAGATCAGCTTCAAAGCTCCCTGGATCCTCCTTCCAGCTCTTCTGTAGATGGGTGTGACATTTACCAACTTCCAGTTGACTGGGACCTCCCCAGTTTTCCTGGACTGCTGGTGAGTGACAGAAAGTGGCTCAGTGAGCACTTCTAGCAGGTCCCTCAGTACTTTTTGGGTGGAACCCAGCCCCACAGAGCTGTGTGTGTCCAAGTGGTGCATGGAGCAGGTCACTGACCTGGGCTTAAGGGGGCTTCATTCTGCTCCCCATTCCAGCCTTCCTGCTCTGGGGGCTGGGTACCCACAGAACAATTGGTGTCACTCTTAAAGACTGCAGCAAAGAAGGCACTGAGTATCTCAGCCTTTTCCTCACACTTTGCCATTGTGTTTTGCCTCCCATCCAATAAATGATGGAGATCCTCTGAGTCTCCTTTAGTTGCTAACATGTTTATAGAAATATTTTCATTGCCTTTCAAGACAATAAACTAAGTTCTAGTTGGGCTTTGACTCTTTACATTTTCTCCCTGTATAGACTCATGACACTCTTGTATACCTCCTGCATAGTTTGTTTCCTTTTTTCCAACATTCATAAACTCTCTTTTTTTTTCCCTGGGTTCCAGCCAAAGCTCTCAGTTCAGCCAGGCAGTTCTTATTCCCTGATGGCCCCTCTTCTGTCACATGGAACAGCCTGATCCTGTGCATCCAAGATTTCTTTCTTGAACAATGTCTAACCTTCCTGGACTTCTCTGCCCTTCAGGATCACCTGCCAAGGGACACTGCAACCACATTCAAAATTATAAACTCTAGTGTATATAAATCATAGTTCAGGAAGTTCTCTGAAGCTCTTTGACTGAACCTAAACACAAAGATTCGCAGGCTGCCTAAAGCCTGAAATATTCTGGTCATGAGACATTACCTCCCCAGCATGTGGTATGCCTATCAGCACAGAAGTGGTAAAAAAGAGCCGACTAACTTTATTTATTGCATTTGTATTGCTTACAAAACCATTTACTTAATGGATGGGTATCATTAGCAGTCCAACCACAAAAAAAAAGAATACAATGATGTGTTACATAGGTTCATTAAAATAATATTTCAAAGCAATCATTAGAACAAGAAGCTAAAGATCCAAGAGACAGTAAGTTATCTGCAAATAAATGAGGCAGAACAAACATGTTTTGAAGTAAGTTAAGAAACATGTTTACAAATGTAGTGCACCATGAGGAAAGCAGGGCATGAGGCTTAGAGACTGCTGTTCATGCAACTTATTACACACAGCAAAAGTGGCAACTAGTTTTGAGTCAAAGGTTCTCAGACTTGTGGTCAGCATGCTGAGGAGAATGTGCCTGAACACAGGGGACACAGAAGTTCAGTATATAAAGCAAAGTAAAGGTAAGGTTATGAGTAACAGTTCCTTAAAGACAGAAAACTACAGACTTTGTCACCCCCTAATGTGTATTAAAAACCAAATGACAACAACAACAAAAAAAAGCCACAATCAAAAATTACTCCCCATACTATTGCAGAACCAAAGATCATCCTTATGCTCACAGGCCTCCATGGTGAAATAAAAGCATTTCCACTACACCAGGAAAAGGTTGTAAGGACTATGCTGCTGTGACATCTGGAGAATCATAACTTTGCCTTATGATAAATTCAGCCAAAGAAACATGAGTGAAGGTTCTTGAGCATGATACTCATTTACTGGAACTGCTTTTAGCAGAAAACAGAAACAGAGGGGAAACAGGTTTGTTTGAAGCATTAAGGTAAAAGGCCAACACTGAAATCATGCTGGACAAATGCAGCCAAGGCAGAGTTATGTCAGAAGAATTTTGGAGAAGGACAAAGAATAAAAGTATAAAACCCACTCCATTTTAATATATTCCTCTTCTTTAAAAAGGGACAGTGAGTATGATGATTTTTAAACAAAATTTAATGTAATTAGAGGGGAAAAAGCCTGGAATATTAGCATAAAACCTACCCTCATTTCATTACATATTAAATGCTCTACCTTATTTTCATTGTTTTTCTGAATCTTTAAGTTTTTTTTTTAAAATGTGAACAATTATTGCTGTCAGGAAACTACAAGGACAAATAACCAGCCTATAACCAGCTGCTTAGAATTGTCAGCACGTTTAATTTGCTGGACCACCTTCTATCTAATGAAATTAAGAAAGCTGTCTTCCAGACATCAAAGCACCGAGCAGATGATGGCCTGAGAGGAGCTCCTTGCTCCCCAAACTACCTGTGCCACAAATGTTTTGTTATGGGCCAGCAGTTACACAACTGTGCCTGCATCAAACAAGCAGCATGAGAGAATGATTTAATAAAGAGTACACTGAAGGAGGGAGAAAAGAACATTATGGAAAGGAAGTAACAGCTCCCGAGTTAAAGCTGCAGACAGTTCCTATTACAAAGCTCTCTTTTAGCAGTTCTGTAATCAGATCTAGATTGGGAAAGGTGCTCAGCTCAAAAATAGTCAGATTTACACAAAAGCAGAAGGAAAAGTTTAAACAGGCATCGGTTTTAGCCTGTTAAAATATTGTCAAGTTTCAAAGACACTTATCATATTCCTTAGTCCCATCCTGTCCTAAAAACAATAAAACATACCAAAACCTTTCTCCAGCACCCCTGAAATCTGCAGCCTTACACAGCAGTTAGCACTCCTTGGGCAGCTGAGTGCTCACTATACACCATGATAAGCACCAAACAGGATGTCTATGTATTCTTCCTATGGATGGTTTGGAACATAGCTAGGATATCTGGGAGCCTTATCATTTACTTTCTTCTAAGAGACAAGTTTAAAGAAGCATTTTACCAAGTATTATTATGAGCAAAAGTGCTGGCACGCACCAGTATTAGATAAATTCTTCTATCACTTGAATTTAGAAATCAGATGAGCTTATCAAGAAAGGTGTATATCACTTTGATAGGATGCAGATTCTCACAAAATCAAATGCACTATTTTTTTACTGCAGTTGTCACCCTGAAAAAACTCATTCAACAGGCAAAAATCCATTAAATACTAGATGGATCGAGCCTATAAATACTAGGAAACAAATTTCAAAGTCTTTCCTATCACAACCATTATTGAAACTCAGGCATGACTGAAAACCCCCAACTTTCCCTGGGCAACCAAAATGAGGACCTAGAGGTGACTGCAATAACTCACATCCTGAATTAACAGTAGTTTCAGCAGATCTTACAGCTTCTCAAATTCTTTTACTTTCCTACAGAACAGCTGCAGCTATCATCCTGCCCTCTTTGACCAACACCCTAAACAAATCAGCCTGTCTAAGGAAAAGGGGAAACAAAAAAGGGAGAAAATACACCTTAGCTGCTCTGAACCATTTTCCATAAAATCACCTCCAGTGAACCCCCTGCAAAGCCAGTGCTGAAGAACTAAACTAAACAGCTCCTAATTTATTGCTTCATTCATCCAGTGAGTGCTTAGAAAATCCAATACTGAATTCATTAATAATATTAAAGCACTAAATTCTGTGCTAAAGTTTACAGTCTCAATCAACCACAATTCAACAATATTAAATTAGTGCAGACACAGCAGGTGAGAATTAAAAATTACGGTTACTAAACAAGCAAAAAAAACTAAACAAAAAAAAGGCTTTTATTGTTGTGACACATCTCTAATATACTCCATAGCTGATTATTGGTACTGAAAAGATTAAAAAAATTACTATCCTAGGCTATACACAATACCATAACATGGATAAAGGCAACCAACTTCACCACCCTACCACGGGAAGTAACTTGAATTCAGCTGTGCTTATCTGCACAACAGACTTTGTCTGATATGTTATTAAAAATCAGAGCATCACCAACACTGAAAGTGTCAATAAGGCACTGCAGAAAACCAGAAGTGAAACACTCGATTTCCACTTCCAGGCTGCTTTGCCTGGCTGTGAATTAAACAGAAAACATGAAAAGCACAAAGCAGCAGATTGCTGTCCTCTGACCCCCAAATGAATTCAGGTTTGCTTGCTCCATCTTCTAGGGCAAGAACTGTCTAAGTGGAGATAGTTTTCTTTAATTAAATTTATGTCACAGAAACATGGCTATTGCTTATTCAATTCAGACAGACTTCTGACCTGAAATTAGAGCTCTGTTGTTTGGCAGCAAAGCAGGCTTTGAGAAACACCAAGGAACTTTATTTCAGAAGAGCAAACCCAGCAGCAAGAACAGACAGGGTGAAGTGTTTCTCATAGCAAACACTTCCATACACAGGTAATGCACACTCCAAGTACTCAGTATTTGTTGCAAGTTTCATTTCTGCTTTACAGTTGAGAATGAAGAAGTTGAGAATGAAGAAGAACTTTACAGGCTTAAAGCGCTCAACTTGGACCTACTGTGCCTCTCCTTTACCAGGAATGTAAAACCTCCCTCACAGGAGAGAAAGCTGAAGCATCTGGCCAAGCTTTCTTTTCCACATGCCTTGTGTGACTTCAGGCTCTGCTTGAAAACCTGGGGATGATCTGGTCCCTCTGCTGTGGCCCCAGCCTGTTCTGCCCCAGCCAGGAAAGGCTCCTGGCCACAGCTCTGCTTGTGCACAATACACACCATTAACAAAACGTGGAGCTCCCTGGCACAGCCCTCCAGGGTCCTCAGAGCTCTTCAACATCTAGAGACTGGGGGGCTGGGAAGGAGGAAAACTCCCATATTGCTGACTCCCAGAGACAAACAAATCCCATCTCAAGGCATACAAAAAATTAATTACTCCATGAGGTACACAGCTTCAGCATCACTTGAAAGTACATGACATTTTCTGATAGTTCCCAGGCATTTGTGGCCAACAGGTGCCTGGTAGTTGCACAATTTTCTAATTAGTTCATGTGCTGTACTTCAAAACTAATTACTGAAATGGCTGGATTATAATGTTGCAGGGAGTCATTCATGTGCCACCTACCATTAAGGGGAGGGAAATTTTGTGAAGGTTAATTAGCATTTTTAAAGTACTTTGGAGATTAAAAGCTTTAACTATATGCCTAATAAAAGAAGTAAAGGTAATACTCTCTATTCAGTGGATTCCTTTTTGCATTGAAAGTGAATTACAAGGGTTGCTTTAAGTCCAAGAACATAAATTTTCATGTACAAGGAATTAAATCAACTCCCAACAGGATCAATCTGTTAGAGGGTGGAGACCTCCAGCAAGACACAAATCATCAGAGGTGACCACAGCATCCTGCTGTGAGAGGGGCAGAGGTTGTATGCCACTGGAAGTAGACACTCTCCTAAAACGTGCCCTTGAACGGGTCAAAAATATCAAATCATTATGAACAGGTACCTTTTAATTAAAATAATTCACAGATATTCTCCTCTTGGGACATCTGCTGGCTGTTCTCTGTTCAGAAAACACCCACTGGCCTCTCCAGGAGGGGATCTCTGCACATCGGAATCTTTACTGAAGTTGCATCCTCAGCATTTTCCACTCTTCCACTGCCAAGATTTTCAGTGACAGAGGACATCATAAACTATTTCCATAAACACAAACTTATTTTCTTCAGACTTAGAGTTTCATATAATATATTTAATGAACTTATAATTGCTTTCTGGGAGAAAATATACAAATCATTATTAAGCATACATGTGTATTTTGTACTAATTCTGCTTCTTCATAACAGTAATAGGGGGCAAAAAAGAGTTCATTAATTACAAAAAATACGTTCCAATTATTTGGTTCACATGATTACTATTTATGCTGTACATCCAAAATTTTCATCAACTTAGAAAGTTACTGCTGTCATCAATAGAAAGATTATTTTAGTGCTACAGATGGTTGTCCTTTTATAGGCCATTTTAATGACTTGTTCTTATATAATCTGTCATGCATTATTTTGTTGTTGTTATGAACTTTTTAAGTTTCATATCAATCCATTTTGATGTTTACTAAACAGATGGTGTTACAAAAAAAAGAAAAGTGAAAAGCATAATAATGACATTTAGTTCTCAAAAATACTCCACAAGCTACACATTTATTTTGTCAAATATGAAATCCATGTCATTTGTTTAAAAAAAAAACCAAAAAAACTTAGCACACAAGCAAAGTCATTCATAAACTGTAAACTCAAACAGCTTACAAAGCAGAGAACTAAAACAACTGGAAGAAAGTTTTTCTGAAAGATTATTGAACTTCAAAACTGTCTGTCAATTAAGATAGATAAAGAAACTTTGTTCTGAAGTTCTCAGCATTCCTTTTCCTTATCCAAACACTAACTATCAAATAACTGCAGTAATTGCTAAGCCATGTATATATTTAATATACAGGTGTGACTCAGGTCTGCTGCTTGAAATCTACTTGTAATTTGTGGTCATTACGTAAACACCTCAACTTACAGGAAGTTTTGCTTTATCATAGTAATCTTCATGACTCTTTTGTTTAATCAGTGCACTGTCATCAAACAGACACAAAGACTTGAAGAGCTGACCACTACAGAGAGCAAAATTACACATAAATTAACTTAGAGCTCAGAGTACTGTAAATTCTACATTGAACCAATAGAACTGTTCAATCCCAATTTACCAGTACAAGCTGAAAATCTTTCCCTTCCCACCCATGACTTCTAAGATTCTGCAGAAATCTACCTCAAAATGTGAATACCATAAAGTGAAGCATTCTCAGACAAGGAAATTCCAGAGTTCAGGATCACTTAGCTCTACACATACCATTCCTGTATTGCAATTCATATTTCAGCTATAGAATAACCTTTCTCTAAACAATTCCTCCTAATTTCAAACTGTAAATAATAGCTGCTTGTGGAGTTCATCTGATTAATCTTCAGTTTCTAGAAAATATTAATGTGACTAAAAGTGAATACATTCAAGTGATAATAACCAGTGGAACTAGAGCAATAACACCATAAAAAACAATTTCAGCTGATTAACCTAACCATGCTTTTAAATAGCTGAGGAAATATCTTCTCACTGCATTGCAATACAAGAAAAGGAAGAAGCCAAATCAGAAAAAATAAAAGATTTTTGTTCTAAGTATGTTCTTGTAGTAAGTTTTCCACAAGTTTCGGCAGTTGTACGTTTATGATAAAACACCATGAGTAAAATACAGCTAATTAGCCTGTGTTAATTATGTTACCTAATGCATGCTGCATTAGAATAGGTATTTTTGTGTATCTGCTCTCTTATCAAGCCAACAGATGTGTCCCCGCAGGAAGTTCCTTCTACAATATGTACTTAGCATGGTGATAATTCCTGCAAAATGTGGATTTCTCTTGACACAGGCATAACACTGAAAAGGAGGCAAAAAACACATGACACAGGTGGACTACTTTTGCTGAGGGAAGTTATTAAAATGTGCAAATTTGTGAGGGAAAAATAGAGTTACTAAATTCCCATCTCCCTACCAAGAACAAGCATCTGTTAGTGCAGTTAAATGGCTCATTGGGCATGACATGGGCCTCAATGTTTGTATTCCTGGTATCTAAACTGGGCAAAATTTATCTCTGGTGCAGCTCCATTTTAGCCCTTGGAATTCCACCAAGTCTGCATTTGATTCAATGGTGATCATTAACAATAAGCTAAAGGAAGGGCTATTATGAAGGCTGATGTCATTGCCTTTCATCAGTCTTCTACAGGGAAAAATTAGAGCTGACTTGAACTCAGGGTGACTTCAGGGTTTTCTTAAATATATTTGGACTAGTACAATATCAATTTCTCATTAAACCGAACTCATTTAGGCAGTGATTGCAGAGAATAAAAGTAAGTGTAAAACTTTCTACCTTCCCTAATAATGTGTATATTTTTAAAGCACTGAAGAATCTCATTCATTACAGAAACACAACTCCAACTATCTCTGAGTACAGTTGTAAAAGTGACTGCAAGACACAGTACCTGTGGCCACAGGGGTATATTTAATGAATAACCTTTAGTGTCCTGAACAGACAAAACCAAGTTTCTCTAACAGACCCTGTTTTATCTCCATCTCTTGCTCCATTTGCATGTCTGTTGTGCCAACCATTGGGCTTTAAATCAGTGCAATCAACTGCCCAACAGGGAAGAAGTGACTACTCAAACTATCTTTAACAAGATGAAAGGGTTGGAGAAAAGATGTTGAAGGGCCAAGCTTTATATTACATGAGTGATGACTTTCACTTCCAACAATACTGTCTGTAAATACACTTGTTTCAGAAAACACTCATTGCTCCTGTGCTTGATCTGGGTGCCACACACACAGTGCACTCTACTCTGGGCCACAGTGGAAGGCTAACAAATCTCATGTTCCCCTGTCTGCAGGCTGGAAGAAGCTGGAGATGTCACAGTCAAAGAAATACAAATGCTTTCTTGGAAGAGACACGTCTTTAGGCTGTCATGTGTGCGAGCACCACCTGAAACCTGATTCCCACCCTTTGATTCTGCCTCAGTTTTGTGTTTTACCTTTCCAGGTATGTTTTACCTGCAGTAGATCTCTCCTTAGGGCTCTCTACTCAGTGTTTGGGCTTCACCACTGACCTGGAGATCTCGGGACCTGCTATTCCCAAGCTCCAAAGATGATCATTAGAAGTAAAGAAGCAGTGCCAAGAAGGGCAGGAATACTGCAAAAACTTCCAGACAGATCCGAAACATTAACGCTCTTCTCAAACAGTTGTTTCAAAGCGGTGCTCTGGTAAACTGCAGGGCACAAGACTTAAAGAGTGATCCAGACTTGAGAGCTCCCAAAAGCTCCCCAGAACTTCTCAGAGGGCCTGCAGCATTCCATGTTCCAGCTTAAAAGCAACAGAAGCCCAGATAATTCAGCACCTGAATTATCTCCCACCTCTCCCAAAGAACACACAGAATGGCTGAATGGTTTTCTGCTCAGGGATGGGTCTGCATCTCCCCTTCTTCCTCCAGGAAGGCAGCAAAGCTGGGCTTCAACCAGGCTCCCCCAGCATGCAGAAACTGTTCTAACAGATAGTGATCCTCCAGGGAACTGGGAAAGGCCTTACAAAAGCTTTGCTGCACCAAAAAGAAATCAGTCACTAACTGGTAGGGTTTCCTTCCATCCGCACCCATTCCTCACAATTTCAAATGCAAAGATCCCTCTTTTCCTCATTTTCCTCTGCAAAAGAAATTCCTGCTCATTTGTAGTACTAAGGATATGCCAGGAGGGCTTGTGTAATTAAAATAGAGTGAGAAAATTTATTGCATTTTTTTTAAGCAGGCTGGTCATCTATTTAAAGAGCAGTATTTCTCATATTTGTCCACAGGAAACTTCACCATTAACTTTTAGAACTATGTTTAAAAAAACCCACAAAAGGACTCCACAGGGTCTGCAGAGGAGTTGCTGCTGCCTGATGCAATTCAGTACAATTTCACAAAAAGGTTAAACAAATTCTGCTGGTTGCTCGATTTAATTCTGTACCAAATATGAGACCACCTTGTTGTCTATAATTTTCTTTTATTATTAAAAAAATTATCTGGCAGGTCTGTATATAAATATTCCGGTTTTCCATAATTCTGTAACTTTCACAGCCAAATCCATTGCCCAGTTTGGGTTTTTTTCCCCCAAAGCACCACTTGAGAGGGTCTGAAAGTTATCTTATTAGGAGAGGTTGAAAACACACAGAAATTGCAGGAAAATATAGATAAAGCAAGGCCTGGAAAAAACCTAAACCAGATTTATGATGTACTTTTTGCTACTCTAGCACTTCCATCAGTGAGAAATGCTCTTCTCATGCATCAGTCCAAAGCCATGATTTGAGTTTTCAGCTCCTCATGCCCTTAATTTCAGTGCACTCTCTTCTTCTCGCTGTTTTTGCACCTTTATTTTCAAACAGAGTGAGGAGTGTGAATGCTTCGAGTGCAGAGTGTTCTCCAACACTCTGTCCCTTAGGAAATGCTGACACAGCTCAGGATCAGAATTCCATAGAACCTAGAAAACATTTTCAACGGGAAAACCACAAGAACATTTTCAAACACAACATTTTCCTTCATTTTCTTTTTGAAACTAGATTAATAACTTCACCTAAACTTTGCAGCAAACATGATGAAACCATCCAGCCTTTGATCTAAAATGTTTTTTGCATCAGAGGTTAGCCCTGAAAATAGTATCTGGAAGATCTAAAAGCAAATGAAAACAAGGCGTTTGAATGGGATATCATGGGTGTGGATATCTCTACATCAGTACCATGTATAAAAATGGCAATTTGTAATTTTAGAACAGTTTTGAATGCTATTTGCGGTGCTAGGAGCCATCATGCAAAGCTGGCCACAAATTTCTGTTTAATAAATATTGAGTTCCTACTCCATGTGGACTTTGCTACCTCAAAGCAATTTTAAAACACATCAATCAAATCCCTGTGAATCAGCGAAAGCAGATGCTGCTAACTGTTACAGGCAATATCACCTGAAGTTTCATTTTCTGCAGCGCTCAGTTAATGTAAAATGCATAGGAAGACCTTGGAGCAGAGACTGGATCCTGGGATTCCTGACTAGAACTAATTTCCCCTAAGTTCCCCAGTCTCTAGGTCATTGCATCAGTCTCTCCCTTCTCTCTCTTTGGTTGACTGAAGCTTGAAAATATTCATAAATATATAAACACATCCTCACTTCTTTTTTCCTTTCCAAACAGCATGTACTACCCTGAGAAGATGAAACATCCCTGTGCAGCAGCACAGAGCCTGTCCTGACCCATGAGAGCTGAGGATGGACCACCTGAGCAGGGGAGCCCTTCCTCACCTGCTGTGTGGAGGAGGCACCATCACTATCCCCTTTCCAGCTGGACATTCCTGTCATGTCAGGGGCAGTTCTGGTTCAGCTTTGGAGGATACAGGTGCCCACCCTCCAGGGTGGTCTCTGTCAGAAGCACTTTACCCCACACCTGAGATAATGTGGAAATTCCTTCCCAAGGCAGGATTTACACAACACTTCTGAGTTCAGTGTGAACAAGCTCAGGTCACAGAGACAGTGGCTGTCACATCCCACTCCCACACGTTTCACTGTAGGAGCCTGAACATTAACTCAGCATCAGCTCCAAAGGCCAGCTCTGCCCTGTGACAGCTCAGCATCTCAGGTCCCAGTCACTCTGCAGATTTGGTCAACAGGGCACTGTGACAGCAGCAAATCTTCCCTGCCTGTTCTGGAGAACTATTATGGAAAAGAACTGGGTAGCCCCATGTACAATGAATACGTAAATGAAATCTTTAGTGGCAGAAGTGTATTGTGCCTTTAAGGCACAGAGTAACTATGGGCCACAAAGCACCACTGGCTCACACACAGATCTCCCACTGCTGTCAGTGGGAATCTCAGGCACAGACTCAGATCTCGATATGCCCCCAAGAGTCTTTATTCAAATAAGAAATTTAAATGAGTGGTGAAGCCATAGGAAAAACATCGAAACCAAATCCAACTTCTTTCAAAAATGGTAAATAAAAATCATGGTTTGTGACAATTTTATCTCAAATTTCCTTTTGATTTCATGAAAACATAGGCTTAACACTTCCAGCTTTTCTTACTCTCTCTCAGAAACCACACTCTGGCTGTGGAAATGATGAAGAATCCCTTTGAGAAAAGCAAAATTTTACTTTGGGCCAAGTGTCTGATTTTGCCTGCAGTCAAATTTTACTTATCTAACACTAAGAAAAATGTTCAATGACAGATTTTCCTCTTTTTCATATCAAATCAAGCTTACTAAATTTTATCAATTCTTAGCATTGTCATGAAGAATTTACCCTCCAGTTGGGAAAACCCAAAATAACCAACACAAAAAACCCCTAGGTAGACCAAAACAAAAGGAATCACTGAAACACAGTAGATAAATCTATTAAAGCCAGTTCTGCATGTCACAGAATAATTTTACTTTCATCAAGGATGGTTTTCCCTGTCATGCAATGGGAGTTAAGCAATTTCCCAGCCATTCCAATAGGATAAAACCTTCTCCAATGTAGACTTGGAGACTACAAGCCAATCAATTAGACCTTAGTGGAGAATTACTGAGATAGTAATGAGCATTTGCTCTCTGCAAGGATGTCTTTATAAGTAGATGTGATCCAGAAAATGTAAGCTAAGAGCACACAAACGACTCCATGTGTGTGTGAGTGTGTGTGTGTGTCTAAGTAAAACAAGGATAAACTTAAAACTAATGGGTATTTAAGGAATTCCACCTCTGTGTTGCCAAGACAACAATAGCAGGTCAAGGAGTAGTTGTGGGAATTCAAAATCTCTGAACTAAATTACTGGAATCAATAGGAGTGAATGCAGAAGGAGGGTAAGTACTGGCCACAGAGGGCTCACTCCCAGCTAAGACAGCTCTACCAAACATTAGCTTGGAATTACACAAAGTGGTAGAAAATTCACTGTGGATTTAATCAATGGGAGCTATAGCAGCAACAAATGTCTCAGAAAATCTGTCATTATACTAAGATCAAGATTATTGTTCCTTTATCTATAACAGTACAGTGAGATTTGTATATACTGACATTTTGAGGTAGAAATTATAAAATTATTTCAAAAGAGTAGTAGTTTAGTAAGAATACTGTTTTGCAAAGTCACAGGACAAAATACAAAAGCTTAACCTGTTCTATTAATGGTTGAAATTCTTTCCAGAATAGAAATTAAATATATGCTGGTTTTTGTCAATCCTAAAGATGCATATACAGAAAAAATGGTCTCTTGTTAGAAGTATTAGTAAGGTCAAATAATCTCACACTAGTGGAAAATCTGACATCCAAGCTTATATCAAAGATTTACAAAACACCAAAATTCACAATCCATGTTCTGACACTAAAAATGTGACTTATATTTCCCAAAGTTTTGGTTTGCCCCATCCTTATCCTGTATTTTGTGCACCTCACAGAAGAGACCAAAGGTGACAGCAGCCTTCCTCCCAATTTTCTACAGTCAGCCTTGCAGACCTGGAAACCAAAAGTGTTATCTTTTACCCTGGGATCAATTTTTCCTTTCAATTTAGAAGTCAGAGGCTTCTTCAGATGGCCAGAGTTTGAAGGAAAAGTCTATTTTTCTCTGCAACAAGTGAACAGAACAGCAGGAAACCAGCAATCAAAAGTCTGAACAGAACAAGTCAGAACTTAACATTTGTATTTATCAAAGCCACAATAGGGAGGCAATTGCATCTGTTTATCAAGATATTCCCATGTTAGCAAAAAGTTTGTGTAAATGTACAGTAACCTGCTAAGTTGCTGAAATATGAATTCTAGCATGAAGGAATATGGTTTGAAAGAATTATTTGAAAAGAATTTTTTTCCTCAAAGTCCCATGCAAAATATTATTTAGGAAAATAGGTACTGAGGGACAAGAAGTAAAGTATGATATTTGGTCAAAATTTATCTAAAATACTACAGACATTTAGATAAGACTAATCAAGACTTAAAAAGTAAGAGGTCATAAAATGTAGCAAAGATATGCCTAATGCATTCTTCCTGTTAAAGGACAATAGTTAGAAGAGAACTTTCCTCAATCCCTCTCACACATGGCATAAGAAGCCTGTCAAGGATACGGTGTCACAATTTTGGTACAGCAACTTGATGGAATCAAAAAGCAGATAAGGTGTTTCTGAGGCTCACATGCAAGGACAGTATGGAAAGGGAGAATTGGATGTGCCCACATTCTAAGGACTACAAGACAACCACAGTGTAGGAATTTTTCTTCCCAAACTCTGCCAAGTACCACGTCAATCCATAATGCTTTAGTAAGTGAATTGTTTCATTTTCCTTGCAGCATTTGATTTTCAGCACTGTTAGAGAAAGAGGATAATGGACACGACAGACCAGTAGCATGATGCTGTAAAGCAATTCTTGCATTCCCAAGACACATTAAAAGGATCTGTTAGTTCTTCAGTGAGGCAGTGAAAGCACAATTTGTTTATCAGACTTCATACTGCCATGACTGATTAACAATTAATACATACAAGAAAAATGAGACAACACTACACACTGAGAGGGGAGATGCTTCTGATACCAGTTTGGCAACTCAGTATCTTTCATTCCTAAGAGGCAGTGACAAATAAGATACAAATAGCCATTTGGAATGGAGGACATTTTAACACCAGATCCCCTTTTTAATAATGCTTACATTATTAAATTTTGTAAATGGTGATATAAAATAAGAGGTTTTACTGAGATTATTTCTGCAATAGGAATGATTTTTATTTTTTTTCTGTCAGAATGTACCACTGAGATGATACAACTCCTGGTCACACAGGCACATCTGTCAGACTAAGTAGGTTACAATGTAACATCAACCACTTCACATCTTTGTGGAGTCCCAAGAATTCCAAACACATGAGCATCATACCATTATTGTCCTGTATTGTGCTGCACTTGTGTCTTGGTTTGAAAGACAGTTATCTGCTAAGGAAGGCAGGAGCCTCCCTTGGAATGGAAAATATGACCCCCTTCCCTCCAAATTATTATGACTTTGAAATTAAGGGGTTTTCAGGCAAGGCTATGAGAAAAGGAATAAAAGCCCTTTACTGGTTTGTAGATGTGTAAGAAGGCAAACAAACAGCACCAAACAGAGGCACAGACCCAGCCCAGCGGCCCCAGTTCTCCCCTGGCTGCAGCTCTGGGCTCAGCACAGCAGCAGCAGAAGTCAAGCTGGGAAGCTCAGTCACAGTGCTGAAGCAAAAGAAATCCCCAAAAGAATCAGGCAAAAGGCACAGAAACAGCAGGATCCCTGGCCAGAGGAACCAGACACAGTGTCCAGTGAACAGAATGTGCTCAGAGGAAGGGCTGCCTCTCACCCACACCCGACTCCCTCCGAAAACCCAGCTCAGCTCCCATTTATCACAACAACCCCAGAGCCAGGCAGGATGGGGCTGGGGCAGGGACAGCAGCCTCCCTGGGCACAGACAAAACAAAACAGATCAAAAACCTCAAAAAAGGTATGGGATAATAAACCATCCCCAAGACAACCTTCTAATGTACATTATCATTATTTTACTGTGTTGTATTATACAGAGTATATTTCAAATGCAAAAATGAATAAAAATCCTTTAGGGATTCTTAATAAGCTTCAATTTTTTCACATTGCCAAACTTTTGTAGTCAAAAAGAGTTGAACTCCAGCAGAAGATAATGACACAGTGTGGCAAGTGGAAAGGGAAAAGAGGGGAAATGAAGTGGCCATCTGTCCTTCTTTTATGCTTTTGTAAGCACTTACAATGAGGGAAAAATAAATAGTTTCATCCAAAGAGTGAATGAAAAAATAGTTCAGAAATCTTCAGCTCTTCTTCTGAGGTAACTTACAAATGTAAATCTGTATCACATCCTTAGACAAGGCTCTGAAAATGTCAAAGACTGACAGCCACCTCAGCAGCATCTGTTGTTTGAACTCTAAAAAAAGTTAACTATACTTGGGACTGTTAGAACATTGTAAATGTTACATGTCCAGTGATTCCTTGAGGTTTGAACAAACCTCAGAGTACAGAGACTTCCTGGAAACTCCTGTCTTACCGCAAGCATAATTCAAACTGTCTATCACAGGGAGATAAAATGTATCAACTGCTCTTCTTGGATTATTTTTACATCTCTCAAATGCTCTCCTGAAACTGTAATAGTTCAATTACAGTTCTTAGTTCCACTCTGCCAAAGTGAAAACTGGGAGATACACGATGCAAATAGGCTGCAACAACTATTTCAGCAACAGGAATCTTGTTATGCAGAATGCATTGTCTGAAAGTCCAGATGCTTTTCAAGACTTGACCATGTCTTCACTCAGAATCCATAAAGAGACTTTCATTTAAAAGCAGAAATAAAAACCATTGTGTTGAACTTTAAAGTATATGAGAGCTCAAAGCACAATGCCATCACCATTACCATCAGATGTAAACAAGGTGAGACAGAACCACAAGTGACCTATCACTCACCTACCAGAATAAATTAATTACCCCTTGGCATAAGTATAATTTTTACATACAGAGTCTGGCTCGTAATGAGGTCTTTACTATGCAACCATATTTCAAGTAATTGTCATCTTAAGTAAACACATTTTAATTACTGTCACTTTTTTCATTATTCATTCTCAAGCCTACAATACCTGTCAGGGCTTAATGGATTGTCATCTCCTGCTACTGTCCTGTGGTAACATATGTCCCCATTTATTTCACCAACACACTAATTAAAATACACAGAGTATGCAATGAATTTAGGGTAATTCTGATGAAGAAGGTATTGCAGTTGTCCATCCTAACAATCCTTCAGAGCTTTTATTTGCTTCTCTGAATACTTTCAGAGATGCTTTGGTGCTTTGTAGCTGGAAATAATGTACTGTGTGACTGTTGATAAAGTGACATTTGCCACAAGCACCATCACTTTGAAGAATATCCAAGGAGGAAAAAGGAAATCAATGCAATTTCAAGATAAAAACTTTAAATTTTCATTCCATTACATGGTACAGAATAGCATATTGAGAATAAATTCACCTAGTGGAGGGAGAAAAGGGTGCATTTTGGAAATAAATACTGCCCTCTTTCATATGTATGCTTTAATACCCTTAAAGGTAAACAATTTCATCTAATTATATAGAAGCTGCTTACTCATATGTTGAGACATGTTTATATTATTGCCATTGAAAGTGGTCCATCAAGGACTTGAAGGCCAGTTAATTCTGCATCTTGAGCATGTTCATAAAATGTTTGTTTTGCTTGTACTACAAATGAGGTATCTCAAATGTCCAAGTAGATGCCGTATTCACACCAAACAATTGTTGATTCAACAGGTCCAGCAGTCCTTCAGCAATTCTTCACAGAGCTGAAGGGAAAGTGAAAGCTGCTCCTCTGTCCCGTGCCAAACCTTTAACCTTTATATAAATAAAGCAATAATTTGACAAAAGCACTTTCATAACACACCTAAAATGGAAGTTAAAAATAAAATGTAAAAGGGAGAATAGCAAGAGAAAGCAAAGGAAAAGAGAAGAAAAGATATAGGGGCCTGGCTTTTGTCTACTTTAACCCCACTGACTACAGGGTTTGTACATCAGAGATGATACCGGATACATTCTGCTCCTGGAGCCATTAGTGCTGTTCAAAGGTAGTCATTGTATGGCCAGTGAATCACATTTGATTCATTTCCAACATCTCTGTTCTGAAGGAAGACAGTAAAACTGCAGTGTCTGCAGAAAATAAATGCACATGACTAATTGGTAAAAATTATGATCAGCACTATAAAAAGAAAGATTAATTTAATATTTTTAATCACAAAAAAACTCAGTGACTGGTTTCTATAAGTCACATATACTTCTCATTTCCTTAACCTGACATACAGACAATCATCTGCTTCAAAGTCAAGTTTTGAAATTAGCATCTGTCTGTTTTTACCTATCAAACACAATCACACTGGGCATGGCTGAAACTTTATTGCTCTCCTGACAGACACCTGGAGCCAGTGCTGTCAGTGCTCCTCTTTGTTAGCAGTGAGGAAGTGAATGAGACGGACAGTTCTTCAGCAAAATGTTGAACAAAAAGCAGACTGAAGTCTTTTACAAGGACATCACCTTTTGCAATGCAGAAAGATTCTCTTTCTTTGACTTTCTAGCCCTGTCATATTTAGCAGCTCACCTTCCCTCTTCTCAGGCAGTTTTTCCCTATGCTACATTGTGAAGGAGACTAAGCTAATCACCAAAAAGCAGACAGAGGAATTCAGGTCAGGTTGGGAAGGTGAGGGAAAGGGGAGACTGTGCCTGAGCAGGTCCTGGGGCAGCACGGGCAGGAGCTGAAACCCTGCTGTACTTCTGAGGAGCACACACAAGATTCTTCTTCAGTTCCAGGGTCACTGGAGCAGTGGTCAGTGCTCCCTCTTCACCTCCTGCTCTTTTTGGGACAACCAAGAATTACTCTGAGGAAGTTCTGTGTTAGTACAGGAAGCTAATAAAACATTCTTCTTTGTCCACCTGACACTGCAGAAATGGGACTGTGTTCATTCTAGATAAAAGCGCCCTGACAACACCTCCAGGCTGGCAGGCAGCTTTATGAACTGGGGAGTTCAGAGTAATTCTGCTCCTGTTTGGATGCCCTTACTCTGTGTCAAATCCACTGCAGTGGCTTCTGTGATGATATTGCAAACATTCTGTAGCATCCCAGTAACTTTTGAATGGGTTCAACCAAGCCTCTATTAGTTCATGTGCTGGAGAGCTACTGCCAGCAATGTCCCAGCCCAGCAAGGATCACAACATGCTGCTGCAGTATCATCACACCACAGAATTACACAGCAAAATGGCCAACAATATTTTGAAGCTGTCTAGAGAAAGATTAATTGATTCCTGACTATAGACTATTTCTAATCATTGCTGCCTCTCCAAGTGATAAGAAATATTTGCTTTTCTTCATCAGGAGGGAACAGTGGCTGCTGGAGCTATGGTGAATTATTTCTTTCATATCCTTGGAAACATATTATACAGCCTTAATTAAAAGAGATTTCTAAAAGAATAGCAAAACACTCCTAATGGAAAAAGGACATTCTGGCTTTCAATAGCAAGGAAAATAGAGTGCATTTGTTTACTTCCCTTGATATTTTATAAGCCAGGAAAGATTTTCTCTCCGTATCTCGTCTCCCAATGCTTTGATTTGGTCTATTCTGCAGTGTTTCACTTCCAGCAGAAATCAGGGCCTGTAACAGGCAGGCTTTCTCTTAAAACACTTTCATTTCTTCTCTGTACCCACATTTAATACAAGAAATTATTTAGAGAGGAGAAGAAAAAGAAATATCAGGAAAATGGGTTCTCCAAGGCCTCAGAATCCAGAAGGGTGGGCATCAAGGTTCCTTTATTAAAGAAGAGACCAGAACAGATTGGTGACTGTAATCATACACCGATTCCACTAAACCAGAAAATTCTAACAAGAATTTTGGGAAGCCTTTTAGAAGGGGAGGCAGAAAGAAGGTGCAGAGTGGTGCAAGTTACACATCCCTAACTCACAATGCTGTCAGATGATCCACAGTCATATCCAGATTGGAAGGAAGGTAACAGAGTAATACTACAGTGAAAATAAACAAAGATTCAGAAGAGAAAAAGTTTCCAATTAGGAGTAACTTCTCAGACAAGACGCCTTGACCAGCCTTGCATTAAGAGCAAAGAGAATATTTATTCTTACATGAAGTACAAAATTTATGCAGACTTTTATTTTGACAAACTGTATTCAACTGTGCACAGATTGAGACCCAGTGTCTACTATGGTTCAAAACCTGCTATTTCTAAACCAGCAAAGAATGCTAATACACAGAAATTTAAAAAAGCAAAACAAAACAAAACCAAAAAACAAAATCAAAAAAGCACCAAAACCCACAAAAAGACCCAAAACCCCCCAAATCTATTTGAAATATATTTTAAATACAATTTAATACAATTAAATACAATTTAAAATACAATAGGTAAATAGGGTAGTAAGTAACACTAGTAGCAAACATAAGACTTAATTTTCTTGTACTATTCCTATGAGACAACTCATGAGTAGAGCATCATTATATTCCTATCCCTGTCTAATTGTTATCTAGGCATTCTATCCACAAAGGTGATGCATTTCTTCACTTAATACACAGACAAAAAACACCAATCAGAAAAGCCACATTCAGTGAGTAAACTCTTCACCTTCTAGGAAAGCAAGTCTACCAAAACTGGTATCTTATTTTTCCAATCTGTTTGAAGACGTAGAACTCAGTAACTGCTCTTCACCAAAGCAAATCCACACAGATATACCTTCCAGAATTATCAAATATGCATAAGATCTCCTAAGGAACTTTTAGCTTCATTTTTCTGGCTACAGCTGACTATGTTTCCACTGAAAATTGAACAAAGGACAAATAAAATGAGCCAACTTGGGAAGAAACTCACACTTCAGGGGAAATATAGCTGATTCTCATAGAGCCAAGATCCAACTCCCAGAATTTTTCATTTTTAACCAACAAGAAAATATAACCCACTTGACACCAGGAATATGGTTTCCTGAAATCCATTCCAATTACTGCAATTAAATGTGGCACATATGCCAAGAACATGGAATTAGTTAGATTATATCTGACACACGTGAACAAGTTTAACCTTAAAAAACATTAATAATAAATTATCCCTTTGTAAAGTCAAGATTGGTGAGGTTAGATAATTCCTGGTGTGATTGGCCTTTCTTTAAAAATTGGGCACAGGTGGAATTCCTTGCATTTTCTTTCCATTTTAGATTCTTTGAAGGATGTTGCCAGCAAGAGAAGCACACAGGTGATGCTGCCCAAATTTCTCAACATGGAAATTACATGTCTTGAATTTCCTCACCAGAGTACATGCAGAGTTCGAACTGACCAGTTCAGATGGCAAAGAAAATCCTGTGGTTCCAGCCAAGTGTTACATGAACTGAGAAGCAAACACAAGCTTGGAAGCACCTTGACTCCTGGACTTTTCTGCTCTAATGAAATATTTGATGTTATCTCCAGGAAAGATATTCCAAGTTCTCAGGAATGTGAGGCCCACAGAGTAAATAGTTCATGCTTAAAATATTTGCTCTGCATGAGCAAAACATCACAGCTCTTACGTAACATGTTTGGGACAAAGTTCTTCAAGCCACAGACTCCAGAATGGCTCACTGCATTCTGCTATATTCCCCAGCAACTGCAGGTACAACTACAGGATGTTAATCTGCATGTGCTGCAGAAAAACACCACCACTGCTTGTGCTTACTACAAGTACACCAAAGCAACTGCAAACAGAGGGGCTTTAATCCAAGATCAGAAATGCCCTCTCTCCTTCTGAGGCCGTTCTCAGGAGCCAAGTGTTACTGTAGCAAAGACAAAGCTTATTTCATTTTTCTCCCCAGACAACTGCCATCAAACAGGGATTTCTGAAACATATTACAGCTTGTCTCACAGACATCTGGAGCCAGGGCTGGCACAGACTCTGCTATTCAGAAGAAAAGTGAAAAAGACAGACAGCACTTCAAAATAAATCAATTGCATTTATTAGCTCCTTTTGCTGATATTTTGGGGAAGGAAGGAAGAAAGAAAAGAGAGGAAGAGGTTTCCAGCATTAAAGGTCTTATTTTCTTTGCTATTTAAAACTCCTATTAGTTCTAGTCAGATCAATGGCATTATGCATTTTCCAATAATTTGTCTGAGATAAAACTAGAGCTATAAAAGCTTCAGGATTTACTAAGGACATCTATTTCTATTCCAAGAGCTAAATAAAACCAGGAAGAAAAATAGATCAATTTCAGCCCAACATACTTGGGTTTATAGTTGAATTTCCACACACTGAAACCAAGTATGGCTCTCAAATTTGCTTTGAAGAAGTTCAAAAGTCAGAACATTTGCTTGCACAGATTTAGGAGTATAATTTGAAAGAGTTCACACAGTGCTGCTTTGGAGCACAACTGATCTCCATGTGGTTTAGAAAATGGACTGCAGTAGCTGCAACATGCTGAAAAGTGAGCTTTTTCAACCTAATACCAAAATATAAAGGTTTTATAACATCTATAGGAAATGGAGCATCCGAGAGAACAAATACAAAATATTCTAATAAATTTTAAAAAATCTTTTTAGATCGGAAGAATTTGTCAGCATGCTCAGAGCTTCATATGGAAGGCTGGAGTATCACATACTGTTTGTCAAACCCAAATGAATTCTCCTAATCACTCTATTGCACAGCAAAATATATGCAATAAGCTGCCAGAATACTGGAGCTTTCTGAGCTATTTGCAATTGCATTGTCTCATTTCTCTAAAAATAATACTTGTCGGCACAATTAAACACAGAAATAGAACAGCCAATTCATTAGATTCAGTTTTCCTTTACACTAACATAAATTGGGAGAGATGAAGTGAAATACACTGAGTTAATTCCCAATTTGTACTGATGACAATCAGAATCTGGCTTAAATATGATCATCTGCTAAAATACATGAACTATGAATTTCAAAACAAAACAAAGTCTCTTCCTACAGAAGGCAACTGTGAAAACAGATGTCTCTGCTGTAAGAATGTTCAGTTTGATGCTATTATAAGAATTATAAAAACCAAGATTCATGGAAGCTTCCTTCCTGTTGGAAAATATAATATGGTTCACTTCACTAAAACAAACAAAGTCTGGCATGTACAAAAAAACCAAACAAACCTACGCTACTGTTGCAGTCATTAACAGCAGTTCCTACATTCCAAATTCCACTTGCTCTTCTCATAACCTGAACAAGGTCTCATAGTGTTTTTAAATATTTATGATTCTGCTTGGCTTCAAAAGAAAATCACTTAAAAGTGATTTGGTGGATGCTTGGGAGTGGACTGGGAAGGCAAGTAAGAATACTATAACCTCATTTTTTGAGTACAAATAAGCAGAATGGGGTGTGGGGCCAGTGTTGCTGTGGGCATTGTGCTGACCACTGTGAAAGGCTACACTCAGATACAGCTGTGTAGGAAAGGGCTTCTGAGGCTGCAGACACTGAGCTCAAGGCAGTCCCAAAAACCATTCTGAAACAACTGCAGTGCCAAAGACCATGAGTGACACAAACATATTCAGTAGAAAACAGTAAAAGAGTGGAGGCAGCTTCCTGATACCTGCAACAGCAGCCAGCATCCTGTGCCTCTCTGCCAAATACAGTGGCTTTGAAATGGGCTCAGTGACACACACTGAGCCACCTCCAACTTTCCCCCATCAAGCTCTATGAAATCTCGTCTGGCTGAAGCACCACAACTATTTTTCCTACACAATATTTATTTCAAGAATTGCTCTCCCAAAACACTTTCCAAAATATACTTTTATGTCTTCATCTTGGCTTTGAAGCCGACACCTGTCAGATGTACACCAACATACAGACAGAAAATAAAAACCTTTTTCTCAGCCCTGGTTTAATTGAAGAGAATTCCTTTCCAGAGTCTCAGAAGCAGCATCCTTACCAAGATACAGCCATTGCACTTTTCTCCTGTACACCAAAAGCCAGAGCACTTGTTGGTAACTAAGCCTGGGGTTTCACTGCTTCCAGCTGTCTGTCAGATATCAATGTAATCAAGGCAATGCAGTTGGGCCATACAAATCAGCACATGCTCCTGCCATAATTGGTGGAGTGACTGGGTCTCAGCTTGCACAGAAACTGTTACATTTAGAAAAAAAAAATTGAATCTTAACAGGCAGGTGATTCAAACAGACCAAGTTTTGAAACTAAAATTTATTATTTTCAGTAACAGATACTGGTAGGAAAGAAGAAAGTGATTTTTGGACAGCTGATCTCTGCACCCATATACAAATAGATATATATATATATATATATATATATATATATGTGTGTGTGTGTGTGCAGAGATCAACTATATATAGATAGATATATAGATATATATAACTCTATCTATATAGAGAGATCAATTCATACAGACAAACTTCATGGTTATATAGTGGTGCAACTGTTAAGTAAAACAACTGTCAATTTATACTTTTACACAAATACACCTTACTTTTAATTTATCCTAATACTAGTTTATACTTTGCTCCTTGGATTCATTAATAATACTGGACAGCTCTGCACCTCCAAAACACACTGGAAATAGTGGAAGACTACTAAGATTATTGAGAAGTCTTGGAAAGTTTATATGGAAGCATTTTTGACATGGAGTTTCTTGTGATTGTTCTGATTCCCTGGTAGAACCGGCACAATCAAAAATGCACGTTGCAGAAATCCAGGAAAAACACAAAAGAACTTCAGTTTGTACTCCTGGCACTGATAGACCAAGACATCATCCTTATGTACACTGCAGTGTGCATTTTGGGATCAGAGAATGACAATCTGCTGCCACACATCCAGAGCATTTCTACCGTGTCCATTACATACTTCTCAGAAAGATCAAAGTCAAATTAATGAAATCCAAGTCCTCCTAGAGAAATTTGCAGAAGTCTGAAAAGCTCTGTCTTTGCCACTAAAAAGAATTTGACGGTGATACACCACAGCTATAGCTGCCTTCTTCTTTATGAATAAAAAATACAGCATTAAAAATTCTATCTGCAAGTTAATCAGCAGCAAGGACTTGACAAAAAAATACTTTCTGGAGCCTACATGACTTCCAGTGATGTAACACACAGGACCATCTAACTTTAAATAGACTATTTGTCTTCATGTATAAAATAAGATGAACAGAATACTCTGACTACTTACAAAAGCAATTTCACTATGCAGTCACAGAATGACAAAAATCACATAACACTGCCTGTTATTAAAGCACTCTGAGAACAACAAAAATTTGAAGTGCAAAAAGCCTAAAAAGGGAAAGAAAATATCATTTAAAAATAATTTAAAACTTCCTAAAGAGTCACAGACCTATGAAGTACTAAAACCTACTTTACTTAACAAAAGCATTTGTAGAAAAGACATTGCTGAAGGGGAAAAACCATTCAAACAGTTTCCAGACATTTCCAGGAAGTGATTTATCTATTGAAGCAAAGGTTAAGGGCTCAGAGGAGCAGATAGGTTAATTTTGAATGCAGCAAAGGATTCTAAAGAGCCAGTACTACATATGTTGGCAAAACTAACATCAAGGGAGAAATCCCAAGTTTGACACCTTTTTTTTTTTTTTTTATCCAGAAGAGAGACAAAGCACTAAAATTTAATTTTGCTCTTTCTTAAAGTTAAAGGTGTCTTCCTACCACAATCAAAGGAAGGCATCATTATCCAGATGGCTTAGCATGGCAAACAGTTAAGCAGAACCATAATCCTCCCTATGGTTACACAGGGCGATGCAGAAGAGATGTGCAAGGTCTCAAAATGAAAAAAGGAAAGGTAAAAACACATCCAGGAGCTCTAAAAATTGTTACTTGCAATAATGGCACAGGTTAATACCATTCTTGTCATGAGACTCCATGCAATTTCCCAGAGGGTCTTGAGGATCACAGCACTACAAACCAGAACTTATAAAATGAAATTGGATAAGTCTTTAATAGGGTCTAATCACTTTTCATACTTTTGAGGATAGGGGTAAAGAAATATCAAATACCCATGTTTGAAATATGGCTACTTTGGATTATGGCTACTTTGCATGTATATTAAGAGCCTTCCCAAGGAATTCTACCATACTTTTTATTGCACATAATAGAGAGTAATGGCTCCCATTAGGAAAAACTATATATCCTAAATAAAAAAACCTATAGAAAGGATGTCATTAATAAAACAGCCAAGCACAACTCCATACTGACAACTTTTCAGAAGAAAAATTACATCAGACATTATGCACACCTGTTCCTGAGAAGGGAGCAGCAAGCCACAGGTTCTCTGGCCTCCTGGCTCTGACTCTGCTCCTTCATTACCACACTGGTGATGCTTTCTCCATCCCCAGGTTACCAGCTTGGTCCTTATTCCTCTCCTGGTCTTCTCCAGACTCTGCTCACCTAAAATTCACAATCTATGTGATCCTCCTTCTCTTCCTAGCACAATCTCTGATTGTATCCAATTTTCCTCCTGCTCTCTCTGTAGTTCTGTGATATCTTCATCTCCCTCATTCTGAATTCCCATGTTATTCTGGGCTTGTTTCTCGCCTCACTTTTTGCTTTATATTATATCAATTCTACTGAGATTTTCCTGACTTCCTGGGCGATAACCTAAATCTCCTGAGCTCAGTGGGAACTGCCTGCCAAGCCCACTGAATCTGAATTTTGCTTTTCATGAAAGGAAATACTGCAGAGGGTTTTCTAATTCCTGTGATCATTTCAGGGATCTATAATCAAAATCTCAGACTTTAAGTCCTATATAAATGAGAGCACCATAATCTCTCACAACTATCAAAAGACACGTGTCAAACACTGCCAACAGAAGAAATATTGCTGTTTCCTCTGCCAGGAACATTGGTTATAACTTTTAATTATCCACTTGCAATAAACACACTTATTCTATGCATTATGCTAATTATTGGATACACAAGTCCATGCTGTGCTGAAAAAGTTAATAGCTGGAAACATTGCTATGAATTTGATCACAGAGATACAGAACCACCAGCACAAGTAAAGTAGATTATAAAAGAGCTCTGGAACAAAATGGTCACAGATACAATATTACACAGGTTTTTCCCTTTAATGGCAAAACAGATCTAAAAGCCTCAGACTTGGTTATAATCACAGAATTGCAATATTCACAACATGACTCAGCCTTCATTTCTGCTTGAAGCATCTCTGATTAATCTAGTAAGAGGAAGGAAATTAAAGTTTGGGTTACTTTTTCCTTTCGGATAAAAGTTGGAAAGAGATGTAAAGCGTACAGAAAGTAAATTGAGGCAAGGTGATATTAAAGAAAAGAAAAAGGTGAAAACATGGGAAATCACTCTGTATTCTGACATAACAGAGAACGTACTCAGCAGCACTGGATTCCCCTTCTCTGAACGATCTGATTGACCCAAAGTGAGCCCCAAGGGTGCTCTAACAATCAATCCTGTCAGCCAGCTCCAAACGTGGCCTCACACTCCAATCTGACACTGCCCACTCTGGACAGAATGCTGGGAAAAACAGGCAGCTTAATGGTCAAGGCAGGAGTTTATAGAAAGGTCAAAGTGTTGAAGCTGCTACTCAGTGACTATGGATTGCAAAGCCTGGATCACTTAAATATGCAAAATCACTTAACATAACACATAATAGGAAGTTGCAAAGTTCTTATTGCAAAGAGGTCTTGGAAATGACATGCTGAAACTGTAATTTCCTACCACTTTGACAACAGTGCTCTATAGGATCCTAGTTAAGCAGCACTCTTAAATGGATTTCATTACAGTTTAGAAGGCAAACCGATATAAACATTGACAAAAGTTCAACTGCTCCTTCAACTTAAGAAAAGAAATGCTTTCAAAGTAAAGAAAATGAACCTATTCATTAATAGCTTCCACTCTGGGAATTTTGGATGGATTCTTTATGTATTCCTGTTGCAAAGTCACCATTCTTTGATGTCACAACACTGATGGAAGCATCAGGAAAGTGCAATGCTGGATGTCACTACAAAGCATTCTGGGCTCCATCTGGCATTAGGTTCCCTAACCAGATTAGAGTGAGAGGCAGGTCACAGCAGATGCCCTGTCTCGGTTCATTACTCAACAACTGTTAAACTTGATTAACAGCCCCAGCTAATTAACTGTTAAGGGTAACTCATGCTGTAACAATCCCAGAGGTCTGAAAGTTGACTTCATTTACATGTTTATCTCCTCTCACAAGGTCTTAGTTAAGCATCACCAAAAAATGTCTTCCAGAAAGCAATGGTCTAAATCTTTTGTCCAAAGTACCAGTGCCACCTGTATATGACCTATTTTCTAGTGTCAGATGTGTGCAGGGAAAGCCTTACAACAGGACCTAAAATGCTCAAAATACACACCTGCCCTGCAATTTAAAACTGTTTCCAGAGAATGGGCAATAAACTGGAGCCATGTGCACTGAAGTAGCTGAAACAGATGTCATGGCAGTCAAACAGAAAATGTTCTAATTTCAAATTCATAATTCTGTGCTTTGGCAAGCATGATTTCCCTAACATAAACCAAAAGAAGCGATATTTCCCAGTGCTGAGTGCAATAGAGATACATAATATAAATTCTGCTGTTAGCAAGGTAAACCTGACACTCACTATTTAGACTAACAGTTTTCACACCAGTTTTAGTACTGTTCAAGATCTAAAAACAATCTTATGTTACACTTTGCTACCAATAACCCCTATAATCCACGAACTAAGAGATTCTGGTGGTTACTACGTTTTCTGAGATACCAATTGCTAACAAACACTGATTTCTGTTATGTAGTCTGGATTTCTGATCACAAGAGATGCCCTACAGATTGTTTTCCATCTTATGAGCACCCGAGGTGATGGGCCATGAGATGAGGTGTTCCACATCTTTTGTCTGGTGTTGGTGCCTCAGGGCACAGGTTCAGGATATCAGCAGCACTGATATCACCTCCACTGCCCTGCAGGGGCAGCTGGACACTGAGATCCACCGATGTCATTTCCTAGGGATTTATATTGGAAACTTTCTTATGCTGTGCAATGCAAATGTTTAATGGGAGCATCACAAGTGCATCTCTCACACATCACAAGTGCATGCAGCTCCTTGTATGCTGCACAAATTCTGCACTGCATTCTTCCAAACTGCAAAGGGATTTTGTGCAGATCCCAAATGCAAAAGTGTCTGGGTACCACGTGCCTCATTCCACATGCAAGTCTACCATATTTGTATTTTTCACAAACAAAAATAGTGGGATACTGCACAGAAATCACTGGAGCCACAGCCCAAGTAAGACTAAAGCTATAATGCTTCTGCAGCATTTTATACAAGTGTACCTCACATGGAGAGGAGAGGTTTAGAACTCCATTATTGGTATTATTTAGGGTTAGCAGGCCACAAAATTTCTGAAGACAAAACTTGTTGTCTCACTCTAATGATAGAAGGAATTTCTGCATTTGACAAGAAATTTCTAAAACCACTCATGTAACTTTAAGACATTACATGCAAAATTGATGGAAAATAAGTAAACAAATATCTACCAAATCAGGAATTGAGCAACCATTTCACCTTGTAATGAGGTATTTATTCCAACCAGCCACCATACTTCCTAAGGCTGAAACTGAAGATGAGCTCTGAACAAAACTAAAAGTTGGATGAAACCGTGCAAAAAATAAGGGAGAAGGACATACAGAGTCTGTCAAGACACAGCAAGAGTAAGTGGACCACAACTAAGGAAAAAACAGGCTTCTGTCTCAAAATTTGTTTTTCTTTCCCCAGCAATATAAGCTGATCTAATGAAAGACTTCACTTCTTGCAACCATTACATTGCTTATGATTATTCTAGTATTTCTTTAGTCTCCTAAATGTCATATCCAATCACTTTTATCTCTTCTTATTCCTTTTATGCATTCCATCCCCGTGATACCACTGGAATCAGCCCAGCCACAATCAGAACTGTCTGTTCTTCCTTTCTTCATGCCTTTTTCAGGCCATGAAATAACTTGTTAAAACTGACTATAAGGAAGGATAAAAGAATAAAGTGGCTACAGTCATACTTAATTTTGCTGTATTAAAGAAAACTATTTTCTAATTTTCTGAAATTACAGATTTTTTAAACCAACTAAATGAAAACAGTTAAACAAAATTAATTTATTCTATAAATTAAAAATCATTACTTGTATTCGATCTTTTTTTCCACTTTTTTTTTTTTCTGGAAGAACTGCATATGCAAGGATATAACACAGGAAACAAAATAAATCACACTATCACAAAGCCATATGTATTTGTATTTCTTCTAGGCTTCCTAACAGCAGTCAATATTAAAGTCATCAAAATATTTTTCTTTTCTTCAGACTGTCACTTTCAGTCAGTTTAATATTTATATTTTCCCGTTTTCCATAGTATATGATATATCCATATACTTACTAACAACTCTGAAAACACTTCTGTCTCTTAGCTATATCAGCACTGTACTTGTTATCATCCTTATCCCTTACAGGCAATGTCTTTATTCCAGCATATTTCTAATTTTCCCTTTCTAGTATCACATCAAGATATGGAATTGTGATTAAAAATTACATTATTATTGTTGTTGTTGCTATTAATATTTTATTATTATAATAGTGGCAATCTTAATTACAGAACATTTGCTGTTCCTTTCAAAACTTGAACACCTCTTTCCCATGCTTACAGCCCACAGTTAGTAAAGGGAAGAAATATTTTATAGTTTGTCTGCAAACACAGACAGTGCACAGATTCATTTCACACCTCCAGCAAGATTTTTGTGACAGTGCAGGATGCTCCGAGACATGTGTTCCTTTCAGAAATAATGGATCATAGAAACATAAAAAGATGCAATTTCAAGCTCTAGTGGAAGAAGTGAAATTATCATGTCATCAGTCTAAATGTAATCTTTATTTCACGTCCTAGCCCCAGCTTCCCGTTCAGACACCTGCAGGAGCCAGCCTGACCAAGGGATCAGCAGTCCTTGTCTTCTTCATTTGATACTTTAAAAGAAGCTGCCAAGCATCCAAAAATCCCTGATTCAGGATAACAGCAAACTCTTCTTTTTATCCTCATGTTTATGAAAATATTAATTGTTGCACAGCATGTATGTCTCTATAAATACACAGATGCAAAACAGTCCATAGAGGTAATACACAAATAGAGAAAGCTCTTTTTCATCATTATTATGCCTCTGTAAGAGAAACACAAAGCAGCAATTTTATGGGCAATATTTAACTTGAATTCATATCAGAAACAAGCAAGAATTGGTTGTGCCAGAAAAGCTGTCTTTTAATCCTGAATTTCATTTTTCCACATTACCTGAAATAGACATATTTTGAATTTTTAAAAAAGAGAGAAAAATAAATTTAGATATTCCACTAAATGAAAAGGTTTTTAAATTCTGCTTTTGATTAGGGAGCATGACAAGTTTATGCACTTGTAGATGTGACACAACAAAGGGAAAATGGCAAAATGTAGAAGATAGATGTTCTTTCAAAGAAAGTAAAGACTAATAAGGACCATGCTGAATTAGTTGGAGGAAGAATAGTAGAAAGCAAGCACAGTTCATTAGTAAATACAGCTAATTAAAGAGCAGGAAAAAAATTACAAGGATGGTCTGAAATATGGTTCTATGTTGCCAAGTTTTTTAATTTTAAGAAAAAGAACCCTCATTGCCTTTCACAGGTTTGAAAGTCATCATTTATGGAGTATCAGAGCCACCTAACTCATTCTGGCAGCCAGGGGAATGCTGGAAGCTTTTCACAGCTCATCTCACAGCAGCTTTGCAATGCAATGGGAACTGAAACTCTGCTGTAACCTATTGGACAGGCTGGTTTAGCCTTACAGGAAACAGAACAAAGAAAAAGTGGTAGAAAAATGGACTGCAAACATTGCTGAGGGAGGGGAAAAAAAGGAACAAAAATAAGAAGTGAAGATGACCTGCCACTCCCTGGTATCAGCCTCAGCCTATGAAAAGACCCATATGCCACTGGCTCTGTGTATTCTTCATGTCATTTCTTCAAAGCTTGGGTTTCAGAGGGGCCAACAGGAGAGGAATTCCAAGCTAAGGAGAATCAACTATGTTTATTTTACCTGAGTGAAAATCACGTGCATATCAGGCACAGAAAATACACAAGGTATAAATCTAGCTGTGAAACAAAGGAGCTGTTAAAAAAAATAACCAAAAACAACCAAACCCCTTTCTCAACACTGAAAGCTGGTAAAGAAATAGAACTGTTCCATGAGGCAGAAGCAGCAGCTGGAAGTGACCTACTGCAGAGCAGGCACAACCTGCTTCTAACATCACTGGAACACATAAGTGTTACAGGACAAGATAAATGAACATACAACTTGTTATATGCACGTGTGTTACAGAAAACAAGGTTATTTCTCCTTTCTGTAGTAGATAGATAAGTTCTAAATGGGATCAAAATCTATCAGGGAAAATAGGTATTTTGCTAAATGGATCATAGAGTTAGAAAAGTCATAGACTGAGAGCAAAGGTGACAAAACTGTCTGGGAAGACAATAAGAAGGAAAACTAGTTACAAAGGCATGAAAACAAGCCAGGAGAATATGGCTGCAGTTATCCACAAAAGAGAAACAAATTATCAGCTAATTCATAGAACTCAGCCTGCTCACTTTAAACTTTCAGCACTTTTTCAAACACATACCTGCTCATCTTAACAGCACAATCCTCATTTTGCAGTTGCAATTCATATTCCCAAAGCAGCAAAAGAGCAATCAAACTCAAAAATAGAAAATATTCTCTTTTGCCCACAGGCATCCCCAGGACATGAAAACAAGGAATGTACTCGATACCTATCACAGCTTGTGCCTGGTTATAACCAATGGAACTGCTGCAAAAACACAGTGAGGAGAAATGTCACCACTCATCACTTGCCTTCTACATGAAGAAGCTGCTTGTGCAGACAGAGGCACTTTTTGGTTTATTTTGATTGTTTATCACTTCTGTTGAGGCTCAGGATGCATCAGCTTGCATGTGGCTTCTTGCCAGGCCCACGAGAGACTGACATGCAAACCACAAACACCTTCTGCTGCTCAACGCCAAACGGAGCATACAGAATATGAGGAAAGAGTTTTCAATTCTTGTAGACACATTTCTTTATTGTGATGGATTTTAGGGTAAACTGGTAGGTTAAACAATTCCAGTCTTCAGCCACACATCAGATGCTGCACAGCTCTGGAGATTATCTCCAACACATCCAGCCCTGCATTGGAAAACATTCTGCTTGTGACCAGCTCTCCTCTTCCATAGCCATTTTGACAGATGACAAAAATATCTCAAGGTAAATGGAAGCACGATTATTTACATTTGCTGTGACTCTGGATACTGATTTTACTTAAAATATAGTCTAAAACTGTACAAATTATTTAAAACCTATAATGCATCATTTCTTGCTGCTGAACTGTAGTGCATAAAAGAAACTGTTATTCCATATTTAATGTTCCATACCAATATTTGATTTTTTTTTCCTTTGGCCCTAATCTTTTTATATAAAACTTTCAATTTTGCTGATTTTATTTTTAGTTCAAAAAACTGCATCCATATTTTGTCATTTAGACCTTTATGAAGAGTAATGCACACGTGCATTTATCAAAAATAACAAAATAAAACAGTTTACATGGATAAGAAAGCATGAAGGCAAATGCCTTTCACAGCTTGATAAAGGTAAATTCACTCTTTTGGAAATGCATTCTAATGATGGTAAATGAAGATACAGAGAATGTTTTAGAAGTGACTGCACATCCTCATACATCAAAGTAATTATTTTTTCCTTTCTTTTTCCTGATAGCAACAGATTTTATTATGGTCAGTGTATAAAATATACAAGTTTCATCCATTTGTTTTATTTCTTAAATGGCTTTGTTACTGTCTGGTACACAGCACTGAAAAAAATAGGTGAGCACTGCTCCTGAAACCATCTTGGATTTCAGTATTGCAACTGATTTTTGCAAGTGAGCTGGGTCACAAATCAGTTCATGACTCCATAAGAGGAATCATGTCAATAAGAGGTTTTCTGGCTGAAAGCTGAAACTAGAATGTAAAAAAAAAAAACCCAAAAAAACCCAAACCGCCAAGCAAACAACACCCTAAAGAACCCCAAACTGCTTTTGATTAAGTTATTCCATTATTTATCTTGTTTTTCCCATCAGACTGCAATGAAATGGCACAACATTTTTCTCAGTTCAGCACAACATGGTTAATTCAATCTGACATCAAATATTTATTGTGGGTATCTATAAGAAAGGAAAAGAGAAAACAAGTACCAGCTTCAAAAAAGTTGAAGGTAGAGCCAGTTCCCTTTAATGGTACATGTTCAGAACTTAAAATGCCCTTCCACAATCCCAGGAATCCACATTCACTCGTCTGTCTGCACTCCCTGGAGATGTATGACAGACCCCTTGGCTGCTGAGTCCTGTCAGTCTCACAGCTCATGCAGCTCTACTCTCCTCTCTGGAGCCACACTGCTACTCCAGGGGTCCTCCACAGAGTAAGAATTTACTCTTTCCCTCTCCTAAAATGATTACTTCAATATCTGCAGCTACACAAAACAGCTCTGGAAGGAAACAAAGGCTCTGAAACAGATAAAGCAGGATTTCAGCTTAATCATGATAGTACTTAGCCCAAGGAAAAGACTTGGGTTCCTCTTGCAGAGGTCTTGCAGAGCTACTCCTTGAAATGCTCTGCAGTGCTGGCAGATACTCAAAGGTCTGAACTTATCCTGTAGAAATTTTCAATAAGAGTATACACAATCTTATTAAAGCAAAAGAAGTAAAATATTGCTTTATATAGATTTACTTACTAGCAATGTTTTTTCTGCCATTATTGAAAAAGTTGAGAAACTACAAGAGTTTATAAATATGTAAATTCGTACACTGAAAAACAAGTGATGAGAAAAACATACATATTTACTTACACTGAGAAGCTTTAACTCAGAAAACACATAGACAAAAAATGTTACTGCACGTATCTTCTGAAAATAAATCAAGTTCTAGAAGTAGGAAACTAATTTCTGTCTTGCATCTATTCATTTGTTCAAATGAAGGCAAAGTTAATAACTGACTATTTTTAAAGTAAAGTTTTTGTGTGTGGTAGTTCAGCATTTAGGGCACTTAAAACATGAGGACTTAAAAATGTTTCTGACACGTTTTTGCAAATACAAGATCGTCTCCAAATTCCTCATGATGACGCCATTTTATTTATCTCGTCCTGTTTAACCTCACAAAGATCTGTTTCTTTGTACAATACAGTTCGAAAAGTTGTTTCATGTTATTGTGTTTTTCTAGAAAGAAAACCTGAAGTTGTTTATATGCAAAACTAGAAGAGCAGATAAAATTTGTGACTAGCAATTTGCAAGAAATAAATGCAGATGCTCTTCTCAAAGCCAATCACATCTGCAGAGAGTAAAAACAATCCTACCTCATTTAAGATAAAAAAAACCCACACAGAGTCACTTAGAGCAGTGATTAGAATAGGGCTAGAAGACACAATATGAACATTCAACTAATTTATCATCTATACTTCCTCCCAAACACAGTTATTTCTTCAGTATTCCCACTATGGAGACCAGTCAATTGCAAAAAATCACTTTAAAAATAGGCAACACTGAGAAAAGAACAGAGGGAAGTGCAGAACTTTGGGTTTCACTGTCAATTACCTCCCATCCTTCCCAAAGCCACGAACTTTACATCTCATCTCCACAGTACCATCCTGTAAAGTCACCAGGTATTTTTATGATACTCAAGGTCAGAAATTTTACTTTAAACTTATTTTAAATAGTGTCTTACTTTTTAAATGCCCAGTATGATTTGTTTCTTGCAATTATGGAATCAGAAAATAAAATCAAAGTTTTAGATTTTCTGTGTATCGGAATGAGTTAAATGACTAATATGCAAAGCAACAAGTGAATTAGAACTAATCCTCATTTAGAAATGGAAAAAAACAAGCACCAAAACCCTAAGTGATATAATCTAAGGTCTTGGAAGTGCTCCCCAGAAACCAAATTTTCTGAGAAAATTTTCTCAGAAAGTTTTCTCCTATTAAAATAATGCTGCCAATTTTCTGTATGATGTTTTGAGAATTTACCACACACACTCTCAAGAATTCTTTTCCCTTCTTTCCACACACACACACACACGAACACAAAGCTTGTCACGAGGGTGACAAAGGGCTACATAGAAAGGTGGCAGAAGCCCTGCCAGGTGACTCTGCCCATCCTGGAGTTAAATATCCCTGTGACTGCAGGAATTTGCTAAGGAATAAAAATCCAAAGCAGATCTTTGCTGAAGATTGATTTACTGTCCAATATGCACCGACAAACTAGAATGTGCCTTCTGCAACAAAGAGGTTAAATCCAAGCTTTATTGTTGTATAGACTGTTTTGCAAAATGGACTATTTGTATACATTCACCAATCAAATTCTTTTATTCTACAGGTAAATATGATTCACATCCCAATTCTAAAGAAGCATGTACAATTACAGTACTACACAACACATCCAGCAGAACTGTGCTTACAAAGATCTATCACCTTTTAACAAATTAATGGTTATGACATTAAGCCTATATTAAAATGCTCGGTTCAGTCATGTTCCTCAAACTACCTATTTCTAGATTTTACACTGTAATCAAATATTTAACTTTACAGTCCTGATACTTCACTGGAAATGCAGGCATTCTTTATACAGTAGTCCCTGAATTAATGGATCCAGACCTTTCAGTCTCAAACCCAAAAGAACTGGCACTGCCCACCAACCCTATTGCAGAAGAAAAAGATTTTAAAAGCATTGGGACATTCGTTTTTCAGCAAAGAGCTGTTAAAATTGTGCTGCACTTCTGCATGTGGCTCATTATCCAGTTAAAACCTCTTTCAATGCCCATTACCATTGTTTCCAAGCAGATGGCATCTAAGCAACCTTTGGGGCTATTTTGGTCAGTAGGCTTTATGGTGGATAATTTTCATTTACCTATTATAAAGGTTTGGTGGCCTTTTCCTTGATTACCCTCCTGCGCTTTAGGCATGAACAGTGGGAAGAAGGAGCTCACTGGGCGTCTGCCAAAAATCCCTCTCCATTTGGATGTGCAATAAAGCCAGCTGGAGATTGCCATTCCAACACCCTCAGTCAAATAAATACATCACCACACAGCCTCTCTGTTGAGGTCTGATGTTTTTACAGCTCCTAATGCCAAATGAAAGGACCAGTTCTGTTCTTAAAAATCATCCACAGTTGCTTTTGCTCACACATTTCTCATGAGATGCAACTGCTTGCACATTACCCCCACACCTCTCCTGGCCAGAGGAAATTCTTGGTTCTGCTGCCACTAAAAACTGTCCCAAACCATGGGGGAGAATTCAACTGAGTGGTAAGAGTACACCTTGCAGCACAAAAATATAAGTAGTTAAGCTTCTTCATCCTGTTAAGAGCTCAGAGACCAAGAGAAGAGGTGAAGAAAGGAAAGCAGAGAAGTGTGAAGACTTAGAAAAGGATTGAGTGAGGGAAAATCTAGTCAGATAGCCAAGTGACATGAGAGAAAAGGACAGAGACCATCTAAAGTGAATGGCATAGAAGGATTGTGCCCTATCTAGAAAAGGGCAACAGAAATAATCCCTGCATGTTATGGTGCAAAGTAAGTTATTTCAGCTTTTTGACTATTGAATATTCCATAGTTTAGTGTGGTCCAGATTTCTCATAGCTGCAAATAAAGGAAGAGAGGAACTTTGTATGTTACAGGCTACATGAAACAGAGTTCTGAAAAATAATGACTCAGATTGAGTTCCCTAAATTACCTGATGTTTACACTCCCTGTTTCTCTACCTATGAAGAGAAACGGGCATGAAAACCATCACATCATTTCTCAACAGAGGTAGTGTGAGCAGAGCTTCACTACTTTTGGGAAGTACATATGGGCAGATTTGATAAGTGTCACAGGAAAGTCTATAAAGCAAATGATTCTGTGGATAGTCCTAGCACAGTGTATAAAATCTAGGGCCATTTACTTGATCATGCAAGGAAGCAAAACCCTCAACAGCTGCTCCTGAAGCTTCCACCACTGTTTCTGCATACTGAAGGATATGGAGATCTGAAAGCAAGAAATAGTTTGATGATGTAATTGAAAAAAAAAAAAACCTGTAAAAGTTATTTTAATTCTGATATTCTCTAACTCCTGACTGACTTTGGAATATCAGTCTTGTTCTAGGTTTTCTGTATTTATAGAGAGACAGACAAAATTGAGTTATCTTGGAAGGCTGGCACTCCTCTTCCTTTCAGTCTTCATGAGTTGTGTTTGGACTTCACACAGCATGACAAGCTGTGTCCAGGAAATAAGATGTGTTATTTTTCTGGTAATAATAATGGCTTTACTTACTGAAGATGAAAAAGCCCCTGTTATTAAAGTGATTTATAGAATGACAGATATTCTTCCATTGACTGCATTGGAACAAGTTTCCTGCTGCTGAGATTACAATTAAAGCTTTCAAGATTGACTTGGGAGAAAGGACTCTGTAGAGTTGCCATTTTTGGAAAACAATGATAAGATTGTCATATTTAAATAAAACATTCTTAAATACAGGAATAATTTTTGAGAATGGGCCATTTGTCTATTAGATATTAAAGTATTACCTGCAAGGATATAATGTGAAATAGAAGTCATCATGACAAGAATGAAAAACAAGTTGAAAACAAGCTCAGATATGTAAAATTTGCTTGCAGCTGACCCTGAGGGAAGGCAGTTTGGTGATGAGGCATGTGCTTTTCCAATATGTGCTGTCTGTGGCTGCAGAAATAACAAAGCCAGGGAATGCTGGTACCTGACAGCAAGCTTGTTGCTCCTGACATGCTTTGCAGGAAGCAACTGCTTCTTAGAGGAGCAGGTGGGGGACAGGGGGAGAGAAAAAAATATACCACTGGAACAATTCTATTTTAGACCTTTTGTTAAAAGTATTGTCATTGGTGTTACTTCAAAGAACAGAAACAGAAGGACAAGGGGGAGGGTGGAGGGAACAGGGAATGCATAGTGTGGATTTATTAACGCTCTGAAATGCTGTGTGAGGAGAAATTCCAGGAACGCCATATGCAGCATTCAGGTCAAAGTCTAGAGGAAAGGCTGTGGATATGGATATTCAGCATGAAGTGAAGAGAGGAAAATATGTGCTTTTAACTTTTCTTCAAACCTGCCATGCCTCTTACAGAGTTTGTAAACCATCATGTTCTCTTCAGCCTCCTCACATCCATAATGCCTTGTCCCATTCTTTTAAACCATCACTACTAGACAGCTCCAATATTGATTGTTTCAGCCACCTTTCTGTATATTTTAAATTGATGTTTATATTTTAAGAATTGATACAATAAAAAAAAAAAACCAGCAAAAGCTTATGGCACACTACTGGGGGCAGCATGTTAGCCTTTATTACCTGTAAAACACAGCTGAAACCACATCCTTATAACTTTTCTCACCTTCTCCACAGCCACACAAGAAGGTTCTTGACAATATGAAGAGCAATGTCAATCTTACTCTGAGGTCAAAGGCCAAATATATTTGGAAGCATCACACCAGAAGCTCTCTTTGGCAGCAGAAGAGAGGGACAGAGATGCTTTCATGTTGTTGAACTTGTTCTTCAAGTGAATAATGAACTTCTCTCTGAAAGCACTAAGAGTACATATTTCATTAGATATGGTTTGAAATAGTGTAAATTTACTGACAGCTCCCTCAAAACCTGACCAAGACCTCACTCTATGCCAGGTAACACTACTGAAAACAAGATCTTCTCTCAGAGAGCATTTCAAGACTTTTACAAAGTGCACTCTTGAAGTAGCTGTAGGTGTTTGTCTAACCCCAAAATTCTCTCTTTCTCCCCCTAATACATATAGTATCAGCATCCTGAAGAATTTGTCTATTGAAATACATAATTCCTGATGAGTAGCACCTTCACACACAAATTTATCTTTGATTCTTCTGCCAGTGAGATATGGTTTCTGTTTGTTCAGAACAGAACACCACACACTGCCAGGATACAAGCTGCTGCTTAAGATAAGCTGACAGTAATTTCAGTATACAGTGGTATATTTCTTGCCCTAAAATAATCTGACTTTATAGCAGCTGGATGTATGCCAGTTTCTAATTGTTTGTCTTTAGACTGCTGGCTTTCTTCTAATTATGCTCTTCCTGGGATACTTGGCTTATCTACTCCTCATTTTGTGCTAAATATTCCTTATAAAGTCTTCATAAGATGTCTTGCCTTCTTATATGTCTAGTATGTTCACTATGAAATAAATTCTTTGATTATTCCAAGTCTGGCAGTCAAAACCTTTCCAAGTTTTAAAAGCCCATGCTATCTCATTTTCCTTCCTGTAGCCAATAGGCATTTCAGTGATTCCTTGGCATTTGAAAGCTGCCATCCTCTCTCATCTAACAACTTGCTAGGACATTTTACAGTATGTTTACAGGGAATCTGGGAAGCCTTGTTTGTCCAGCAGTGTCTCTTGTCCACTTTGATGCTGAGTTCTAGTAAATGAATAACATCTTCCTGGCACTTAGACAATAAATTGTCATTCCAAAAGCACTGGTTTGTCCCTACCTTTCAAATCTGGTAGGGGAAAGTAATTTTCTTTCAGTTCTTGTCTCTATATGTGCAAAGCTCCAAAAATAGACAGGGCAGGGACAAATGGAATTTTACTGTTCATACACAGAGCTATTAAAGGAACTATATATAATTTGTGTATATTCTGCACTCTCATCCTTTTGGGGTAAGACCATGTTTTGGTCTGTGTTGTAATTAGTTTAATAGCACTCCTGACTTCCAGGTTGTGTCCCTAGGAGCCAACATATACCAGACAGACACCATTATTAAGCCTGGGAAAAGCATCAAGATTTTTTTTTAAAAGCGATTAGTCTGTTGGCTTGTTGTTGCTAGTTAATAATTGGGCATCATGCTCACCCTGTCCACTACACAAAAAACAAAGCAGACATCCCAAGAGGCCAATTATAGATGGACCTCTGGAGAGCTTTCAGTGCTCTTGAAAGAATCAAGCTACCTGGCGTTAGATAACTTTTCTTCTCAATGTGAACTGCAATTGGTATTTCATGCACTTTTAAAAAGAAAACCTTTGTATGAAAATTTCAAAATATCTCTCTGGCTTCCAGAGTAAGCATGTGTCTGCTTAAGAAATTAACTAATTTTATTCATTTTTTAAACCCAAACAATGTTTTTATTTATCTATTATTTATACTAAAAATAGCTCCTTATTATGCTTCATGCATAATAAGGGAGAGTCTGTCTCAAAAAGGTTACATTTTAATGAGTGCATTTTAAAAACATGGGCGGGAAGTGGAACAATTATTCTGCCCTCGTATACGGAGAAAAGGAGACACAGAGGCTCAGATTCTGCCTAATTAGCCCTCCTGCTGCTTTAGGCACACTCTATCATCCATGGAGAAACTGCCACTTCTTCCACAACGTCATTTCAGAAACTAATCCGAGTTCTGGGAGCTTTCAGCGACTGTGATTATAGTGTCACTATTGCTGAAACAGAGAAAATGAGGGAGGAAGAGGCAAAATCCTTTTCAGCACCAAAGCTGGTCACTGAAAGACCAGAGACTTGACCTCGTGTCCAAGATTCAGTGCAGCTCTTTATCCCATTTTACATCTTGATTCAAAGCCTACTGAATTCAATGGTCAGACTCTTAGAAGTAACCAAGATTAAATCTTCTATTAAAATACCTTGCAGTTACTCATTTCATGTGATGAATACAACTATAAGAAAGAGTGTTTTTAAAGATCTTGAGATTTAATGGCAAAACAGTAGTAATTAATCACAAACCTTGTGAATTATTATTCTAGGAATATAGTTACTTTGAAAACATTTCTGCAAAGTGAAAAAATCTTAACTGAGGGGTGAAAAGCCCACATGTATATTTATAGCTCTCAAGATACACCCTTTTTTTGAAATACACCCCTCTCATTTTTTAAACAGAACAAATGAGAGCACAGCATGAACAATAAAATCCACACTAGATTATTTTACAGATTTAAATAAAGAGTCCAATGGCAATTTGTATACTGTACTTCATTGCAAAAAGCCATAACAACACATAAAACTTCTACAAAGTGATTAAAAACTGTAAGAATGAAAGTATGTATTCGTTTTAAAATGAAATTCCTTCAACCCATATGCAGGCTCCTAAAAGTACTGAGAAAATCTGGGAGAACTAGGTTACTCTAAGTGTTGCCTGTTTGTTAGAATCAAAGAGACAGATCAGAAGGTATGGCAACTAATGATTGCGTGATCAAACCAATTCAGAAAAGTAGCTGTAACTTACATAATTCCAACAAACTTCAAGAGGTTTCCTAAGTTTTGTGGTTTGAAAATAAACTCAAAGCAATTCCCCTAGGAAATGTTAAAATGGAATTAAACATCATTACAGAGATTTTGACACTTTGCCCTCCAATGATCCAAATTACAGAAACAGGACTGTGTACATAATGATGTAATTACATGCGGTCATGGACAGTTTAATTACCGCACGCCTGAGCAAACCTTTTTTAAAAAAACTGAGGGCACTGCTGGAATTCTCTTACTTCTACACCTGACTGATTTTAAGTACATTGATAGTACAGTCCTAGATAACAATGCCAGCATATAGAAACTCATTCCCTTCTGGAGCAGCACAACACAAACAAAAAGCATGTACACTACGGATTAAAAAGTCACCAACTGGCATTAAATGATATTTCGTGTTTGTTTCTCTTCTTAGAAATATTGGCTGTAGCAGACAGAACTGCAAAAGGTTTTCATTTAAAATTAATATTCACCAAAGTAATTTTGAAATTGTTGGATAGTTAGCTGTATCTCTAGTGCCTAAACTCTGCTTAAAGCCTATCCTCAGCTCTTACATTGCTAACAGAAAGTGTGACACATCTGATGCGCAAAGTGTTGCCCCTGAGAACTGCACAGTGCTGCAAAAAAGGCTGCCAAGCCCCACTTTGGGACCTGCTGATGCAATGCTGCTTATTGAATAACCACACTGGAAAGTCATTTGCATTAAAGAAAAACGTGCCTGAATCAATGGAGGGCTCCACACAGGGGAGGTTCTATGGGCAAGGCAGGGGTTGTTTCAATTGTGCATTTATAAAAGACTCTAATTTGGATCATGCTGTTAGAGGCAGGTAATAACAGTTTTCCCTAGAGATTTCCTGCATTTCAGTGGTCACATTTGATCTATAAATAAATTTGCCAATTTGTAGAGGGCTTTTTTAAACTTATCGTTAATAATTCTGCTGGATTACCCAAGCCCAGTGAAAAATACATTTTATAAAATTGCCTAGGGTACATGGCAAGGGATGACAAGGGATGACCCACATGACATTGTGTAGCTGGGAGGAAGCACTAAACTGCCTGTCCTTCATTATGACAAAATGCCAGTGGGGTTTGTGGTTGTCAGTGGGAAACCAAAAGGGGGTGTTCAATTTTCCATTAAGAAGAAAGCATATATATAAATTCCCTAATGCATCTGTACTCTTGCCCTCCTCACTACAACAACATCATTGTAAGTTTTGTTTCTCCTAAATATTTGGCAGCACTAGAAGCTAGAGTTAAATCTTCAGTATTTATTACTCACCAATTAATTAGAATTCAGAGTCACGAATATAAGTCCTTGCTCATCTAAATATCTGAAAATCTCACACAAACACCTTAAGAATCTATGACTGTACTTGGAGTTCTGAATTTCCACCTACAAATTATTTTAAATTCTACTATTTTTATGATGAACATTTGCATCTCCATACAACCCTTCTCTGTCCCATGACCTCCGCAGACTGGACAGTGGCTTTCCCCAGTCCTACATCTGCCAGCAAGAGAGCAACTAAAGGAGCTGTGTTAGGGCTAGGATGGAGAGTGGGTAGAGGGCAATTTAAACTCTAACCCAATAAGGATCTCTTTTGTTTTATTCTAGCTTGGCTTTGCCTCAAGCCAGTTCTCATTATTAAATGAAATCGATTCATCATTCCATAAGTGGGAATATGCATTGCCAAAAGGGAAAGCACCCAACTTTGCTGACCAGTAAATTGCTCAGACTTTTACAGAGGAATAATTTTTCCTCTAAACAACATTCATTTTCAGTTCTTGATTAAAACAAAAAGACACCTTATACAACAATTGCTAAAGCCATACTTCTAATAATATTATTACCAAAAGCAAAATATCTTTGAGACTGAAATGAAGGTAACTCTGCCCTGAAAAGCACTACATAAAACTAAAATCCAGACACCTTCCTCAATCTGGAATAACTTCAGACCTGAACAGTTAAAAGCCTTTTCAAGAAGTCATCTTTGTCCATATCATCAGTTTTTTACATTCCACTAATAATTTAAGCACTGCCCTGTATAGTGATTACCTTTAAATGTAATTAAAACAGCAGCACCTTGAAAATTCATCCCTGGGGGGGAAAAGCATCTCAAAATGGAAACTATAATTTTAAGAGGATGAGGATGGCAGCAGCCAGGCAGAAGATGGAATGAGTGTTACCACCCCCATGTGCACTACTGCCACACGTTATCACTCAGCATTTCACTTGGCAGTGGCAGGAAACTCACTGGAGTTACCGCAGGACATGCTGGAATAACCAGTGCTACATCACATGGAAATGCAGATGATAACTCATGTCAGCTCTACTGGGGTCTGCTTTTAAAACATACTTTAAGACAACACTAATTGCAGAGAAAAACCTATTTGCTTTAGATTTTATTTCCAAGGGTTCAGCTGTTTATCCCCCTGCAGATCCAAACATTTACTGTACTCTGAGAGTTCACTGTACTCTAGCAATTAAATTAATGGCTGCAGCAACAGCAAGAAATCCTTTAAACCCCTGTGGGCTTGTTCCTTTGATTAGACTAGATCAGTGAAGCTACAGCTATTTGCAGGCAGATTAGATAGGCTCGGGTTTTATTGCCATTTGCACTAGAGATTGAAAGGTCATGTTTGTTGACATCTTACCAAAACCCATCTGTGAAAGTTTACTTTAAAAGTTATTCTTCAGGAAGATTTTTAATTTTTAAAGAGTACCATATGGATCTAAGAAGAAGAAATGACCTAACCAGGGCAATAGAAAGCAGAGCATTCCACTTTTGCAGTGAGCAGCAGAACTTATCTGGCAGCCACATATAATTTTCTCTTCTCTAAAAGCAAAGTTTGAACAAATTACGAAATATTGGGTACTATTAATATTAGGCTTTGGGGATGAATCACAAGGTAGTTAAAAATCTGCATCTCTCTGATCTTGTTTTGGCTGAAGGAAAGAGTGTCCTGTCTGCCATGCTATTTTTAAATGCATCATGCTCTTTCCCAGTATTTAAGAATGTTTATAATGATGATGTCGTAGGTAGCAACGAGCATGTCAGAGCATCTTACAAGTATTCACATTCCTATTCTATTTGCAGTGTCATATGCCAGACATTTTGGGATCAGAAAACATCTGCTCAGCCTTGTGGGAAAAGCACTGCCATTCCTGAGTTTCTCAGACAAAGATAAAAGAATAGGGAGGTTACTGTCAAAGCTGGGAAGTGAATCCAGCCTTCTGCAGACCTTATTGCCAGCCTTAACAAGGAGCTGATCACTGTGTCCCGGGATTTGCCCCTTTGCAGTAACACAACAGCTGGGCTTGACCGGTAACGACGCTTTGAGCACTTCCCCACCAACAGCAAGATGACCCCAGCAATCAAACAGAAACCTATAAAAACTGAGCTCATCATGTATTTGTACTGCTGGGAAACAGCAGTAAACTAAAGGAAGTTTGATCAAAAATGTGTGGCTTTCCACACAATCAACCAAAACAACACTTTCCCTGAACCTACTCGTTCCACCCGCAGCACAGCTCAGAGCTCAAACTACCAAACTCTTTGCTTGCTTTAATTTCAACAATAAAGTCAATAGTACTACTAAAAAAAAAACCTGCCTAAAAAGAAAGTGTGGTGTAATTTGCTATCACATTATTTAAGTAATCAATTTTTTTTTTAAATTTCTTTCTTTTAGATTTCCATTAATAGCTAAACATTTCATTAAAATAAGTATTGTGATAGATGGGATTTCCTTCCCCAAATGAGACTTTAGTAACTTGGTTTTAAAAAATATGGCAGATTTTGAGATGTTCTGAGTTTTTAATGCTTGATAATTTTTATAGTGAAATTTGTTTTAACAACTCCGGAGAAAAACACCAAAAACTAATAATTTTTAAAATGTATAAGATTTTGCCCTTTTTACCATGCAAGTTTCACACCAACTTATTCTACTCCTACTGTACTGCCAGGAGTAGGATTGCCTCAAGAAAACAAAACCTTTAATTAAACTCTTATGAGAGGATAAAGGAAATTATATTTTACTTTTTTCCTTAGCCATATTAAAATAGGTCTCTTAGGTCATTACCTTATAAATCCATAATCCCACTCACTGCCTGTGCTGCTGGTTTTGTGAACGTGTCTTCAACCCTGCTCACAAAGGAAGTGCTTTCTGTATGGATTTATGGCTCCTAAGGAGATGAAAGGTTTCTACATTTAATTTTGAAGGATGTGACTTCACCTGAAATGTTCATATTTAAGACTTCTTGCAAACAATCGAAATATTCATTCATTCATTCCTCCATCCTTGTTGCAGCCCTGGCAATTCCAGTAATTTTTTCCCCCTCTTTTAATTGATAGTATGTGTAATTATGCTAGAACCATAATTTAAAAAACAGAACAAACACAAAAAGGATATGATTATTTCCCAGCAGTTTACAAAATTATCTTTATTGGGATATATCTTATTTTCTTAAAACACCATATAAAAAATGCATCCAATAAAAAAAAAAATCTCTTTTTTGGTCAGTCAGCTCTTGAAAATTCTATTTTTGCTGTGTGTTTTATTGTTGGAAATTTTTGAAGGGTGTGGAGGGTTAGAGAAGACAGGGGACCAATGCCACACATCTTCCTAAAAGGCACAAGATCAAAAAACTCCCTTGAAGTATCGTTCAAAACATCCAAAGGCAAAATTTCCAGACTCTTCCTTATGTGTTTCTCATTATCTTGGCTCCCCAAAAGAATGCCATGAACAGCCAGTGCTGAGCTGTTTTCAACTTCTAGAAAATACACATTGCAAAATCAAGCACCAGTAGTCCTTAATTTCCATTTGATATTTTTCAAATATTTCTATGACACTACAGAAATATGTTCTAAAGTGAATTGCAGAAGGTAATAAAACTGATCTTAAATGTCTTCCAATTTCAAAAACCATGAAGTGCTTTATGGCTTCTATACCTGCAGCTTTTCAGTTCAATACCTGTGCAGGAATCCTCTGAGAACAAGCACGGAAGGAAACCACAAGGCAGCAAGAAATCTGGGCTGTGACTTACCTCCTGATTTCAACACTCCTTCATTTCTTCACACCCTGCAGCACAGCCTTTACTTGATCACAACTTTGCTAAGGAGTCTAAGGAAAGGTGTTATTATTTCATATATAAGGCAGTAGCAACAAAAATAACTCCTAGACTTAATTTTTGTACATCTTTGCCTGCTAAAGGGGGAGAGAAAGCAAGAAACCTACTGGGTAAAGTTTCTGTGTTGGTTTTCTAAAGAACAGCTGCCTCCCACCAGAGAATAAAAAATTCTTTGCATTCAAGTGAAACACTCTAACTCTTCCCAAAATTCTCCACTACACTTTCCAAGTTAAAATTACCTGATTCTCTATACAATAAAGTTCAAAAAAGAAAAATAAGGAAATGTATCAACTTCATAGCAGCTTTGATTTTTTTATTTGTACACTCTCTTTACACCATGCACCGGTAACAAAACTGGGAAGTTAATCATTCAGTCAACTGATATAATTCAATAAGCCACTGAACTTGAATGCTCATCTTGGGTAATAGCAATTTAACAGTTGCATGATTGGCACAGTTCTTTGGAGAGAATTCAATTATAAAAATGGCATTTTATCTGTCTTTCTTTCTAGGTTCCAAAATCACATTTTGGGTTCTATAAAAAAAAATTAACACCAACCACAGAATCACCTGTTTATATGCTTTTTCTCGCACTTCACTCTCTTTAAACATCAGCCATATGTAACCCTCTTAAATCAGAGTAACTACGGAAACATGGACCAGTAACTTGAGTTTATAAAATGTAAATATGCCTTCATTTAATTATTGCATGTAGTTCAGAAAAATGGTATTACATACCAGCCAAAATCTTTGGATGCATTCTGTTGGAAGTGAACCCATTCTTTCCTCTTTTTTTGTGTTAACCAGATTTTAAACCTTACCAGCTGTTCTTTCTTACCTCAGTTTGGAGTATAAGGCTTTATCTTAAGCTGGGAAGGAAGTTCTTACACCTAGGAAAGCCCATTTGCCATTGTTTTGTAGTGACACAGCTTCCTAGAAAATTTATCAAAAACATGACACGTGCCAGATGTTGCTTCTCAGTAGGAAGCCTTTCCAATTGCCTAGCAGATATGTTTCTCTTCCTCACAGGTTTTTTTCCAAGGATTTCCTTTCCCCCTCCCAGCGTTCTCCCCCAATCTTATAGCGCTAAAAAATGCCTCAGCTATCTTCAAAATGTGAGAACTTGCATATTAAAATATTAAGGCACCCAGTTCACTGAACCCTTAAGGTCCTACGCTGCCATTACAGGGGAAGGCAAAAAAAAAAAGGGCATGTCTGTCCAGACCCCTGTCCTGGAAGGAGACTTTGAGCCTGTCAGTAGTACCAGGTCTGGGGCAAAAGACACTTGTGTGCAGTGCCAGCAGGTGAATGATCTGTGATTCTGAGGTTGCCCTGTGCCAGCTGCAAACAGATCACACAGCAAACCACCATGGAAGAGAAGACTGGATCAACCACAGCATAACAGCTGTTTTCCAAGGAGATGCACAAGCTGCCCTGAGCACAAGCCACAGCTTGACAAAACTTCAGAGCCATCTCGAGGAGAAAGCATTTGCCACAGCTATTGCCATCAAATCAGATACTGCAAGTGTGACCAGCCTGACCTCGCCCTGTCACCCAGTGTGGCATCACTGGGCACAGCCCCACTCAGGAACAGGCTGCACACACTGCTCCAGTGTAACACACAAATGAAGAGACATTTTATAACACAGACTCTTGAAAGCACAAAGATTAACATATCGTTCTCTAGTCCATGGATGCCATTTGGGGAATATTCTTTTCATATCATCTTTTATTTTCAATTCAAATGAAGCAGCATTACCAGCATGTTAAAGAGTTCATTCATTAGTATTAGAAACTTTTTTATGATATTCTAATACTTTTTTCTCAATAATAGCTTTTTAAATTCTCTAATTGCATATTTGTATACATATACATACATTCTCTCCATTTCCAATCCATAATATTGAGGCACAGCAGATAGATTTCTTTATTCCAATATTGGCAATTCATTGGCTAATTCACCCCTACTGATACAACTCTCCATGATATTCATTTCACACAGAGAACCATCATATTTCATGCACTCCTTCAAACTCATTACTCATTACTAAAATCTGGGATATATTTTTTTTTAAGCCTTTGTACATTTTGGATTAATAGAAAGTCCCAAGCCCCTAAAGACATTAGTGTTCAAATGAATAGAAATGGCTTTTTGATCTTAAAATTGCAGCAATTATCATATCCCATAAACTGCAGGAAAATCAAGTGGCTTGAATAAACATTACTTGCTTCCTCCCAAAAACTGGCATCTACCATTAGCCTTATTGAATGCTAAAGCCTACCAGAGAAAAGTCTGGTTTTCTTCTCCATGTTAAATTAAGTAGATCAAGTTTCATTAGTAATATGTGCATCTTATTAAAAACTCAGTTAAGTCTTGATTTTTCAGGAAAAGTAGATAAATCAGGATTAAGTCTAATTTGTTACCATCAATAAGACAAGTAAAAAATGCTGCGTACTTCTTAGAATTGCAAAGCTCAGCGATGAAGTCCCTCAGGCCTTAATTTCCCAGATGTCAAACACTCTTAGGAATTTCAATAATGGTTATTAATCATCTCATAGCACTTTTCCACAAGCATAGAACTCTTGTCCTATAATGCAGTGTTGGTTTTAACTGCTAAATTTTAAAAATACAAGGCATAACAGGCTAGAAATATGTTAATTGCACTTCTTACTCTCAGGAACTTTCTGACAGTCAAGGTTTCTGCTGATGCCTGTTCTCCCTCCCCATTGTGTCTTATTAATCTCCAGCACATTGCTTTTCATGACTTGATAAAAGCTTTCCTTCTATTTGAACATTCCATAGCAATCCATCATTGTCTCAGGCAGAATGGGTGTAAGTTACATCCTCTCCACCAAGACAAATCTCGGTGCCTCCTTTGATAGCGACATTCACGTTGATATCATCGTGACAGTATTTACGACAACAGTGTCAGGGACAGAACAGTGTTCTCCTCCATCATAATTGCTGAGGTGGAAGAAGTTACACAACAAAGATTATGTTGAGTCAAAGGGCCAGGTACTGTCAAATCAGCAACAAATATAGACTGGTTTTGGCTTGATATCACACCATTATGTGGCCCAAACCCATAATTAGTTGATCAAATCACATGACAAGTTTGTTTAGTCACCATCTGTCAGCACCTCTAGGTAGTCACCTTCTTCCAGGAAAGTATCTCTGCCTGTTTTCTTGCCTTCCCAGATGTTGTGGTGATTTTTCCTACCTGTACCATATCCATCAAAGCCATGTAACAACCTGCTGGAAGCATACACAGCAATGTTGGACAAATTTTCCACAAAGCCTTTTACAATCTGCCAAGAGGCAACAGATTTAGCACAATTCAGCTCAATGATACTAAAACAAGCTTTTCCAGCTGAAATTATCAAAGACACACTCTGAGCATTATGAATTGTTTGGAAAGGCCAAAAACTACTTGGAGATTCTCATTCTTCTGGCTTCTGCTGTTCTGGAGACTCACTGCCCTTCCAATGTCTAGAAAGTGCATCTGTCTTTCATTAATGGGCTTGAAGAAAGAGAAGGGAAAATAGGGATACTGCACTGGAAAAGACATCTCTTCCTTTCTGCCCACTGCAAAAGGAGTGATGTTTAAGTTTTTTCTCCCCTTCCCCACCAATATTTACAGAGCACATGGGACAATGTTCTTACAGCCCTTCCAGAAGGGATGCAACACCAATAAGACAGTTGTTTACAGACCTGAATGCTAAAAAGGAAGAGCACAAGGACATAGGAATAGAAATTCAGTGCAGATGGCTAATGGGAGAAGCCTGTCAGCAAAGAAAGGAGGAAAACACTTGCCCTTGAAGAAGAAAAAGTTCAATAAAAAGTTGGTATAAGCATCCCTTACAAAGATATACTAAAATAGTGTTTATTAACATAATATTTCTAATTTTTCAGAAAGAAATGTTTTAATAACATTCAGCTCTTAAATTGAAATTATATTTGTGCTAATACTTGAAATATTCTTTTATGTTCAAGAACAGAACAAACCCTTTTGATTGAATCAAAACAAAAAATATTTGGAAAGTTTTCATTCTGTCCTCAGCAAAGAAAAACATAAGGAACATATTGTTTCTACTCAACTGGCTTAAGCAGTACACATGGCTATGGTTGTTAAGCTCACCACCCAACATCACTTTCTAAGGTTTGACCAGGATTTTTGCTAGTTTTGTCTTAGTTCCTGATTTTTTCAGTCAGCAGATTTCTCCACCTAGATATTTACTATACTCTTTTCATGTCCAACATCTTCTGGCTTTTCAGCCTTAGCTTTGCAAACAGGGATACAGGGCATCAAAGAAATAGCTGAAGCACCAAAAATTAGAAGGCACCACCCTACATGACAGACTCCCCAGCATTTTTATGCTTGTTTCCACAATTTCAATTCAACATATTCAACAAAAAAAGATCATCAAACAACTACAAACTTTAATTTCTGACAAAAATATGGTTTGTTGACAAGAAGGAATTTTTTGAAGGCAACCATGAATTTGATTGGTAAAAATGTGATTTCTGCTCAGCTAGTTAAGTGTGTTTTTTTAAGGGGATATAAAGAGTTAATTTAAATTAAAATTCAGTGTTTCAAGTTCTAAAGCTCAAATAAGTGAAAGGATTAGACATAAGACTTTCTAATATCAGTTCAATGTATCAAAGATAATGTGTATGGCAGGAAGCATTCTGGCACATCAAAGAGAACTAAGTTACAGATGTCTTTTGTAATATTTATCAGCTTCTCAATCTAACACATTTCACACACACGTATCTCTTGCATTATTTGGAAATCTTCATAATCCATCCTTTCCCTGATTACTATTCAGCACTGCAAAAGGAAAGTCTGTGGGATTCAGCCCCCCAGTCACAGCAGCTCGGTTTGTCCCTGTGTGCTGTTCCTGCACTCCAAGACATCCTCCAGTGCTGCTGTGCTTGGTTCCCTCAGCATCCAAGGGAGAAAGCAAACCCAAACAGCTCAGAAAGATGCAGTTCCAAAGCAGCACAATCTAAACCTTTCCAGTGGAGCTGCTACACAACAAGACAACACAACAAGAATCCACTCCAACACCAGGGAAAAAAATATATATACCACAGCCAGTGTAACATATTACACTCAGTATAACTCCCAAGCCCTGACTAACCCCGCTGGGCTCAGTGGGACTGGTTTTTTATTGTCTGTCAAGTGTGGGAATGTTTCATCCAGGGAAAAAGAAGCAATTGGAAACATATCCAAGTAAGAATACAGCTAAGGGGAAAAGCCTGAAACACCAAATCAGATTTTCAGGCAAGGCAGCTTTTTCTACATTCAGTTACACTCCAAATGTTTTTACTAGTTACTTCTATTTTCTTTTTTTAATATGTATAACTGACTACATAGATTCTTTAGTTGTTTTAGTTTGCTACTCCTTTAATTTTCATTTAGGACAGTACATGTAACAACCTTTCATCAAAAAAGCAAGAAATATTCCTATGCTAGTTTTCTTAAGTCCCTTCCTGTAGAACCCTATATCCAACTCCCCTATTTGCCTACACAAGCCTGACAACACTGCCAGTATTCCAACACCTGTATCTTCAAACCTCATTCCCTCCCCTACCAGGACCATGGGCAGTAATGCACATACAATCAACAATAAATACTTAGCAAGGTAAGGCAGTATCTGCCAGAGAGATGAAAAATATATGGAAGTATCTTAGGGTGGTGTAGGTTCCCAATCACTTGTGATTGACTTACTTTTATGAATTACAACGAGAGTGTTTGGGATTTATGTTTTCATAAACTCTTAACTTCAAGCACTCTTAACTGAATTTTGACTAAATTTTTGCTTGTTGGAATATGAATCAAAAATGTTCTCTGTTAGTTTCTCATTAATTTCTCTTAGTTTATCTCATTAAAAAACTACACTTTAATGCACTTAGAAGAAGAAGTTAGGTAAACAATTCAGAGTCCAGCAGATTTGTATGGGGGGGTCACTGTGTGTCATACAAGCATCTGCCAAACATATGCTTTGAGAGAAACTTTTAATTCTCAGTTTATTTATTGGTAATAGTACTGTGAAAGAGCTGGAAAGAAAAGCAGCATAAAGTCTGTTGAGAGGTGACTTCAGGGTTGCCATGGAAATTTGTCTGTGAGCATTCCTCTGTGTGTATTTGAGTATCAAAAAATTCTGCATCGGGCAAATTCAGCAGATAAGGAGTCTGCTTTAGGCTGTAGAATCTTGGAGAAAAAGCCTGCATCCCACAGCCAAATCGTGCAGGGAAGTTGATGCTAGCAATGTCCCTACATTTCCATGAGCATCTTACACCTATGAATAACCAATGTGTAAATCCAAAAGCACCATGTCACCCTCAGCCAGCCAAAAGCACTGTCACCCTCACTCAGCCAAAAGCACTGTGTCACCCTCACTCAGCCAAAAGCACCATGTCACCCTCACTCAGCCAAAAGCACCGTGTCACCCTCACTCAGCCAAAAGCAGTGTCACCCTCACTCAGCCAAAAGCACCGTGTCACCCTCACTCAGCCAAAAGCAGTGTCACCCTCACTCAGCCAAAAGCACCATGTCACCCTCAGCCAGCCAAAAGCACCGTGTCACCCTCACTCAGCCAAAAGCAGTGTCACCCTCAGCCAGCCAAAAGCACCGTGTCACCCTCACTCAGCCAAAGGCACCATGTCACCCTCACTCAGCCAAAAGCAGTGTCACCCTCCTGCAGGCAGGGCAGGCTGTGGGTGATGCTGAGTGCAGCCTCTGGCTGGGCTGTGTGTGCTGAGCACCCAGGGGAGCTCCAAGCGCTCGGATCGCTGCCAGGAACGCAGCCTCAGCCCCAGTGCCAATACAAGTGCAAAATGGGAAAACAAAAACTACTGCCTTTCAAAGAGCTGACATGTAGAAAGCTCCTTAATGCTCTTACTATACTTTTTTTGTTCCAGCCCTCCAAAACAGCCCTGCTCTGTGTCGTGGTTCTGATTGAAGTGTGAATTTAATTTTTACCTGTGGGTCTAGATAAATAAGCACTGCCTTGCACCTCAAAAGTTGATCCTTTAACAAGTCTTTGCTTCTAAACAAGTCAAAATATTTCTTATAGAAGAAATATAGCAGAAAATTTTCACACAGGGACACAGAGAAAGGCATTTTGCAAAGAACTGGAGTTTCCTCACCACCTTAGGCAATTATTTCTAAGCAAACCTTAAGAATCTGATTTTGTTTAGAAACTTGTTTTCAATAGAAAAAAGACCTCATATTAAAATGGAAACATTGCAAGAAGAGGTTGCTTTAAGTAACGTTTCCTACAGGTGAATTGTTTAAATGTATTCTCACCTTATGATAAGCTTAAAACATTTCAGCTTTTTATGATAAGCTTAAAATATTTCAGCTTTATCCTTTTGGTTAATTTTACTTTAATGCTTCTAAAAACTAAAACATATTTCAGTTGAGAAACACTCATGCTTTGTATGAAAGACTAAATTCATCAGCAGGAGATATTTTCATACTAGATAAATTATATTTTCAAACCACAGAAATTACATTTTCCTTATGATCCACATACTGTATTTTCCAATGTATTTGAAATGGACCTAAGTTTATGAAATAATCAGATTCAGACTTATCATTCTGATTTCCTATACATGTTTTGCAAATAGAGAATGGTGGTGGGGTGACTCTGGCTGGATACAAGGTGTCCCCAAAGCTGCTCTTCAGAGCAGGTTAAAAACGTTGGAACCATAACTGACAGGTCTGAGAATGTTTTTATGTTCAAGTTATAAGCATTAGAAGAAAAGGAGTTTGAGACAGAAATGCTGACAAAACATTATGGTCATTCACACACACACAACACTGTAATTACATTCTTTGATTAACAACTGGTTGAAAGAATTGCCACCCAGAACAAAACTCTGATTTCTAGCTGGAAAAAGTCAATCAGAATTCCTGGATTAGAGAAAACTCCTACAAGACACTATTATCTATACAGCCACAGCCAGAAGGTGTCAGGGAATCAATTCATATAATATGCCAGCTTAATAAAATCTGCATGCAAAATTTATGAATACAGTAATATTCCCTTATATTGTAAGTTATTAATGGTCAATTTAATGACTATCTACAGCTGAAGTGCTTTGGTTCTGTATGATATTTTAATCATCCTTAGGCATTTATTTAAATGCATTTCATTTTATAGCCATCAGCTCCTCACAGATAAGACAGCCATTACACTCATATGAAGACATGCAAGGTAGCTACTAATTCTGTCTTTAAGCTGTTATTGATCCCTTAAAATTTACTACGACAGAAACAGAACTACATGTGCCATTACAACAGTACTTGTTCTAGGGCCTAAACTAGACTAAAAAGATATTTATTAGAAGTACTGTATGTGTAATCATTCTAATATCTCTTTATGTTTACAGTGCACAGCCCTACATTGCTGGAAAATCAACATTCCCTGAAGAAAACAATGTTGAATTCAAATACCAGCATCCTTAAGATGAAGCATGCTCTCCTTACTCCATATTTACATCAAAACAACAGACTTGTTAAAAGTTTCTTTTTATTTATTTTAATTAAGGTATTGTTCAAAAATTCATTTAGTTGCTTCTATATAGAGAGTCATGAATATAAATAGCCTTATAATAAATATGTGAAACTTCTGCTTGGATCCGTGGTTGGGCAGGATGGAAAACCAAAGAAAGCAAACTTTAAGAGACTGGATGTTTTTTTATTATACAGGAAAACAGCATCTTTTTAATCAAATATGATTATTGTTCCGTTAAACTCACTATAAGAGACCTGAGATTCCCTACAAGCCAGCAGAAAAGACTGAGACTCCAAGATGGAACATGGCAGTTGTTCACAATTGTGCAAAGCACATGCTGAGCACAGTCCCTGGCGCCAATAATAGCCACAAAAAAATTTATGAGATGCAATTTTCACCCTACTATTTTTGAGGCAACTAGTAATCATAAAATTAGTGTTCTTCTATTTGTTTGCTGTTTGTTTGGCCTGTATAGCCAAAGGAAAAGGAGTTGAGAGACTCTACACAAAGAGATCAAGGACATCACATATGCATAATTAGTCCTCTTTCAAGTAAAGTCTACAGCAAATGTATCCTCCTCAGGAAAACCGCGGTCACCTACACTGGAAAGGATAAAAGATTAAATCTCATGTTTATTTTCCATACCATAACCTAGTTTCTCTTATCATCAGTTTGAGATAAATATAACCCTCACAGAATTTACATCTACTCCTATGACTGTAATGGCTCACAAATCTATTTCTACTTCAATGTATCTTATGAATACAAGTAATTTTAATTCATTAAAAATCATTTTAATCCATTTCAATTTTTCCCATGTCATCAAGCAAGATAGCATATGCACAAGCATTGGACTAAAGCAACAAACTAACCTGAGAATGGAATCAGCTAAATGATATTGTACAAGTGCTGCAGCTTCTTGAAAATAAACATATGCCTGATCAACGATACCAGGAGTATGTGAATAAACAAATTACATTCTCAGATGTATTTTAAGCTATAGTGTGATTTCAATATTATATGCTTAGTAAAATATTTTGAAGGTTTCAAGAGAAATATGATTCTTAAATAGAAAGACACACTTCATTTCTGTTTTACTAATGATACAATAAACAGTGAAAACAATTTAAGAACCCACCGAAACTCAAACTATTTTCATATGGATATGCCTCAGGGAATAGGTTTAGTGTAATTTCTCTACTGTGTAATAAAAGGCAAAACCCTGTAAAATCTTCATTTTGGGTCACCATTAGTATCTCTCCTTCACTTTGCTGCCAACTTACTTCTGACATACAATCTGCCCCTCTGCCAAATCTGGCAGGGAATTAATTTTTCCAGCCTGAAGATGAAGTATAGAATGTAAAGGCTTTCATGCTACACACGTGATAAATCTTCATATCCAAAATCATTTATACTTCTTTCCTTGCAAATTTAGCCCAAACTGGTAAGCTCAGTTAGGAAGGACAGTTGAATCTATGAAAAAACAATGTGTTCACCCCACATATACATCATTTCTTTTATTTAGAATAAATTATATATGCGTAATCAAATATAGTAATATGTAATAATTTTTTTTATTATGATTTCACAAAGCTTTAAAGTTATGTTTTTGCTACATAAATACAACATCTGCTGCTAGAAAGTTCTACTCAAAGCTAGTTTTATTAAATGGCCTCATTTGAATAAGTAGACAGACCTTAAATTAATAAGGACTATTCACACAAGTACACAGAGGTCAAATCAGCACCACTTTTACCAGTCTTCTGTTTGTTTTATTCTGTTCTGTAAGCGAAGTGCAATAAAATAACAGAACATGATGATGAAAATCACAAAGGAATTTGTTTATGCTGTACACATGACTCGGTCAGCGCCCTTGGCTCTCGCCTGCAGCTTGCTGGCACAGGGATTTTTCTTCTGGAACTGCTTCTCAAGCCAGGATCCTCTGTATTCAGAGGAGCAACACTCTGTACATGCACAATGTTCAACTTGGAAGCATCTGATAAACACTGTCCCCATTCTGCCACCAAGCCACAGCACTGCAGCAGCCCCCTGGCATGTAAGGCACTGCCCACACAGCTGCTGGGGGAATGAACATCTGGCAAACCCCAACAAAGTTCTGCAATTGTATTCCAGCGCTTTAAAAAGAAAACCAAATATGACAACAGTAGCTTCTCTCTCACTGCCAGACTTTCCTAATCAGTGCAGGGTTATACCTCAGCATCTTTTGCATATCCAAGGATAGGCTACTCTTCAGCTCCCTGGTAATAGCACACACCTCAAATCATGCACACCCTGTTCAAGGTTCCCATTTCCTGCTTGAGCAGTCGTTTGACAACTTGTGAAGTGGGACTTCTGGTGAGATTGAAAACCTGTTGACTGAGGTAGAAGCCCAGAGCAGCAAGGAGCAAAAGAATATTCAGAAGATTTTAACACCCTGTAAATAGTTACTGGAAATCACCTGGCCTTCTGTCAGCACATTCAAGCACATTGACATTGTACAGGCACTTAAGAGAAAATATCCTTCCACATAAATTCCCAAGCTACCAACTTCAGCTGGGCTTTATGACTTGTACATCATAAACAAAAAGTAAATTAGAGCATTAGGATTACGATTTAGGTTCAATCTACAAATCAAGAAGCACTCCAAATTACTGTCAGCATATCTACAGAGGGGGAAAAAAGTGGGTGAAAAAGGGACGCTTCCTCTGAGGCTGAATAGAGCTTAATAGAAATTGCAAAATTCAACAGGGAAGTAAAATAAAAGCCAATTGTACTAAATTCCATGCTAAAATCTATTATTTGTGGTTAATCTGTAGGAGCAGCTCACAAAGGCAGGAGTTTGAATATCTTTGGATAGAGTGTGTTTACCGAGGCAGCTATAGAAATTAAGAGGGTGGCCAGTCTTAGTCACCTACAATGGCCAATCACATATTTTTAAAGCTTCAAAGCATAGAAATGCTTGTGCTAGGAAGGGAGTAGGGACACCTACCCCTACTAAACTACCAACACCTAACATAACCCCAAGGCAAGGCTCAGTCCTGTCTCCACGCTAAAATGACATTAATGTGTGTTTCTGCAGCACATCATGCAACCACCACAGAGCTTCCATGATCACTCAGTGTTTGCTCCACCTTTTTCCATACCATGCTGCAGCCACTGATATGTCCCTAGACCATCTCTTAGTAATAGAAGCCAAGCTGTATACAAAATACTCATATAAGCATCATATAATACTACCATCAGCACCTAAACTCTAAGGAAATTCCAGGAATCCTGAGAAAAGTTTGTGTTCTGAGCAGTCAGTTAAATAATTTGCAACTTCATCCTGTTTTCACTGTGAACAGCAGCTGCTCCTTCAGCTCCTTCTCAAGCACTTCTCACTGGAGAGAACAGTGTGGTTGGTATCTGCAGGTCAGGGCCAAAACCTAACCTTTGGCACGACTCACACTCAGCAGAAAGCACATCATAAAACACTGTCACAGTTTTTGTCCCAACAGGAAAAATGCACTGTCACAGCTCATTCATGCCTCAGGTGTAAGATCTTAATTATCCAAAACCAAAAGAGGTTACTCAGTATTTATTTCCATAGGCCATAATTCAACAAACTGCAGAAGAGTGTGCTCAGCTTTGGGCACCTGAGTGGCTGTTCCAAGTGTTGGGTACTTCCTGACCCAGGCCATCAACTTCTTGAGCATCTAAGTGATGGAAAAACACCTTGTTGTGATTTCAGTTTAAATTCTCTCAGAACAAAGGTCTGGGTTCCAAATGTAGGCCTCTGAGAATAGAGGGTGAAATTGCAGTTCTCCCGTCTGTCATTTTCCTTTCTGCTGATCAAAAATGTCAGCCAGAAAATAGTGGTTATTGATACATTTTTATGCTGAAACTCCTGTAATCTAAAATGGCTTTAATTTTTAGCCAAAGTAAAAGCAGAAGTTAAAACATTACCTCTAGTAGTTACTCTTAGACACTTAATACATGACATGACCTACAGAAAGTACTTTTCTGATATTACTGACATTTGTTTAACCTATAACATTAATTCTTTGTAGCTCAATAAATCTGAGTATCTTCCCCCTGTATCATCAAAAGACTGATACTGACAAAGAAAGTCAATCTGCAGCCCCCACAAAAATAATAGCTTCCTATTAGATTTGCCATTTCACCTGAATAATTCCTGATAATCATGAATAATGATGTTATTTGACATTCTAATGATATCATGCTGTGCAACTTCAATCCATCAGTCACTGTCAGGAAGGTCAAATATTTGTATTCCATTACATTATGCAGAGTTCATTAAACAGTTAAATGACATTATACACCTTAATTATACTTCCAAATGAAACTAGCACATATCATTTAGATTTTAGAGTCTGTGTGATGCATCTCCATTTAAAAGAGGGATCATGATTTTGAATATTCGATCCTGACAAAGAAATACATTGAAACTTCAAACAGTAGTTCTTCAGCTCTAGCAAATCCTGATGTGAAGATAAGTTCACTTGATACACCTAAAAACACCACGTTCTTCACACACCAAGTTCATCATCTTATCTGCTGTTACTGTGCTTTACTTAGTGATCCTACCAAGGGCTCAGAGACAGAAGTGTCCAGGAAACTGATTGCTGACTAAAGCTGTCTGGGTCCAAAATGAGAAGGTAGCATTTATGCAAGGAAAAAAGAAGAGGAAAATTGTTGTCAGTAATATTTTCCTCTTTTTGAAAGCAATTATTTAAAGTTTATCTCAACACAACTCAAAATCTGCTGCAGTGGATCAAAACCAGCATAAGAAAAATGAAAGCATATTCAGCTGTGGAGTTAAGAGTTCTCTTTTATTGATACCTAACATTCCAAAAGACTCATTCAGCCCAGGTCATCAGTGTAAATACTTACTACCAAACTACTACAGGAAGTAATATAAAAGACTTGCTTTGCATGAATACAACTATTTTTTTTTTCCTCCCATCAAAACAATTGTGAAGAAAAACAGTAAGAGGTTCTTAGACAGCCATTAAGCAGCTCTCAGTAGCTATGTACTGATTTAAGTGCACTCTTTAAGAAATCATAGTCCTTGTGACTTTACTAAGAATCCCCTTTCCACCACAATCTTCTAAATGAGACACAGACACAACAGGCAGAGAAATGGAAAGATTAATATAAGGAAAAATGTGTTTAAAATCTACACAAAGTACAAGAAGGGACAAGACCTTTTTTTGATTATTGTAGTTTACCAGATTACAAAGGGCTTATTAAAATCCAACTTTCTGCTTAGCTATAAATTGGCTACTTCTGAAATGAGTCTCTAATATTAAAAGACCAAACCAGCCTTTTTATCGGATTGTCTTTAATTTGTTACAGTATTTTATGTATAGGAAAAGAAGAAAATTCATTCATTTACAGCAGTTATCTTCTTCAGTTCTTCATCTAGCTTGAACAACTGATGGGCAATGTTCTTTTAAGTAATCAAAATCAACTCAGTCATGTATGAAACTGGAGAAGTCCAGCAAAATTTCAAGAATCCTGTTGAACATGACCTGAATAAATTATAGGGTTTTCTTGTCCATATTAGTCCAGCCTCATTCACAGAGAAATGTATGTCTGTTGGCATCCCTAATTTACAGAAAAACAGCTGTATAAGCCAATACAGCTTTGGAGAATAAATTGAGACATTTAACTGAGTAAATACTGTCATCATATACAACTAGCTGATCTAAAGAGTTCAAGTTTAATTCTCTTTCTTTGCTTTCTGAAGAAGTGAGGGAAAAATACTGTTTTCCTTCACATTACCTATTCACTGTTCTAAATCTCTGATAGCTGCCAAAAGGTGTTGGAGGGAACTGGGAATAAAGAGTCCACCAGTTTCTGAGTTTATCCTTAATGTTTCTCAAGTTTCAGTAAAATTATTTTCCAGTAAGAAGATATTTTTCCACGAATTGGAAACTACTTCTAAATGTCTTTCATGTGTGGTATTTTTATAGTCCGAAGTGATCTGAGCTACACTGTCATCTGCAGAGTCAAACCTAATTAATTACTCCTCTCCTTCCTTTTGTCAGTGCCAAATGCATCATCACATCCTTATTACCAAATACTGCACAGTGCTGGTGGCCAGCCCTGGGATTCGGTGTCTAACAGAGCAGATTTAAAGCCCTAAAGAAAGCAGCAGCCTGTGGCACATCCTTAGCATTCGGTGTGCCCAGCACTCCAAGGAGGAGGACAGAAAGATGATGACTGCCTTTCTTATTTTCATATGGAACAGATATTTTAAACTTAGTTTTCAACAGAATCTGCAGAGAAACTTTTAGAGTTAAATCAAGGTTCAACAATATAAACCAAAAAATATTTTAGGGCTAATATTTTTACATCAAAAGGCACAAAACAACTAATATCGTAAGATGAATCATGCAGCTGAAATCAATCTTAAACCTTGTTGCTAATTGGGCAAATTGAATTGCTTTCAGTATATGCAACACACTTATGCTTCCCTTTCCTTAACAACAAACAATCCAGCAGCCACTACAGGTAATGATATTTAATTACTCAGTGGGAATGGCACTTTCACGAGGTTTATCACTCTGTTGTATATAATATGTGTTTATATTAAAACTAATTTTGGAAGTTTTCAGTGTCATTACTATCCTGAACAAAACAAGGCTGTCACGGAATATAATTAGGACATCACAAAGGACCTTCTTAAACAGATATTCAGAATTCTGTGGCTCTGACAGCAGAGTACAGCAGCTCAACTGACAACCAACAAATATTAGATTCAGGATTTGGAATAACATTTGTTTAGATGAGTCTGCTGGCTTTCACTGCACTGCAATACAAGGAACAAGGACAATGGGACAAGGAACTAACAGGGAACCCCCTGCAACAGTGGGACAGTCAAAGGTTCACCGCCTCTCGTGAGAAACACAGAACACATTTTATACCTCCACGCTGTTTCTCTTACTTTTCTGCTCAGCATTTGTAGGGGCATTTTTAGTTCTTAAATAAAGCACTAATAAGTACATATTTTTGATGGTCACATGTTCCCAAATACATGAATTCCAACTGGGAAATATTCTCGGATTCCTTATGTTTCAGAGTATCTTACTCTTAAAGCTATCTTCTACCCCTTTCAGGTAGAAATGAACAATTTTGGTCAGTCTTGTGACTACTGACCAACTGGTACAGGGTTAAGAACAACAAGTAGGCACATCTTGCTAAAAAGGACAAATATTGATATTTTTAGACTTAATGAAATTGCCCCTGCCCACAAGTGGAAACAATTATCACAGGAGACCCACAGCATGATCTCAGCAATGGCTTAGAAAAATCCAAGCCACCAAATAGATATATATGGCAGAAAAAGCCTTAAATATCATTTTAAACCAAAATACAAATTAAAAACTAGAATCAAATTAGATAAATCATTATTTTTCTCTCTTCAAACCTGCAGGGCTAAAGAGGATTTCATAAATTACTGTTTTTTCTCTTCAAACCCGAAGGGATAAGGAACACAGGTGGTGTTTGACAGGTGAGAACACTGTCATCTCCTCACAAAATCACCAACTCAGGAAATAGGCTTTAGAAGTAAGAATGTATCCTTATGTCATGCAGTAAACGGGCACAGCAAACACTGGAGATCTACAACAGTTGACAATTTCTCTTGCAAAGATTAAAAAGTTTAAAAAGGGAAGGAGAAGTAATGAGATGGAAGATAGTTATTGCTGCTGAATCCTCTGACAGATCAGATGACAATCTTGATTCAGCTTTCATTATTTAAAAAGACAAATAGAGCATCTCTCTGTGCCTTTTCAATCGTGACAAAACACAGGTATCAAATCACATTATTTCCTTTACTCTGATCTCTTGTAGGCAATATAAAATGATCCCCTATGGACAACACTTTAGCTGAGGTACAAAGTCACATTCATTCAGGTACCATGAACATGATGGTTAAAGATCAAAGGGGATCTGAGAAAAGACTTAAAGTTTGATTGCACATCATTCCCTTTACCCCTGCTCTCTCATCACACCCCTGTGTAGAATAAATAGAAGAATATCTCAAATGCAGTAGATTTTTGAAATACACAGGTACAGCAGCCATCCAAACATTGCATTGCATTTCTACTGCTTAGTTAAAATAGCAAATTCTTTACCCTTTCATTTAGTACTGCCAGATTCTTTGTATCTGGTTCATATTAAAATTCTCATTATTATGTATGTTGCTATTTCAATTAGGAAGATCAAACTCCATTTAATTTCCAAATAGATCCCGCATACAATTCTCTCAATTCTTACCTATGGCAGGTACATAAAATCACCTGTTTGATTTGCACACAGAAACAGCCCTGGTTTTAGCAGTCAGTTTTGCAGACTGTCTGCTACACTGCAAGCACTGGAACAGCTACAAATGAACAGATAAATCCATGGGCTTCTAAACCACCAAGGTGTGTTAAAAACCAGTCCTCAAGAAGAATAAAGAATCTACACCACACATCAGGGTTCCAGTAAAACAAGCAATGCTGCTGTGAATGCCAGATAAGAATACCAGATTTTTCTTATTTAAGGATGAATAAATCCTGACCTGGACTCTCGCTGGAGGTTTGGATTAAGATTATCATTCACATACACTGAAAAAAACCCTCATCTTGACATTTTGTGCTTCTACAGTTTAAAAATGGGCTAAACAAACTTAAGTTTTGTATATAAAGATGTAATAAATGTTACAAACACCACTGTGTCCTTCCTTTTAATATCAAACTTTCATGAAAGAAGGATGTTTCTCCATATTAAAAAAAATATATTCAATACCACAGATATTTATAATTAAGTCATAATTGGTACTAGATGCATTTAATTTTGTTTTATTAAGGAACATGAGAGAAAAGGGAAAAACTTGAATTGTTTTCTGAGCTAAAATAACCTCAGCAAAATATTATGTTAAGTCAGCAGGGCTCCATTAGCATCACTGATAAAAATAGAATTGTACAACTCCGCAATATTTTTGTGATGAACTTTCTCCAGGTCAAATTCAGATTATTTTTGAAAGACAAGCAAGTATAACTTATTTTATTAATATTGATAGGGTGATAGTAAGGAAACATTAATTGAGCAGAAATGTCATTAGTATCCTTCCACATGACTGAATACTAATTAAGTGGCTTTCTTTTTTTTATCCTGAAAGTCTTCTCACTGCCTAAGAAGGGTGGGAATTCCATGTTTTGCATGCACTCAAAATGACTGCAGAAAAAAACAACACAGCCAAAAAAACTTTCTTGCAATACTCTGCTAGTTCCTCTGCTTCTCAGCATAAACAGCCATGTCCTCAAGTCTCTCACTAAATTTTTTTTAAGGAGACTTATTTGAAAAATACATTTATCCTATTTCAAAGTGTTTACAGAGTTTTCACTCCCAACATAATTTCTCTCCACCACAACAGAGATATGCAAATTGAATTTAAAAGTTTGCCTTCATTTTGTCTTTAATTTGCACTACCTGGAGCTAAAGTAATTGGCAGGGGGAAGAACATGCAATTTCATTTTGCAAATGTGCCAAGAGTTTCTACAGAACACTGAGACAGGAGGCAATTGGCTCTAAAAAGAAAGCATTAGATTGTTTGCAGCACTGCTGGTGGTCCTTGCACCAAACACTCAACAGGTAGGTAAAGCTTGGCAGAGGTGCCCTCCCATGTCCCCATGATCAGGCAGTTAAAAACCCAAAACAACAGACTTTTTTTCAGAAGCAGTTCAAATTAATTTAATTTTGCCCTGCAATGAATACAATTCACAGAAGTGTTAAAATGTCTATACATACAATGACTTATATATGAGCAAAGCAGAATTTTAACAAATTCTAAGTTAGCAATTAATAGATGTTAGAAACAGAGTAACTTTATGTTCCCTTTCAAGCTCCTATCAGGAATAGGAGGTTAAACGGCCAATAAAACTGCTTTATTTGTAATTCTCCATTCCTATTTTCAAAGTTAAATGATACCCCTCTTCAAAAATATGACACACCTCTCCTCTGAGAGCTTATCCAATTATCTTGAGCTCACTTCCTAATGCACCTTTTTCCCTTCCTTTTTATATCAATCTTTCTTTTAAAGAAGATGAAATTCCATTTTGAAGGCTTGAGATTGTCAAAAAAAGCCAGCTCATTGTTGTCCCACTAAGAGTCCACATCAGTCAGTGCAGGAGAACAAGAAACTATTTTGAATTCCTCCACGTCAACCCAGACTCTATCATTATCATTCCTCCATACAGATAATAGTTTCTTATTAAAGACAAGTTCAATCTTGATTTCAAACTACCAGATAATAACAAATACTCCTCATCTCTACCAATTTCTTTAATTCAGAGTTTACTCTAAATATTAAAATATAATCACTGCTTATAGTTCAGGAATCTCCAGATTCATACTTACAGCCATAGCTCTTATTAATGCCATTGTTAATCTAAGACTTTTGTTCCTGGAAATTTTATTCCCATATATACAAACCTGTTTCCCCTTTCTCTACTTCTCCCTTCTTCCTCTTGCTCCCCAAATCATACATGATTTTGAGCTCAGTAGTGTCACCAAAAATGTAATGTTTTCACAATTGGGGTCTAGGATTTTTCTAAGCCAGGAATGCTATTTACTGAGCCATGTACTCACTATAATTTTTCTCACCTTTATCTTTGGTGTTTGAAGGTAGTAAAGTGACTTAAATCCCAAATTAGTTAGGCTTTATCCAACTAAAATATCATTAACAAAACTGAGCCTAAGAAAGTGTTCCTGCAATGTGTGCTCACAATGCCTCAACTTCAGCATCTGAATTCTGGCAATGCTCATTTCTATGGCATATTTTAAATATCTAATCTGTATCATATATTCTTTTCCTATAACCAGGCAAATTTTACCTGGGAGTGATAGAAAAATAAATACTGGTTAATATAAATAAAAAGACACATTTTTAAAATATGTTTAAATAGTTTACATTTTATATCAGAGCAAAATGTTGTATTCTGATACACAAAATTCATCAGACAAGGCTGCATAACAAGCAGACTTTTCAAATTTACGTATTTAAACTCATACTCATTGCACACAATTTCTAATTTTATGAAGCAAACATCAACAAGTCACCTCAATACATTCCCAATTACTAACAGGACAAGATCATTGAATCCTGAACTAAAAGTAACTGCTCCTAGGCAGCCTCTGTAGAGAGATCATTCATCTGAATGCAGTACCATGTTACACCAGAGTATCCAAAGAAGAATATTCAACTTTTATTGTACAACAAGAACATTTGCTCAAGAGAGATCACTGAGAGATGCTGAGGTTTTCATGTTTTGATTAGAAGCAGTAGAAGTCAGCAGCTTACAAGGAACAGCATCAAGTAAAATACATTAGCAAATGAATAGCAGACTATGCACACTTGTGCAGCCTTAGAAACCCAGATATGGTATGAGTGATAAAGTGAAATACATCTGTATCCATGAATTATGCACTCCACTTCCTACTGTAGCCTCATTTTACAACAAAGCCTCCATTGTCTGCTGTGTTGGTATCTAACTTCACACAGGACAAGTTACTGAAACATAATTTACCCAATTACCTGCTCAGAGAAGGTGCTTGACCCTCTGCTGAAGCTCTGCAAAGCAATTACGGGCCCTTCTGGAATCACTGTACTTGATAGTCTCACTTATCACTTCAAAGCACAGAGGAAAACATTCCCTGAACAAAAGAAGGAGCACAGGTGAGCACCTTTGGGCACACAGAAGGTGGGAGATGCTGCATGTTCTCCCCTCTGGAGCAGGCAGAAGGGGAAAGCACAGCACTGGGTACGAGTTACCTGCACTGAGCGGTGGAGAGGAGGAAAACAGGGATGGAAGGACTTCATCCTACCCAAAACCAATAGCAGCCCAACAGCCCTGAGGCCTTGCATCTCAAAACTCAAGCTATTTTACACAGGTATACAGAAGTCTAGTACTGTGTTAGAGCAAAGCAATTGTGCTCAAGGTTTTCGTTTTTCCTTAAGTTGCATCTGAAAAATTCTGTATTGATGACCAGGCCTCTCTCCAGATCTTTGCATCTGCACTCATCAAGAGAATACAGCAAATTGGCTTTACCCTCAAAGGACTGACCTCCACACCAGGCAGTCTGAAAATCAAGCATTATAGATCACTCTTTATATTCTGGAAAAGGCACTAGGATGGCACATCACAGTGGCCCATTCCTTCATTCCTGCATGTTTAGGGAGCGTTCCTGCTTATTTCTCATGTGCATGGCATGCCCTTTACTTCCCTCTTCGCTGCTGAAGGTTGTCCTGGTTTGTGCTGGGCTGGAGTTAATCTCCACAGGAGCTGCTACGGGGCAGTTTGGGATTTGTGCTGGAAACAGCACTGACAACTCAGGGATGTTTTCACTGCTGCTTTGCTGCTCCTCACCCCACCTCGTGGGGGTGGCACAGGGAGCTGGGAGGGGACACAGCTGGGACAGCTGATCCCAAGGCAGGTCCCAGACCATGTCATGTCACAACCAGCACATAGAGCTAAGGGAAGGAGAAGGAAAATGAAGAAGGTATGGGAAGGAAAAGGAAACAAAGGAGTGTTTCAAAAAGGGGTGTGATGGGACCTTGCTCTCCTGGGGGATGGCTGAACAGCTGCCTGCCCATGGGAAGCAGGGAATGAATTCCTTGGTTTGTTTTGCTCATGTGAGCAGCTTGTGTTTTACCTGTCTTTATACCAAACACTGAGTTTTTTATTTTTATCCTTCCAGTTCTCTTCCTGCTGCAGGAGAACAAGAATTGGTTATGTGGACATTAGTTGTTGACCAGGGTTAAACTACGATAGAGGGCCTCTAAATATAAGGAGTACAAAATGGTTCCTTGTGAAATTATGAAATATCTTCTTTAGATTATAATTATGGTACATCAAGGAATATTAATGTATGTTTCAACAGAAAAATACCATATATTAGGCTCTTCATAGAAAGGAGAAGAGATGAGAGATTAATACTGGATCACTGGATCTCCTCTTAGGAGTTGCAATAGGAAGTTCATGCCAGATGCCTCCCAAAAAACGTGTTCCTGAAGAAAACACATAGTTGTATTACATTGAATAGCACAAAATATCCCAATATGTTGGAAACAAAAAGCAATAAATGAAATTTCCAATTGACTTTCCAGCAAATCTATTCTCATTACAAATGGAGATTTTGCATGTATTGCATTACTTATGGTAATTGTGTGACATCTATTATGAATAACCATGTATTCCAATCATCTCTTTTAATTATATTCTGCTGTAAGAGCAAGTCATGCAATAGCTTTCCCAGACTTGGTTAACTGTGTGTGTGCTGCATATCACTTTTTAATGGCTACATTGAGGACAAAAGGTGCACAAACTGTAACAGGAATGGCTTGTAACTGTCACCTCCTTCATTAGCCAGAAACTACTTAAATGAGTGAAAAAACCTGAACTTAAATCCAGTTATATACTGAGGAAAAAAAACTGTACTCCTTTCTTTTCTAAAGCTCATGGTAATTGGTACCTGAATGTGGCTATGGTTATGTGTTTGTGGTTATCTGCTACTGATGCAGATACAGAAATTTTCTATGGTGTCAAAAGTGCAACAGCAGCAAACACCTCCTTCGTATTTGTTATCTACCATCCATTTGTTTCTTTGGGTTTTACTGATACGATAAAAAGGATAAAATTACAGGTTTGTTCAATAAGCATACCAATCACAAATTTGCTCTCCATTGGACTGGAAAGTAACTGCTGGACTAAAGGTATTCATTATTTACAGAATCACAGAACTGTTAAGGTGGGGAAAGACCTGCAATCTCATTAAGTCCAGCCCTTTATTCAGCACTCCCAAGGCCACCACTAACCCATGTACCCAAGTGCCACATCTACACATTGCTTAAATCCCCCCAGGGATGGTGACTCCCCCACTGCACTTGGCAGCCTCTTCCAGGGCTGGACAACCCTTTTGACACACTTTTCCTGGTGTCCAATCCAGCCCCTCTCAGAACAACTTCAGGCTACTCTGTCCTATTGCTTGTTCCTTGGGAGAAGACACTGATCTCCACCTCTCTACAACCTCCCTTTGGGTAGCTGTAAGAGAGTGGTAAGATACACAGGACTTCACAGTTTTTTAAACAATAATGCCCATTTGTGTTAAACCTCAAAGGAAACACTCATTTAACATTTTGTGAGTCTTGCCTCAGTTTCCCTGACACTTTTCATACAAAAATTTGCTATTAATTTCATATCCTTCCACATTGCTTTGCTCTTCTGCTTTTTAAGCTTGATTTCTTCCAGCTCCTTAGATTGAGGCTTTTCTCACTAAACATTTGGCCAAGTTTCTTGCAATGCTAAAATAAATCCTTTTACCAGGTATTTCTGTCACCTCAATGACAGAAACCTCAAGTAGATTCACTTTAGTTACTTTGAAACTACAGTTGTAACATGCTTTGAAAATTGATAATGAGGGTAAACATGACAAAATGGGAGCCCTTCTGCACATCCCTGGAGCTCCTAAGGACAAGAAGTTCCACTTTTAGAAGACACATATTACTGACACACCTTTAGAATTGTACAGCAAGTGCCTCTGAAATACACAAAGCAGTAGAGAGGTTCATGCATAAAGTTGTTTAAGCGATTTCTAAGTTCCAATCAATGATGATGACAAATAGGTGAATAAAAGCCATTAGACAAAAATGGAATTGGAATTTTTTAGCTGAATTTTAGTATTTGTTAGCAACATAGCCAAGAAATTCAGTTGCATAGATCCAACCTATTATGACACTTCTTACAAGCCCAGAGTTCTCATCACTCTCTGCACAGTCAGGGTTGAAGGGTTCCACACAGGACTAGTAAGAGACTGCTTGGCCCTGCACAGCCCTGGTAAGATGCAACAAGCTCCAACCAGGAGCTACTGCCTCTCCCTTATGTGGCCTTACACAGCTTTTCCAAACTTTTCCAACACCTCTTCTGATGTAGGTTGTGCTACAGTCTGAGAAATTTTTACCACTAGTCTGCTGAATATATGTAAATAAATAGTTTAACTGGCAATTTACTCCATTTGCAAGCAGGCAAGAAATACTTCTGATCACACTACTTTCATTCTTTTTTCCTTTCTATTTACAGCACTGGCATAAAGGGCTTAGAATGGGATTTTCATCAATACCAGTATATTAATGCAACTATAACAATGCAAACAGAATTGTATATGCTTATGGTGAAGGACATCCTCTTTCAACAGTCAGCACCTTCCAAGCAAGACAAGATTTGAAGGGACAGAAAGCATTTCTATCAGACCAAAGGAGACAGCTGAACTCCATCCTCACAAATAAGTCATACAGACAAGCTTTTGTGCACAGGGCCCTGGATCTGTTATCTTCAGAAGCAGCATTTCTTGCTTCTTAATGCGAGTCAAACACCATCCTTTTGTTTGTAGACTGCAAACAAAATGACTCCAGCCCTGAGATAATTAACTGGGCTCTCTATCACCAGCAGGTTCAAGTGGTTTGCATACACAGAGTGGATCAGTCATTTGTTGGGCTGTTTGAGGAGAGCCCTTTTCCCAGAAGGGAACTTGAGAATACAGCAAAGCTGCTCTGTTGGCTTGGTGCTGCCAAAGGCACAGACCCAGTCCTTGCTCTCTGTACAACATTTTGCTTAAAGTCATTTATTTTATGCTTAATTTTTCTGAAAGTTATTCAGCATAGGAAATGTTTTTCTTTCTCATTTGTGCAAGTAAACATTATAAGGCATTGATAAATCCTACTTGAGAGATCAGTAAGAAAGAGACATGGAACAGGTTTATTTGGGACCTGAGGTAAAAAAAAATCAGGAGTATTCACTGATACTCAAAAGCTTCAGAGACTTACAATACATAAAGTCTGAATTTCCTCTGCATTCCAGATGAAGAGATACATTCTATACTTCCCTCCATTTTCAAAGATGCATCATTTATCTCAGCTCTTCCCACTCAGGAGGTCTTTGTGCACCAGCAAAGGAACTGCATCCTCTTCCTAATGTCCTCCTCTTCTAGAGTTATCACACATTTTGAAAAATTAATGGAAGTAGTCCAGGCCTCATTGTACCAAACAACCTTTTGTGTCTCCATTGTGATTCCCTTGCATTTCCAGCCTCATATTTAAATTACAAAGTCTTTATCAAACTCCTTTATTTTTAGCTTTTTGCTAAAGAGCTAAAGGGAGCATGACTGCTCCTTAACATTGTGCTAAACAAACTAATAATGATAGTAATGTATAGGAAGCTTCTGTAATGAGCACTAAAGAAAAGAGTACTTTCCCACCAGATTAGATATGTCTAACAAGTTGTTGCAAACATGCAGTGTACATTGTTGCAATATGCAGATATAAACATATATTCTGCAATGTAACTGAATTTCATTTTCTTAATCTTAGTTTTATGGTAAATATTAACACTTACTTAGGCTGAAACCCATAAAACTCATACTTATGGAGCATAAATATAGATATGATAAAGGTGTAATGTACAAATAAAATCATAGCAACAGTTCTGTAAGTTTATGAAGAATTAAAATTTCATGTACAAGATAAATACCATGGTTTTCAACCAAACTTGTGAGAGAATACTACTGTTCTTTCCAGTGTGCTGTCTTCAGTGGAAACTCTGTCAGGTCTGTAACTAAATGAAAAATTACTTTGAAATTATATTAAGTAACAATACTAATTCTAAAGGATTGGGTTTTTTTTAACTGCAAAACTTTTAAGGAAAGCATTAGGAAAATACTTGTGGCACTACAGCATACATCAGTCTCAAGCAATGCAGCCATTGTGACAGCAGATGACAGGGAGCTCCCAGCCAGACAAACTCTGCAGCAGAGAGATGCTTTTCTCACATTGCCTGACCCTGGATCCTGTCCCACCCCTGCAGCAGACCCAGAACAATTACACTGCAGCTCGGGGTGTTAGCAAGCCTTTGAAGGGAGCATCTGGCTCAGCTAATGTTTTCTCTGCTCATTAATAACAGGAACAAGCAGCAGTAACTCACGGAACAGCACACGGCCTCGGCAACAAATAATGACCATTAACTCCACGTAATGATGAAGGTGCCAGAATATATAATATGCTTTGAGGTTTTATACATGGTCTATTCCCTACAATCAGAATACTTTCTGGTGAGAAAACTTAGATATCTATGAAAAGAGCAATACAAAATAGTCCAGCAAAATTCAGTATATAACAGTTACACAGCCTTCTTTTTTTGTTTCCCTTTTGTTCGTCTTTTTAAATGGAAAAACCTTTTCATAATCAATCCCATATGAAAAGTTGTTGTAAAGTATTTATTCTAATTTATTACACACATACATGTGCCCTTAGTAAGGAAGCCAAAGTGTCCACCACAAATTTCCATAAAATTACTTGGTCCCAATAACCCTCAGCTTGCTGTTCCCAGCTGGAAAGACTGTTCCTTTTAATAACCAATTCAATAAACTGCTGAAAAATGCTTTGTATAATATAGTATTGCCATAGATCTGCTGTTTGTCTCTGTCGTTATATATTGCATTCAATCAATTTACAAATGTTGCTGTGTTCCTTTTGTGCAAGTTCTTCATATGGCATCCTGAACACAAATCTAAAGATCAATACCTTGTCTACTAAAAAAAAAAAAAATTGGACATAACTAATGAATAATTTTATTTATAATAAAAAGTCCTGGTCCCCAAATGGATTCTGCTAATGCTGAAATTCATTTTTCATATTTAACACAAGATGAAAACAAGTACCCTGCACAACACCATGGGAAAGGCAGCAATAAAAACCAGTTCATATTTATTGAAGATGTGAGTGAGACCACGTAAAGCTCTGGTGCAGGGCTAGGGAAACATCAATAAAATGGTAGGTCATTCACAAGGTATTTGCTACCATATTAAAGCAAAGGAAGTCCACGTGGAAGAGCAGATGGAATTTGTTTCAAACAGCACCACAGCTCTGCTCTATGGAACTATGGAAGCAGCAAGGCTCTGAAGAAGTAATTCAAGCAAGAAGCCAAGGAGAAGCTGAGCTCATGCTGTTTGCATGAGCTGATTCAGTTCATCTTGTGCCTTTTGTGTGACAGAAACAATGCATTTGCTGGCTACAGACACATCCCTGCACTGCTCCAGCTATTGAATAGCTGCCTCCTCCAAAACAACCACAGAGCTGTTCAAGGGAGCCACAAATGACTGCTTTTCACAATCACTCTCTGCAAAGCAGCAAGCTGACAGAACTGAGAGGAAACAAGGACTCTGGTGAAAAAGGGAATGGGTACCTGTATGAGGGTATCCCAGCAAGCCTCCAGAACACCCAGCTACCTCCTCCCCACTCCCAAGCTTACAGCCCAGATGTGCACTGAGTACAGTATTTGTGTTCCCACCCAGACTCTTGGCCCCACAACAGTGCCAGAAAGTCACTGCAACAGCACACCCCAAAACCCAATATCTCACTAATCAACACCATCCCCAATGCCACGTGCCTTCTGCTCTGATGTCAGACAAGGAGATGGCAAGAGCAGAGCAGGTACAGACCCCTTATTATTACAGCTGTTAAGTGCCAATGTATTCAGACAGCCCGTGGTCTGACACCTCTGAGCCTTTGCTAGGTGACACCAAAGGGACTGGATCTCCTGAGGGCAGCTGGATCTGATCCTGACCACCTGCAGCTCTCCTCTGTCCTGTTGTGCCAGAAGAGGTCAATGTTTCCTACTGCCACACACGTGTGCCCGTTGTAGCTTGCACACTATACATTCCAGTTTCATGCAGGATATCCCTTACTCAGTAATAAGAACCCAGCACCTTCCTATCCAAGGATCTGCAGCAATCACTCGAAGGGATCCCAATACAAACAGGTTCCTGAGTCAGTGCACCCATTGCACAGAAGTCTAATAAGAAAAATGAGGCAGCTCTGTCCAGGGACAGGAGAATTCTTTCCTTACCATAAATACTATATTTTCACTCTACCTATTTTTGGACTATTAGCACAATTTGTCTTTCAAATGTCAAGCTAAATTCACAGGATAGGCAGCTCAAAATAAACAATTCAAAACTTTGCAGTGTGTTAAGTGAACAAGCCTGCTTTGGCATTGTTCGAGTCACACTGAACTCCACAAGGCCATTGTGATAGACTTTTTCCCAGAGTATAATTTTTTTTTAAACTACTACTACAAATTCATAATTCCATTCCTATGTTCTGTTTCAAGATGGAATTTCAACCTTACTAGGTAATTAAAGCCACCACCTGGAGTGATCTGGCTTTCATACTGATTTCCTTTGTCTCTCTAATTCACATACATTAATATTTTATTTTCTACTGAAAAAAAAAATGTCACACATGTGCCAAAGACAAGGCAGATAAAATTATTGCAATAAAACAAAGAAAATACACTTGGTACTGCCAGGTCTCAAGATGAATGCTGCATTATACAGACACTTTAAAAGGCTTACTACTGCAAATTGCTCTATTTTACATACTGTATTCTAGCCTTTATATCAAGATCCCTCCTAATTTCTTCTTATTGTAATGAGAAAGGAAAAGGGTTGGGTTTCTATAACCTGAACATTTATTCAATGGAGAAACAAAGACTACATTATATATTACAACACAAGCTATTAAAACAATGTGACACTATAAAATACACTGCAATACTCATTATGGGATAACAAAGCTAAACCCTGAGCAAATAAATGTATCTGCCAAAAGTCAGCAATAATTATACAACAAGAGTTTATAATCTTTAATTATTTAAGAAGGAAAGAAGCTTGTTATAATTAAGTTTTATAGGCTCCTTAACTTGTCATTACTAGGTGAACACAAAACTTTAAAACAAGAATGCTTCATCTGAAATACTCTATTTTTAACAACAGATGCAATTTCTCACTTAACTGATTAATTTTAAAAAAGAGCCAATTATTGTTTTTAAAACCTCCACTCACAGAACAGATAACAGGTTATTTACTCTCTGATCCACACAATGCATACAAAAACTGCTCAGGCACCTATGGGCCATGCATCACAAGTGACCAATGTGACACTGTCTTTATATAGACTTGAAAATGGTTCTTGTTGTGACAAATCTGTAAATCATCTTGGATTTACATCAGGAGTTTCAGAAACTCAAAGATCAGAAAAACTGTTAATTTTATTCAGTAAAATACATTGGTGAGACAGTAACACTCTTAAAGTTTCTATGAAGTCTGTGCATCTTTGCCATGATCTGACTTCTGATACACACAAAAACCATTCAAAACAGGTGGAGAGAAAAGTTCAATATTGAACAATTATAATCTCCAGAAGCGATGGGAGGAAAGGAAGGTTCCATATTTCAGAAATAATATATTTTGGGGTTTAAAAAATATATACTAAAATTCACTTGATTCTAAATTATGAAAGAAACAAAATAAAACTACAAAACTAACAAGAAAACTTTCAATAAACTGCAGACAACTTCCTTTTTTTCCCAAACACAGCCATTCATTGCCTAACTGAGCTCCTACTAAAATTTTATCATGAATCTCTATGGAAAAAGTGATCTGTCTTGATTACTTCTGAAAAATTGCACTTTCAGCTACTGAAATCAGCACAAGCTACAGAACAGCAGAATTTTGACTAGAAAATAACACACTACACTACAAAATACGTTAAATAGGTGCACTGAGCATCTTGTGCAATCAAGTTACAATAGTTTCTAACTCAAGAATTTTACTTACACCATGAGGCTTCATATTTTCATCATGAAATGTGTGCACTATACAGATGGTTTATTTAATCCTTTCCCACCTAAATTAATCAAAGCAATCTGTCCCCCCCGAAAAAAAGTCTTCAAAGTCTTCATACAGGATTCTAGTGGCATTTGACAAATGGTGTACATTTAGCCAGGAAAAGTTGAAAATCCTCCATAAAGTTACCACATCTAAAAATAAGTGACATTATTAAAAGGGAAGCAGGATGTGTTATTTAGTGTAATATGGAATTTAAGCAGTACCACCTCTGATAGACTTTAAAATGCTTTTAGTAGCACCTGGTTGTTTATACATCTTCTGTGGTGAAAAGGTCAATAGAAATTCACCTCGAAGGTCACGGTTGCTAAGCAACTGTTTTCGGCAGTTCTGCAACACTGATCAAGCATCTTCTGATCAAGCATCACTGCCTGGTTTTTGGAATAAACCAGGAATATTATTCCATCCTACCTGGCCTTCCAAGCTCCCTGAGCGTGTCCTGCTTTTCCCAGGATCGGCTGTGGAAAGGATACGTCCTGGCACCACCGGCCTGCGGTTCACCAGGGCAAAGCACAGCTCCGTCCTCAGGAACACCACGGAGGGCTTGATGAGGTGCTGCCCAAATCTCAGCATGATCAGCCCCAGTCTTCAGGGTCTGAAAAAGAAAATAGTGAAGATAATTAAGGGACTGATTCTGCCTTTCCAAACAGGAATACAACAGTCAAACTGCCTGTGCAGCTTCGGATAGTGCCTCCAGGGCTCATTGGGCGTCTTGGAATGGTTGTTACATCTTCCCTAAAACGATCACATCTTTGAAGGAGTGGTAGAAAATACTTCTTTCCAAAGCAAAAAATTTATATATCATTTCTTAAACCTCACAGTCTTGGCAGGGCTACAAAATTCTAGAGAATGCAATTTCTCCTTCGCATTTTCATTTGTACTGCTTTGTAAACATGTTCTTCGAAGAGCACAAATAGGATTTCACATTCTTTCTGACACAATGCAAATCAGTGCACACAGCACTTATGAAATAAACCACATTTTCTTAATCTCTCCATTAAATACCTCAACTGAAGAAATACTGGCAAATTGAAGAAAGTTTATTTAGCCATTTTCCATCCCCACTTTCTAGCTTGAGCAACTGGAATGTGAACACAATCAATGCCACATTTTTTCTTAGTCAAAGAATTCCACTTTCATTCACTAAAATTTTCTCTCTTCGTGACAAGAATGAAAATCCCTCTTAAATAGCTACAGCACAGTCCCAACTGTGTCTATTTTAGCTCTTTAAGCCCTAGAGTATTTAAAGTATTTAATTCAATCAGAAATATCCAAGGTACTGCAGGGTAAAATATGAAGAAATGACAAATTTCATGTGACAATACTTCAGACACATCGGAAGCATTATATTCACATTACCCAGCTTGAACCAAGTGACTAATCAGGAAATTCAGTTTTATATATTGGCTGAGATGGGGAAATCTACTGCTACAGTCATGGAGGGTCTTTTTTGCAGTTCTTTTCTTGCAAAATTACTGCTTTCAGTACGACTTAAACTTGGTTCTTAATCTAAGAGATTTATTCTAATTTATCATCCCATTTGTACCTGCTCCTATAAAAAAAAAAAGTACACACAACAACCTCCTCTTAGTGCACACACTTTGAAAATGTCTTTGAGAAATACTTGTTCTTCTAAAAGAACTTCTGGCTTCGTAGAGGTCTGATCCCACAGAAGAACTTAAATTAAGGGCAGCAGATGCATCTAGTCAGGGTTTACATGAGAAAAACACATACAAATCTTAGTAAAAGATACAGTAACAAATCAGATTACTGCATTTCCATGTGATAAGCATTTTCTAAGCAGGCACCATGTCTTATTTTTGAAAATCACAGATGAAAGGAAATGCTTGAACAAACCATGGAGGAGTAGAGATTTTAACTATGCCTGTTTCAAAGATTTTAAAAGGTTCTACATTCCTTTCCACATAAAGTCAAAAGAAGATTAAGTGTCTGAGATGTGTCCCTTAGCATATATTAAACTTGAAAGTTGACAACATACAAAAATCAAGTCTCTTTAGCTACTAGAATTGCTTAGCAGGGAAAACACCTGCTATCTTGTGCTGATGCTTTAAAAAAATAACTATTAGGAACTTCAATCAATCTCCCTCATTTCTCTTAAGCAGTCCATCAGCAACCCCCCGTGGGGGTTTTTCATTCTGATTAAAACATGCAAGAATGTTTTTACACAATTCAATAAAGAGACATGGTTCTCTTTGCAATGAAGGAATGCTTCTGACAAAGGAGAGAAACACATTCCATAGCCAGGAATAACCACCAGGGATGAAATGATAAACTGTTGTCTCCAGAAGCTGGAAAATCAAGTGTACCACCTGCCCTTGCACCTGGCAATGCTAAGGACTGAAATCAAAGTACTACTGATAATTTCTTCTTCTCTCTTCCAGAACACTGATAAATAAAGGTACTGTCCAGAGGCACGGAACAGGCTTAAGCACAAAACCAAGGCTTCAAAATCACAGATGCCAAATGTGAAATATGATGATTTGAAATTTGACTTGAGGGATAGAACCTGAGATTTGGTAATCAGCTGGGAAAGTCCTCTGGCTGATTGCTGCCATAAGCAAAAAGAAACAAAGAGTAGCAAAATAAGCTTGGTGACATTAGGTTGCCTGCACTGGGTTTTTATCATGCATCTACCACATGATATTTACTAACTTCATTACCTATCTTGTTTTAAAAAGACCTAGAAAAATCAGTAAAGTAAAAGCACTAATCTCATACCTCTCTCTGCAATATTTTGAAGAATCACATTACAGCCCAAGTGGGTTGATCCAGAATTAGAACATTTAAAAATCTCATAGATAGAATTAAAGCATGTATTAAAACCTTTTCTATTTGTTTACTATGCAAAAATATATCTGAATCATGTATTTCTATCTCTTGATTCAGACAAAATAAATGTTTTTCAAACTAATGTGTCAGTTGTTCTGGTTGTGCTGTGTAATATTTCAGACTTCCCAGTGCTATTCTCTCCAATTCTGCAAAGGGATTGTGGGAGACTTTTCTTAAACAATTATTCATGATCTATTATATATTACTTCAGCTTCCTTCTGCCCTAGTGATCCTCTGTGTTTTTCTGCACAGTATAATCATCTGTGCTCAGAACCAACACAAATGCTAAAAAATGCATTAGGGAAATAAGTAATGGGTACAAGTGAAATACCCACAACTGTGCAGCAACACACTACAGCAAGGCTGGAATATTCCAGAGTGCTGCCAGGCAGAAAACTGCTACTGGCAGAGCAAGTTTTCAGTCATCTGAACTCTACCATTTATTGCTTGGTCCGTAAACCAGCAGGAATCAACAGAGCACAGGCGTGTGCACACAGGTCATGAGATGCAAACACTGTGTGCACAAGGATCCCCAGTTCCCAGACTGGAATGACCAAGCTAAGTCTGTTCCTCCAGGGATTTCCATTTTTCACATAAAGAGGAGGTCAGTGCCAGGCAAACTACAAACCATACATAATTGGCTAAAGATGTTTCCTCTTTAATGATGGTAGCCTTTCTAATCCCCAGTAATAAGGAGGACAATTACACAGTAATGCTAGAAAATGAAAAAAATCCATTTCTGATTAAATTTCAGCCCAGTTTAACACAGCTTCTCTTCTGACTATTCAGATGAAAAGTGTATTTACTCTTCTTCATATTGCAGATATACATCACATTGCCTATTTCATCTGCCTCATTTTCCTAATTAAATTCCCTTCAAGCTGTGTTACTGCATTTGTAGGTGGGAATACATATTAAAGGCTAACACAGCAAGTAGACTAATTTTACAGCCACAACAGACCTCAAATCCATATAACCCATACTAGGAAAAAAAAAAAAATAATAAGAGGGGAAAAAAAAATACAATGGAAATCTACATTACACCCTGAAAAACAAGTGTTAAAATTAAGAAAAATCTTGAAATGTTGTTAAATATTTTTATAATTTTGTAAAGTTTTAGTAGATGATGCCATGACGATTTTTTGCCTTTTATGTATGTACATACCTTTTATGTATTCTCAGTGTCCTTAGTATATATACTTGTAATTCCTTAAGTCTGATAACTTAGGATAGTCCTGGTATTCTGTTAGACCAGGAGACCAAACATCCTAAATGCCTCACAACTGGAGGCCTCAGAAAGCCCTAAGCTTTGAGAAACCAAGCTCCCCTCTAGAATACATCCTGTAAAATAAAATTGAGCCCATCTAGGAGGAAATACTTCAGGATAGGAAGATATCATGCTATTCATTCAAGCCTCTCATTGGGGCAACCTTGTCAGATATGCTGATTTGCAAGGTCTATAAAATTGCATATGGGATCTACCATGAAAGTGCATTTCAGCACATTCCACCTTGGAGAAATGTTGCACCAAATGATCCTTATTACCTACCAAAAAAACCCTTTATCCCTTAACCATGCCTGGCTCTTAATTCTAGGTCCAAGAAAAAGGCATCATAAGCACATGGCATTTCCCCAGTCTGTATAAATATTACTCATGTATTAAATGTATTTTTGAGAGGAAATCTATACACCTGTCTCAGTTTTCCAGATTTATTCAGTTTCAGGGTTAGGGGTTTTGGTTTGTGCTTCAGTTTTTAAACAGCATAAGCTGTAGAATCATTTGTGTCACATACACAGCAAGAACTCTGAAAGGAAAATAAGTTCTCTTCTGTGAAGAAGATAAGCTCACCTAAAACCAGGTCCATAGGACATCAAGATGGATTTCTGTTTGTTACATGACATCACTAGAATCAGAGACCTGGAAAAGTGTTGCAAGTTTGCTGATTGCAAGGAGTGATGGCAGCAGTTCTTTAATGTTCTCTTCCTGCCACCACAGACCTCCCCATTGGATACTTAATTGAGATGGTGTTGGTACTCCAAAATGCCTCTTTTTTTTTTTTTTCTTATACAATTACTCCTCTTTAGAACAAGGTGTTGAGATCAGCACCTGCTGGGAACCAAGCTCAAGGCTTTTGCTGAGAATCCCCTGAGCACTGTTTTAGGAAAGCTGCACATCTGGTTGTAATGGGAGAACACAAGATAATGCAAAATGGGCTGCTAACTTCAAATGTGTGTATTAAAGGAAACCAATTACAATACCATTATCTCTCTGTGCTAATAGGAAGGACTGTTTTAGAAACAATCCCAGGAGTATTAAATTCTTAAATTTTAAAGTTTATTTTACTATATTAACATTGCCTGATCATGCATCATGATTCCAATATTCAGTTTCATTGTAAAAACACTGCAAATTTATGTGGCAAAACAAAAATTTATCCCTTTGTAATTTTTTTAAGGTCTTACGAAAATACTAATTTTTTTAATTCACCAAGATAAGAAAACTTGTGTTACACACTGTAGTTAAGGGAACCTATATCCTTAAATTCATATTTGACATTGCTCCCTCTCAAAGGTTTGGTTATGGGGAGAGTGATAGTCCCACTTAGACATCTGAATTCTGCACCCTATTCAAGAAGAAATGTACAATGAAGACCTGTCCTGGAGGCTACTTTCTCTCATGTTTTGGACTTCATTACTTATTCCCTCCTCTCGCTGCCACTTTGTAAGGATGAAATCCACACAAGTCAGAATATTACTTAACTCAGACACCTAGCAATAAACGTCCTTGTTGCTAGCAGCCAGGAGCTGGCATTTTCATCAAGGAATACCTAAAAACACTAATAAAAAGAAATTATTTTATTCTAAAATCACTTAGTTTTTCTACTGGCTCTCTGTCCTTAGAACAGCTTTATCTCTCAGCACCCTTCACTCCCACTCTTGCACAAGATTTAACTACGTATTTTGTGTTCTTCCAGTTCCAGAAAATGGCCTCTAATTAAAAACTCCTCTCCCTCTCAGTGAGTCAAAACATCACATGCTGTGCTATTTCTGTTCTGAAAAAGCCAAGAAGAATTACAAAACTTGAAAAGGTGCTTCTGTATCTTTGACAGCCATAGACTAGATCCTCTCCATGGGGATGGTATTTAATTCTCTACACGATGCTGAAGGGAGAAGCTTGTGTAGATTATTTCCATTTTCACCACCCACAGAAGCTACTGAACAGCAAGCCCATTAAATGTGATGCATGTAACCAATCCTGTGGCACTGACAAGGACCAATTCCACCCATCATAGACAGATTATGATGGACTAGAATCCACTACACGTGGCTTCCCCTGCTTAATCTAGCAGGGAAGAAAACATCAAAATTATGACTGTTTAAATATATAGCCATTTTCTTACCATGGTCAATCAAGCTAAATTATCTACACTTACAATGAAAATAGACTGTGGGCTGTTGCACAGCACCTAAGCACCTTCCCTTGTGTGATGCCACAGTCATCCATCTGCAGTCCCACAGCCTTTGCTTGCAGCTCTGCTCCCTTTCCCCTGAGCTGCAGCAGCATTTCCCAGCCCCTCTGGGACAGGATTTTCCATTCTGCTCTCACAGTCTCACCCCTGGAAATCCCAGTGCTGATGTTACAGTGGGTTTTCCTAGGACATGACTATGACCACCACGAGAACAGTCCCTTCCCCTGCCTGGCTGTGGCTTTTGGGTTGCACCTTGTGCCCAAGGAGGAGAATACACAAAGCTCCCTGAGCGAGCAGCACCACCCCTGAGCACAGCACAGGTAACATGGACACCGTGAGGAGCAGAGACCTGAGGGTGCTCTGAGGTCCTGATAAAAACCAAATAGCTCCCAGTTGTACTGGGATGGGCTTTTGTTCACAGGAGCCAGTATGGTCCTGTGGTTTTCCTTTGTAACCAAACCAGTGCTGACAAGACACCAAATTTTGGCTATTTCTGTAGAAGGCTTTCTCTTTTTCTCCATTCTGCCCATCACCAGTGAGCTGATGTACATCTTCATCTTTGGCTCGTGACAGGAAAGCTGCCTTGTCCCCTGTCTCAACATACTTTGTGCAACCAGTCCAGCAGAAAACACAAAATTCGAACAAAGCACTGTAGCCTATTTAAAAGCTACAAGTCAAATACAATAGTAGCGTTCTCATTTTTTTTGTGTACTAACATACACATTTCCTTTTCTAAATTATCTCTCTGCTGCCATTACACATCTTGTCTGCTGCAACTGGTCAGGGAATGTGTGGGTACACACAGGCAACATGTACATAAGTGTCTTCAGTTTCCTCTCTCTCAATTTTCTGGTCCATCATCAAACCAAATTTTTAAAAGCTCTGCCCTGCTCCCAAAATCCTCACAACCACCCCAAAAAACAACTCAAACTTCAGCCACACAGAACTTTGTTGACCAAGAACAATGCAAGAACAAAGCAAGTGATCAGCCCTATAGCAACACTGTAAAGCAATTGCAACTTTGACAAGTTAATCAGCAAATGCAGAATCAAGCCAGACATCAAAGGCAGTATAACATCCATAATACATGGAGAACCCATAAATATTTTTAAATGATGTAGATGTAGTTGTCAAATTCATTTCTATAGCAAACATTTTGGAATACAAATTAGGCCAAGTTTCTATTTTCTTATAATTCAGGTAAAGGGTGCAAAGTTATAAACAATACATGAAAAGGTTTGTAGAGGCAAAACAGTTGTATAATACATTAAACTTGTAGAAAAATGAGAGTTTAGAAGAGTCATGAAAGCACTAAACAGGCTCGACATTCTTCAAGTGTCCATGTGTACATTGTGTGCCTCAGATGATTCATACACCATTTAACCACGCTGAGAAATTCAGTCTGGAAGTGGAAGCCCTTGTTTGCCTCTGTGCTGAGGTAACAGCCCAGTTTCAAATATGAGAATTTGATTCCAAATATCACTTTGTTGTTGTTGTTTTGACATCCTAGTTAAACTGCAACTTTGTTTTTTTTTTAAATCCTTTTACAATTATGAGCATGAAATAAAATTGCTGTCTTGCGTTATCCTGCAGTAGGTTTATGTCCATTTTATGCTAGAATGCACAAACTAAATGCACCACAATATTACAGAAGTTATCTTTCAAACAAAATCCCAGTTGGAAGACATGATCTAGAACTTCTCACAATCTTCTCTGCTCGAAACTGTGCCCATTTTCCCTCATATCAGCAGAGGTTATCTAAGATTATACCTCCTATCATCATCCAACAAAAATTCCACAGGAATTCAAAGACAAGTCTGATAATTATGAACAACTCAAAATCCATGGATTACATCTGTGATTTTAAGGAGGATTTTTTGTGAAATAGGATAAAATCAATCAAAAATCAATCATTCACTCTCAACTTCTACCAAAAGAACAAAATAAATAGAAAACCACACATATAGAATAAAACAAATGATGTTCACAGATCTTTTAGTGTTAATATTCTAGAGAGGGGGGAGGGGAAAAAAAAGGGAAAACAAAACAAAGGAACACATTATATTTCAATTTTTTAATAACTTGCATGTACCACAGCTATTATCCTGATGCATGGAGAACTCAGGGGTTTGATTTTGCCTCTGCAAGTCATTCTGATGAACGAGACCTTTAGTGTTGTAATAACTGCTGTGAGTAATGGAACAACCAATGGCTTTTATTAAGAAGGAACACTGAATAATGTATTACCAACACTAAGATCAAGGGAAAATACATTTTTATTAGGGAAAAATATTAATATCAATCATGCCATTTTTTAAAGCACAGAGGTGAAAGGCAGAAAAGGAAAAAAATTAAGAAAACACTTTACACTATGCATTAAATGGCAGAAATTATACCATGAAAATCCTTTTTCCTAGTGTGGCTACCTAGGGCTACATTACATGGTAGAGGAGCAATAAAAAATTGTGACATCTCTTGAGATATATAAATGTAAGAAAAACTCTACCCCAGCAAAAGGAAGGATGGGGGAGGAAGGTCGCTATAGAGACCAGCACACTGCACATTGAAACACTTGAGCTTAAGCTCATTCCTTTTGAAGCTACAGACTAAGTGAGCTGAAGTGATGGAACAACAAGGAATGTTCTTTTGCTGAACCTTTCAGTGGGAAAAAAAAAGTGGCTTTAAAAATGGGGAGTGAAGGAAAAGCTGTTTGTTTTAGCTGCTATTATTATTATTATTTATATAGCAATACAAAAAGTCACTTTATAGGCTTTAGAAATCCACACCAAGACTAAGCCTTCCCCTGAAGTGGCTTCCTGTTTCCTCTGAGTGAACGCAATTTGGACACCTGTAGTGTTGGACAGCAGAGATGGGGCAAAGAGAGCTGCAGAAGACAAGCTGCGAGGAGTTAAATGAAAAGATTCATGGAGTAAAGAAGTCCACTGGGAGAGGAGAGTAATGGCTCTTCCCAATCTTCTCTTAGGGTGGAATAAACCAAAACACAATCAGAGAGAGGGAGAGCACACAGGGTGCAATATGTCCACACAAGTCCAGGCCAGCACAAGTCCAGACAAAAACTTGTGTGGTTTTTGTCTGGAGCCAGAGATGTTGGATGATGAGTTTCCAGATGTAGTCCAGAATTTTATAATTTCTTCACTTTCAAAAGCCCTCCTGAATCAGTAAACACTTTTAAAGATTTATTTCCTGAATTTTGTTCTTTTGTCATTTTGCCTAGAATTTCATACTGAATTCAAATTTATTATTAGACCATGGCTATTTGGTAATACTATGAATTTGAATTTATTATATTTAGAGCAATTCCTGCGAGACCTGAGTATCTCCACAAGCATTTCAGCTTGCTGAATTAATAAATGTAATACAAACATTCAGAGGAAAATGCAGACACTGTACTTAGTCTAACAATTCCTCGGGCATATAAATGAAAATAGACATTTAATGAAAATTTATTGTCAGATTTACATTTATATATAGCTAATAATAATAGATAGTGGGTTCTTTACATTTATGTACACCACATTTACATTTATTTCTAGATGTTGGAATCTAGGACAAATCCCATTAGCTCTCATTTCATCACTTTATATGTATGCTTGCTCTCCAAAATAAAACCACTTAAACCAGGTTGTTCCACGAACAGCGGAATGAATGAAGCATCATTTCAAAGGATTTATGCCCACATCCTTCCCCCACCTCCTTTTGCCATCCATACCCCTCTGCCATGGCCCTGAGTGTATCCCAGGTGGGTGATTCCAGCAGGGCTGGGGCTCCCAGGGTTATCCACATGGAGAGGTCACAGCCCAGGGGGGCACCCTGGGGAGCAGCTGGGAAGGAAAAGCAGCTCCCACCACACAAAGCAGGTCAAGGACACTGGCCAAAATACTGGATTGTTACAACTGTACAGTCCAATTAAAGAACTGCCATGCTACACACATACATCTAATTATGCATTAAGAAAAAAAGTGCTGCTCTAATGCTGAAATTTGAAAGATATTTTTGTAAAAGTTTATACTATACTCACTGGAAAAATGCAACCTAGTGTGACTTGTTCTTACTATTTCTGGTTCATTTAAACCGGTCCAATTGTGAGCTGCATCCAAACACTTTTCTAGGTTTAACTTTTCTGCTCTGCACAGGTTTTCCCTCTGATTTTTCCCAAATGCTCTCTCTTTACTTGACCATATATTTAGAAAATGGAAAATACCATTCCTGCTTTCTGGTCACTTCCCTACCTTTCTCACAGACACCTGTGGCAGAAATCAGAGCTTTCTGCATTTTTGTACAGAGCACTATGAGGGTCCTTGCTCAGCAAGGTAATGTTGAATGATAGCTGGGTCGCAAATAAACTGAAAGAGTAAGCAAATTTTGGAAAAGGGAACACTCACTGTCAAACTGCATTGAAGCATGACAGGAAACTACTTACAGATTTTTTGATTAGATTAATAATTTACACTATGGTGTAAGTAAATTTAGGCAAATACAGGCAGCCTTATGTGATATTTTCTGGGAGAAGTTTCATATGTGGTAGCAGAAAACACAGTTAAATTAAAAAACAGCTATTTACTGAATACCACTTCTTTTCATAAGATATTTGCTGCTGAGAGAAAGTGGCTTGCAGTTCCTGTTATGTAATACATACAGGTATTAGAGTTATTCCAGCAGGATACTAAGCCTGATAAGTTTAGGGTTACATTTTCACCTCAAGTTGCTCTCCAGGAATCTTTCCCCACTGGACGGGTGCTCATAACAAATTAACCACTAACATCTATTGAACAGTTTTTTGGCTTCACTAGGTTACTTCCAGAATCAGGCCTTAAGACAACTCCAGCAACTCCTTTGATTGATTTACACAAGTAAGAGAAGACAAAGATGGTCTTGTCAATATCCTTAAGTCAAATTTCAAAATCACTGATGTAATAAAGAATTTCCTCTGCCGCAATACTTGAAGCAGAAATACAGAGAAACCAAAACGAAAGGGGAAGATATTGTGATAAAGAGCCTAAAGCTGAATTTTCAATATGCTGGCCTGCATCATCCTTGGTAAAAGATTCTTGATAAAAGAAATGCTTAAAACATTATATAAACAGAGGAAAATTTTTAACAGCTCATTATTTTTACAAATCTATTATTTTAATTTTCTTATTCATCTATTAATTACACATTTTACTGTATCTGCACATCATTCTCCTAGTTGCCTTTTTTTTTTACTTCATGATTGCCAAATGTCCTGGCAAATACACATTTTCATCTATCTGTAACTACCATAAGATTATTCATGTTTTTTCCTCTTAGAAAACAATCTATATGATTATTTTTTAACCTAGACTCACTGTAGAGAACTTCATGAGTCACATATTCAAGCCATAAACCAAGCAAATAGTTTTGTGTGGTTTTGCTGTATTTCTGGCTCTCTTTCCTATGCTGTATCACTTCAGGCATCAACAAAAAATGTTTTAGTGTTCCTGCTTTTAACTTTTCAAGATTAAAAAACATTTATGGTCACACAGTGGATTGGAATAACTGAGAGTATTATGTTCTCATTTTTTCTGTAAATTTGCTAACATTTTAAATAAGAATTGGGTGCCAAATGACTATTCTGCAACTAATTGGGGAACAAATTTTTGTATGATGTACTGAAAGATCTTTGGAGCTCCTTGCCAGCCAGGGTTTCTAATAAGATACTCATGAGTAATTAGAAATCTATAGACATGATTAAATCTTCATCTGCAATCTGCAGGATGAATGTTTAGGCTGAAGAAGGGAAAACTGGCAGAGAATTCAACCAGGGACCCCTCTGTAGCTTCAAGAATTTGGCTGGCATTTGTTGAATCTGAAGCTCTGATTTATTTGTGAATTCCTCTGACTCCTCTGGACAGGTAACTCATAAATTGGGCTGCCAGCTCAGTGCCACAGCCCTGCACCCACAGCCTGACTGCCCCAGTACTAGCATATTTTACAGAAGGTGAGCATAAATGGTTTCTTTCCAATGAAAACTTTGGACTACCATTGCACTTCTTAAATAATGGATGCAATTTATTATTTAAAAGGTGATTTGCACAATACATATGTACTACCCAAGCTGCCCAGTAGGAAATCATACTTAGTCAAGCAAAGTTCTCACTAACTTTCATTTTTTTCCTCAATAGCAAGCAGTTCTGTAAGTAATGCCACAGCAATACCATGAAGCTCTGGGAATAGCTGGCTCTCAGCAGTCTGGAAATGAATACAACTGTAAACAAAACAGACTCTGAAACTACTGAAAAATTCATTTTCTTGTGTTATTATAAGAGACATTTTGGCTTCCCTGAGTGCACTTCATAGCTAGGAGAAAACTGTCCAACTTCATACACACGGGGTAGCCTCCCAGTTCCACAAAAAATATGAACTTGGCAGGAGGAATGCAGTCTAATAAGAAGCTTTGCAGGTTAACATTAAAAAGGTGTTTAAAGAAAGGGGTTCTCTAACTGTCTACATAATTCTATCATACCAGCCACTATTCTGGTACCTTTCTTGATGAATGTAAGAAATATCTCACTTCTCTAATCATTTTCAGCTAGCGATTTCAAAGAGCTTTGGGAAAATATAAAGAAATATGTATCTAAGAAATAGGAAAATAAACCAGAGATAGACTTTGAGGAGCACAAAATCATACAGTAAAATCTTTTTCCCTGGTCAAATTAATACAACCAGAATTCTCAAAAATTAACAGAAAGACTCAAAAATCACTATGTTTAGCCTTGATGCAAATCTACACTGCTAATTTTAAAGAACAATGAAGAACTAAGGGCTTACCTTGAACTCTCTATGCCACTCAATAAGCAATCAACAGGCCTAAAACCAAAACTAGTGTAAAATAAACTGCCAGCAGGGAAAATGCAAGAAAAATCATGTAAATGTACTCAGTATACAAAATGTAGACAGAACACATAAAAATCACCAATTAAAGTTTTCCCAAACAGAGAAACAGTACTTTGCTAGATTTGCCCACAAATCGTCTGGTATTCAGAATGTCTTCACAGAGGTAAGAAATCTGAATATACAATGAAAACAAATGAAATTTCATATGGAAAGATTCTCTTCATGTTTATCACAGAGAAGACAGTACTATATTTGAGGCAATATGGTTTCTCAATTAATATTCATTCCCCAAATTAACTGGATCACAAATTCCAATATTCCCAATTAATCTTTCTTCATTGCAAAAATCAAACGACCAAATTGATAAGGATGAGAATTCAGATGGCTTGTGTAATGACAATTTACGTGCAAGCATTAAGGAACAGTCTTTAATAATAAAGTCATATTAGAGTTTCCAGCAAGCCCCAGTGCCTCATTTCTGCAGGTGATTCACTGAAGTTCTGCCTATTTTAGAGAAAGGTCTGAGTTCCCGTGTGATACTGCCCAGGATATCAAATACAAAGTTTTCTTTAGAGATCAAACAGGGCCATGTAAATGTTCATATTTGCAGCCTTGAGCTGCTGGGGAAGTTATCCAGCCACAAGAAGAACACACCTGATGCTGAAGTAGCAAGTGGTGTTTCCTGAACACAAAACAACCTGCAGGATCTGAAGGGTGCTAAAATCCAATCTTATGTCTTAAAATGTATGTCCAAATTTGGCGAATTTTTCTGACCTTAATCTCTGTCAGTTCCCCATCTGTAAAACAGAGATAATACCACATCCCTCACTGGGGCTTTGTAGAGATAAATTTAATTTAAAACCTGTGTAGCACTTGGATACAGTAGTGATGAGCAGTACAGGAAAGCCTGTGAGGAAATTAATAATTCTGACATCTGAGCAGGGTCTGAACAATGTGCTGTAAATAAAGCTTAGGGCCACATATCAAACACTGAGGATAAAACAACATCTCCAATAGCTGCTCATTAACTGAGCTCTGTCCATCTTGTGCACTGAGGAAGGAAGAAGTTTTCTGGAAAAGTATTATGTGTTCTTACCTAAATCTGGTTACTAGATCAGAATGCATATGCATAAGAGAAGTTGAATTTCTGTTGCAATGCCAGTCTTAACACTCTCTTCTTGTGACCGCTTGTTTTTGCATTCTTAATAATGTTCTCTTCATGAAGCTTGTACACACAACATTTATATAAAAAAGAATGAATTATAATCTCTTTGTGAATCTCTGATTTCCATGCACAAGTGATAATGAAAGAAATCTTGATTTTAAAAAAATTCATTAGAAAAATAAAATACCACACTTGCCTAGGCTTGGTAAATTCAGCAGGGATTCCAGTGAATTTCCTCTTCAGTTGCTTGGAATGCTCTAAGTTACTTCTGTTCACACTTATAGTGCATTCCCATAAGAAACTTGGGAAGGGAAACATATCAGGGCACTGTCCTTTCAATTTTCATTCAAAGTATTAAATTTCAATTCTCAACAACAGCACCTGACATGTTCCCCTTGCTAGTTCCTGTGGAAGTAAATCAGGCAGAAATTAAGCTAGAACTGCACTGGGGAATCACAGAGTACCAACATGTTCTCCAGTGCCTTCTTCCTCGCCCAAAATAATCCCCTCTGCACTTGCAGAAGCAGGAGATGGTGCTTTTCTGGTGACAATCTCCTGCTGCAGACTGCACAAACACACTCAAAGCAATGGACACTGCTGTGACTGCCCTGGGAGAGCACAGCCCTCCCAGAAAGAGCCCTGCACAGACAGCTCTGCACCTGACCGAGCCAGGAGACTCCAGGAACATGGACAGCTTCCATGATTTCCTTCTGCTGACATCTTAAGCTGCTCCTTAAAAGCCAGAAGAGTTACACCCAGGAATAGAAGACCAGAACCAGACCCTGCAAGTTTCAGCTCAAAAAATTTTCTAGAACTCAAGTACTGAAATAGCATAATGTATCCAAATTAAAATTAATACAAAATAATAAGAAAAAGTAAAGTAGATTTTCCAGAGTCTACTTGCACAAACCCTTAAGAAAATAATACTCCTATTTAATTAATATCATCTATGTAATATCATTTATGATCAGTGCTCTTAAACATCCCCAAGAGAAATAAAACCTGTTATATCCCAGCTAAAATATGTCTTCAGAGAGTAATTAGCAGACATTTTTTGTTCAAATCAATACCAGATTCATAATACTTTGTGAACAATTCTTTCATAATATAACAAATATATAGGAATATGAAGCTAGAAGGTTTTCTACCTAGAATATGCCATCTTCTCTAAAAGGCAACAGAAAGCCAACATCTTTTAAATATTTAATTAGGCCTCAAATCAAATTTACATGTGATATGCCACATTCTGAGCTAGTGAGGAAGACAAACATCTCTGTGTGTTATCAGTACTTGCAAGGGTAGTGATTTCTGTTTCACTTTGCTTACAGAAGGTCTCCAGAGATTTTCACGCTGTTGTGCATCATTTCAGATTTTTTTTTTAGCATTTTATTTAACTAGTTCATTGTTGATATAAGTTGAGACATTATAGTTCCAACAGCAAAATATTTGGTACTTGATCAAAGTTTGAGATATGCCCCAAAATAATTGCATTTGTCTGTAGCAAATACTACATTTGAATTTTGAACAAAACTGCTGATTGAGGCTGATGAAAATTACTCCAGCTTGACATGAATTGGCAGATGTGATACCTAGCAAAGGATTTCCCTGGAAATATTCTAATTGTCTTTCACTAATTTAGAAAAGGTTTATTCAAAATCTGCTAGAATTTACTCAAGTACAAATTCATATAATATCCAGTCATACAAAGTGAAGGGAAAATACAGCTGAGAAACCTAAGCTCTGGCTTCTTGCAATGGTAAAATGTTGTCAAGATGTCCAAACGTTATCCAGAAACCAAAAACTTTTTTTTGCTAACATTTCCAAGGAAAAGGGGAAAAAAACCAAAAAAACAACAATTTAATCACAGGACTAATAAAATGGATACATATTTCTCACTTCACAAGCTTTTAGAAAAAAAGAGAAGGGAAAAATAATTCCAAAGAAAGCTTTCTCACTTTACTGAAGAAGTACTTTATTGCCAAGAAACCAAATTTCAATAAACAGCAACAAATACACAAGCAAACAAACACTGCTACAAAAGCACTATGGAAATCTTGATGTATTTCAAGGGCATGGCTTGTAAAAACTTGAAAATTTCACATACTGATGTCATTGCCTGCCAGTAAATTTGTCTTTTCCAATGACAAAGTGGTATGAAATTAAAAACTTCCATTATTAATCATTAAAATAATAAAAAAGACAAATTGGCCAAAATAAAGTAATAAACAAAAACCCATTACCTTCAAATGTGACTTAGCTAATTATTTTCTCTTTCTGACAGCAATGTAACCAGCTAAACTGTGCATTTTCCTCTTCCTCCAGCATCAGAAGATCAGAAAATTGAAGGTGAAGAGAGAAGGAGTGATTCATTCTATTAGAACTCCTGTGCAGACCAGAAAACATTGGCTGGAAGGGAGATGTACAAGCATCAACTCCAGCCTTGGGACAACAGTGTGACTGTGGCAAACACTTGATCATTTCAACCCTGGCTTTGGCCTGCTGAATCTCCAGGGATGGACATTCCAAAACCAACCCCAGAAACAATATTCTTCAGTAGGGAGGGGGGAAAACGTAGATTATGAATGAACACTGAAGAAAAAAATCCTTAGGTTTCCACCAAAAAAATCCACAAGCCTTATGGGACAGCAGGTTCTTATGTTAAATATGTATTACCCCCTTCAACTTGTTAGATGGAAACAGAGATTCAGCAGTTCCACAGCAAATGTTCCAGTCCCACATGCAGCACATATATTCCAAACTGTGACTCATCTGTGCTAACCCTAAAGAATGAAATGTCAGGCATTGCTCTTTTAAGGTGTAGGACTAACACTCTGTAACTCATTGTTTAACTGAAGAATGTGCACAGGTTGCCACAGCAATGGCTAATCCATATTCCTACAGCTGAATATTTTACTCAAAATTATTACTTTTACAAAGGACTTTGATTTCCATCTCTTCAGAACGTACAGCACAGGACACTGCAGCTCTAAATTTGTTCAGGTGCAGCCTCTCAGTTTGTGCCTTTCAGTTGCACTTTCAAAGCAGGGAAGAGGGTTTGGGGGGCTCACTGCATTCCTGATAACAGCTACTCTGTGGAATTAGCAATTTGGGATGAAGAACTTCAGATGAAGAACTCGTGTGATACCACAAGAAGCTCCTGAAGCAATTGCATCCCTTGAAATGTGATTTCAAACCCAAAGCAGTGTGGGGAGCAGCCACATTCCCCCTGCTAACACCTGTAGTTCTGTGCATGGGGAAAACAGTGCAATGACCCTGTTTTGTAGGAATTCACCTTCTGGAAGGAGGGATCCTGCAAGTGCCTATCTTGTGCCTACTCAGGTGGACAAGTCACTTTATTTACTGAGCAGGGTAAATCTTTTTTTATTCTGTAATTTCTACACATTCATAGAGAACAGCTTGCTAAATTTGAAACAAAGGTATTTATACAGAGAAGAAATATGTATGATGGATCCTTCAGAGCATCATACTCCACTGGATAATTCTGAAGAAAAATGAGAGCAGATTAGCAGTGTGTCATTTATTTTATGCACATTTTCTGCACACATACATCCATGCCTACACCCACTCAACAACAAAGGAAAACAAGGCAGCTCCATTGCATGGTTTGTCATTATTTCTGAGCTGGAGAGGAAGCTCGGTAAGCACATTACTCCAGGTATTTGCAATGCCCTTTATCCTTCCACACACTGGTATTTCCCATCCCTACTGAACACACACAGTCAAACATCATTGGCTGCAGAGGAAACAAGCCATGGCAGCAGGAGGCAGAGCTTTTACTTTCTCAAATTCAGAATGTAGAATTTACCCACCCCAATGCAGGGTGCTCAGGGAAGAGACAGGAGAGAGCAGGATGACAGAGGCATCTGGACTGAGCAAGCCTTTATTCCACAACCAGACCTCGAGAATCCAGCAGCATATGAACAATCAGCTCTTCCCCAGAGGCCACCCTGTCCCCCAAAAAAACAGCCTATGCATTCTGGCAAATATGGATTTCCCCAGAGGAATTTATTTTCCAAACCCAAGTGAAATATTATCTCAAATCAGCAATCAAACTGCAGCAGCAGTTTGTATTTAAAGACATTTAAAACTATTATAGTGCAGTGCACACAATATGTAAACACTCAGGACAGCTTAAGTGCAATATGTATTTACTTACAGTCCTTGAGTGTACCACATGTAAGTGTTGCCATATTTACTTTTTTCTGAATCAACACAGTTTTAAATTAATTTCTCATTTTATTGTGGTTTAATTTACTAAAGGGAAAATCCAAGGCCTTTTCACAGGAAGGAAAAATTCCTGTAACACTAGAATTGTCTTAAAATATCTTCTAGAAATTATCACACTTGCACATTGTATTTGTCACACAAATACTGTAGGTCCATTCTTCCCTGTGGATGTTTAGCGCCCCTTCACTTACAGAAAGTTAATGTAGGTAAATTTTCCATAATTTATTTTATGATTTGAAAGAATTTATAGCCTATATGCCTATTTCATTAGTCAGTGGTATGGATCTCCCAGATGTGAGACTCGTATTTGACCCATATTTAACTGACTTTAATAACATCAAGTTACCCAAACCTGAAGAGGAATAAAAAGTGGATTATATATGGGTATGCCTAATCCACTCAAGAACACTCAATATTCATCCTATTATTTCATATCAAAACAATAATATGAAATAATATGGAAGCTGGAAATTTTATCTCTTAAGTGGTGTTTATAAAGAACTCTGACATTTCTCTGATGAATAAAATACATCTACCACTAATCCCCTTCTAATTTATTCCATTAACTCATTGTCTATTTGCACAATTTATTTGAACCACCTACTCAGGGCAAAGAGTGATTTCTGCAATCAAAGGTAACCCTAAGATGATACAAGTTAATTTTCTGTGTCATCTGAGTAACTTCCAGCAGTTCATATACTTTTTCACTGTTACAGTGAGTACATATTATGTTGCTTTATAGAAGACAAGTGTTCACATACAAGAGCAAAACCAAACCAAAGCAAAATTTTTGCTTTTCTAAGTATTACTTCAAGAAAAATAAAATTTAAAAATGCTCTAAATCCAAAAACTTGCTATCCTCAAATGTCCTTTTGTATCAAGATGATACAGAAACTGTTTATTCTCAGGCAAATATTCAAGTAAGGAGGGAGAATAATGCAAAGATTGTGTTTACCAAGCTTAAGCTCACAATCTGTGGATGGTATTGTTTGTGTTCAATTTATCAACTTCTACCTCAAAATCTCTATTCCAGATGAGAGCACTTGAACACTTTATCTAACAGATGTGTCTTCTCACAGATAAATTTCTAGACTTCCAGATTAATCTAGCAATCCTAGACTGAAAAAAAGAAAGGACTGTAATGGCACAGTTCTTGGAAGAACATTTAAAACACATCACCATCTTTTTTTATTCCCCCTTCTTCAAAATTGTAAGATCAAGGTGTACAAAATAAAATTCCCCATGATGAGAACAAACAAAGTGACAGCAAACTATGGAAACCTTCAATAAACTTTGCAATTATGGAAATCTGAATAAAAAAACCTTGTGAATCGTTCACTACAGAAGTCATCTGAGAAAAAGTGATTTGGGTTGTATAAACTTGGGCACTGTTGAAGAACAATTTCCAAGCTCATGGACAGTCATAACTCAAACAGAAATTAGGTTATATTGGTTAAAAAAAAAAACAAAACCAAAACAACCAACGTGATTTAGATGAGACATGAAAAGCACATAATGAATGAAAGAAGGTAAGGCCATTCCCAGTGATGCATACGAGTCAGGACTAAGCAATGGCATAACTGATCAAGGAAAAAAGAAAAATACAATAAAATGGACAGCAGGGGACACTAAGAGAGATTTCATTAAGAACACAGAATTTATAACTGTGCTGTATATCTGCATGGTTTGTGGCAGAAGTATTAATAGAAATAATACTGCAGAAAAAAAGACAGAAGTATTCACTAAGTATTTGTCTTCAGGAAAAAGCCAGATGATGCCATTGCTGGGTGAGTGCTTTCTACAACAATTATTAGAGAAAGTTAATTAACAGTTTTTGAAATGAAATAGATCTGGATAATTTGCATCCCAAAATTTTGAGACAGCTATCCAAGCAGCAACAAGAGTGTCAAAAAGAGATTACATTGCTAAGCTTTAAAAAAGGAACAAGCAAAAACAATATCCATAAATTGGGCAAGTCAGGCAAAATACTGGAATGGCTGATGCAAGTAAAATAAGGTTAAATGAATGCCATTTGAGATGGATCTATGAGAAATAAAATTAGTTACCTGGAGTTCACCTTTTGTTTTTTCTTTAAAGGCATTAGAAAGCTTGACTTATAAAAAAGGGTACATCTTCCAAATTATACACATTTTCAAAAAACAACAGCACAGGACATTTTCATTAAGAACAAGAACAATTCAACATAATGTACACAAAATATATATTTTTTTAATTACTAATAGACACTAATAAATAACTGTAAATTAGAATAATCTGGGTTTAGGTGAACACCACAGAATTTGGCATTTGACTCCACACTAATATCATTCATTACTGGTATTTAAAAGGAAATTCAAATCATTGCAGATAAGGCTTTTGCATAATAGACTGAGGAATGTTCTGACATAGAGTAGAACACAAATGCTCAGCAAGAAAATCATTTGACTGAGAAAGCTGAGCAAAGAGATGCAGAGGCTGTGCTAAACATCAAGTTATCAAAGTCTGTTCCCATATTTGCATATCAAGAACATACACTGAGAATCAGGTGTTTAGGAGAGTTCTGGAGCCACTGGGATCAATTTCAGAGACTTTGCAGCAAAGGTTCAGCCTCATCACTGGACATGCACACATGGAAGTCCCAAGTACACAAACAGATTTTAAATTACTTTCTGCACTTGGCACTGGTGCAGCCACAGCTGAAATAAGGCTTCATGCAAGGATTTATAATTTTTTTTAATCAGGCAGATACATTGGAGAATATTCAAGCAAGACAAACACAACAAATCAATTAGAAAACATACTTTGCCAAAGGGCACAGAACTCCATCTATCTCTCTTATTGAAGGGAAGCTTGAGGAGTGTCTTGAGTGCAAAAGTAGCTACAAGCCACACAGAGCTTAACAATTTAGAAACAAAACTGTATAAAAGCTTCTCTTGATGGAAAATGACAACTATTAAAAGAGATGAACTCAGAAATAAAGTGCATGTTTTGTTTGAGGCATTTCACTTATTATCTGAACAAATTACCCAGGTCAGGATCTTTCATCAAGAGTAATTTTTAACAAATAAAGATAGGATGATCTTAAAAATCTAATTCAAACATTAATTTATTTGGGAAAGTCATATGGCTTTGTCCAGAGACAGTGGAAGCTGCTCTGAGGTGACTACACTAGCACCAGCCCCTTGGAACTAGGAATTAGTTCCTTTGAGGAATCTTACTGCTGCACATTGCAGGCTCACAAATATTGTGGTGCTTTTTGTGTTGTGATAATCATCATTGAGTAGACAGTGTGGTAGGGGACTGAGTAAATGAGGTAGTTTGTAATTAAAATTAAATGTAAGTTTAATTTCTATTACACCTTTGACTCTGTTATGAATTCTGGTCCAGTACTTACATAATAACCCACATTAATCAACATTATCTTTGTACCTTTTTAAAAACTTGGTATGCAGCCTCTTTTCTATGTGCCAAAAAAGTCTGCCATCACAAGCAGAAAAACAGTGATTTACATTTCCTTTCAAAATATAACTTAAAGAGCTTAGCATGACTGTTGGAAGGCTGTTTGTCACTAAGCACACGTATGTTTCTATTTGCAATCAGGTAGAAAACTAAAGTTTAAATTTACAGTAAACTAAGCACAATTTTAATTTGCAAATAAGTAAACAAACATTTGGCTTTTTCTCTCTGCAGTCCCTTATTCCAAAATTGTTTAGCTTGAACTGGGCAAAACTAAATCAAGAGAAAACAAATCAGGCAGATGGTTAAATGTCTGTATGGTCTGGAATTCCATCAACTTCCAGCTACCAGATTACCACAAGGTACAACAGCTCATAACCAGTACCAGAAAAAGTAAATAACCCTTGGGGAGTTCTACGGACCAGCATGTGGAAGAGTGGCCTTTTATGTCCAATGGTCTTTTTCAAGATGAGATTCCTGCTGAAATTCATATAACATAGTTCTAAATTTTCAGAGCAATTCAGCTGCCACTGGCACCACAATGTGTCTGTATATCTGATTTATTCAGAAATACACATATGCACAGGTTTTCTTTCTTTTTTAAAGAAGGGGGGGCAGGGGAAAGGGGGCTGCTCCTACTCCAGACAGCACTCAAAGGGGTGTTGAAATTTCTTATGAATTTTGATGCCATCTAAAATATAAGCACTACTCTAAATAGAAAACCTTTGAAAATTTTAGGGAAGGACAACTCAGAACAAACAGTGAAATGCAGCATTCTTTTGTATCCTTAATGTAGATCAAAGCTGTAAAATATGGGGGGGATGGAGTGGGGAGGTGGAAGTGGGCAGGAAAACCAGTAAAAGTGTACTTTTGCTCCAGTTTCTGAAATGCATATCCACATCCTACAGGGCTGGTGCAAGGCCTATCAAAAGTCTACTAAAGGTCTCCTGGAATCCCAAGGGAAAGTTCCTCTGGAACTGATTGCAAAGTTCTGCAAGCACATTGTAACCACATCCTGCCTCCAGCTTGGATGAAAGGTGGATGCAATTCTTACAGACCTGTATAAGCCAATGCATTCCAAGGTAAGTCTAACAACTATAAAAGGAAAACCAAGTTTCACAAAAGAAAATTAACCTGCATCCAAAGTCCAGCTAATTTTACCTGATAGGAGCTCTTCAACACGAAAGACAGTTTTAAACAAAGGCTATTTCCTCCAAATAAACCAGCCCTTTTTGAAAAACTGAAACATTAAATTTAGAGGTTACTTATATGGGAGTAATCTCTGATTCCACACATGTAGCTATCTTTGGGATAAGGTACAGCAGTTACACCAGCAGTCTAGAACACTGCCAGTGTCTTCAGCCAGCAGGGATGAGCAGCAACATAGAAGCTCCTGGGCTCCAACCCCTTCCAGGGGTATCAGAAGTATCACTACTAAATCTCTGGCAAGAAACCATCACTTAGCAGACTGCAGATTTTTTTATTATCTACATGTCTCTATTTTCACCTACTCACTGCTTCTAGACTTAGGTTTATGAGGTAAAAGTGAACATTTCTCTACTGCAGAGAGCCATCTCCATCAGAATGCTGTGTGGATCATTCTTCCTTTATGCTCCTTTCATTGGGATGTGGAGACAAGGAAGTCATTTCTCAGCACTACAGCAAAACTAAGATCCTAAAATCAGGAATGCTAGGCAGCAGCTCCAGCATGAAGAAAGGAAAAGAATTTTCTATGTAATTTCAAAAGCTGAAGAGATTAATTCATAAACAGAGACCCAGTGTCAAATACCACTTCAGTGAAAGTAAGAGGGAGGCAGGTCTCTCAGAGCCAGGAAAAAGCTTCGCCCACATTTAGCAGGTGAAACAGCAAAGAGTCCTAACACAAACACACACACACCCACAAAGCCCACACTCCTTCAGAATTTACAATTGTACTTTATTAGCCTCCCACTCTAATGATTCCAGAGTCAGGATAAGAAAGGACCTTATTACTGTGTTTGCCTGAAGAGAACCATTTTAATGGTTACAGTGTTGTACAAATACCTTTGCTCAGGGCCCCTCTTCATTTGTTTAAAAACAGAAGACTTGTTAAAATGCAGAACACTTTTTACTACAGGAAAGAACATAAAAATAACTGTCTTAGCATGAGGCCCTGTAGTCTTTAGGGATTGAAAAACAAAGAAAAGAACAACTCAGAAACCTTAGAGTCAGTATTGTGGCCTCTTGGAAAGGGGTTTAAAAGATCAAGAGCAAATAGATTAGCAGCCCTTTAGGCAAGGCTGGAACCTGGTTCTTATCTAAGAAAAGGCAAGAACAAAAACCAGTAAGAAAAGCTAAAGAGTGTACTCTGTTTAATTTATATTTCTCCATTACTAAAAATTAGAAAGGTACAATGTTTTTTAAAGAAGAGGACAAAATTCTAATTATTGAATATTTTTAATTTAAATATATTGGACCTAAGCCTTGTATCCAGAACTGGAGTTTATGATTTTTCAGTAAAAAATAGGGAAAATCATTGATCTTAATTTCATCCCAGTATGAGGGGAACACAAGCCAACTACAGCAGCACTGAAAAGAAATGGCTCTTTAATTTTTAATGCAGTTGTGTGGGTAGGGGGATTATGTGCACTGAGAGGCACACACTTCTGGATTTTCTTACATCTGATGTACTCACAGGTCATAGCAAATTCTCTGGAGACTGGCAACAGCTGATATTTAAAGACTTGGACCTGGGTTTTTTCATACAATTACCAGACCAGTGATACTAAAACATAACCACTGTGCAAAGTATTTCTTTGAGTCTAAAAGGTAAAGGAGGTTTGTTTCCACTGTGTAGAGGAGATTGCCACAAGACTGCTACTGGTTTGCTTTTCCCCCTGAAATTACGAAATAATGTGATAATGAATGCTGAGCAAGAAGGTACTAACACACACATGACACAAACAGAAAACCTTGGAGGAATTCAATGAGCCCAGAGAAGGAGGAAATTCACCCTGACACAAATTGGCTAAGAGTAAAGAGACAAACTGTGCTGGGGGAGGTGGGGTGTGCATGTGATTTATTCTTTAATACCTTCTGCTGCAGTATTTTTGGGGCACATCAAAGAACAATATAGGATGATGTTGACAATCTCTCTCACATATAAAAATTTCATTACAGAGTGTTCAAGGCATCTCTCTGTATGAGAAACAGGAATTCATAGGAGCAGAATTTTTTTCTGCCCTGAGGAAACACCTTGTCCTCAAGGTGACTCTATTGGGTTTGTGTGGCCAGGTTTTGGTAGAGCGGGGGGCCACAGGGGTGGCTTCTGTGAGAAGCTGCCAGAAGTTTCCCCATATCCAGTGAAGCCAATTCCTGCAGCTCCAGGATGGATCCACCACTGGCCAAGGCTGAGCCCATCAACCACAAAGGTGGGACCTCTGGGAAAACAGATTTAAGGAGGGGAGGAGAAATGGGAAAGCCTGAAACTGAATACTCTTGCCAGAATTTGTTCTAAAGGCTGCAGATGTAAACTATGATGAAAATCTGATAAATGGGACAAGAAGGAAGAAAAAATTAAAAGGTCAGCACATCACTATGTCAGACCTGCAACTATTCTACATTCTAGTAAATGCTTTTCTACTTCCTTCTGCAAAGTTTTCAGCACTAACTTTTACAGAGATGCCTTCACTCAATGTCTTCTCTTACAGAATCAGCAAAACAAGTTTTCTTTTTCATCTGTGAGAAGTGCAGAGTTCCTTTCCCTCCTGCAGTTATAGCAGCTGGATAGCTTGAGTTGGCTGAGGTGCACCCTCATAATTTCCATCTCAATTCAGTGTAAAACTCTTGCTTGTTTCCAGAGCTAAAGTGCTGCACTCTGTCCTGTCTTAATTATGTGGCTGCCAAGGTCTGCCTCAGGAGTGATTGCACCTCGGAAACCCAGCAGAACTACTGATGCACTTCACACACAGCACAGACTGGAGTCTTCAGAAACCATGGCACTGCATTTCTGGGCCTCATGCAAAAGTGAGCACTCTCTGTTATTTTTAATACACATGGATGAAATTGCAAAATGAGAATATGTAATAAAACCAAGAGACAAAACTCTCTTCTCAGTTCTTCCTCAAGAAAAATGAATTAGAGCTCTATTTGATTTACAGAAGTAAATTAACTTAGAATTTGACCCAAAATTCATATGGAAGATAACCAGCACACGAGAGCTGGCCAGGAAAAGCTGCCAACAGTGCATCAAGACTTTTAAATGGAGGCCACTACCTACTGCTGTTTTCTTTTCCAGCCTAGAAAAAGAAACTGCTTACCAGGTGCTGAAATCTTCAGCAGAAAAGAATCTATCATTCTCTTCTCATTACTGCACTGCACATGAAAAGTACCTTCCTTTGACTTCAGTGTAGTCAGATGACTACAGACTAGAAAGGGGAGAAACGGTCTCTATGTTTTATTAAACACTTTAAAAATTGATACAAAGAGTGCTCCAGTAACAAGAGCTGACAGCTTTGATTAACATAGCTACACTTCCTTCCTATTCCTGCATCACAGCCATTGTAATTTCAAAAATAAATAAAACCTTCTTCACAAAGTTCAGGAAACTTCTAAAAAACAGCTATTTGTAAATTCAAAGCAAACAGGAAATAAACCCAAAATCTTTCTCCCCACAAGCCATACTACATAAAGTGGAAGTGTCTATACCTAGGAAGAAGCCCCTGACAGTATTGTGCAATTAAATATCATTAATTTTAAGTTCTCAAACAAGTATCCAGAGTCACTACATGACATCCAGACAGAAAAATCAAAGTGATCTCTGCCTTAGACCTGCAACAGATAGACTGGGAGATACACAGAGAGAAGTGGAAGAGAACACAAAACCTCAGACAGCACCACAGCTTGTTTTCCTTCAAAGGCTACAGAGCATCCCAAATACTCCCATGTGACACCAAACAAGGTTTCTCATGTGGTAACAGAATCACCTTGCCCTAACACCATTCAGGCCTATTTAAGTCACATTTTCTGTTGTTATTTTTCTTTTTTTATTAAAGTAGGCAAGAGCAAACAGCTTTATAATCATATTACCTAGTCTCAGTCAACTGTTTGCCAATGTAACAATATAGTATAGTGGTGTATATTAAAGTTCAAAAGTTGGACTCCAAAGCAAAACCTATTGAGGAGAATTATTTATAACCTTTAAATCAAGCTGCAGGAAAAGAAGTGATAAGGGATTCTGGTTGACTGTTAGGGCAGCAGGGCATAAAAGGAGACAGAATCATTTAAATCCTTCAGATTTATATTTTAACTTCTAAAACGTCTGTGTTTGACACAAATAAAATAACCACCCTCATGTATATACAAATATTGGCTGTGACAGCACTACTTGTGTAGTACAGTACTTCAAGTGCCAGGGCATGTACATGCCCCCATGCTCCCAGCACTGGAAATGTTCTGCTTTTGAGGACAGAAATTTCCTCTTTTACTTAGCAGCAACTATTAGCAGTCAAATTCATTTTAGTAGGATTACTTCCAGGCTCCCCATCATTACTAACTGTGTGTGCACTGTCTTCTACAGTCTTCTACTGTCTACAGCATCCTGGCAGTACTGGAGCACAACCAAGATTTGATTTTCCTGGGCTCTTCTGGATGCAATTTGGGAGAGAATTATTACATAATAATAAAAAATACCACAGAAATTACAACTAAAGCTAATGCAAAAACTGAAAAGGCTAAAGGAAGACCCTACAAACTGCAGGGGTTTTTAGATTTTATGCTCAAACTGACTTGGAGTTATGGAATTCTTTTAATTTATGCTTCTGCCTTTGATGTAGCTGTTAACTGAATGTGTCACTGACCTTGGCTGGATGACAGAGGTAATCATTTCCCAAGGATGAATTGTTCTTAAACAGTTCTTTATTATCAGGCAGGCCTATGATTTCTTCTAAAGACTGGCCATGCCTCCATTCTTCTGCTTTGTTTATTTTGATAAAGCAAGTGTATCTCATTACAAAGGAACATGCTAAAAATCTATTTTATTTCCAGCTTGTTGCATTCCAGAATACAGATTATCTTCATGTGTTTTCTTGAAAGAGACCTGTATGAACATTAATGAGAATTATTGGATACTGAACACTTCAGAAAAGTGCATTCAACTCACAGGAAGAGTAGGAGGTTTAGTCATAGCTTTTCTTTTATATTTTTTTTTAAGTCTGCTATTAAGCAATCAAACCCATCTTATTCTATGCCTAAAAAATTGTGGTAGACCTTATCAACCCTATGATCTTTCATCATGAGGCAAAACTCATTTTTGATACCAATTAGCCTCTGCATGCCTCAAAATGGGAAGAAACTCCCTGTGGAAATTGTGTCCTTTGCTCACAAAGGACAAGAGGACTTCCCAGTATTACCACTGCACATTTGTCACTTTATTATCCTCCTGGCACTTTGAACTCCTGATCTTTGATTAAAAAAACACAGACCAAATAAACCTACTTTTTCTCATCTCTCCTTAGAATCTGCTTTTCCTCATCTCTATGATTTTACTCTTTCTTGTCTTTTCTTTAGCAACAACAAGGAAGGAGTACCTTACATTAGTTTTCTAAATTTTAGCATGCAGGTTGCTCAATATTATATGCAAATACTTCATAATATATTTATATACTCCCCCTAAAGTTCACCAGTCTCAAAGGGGCTGAGACAAAAGGTTTTTAGGGAACAATAACTGATGCCAAGTATTTCCAGTCCTTAGTATTCAAACTAGAACGCTGTAAGGGAGAAAGGTTTTTTCTGATGATCATTTTACTTAATGATCTTTACCCAAAGAGCTCTCCATGGACTCATCTCCTATTTCAAAGCAGAGCTCCATGCATTCATTCCCAGCCTCTTAATCCTGGATCCACACATTTCAGCACTCCAGCCAGGAGACTGCCCCACTACATCTTTGCTCTAGCAGCCAGACCAGGCTCCTGCAATTCTGCACAAACTTCCAATTCTTCCAGTTTTCTCCCCTTGCTGTGTGTTGTCATGTATCAGTAACTAGAAATATCACAGCAAAGCTCAATTCTTTAGTCATTGTCGACTGCTTAAAGTCTGTACCTGCTCAGACATTCAAATCAAACTTCCTGTGCTGAAAAAGTTACTGCTTTTCAAACTGAAAGATTCTTATTTTATAACCTTGTAGGATCATGGTCAATTGATGACTATCATAGAATACTACCTGAATGTATGTACTTTATGAGACAGCACCTGAGACACAAATTCCTTGATGCTGCCTAGCACAAGCAGTAATAATCAAAAACACAAATAGATAATTTATTTTTAAATTGCCATTACTTCCACAGTAAACACAGCTCACGCTTGTATATAAACATTTGCAAGTGAAACTGCTTATACTGGACAGTAATTTTAGCAAGCTCTCCAATATAATTTGCTTGTGTTTTAATGAAATTTAACTGCTGAGAATAAGGAGCTAGAAGCTGGCCCCAGGTTGCCACAAAGCACAAGCCCTCACTCTTCTGACTGTGGGCTGAAGTTCAAGATGAGATGCTCAAAGCTGATCCATTGTTTCCACTGAGGGAGTTAAATTAAGTTCCCAGGAGAGGGATGGAAGTAACTCCTTAGCAATGATTCATTCTTACACTTGACATTCTTTAAAGGATTCAGAATTTACATACATGACAAAGAATTTCTGTTTTAAACTCCTGACCCAGGAGGATCTCTACCTTGATTATTGTTTGAGAAGATAATAAATAAAAATACCACCACCTTGTCTAAAGTAACAGGTGAAAGGAAGACAAAGGACAAACACTGTTGGTTCAAAATTCACCACCACCAAGTGCCAAATAAATGCATAGCAGGAATTCCTTGTTATATTTTAAAAATATTCTAATAAACATTAATTTTTCCAAATTATATCATTCAAGTTGAGGATCCTTTTAGTAGTATTTTGCAACTTGGGCTACATGTGTTGCCAATTAAAGTGGATTTCTTTAACTTCCCTCATTTTTCTGAGGTAATGATTGAAGAACACTGTCATTACTTAAAGTACATTGTGAATTAAATTTCATAAACTTTCTATTTAACAGAGGAAAGAGACACTCAGATTTCAGAAAATGCTTTTGCTTCTAAGTTCAGAGTTTTGATTCTGCTCAGCCTCCAACTGAACTGGATCCCCTACAGTATCATCCAATTCCTTGTTTTCAGAAATACAAAAGTGCTGCCAGTGTTAGCAGGCTTTAGCAACACAAAAGACTTGGCCACTGAACTCACAGTACAGTACATTACATAAATGCAAAAGCTGCATTAATGCAAAGATAAATTATGGACTCAGCACAAGGAGTGAGGGCACAAACATCAACAATATCAGCAAATAGGAATACTAGAACAAGAGAATGCTCTTCTGTATTTCACAAATTCCTCATATTTTTGAGATTTATAAAAGAAAATGCAATAGAATACTCTATGACATCTTCAGATGCTAGATTTTAACCTGTAGGGTGAAATACTTTGGAAAATAAAGAGAGCAAGTTAAAGGATTTTAAAGAATTCTAGAACATTTACTTTTAGTCGTTACTATTATCCACATTATAATGTCAAATCCTTTATCTTGGAATGAAGTTTAATCTCACATATCTACTGAGGAACCCAAGAAGAAATATCAGACTAGCTCAATACTGGAATTCTTCAGTTAATAAATGTTTAATATTGATAATTTCTGCTATGTCCATTTCACACTTCTAATTGAAAGACTCATTTTTTCGAGACGGCCTTATGCAGGACAGCTTTGATGAAATTCAAAAAGCTCTTACTTTCCAAGTGGTCCTCTCTATTTCCAGGACAAATCCTCAAAAATAAATTAGCAAAATTTCCTTTGATGTCTGCTGAAGGAAAAGCAAGTTTTGTATGAGTAATTAGCACAGGACCAACAACAGAGGCCCTGAAAGGGGTAGGTCCTCTGAAAAAGCCCTTTCTAAGCCCTCCAGAGGGCACAACTGCCAGACTAGATGTCTTTCAACATTAAGCTTCATATTCCCTGGGAAATCAAGTGCAAAACAACCTTACAATGTTAATGAAATGCTGAGATGGAATAGCAAGTAGTCACATGGAGCTAATATTAATCTTTCTCCTAGGTAAACTGTGGTTCCACTGCTCTGATACAGCACTTCCCAATTCCTTTTTCTTAAATACAAACACTGATGTCTTTTTTGCAAAGTTAAAAATCAATATTGTACAAGGACCCTGGGCCTAAGCAGTTAACATTTCAGTCAAAAATGTCCAAACCTCCTGACACACAGTGACACAGACCCTCTTCACACAGGGGGGCTGTGTAGACATTTTATCATTCATTCAACAAAGGGAATAAAAAATGAGAAAAATCTACCTTGCTTTGGGAAAGATCTGATTTTACCAAATTACCAAACCTCGGCACATGGAAGAAATAGTTTACACTGAGAATGTTACCAGGCAGCAGGGGATTGACCTGTCACATGAGAACAGCCACTGTGAAGGATGAAGACATGCTGTGCTTTTGCACATAGACTGTTTAGCTTGGGAAAACCAGACAGCTTGATGCTCCTAAAGAGAAGCAGTAGTGCCAGAAAAAGTGATCTAGGAAGAAAAAAAAAAAAAAAGGCAAGATCCTGGCTGGAGAAATTACTGGGGAAATTATTCTGGAAGTAAGGGAAGAGCCTACAGACCAGAGATAGGCACGGATATGAATGCCAGGGAGTTCCCAGGGACTCAGACCAGGAATGCCCAAGACCTGCCCTGACTGCAGGCAGGGGTGCAACATAAACCAGCTCAACTTTTGTCCAACCTTCCCAGGGCAGCAGCAATGTCCCACTGAACATGAAGAACAGTGAACACAGCAGGAAACAAGACTGATAAACCAGGAAGAAGGGTAAATCTCCAGTTTTATTTTAAATTCCTCAACTAGCTACATTTGCCCTGGTTAATGCATGTACTCTGTGAGTCTGCAGCCACAGCAGATAAAAAGAAATTGCATCTCTGTTTCCAGAGAAGCAGACATGAAGCACAAGTCTAACTGTGGCACTGAATTGAATAAACCTGCTGTTGACCAATCAGTACCCTTTCCATGATTCCCCTTAATGTCAGACTTTTCAAATCTTTGCAAAAAGATTTGCAGGTTCATGTGGCTTAGCAGAAAGTGTACACGTTTCAACAGCAACAATATTCTTTCTGCTCATTAGAGTAGAATAAGCAGGGTAGAAAAACAAAAAAATTCAGTTAAGTGAACAAAATCTTGAATCAAGTGAATTAAACTTCAGCACAATTACATGGTGGAGTCTGTAAGAATCAAGAGAAAAGAGGGGCCAGAGGTTTCAGCATCTTATTCACCTTCTCTTCAAACATATACTTTTCATGTGAAGAAACTGAACTCCCCAAGCTCCTGCAGCTCTTCTTTAAGATAAAAAACAAGGAGTGATCAAGGAGCAAGTAATACAGACAAAGAATTAAAGTATCTGATGTCATGCCTTGCTAACTCCATTGAGAGAGTGTCAGAAGCAAACTGATGAGTGATGCTGAGGAAAGAACATTAAGACTATACCTCATACCAGTGCTGCTGCATATTCCTCTTGATGGAGGATGTGAGGCATCATGGGCATGGGCAGGACACATATTATTCCTCAAAGCAAAACATTAATAGAACATCTAGCTAATAGCCTGCAGCAGTTTAAAGTATAACATTTCAGATAACCATTTGATTGTTTTTTAAATCCCCAACCAAAAACATCACTTGGTAGAAAACAAAGGAAAGGAGCAGCCTTAGTCCAGAAAAGAAGTGATGGCATTTTCAAATAGTTGAAGGAAACAGTACCCAAGGCAAGTTGGGCTTCTCCCTTGAGTTGAAGCTGATGCACAATGAATTGTTCTCTTCTCAGTTCCACTAACAGGTTATGTTGTTTTTTCTATACCCTTTTTTCTGCCTATCAAAAGAGACCTGCAGAGATAAATACCTCAAGCAACTGTGGTTAATAGTAAAATTCCTGTATCCCTAGAAGCAGCCACAGCACAGAAACAAGCAACACTATTGAAGGCCAGGAGAGGTGGAGACTGAAAGTTTAATAGGGTGCCACTGTTCAGTCCAGAGACAACAGGAGAGGGAGAAATGCAGGTAGCCCAGATCTGCACTATTCACCTTCAGGCAGCTTGTACTCAGGTATCAATGAAGAGACAGATGTGCAAGCAGCTGGATAATTTAGGTGCTCAGCTCCTTTGAGCAAACAGCTATTTAGGTTAGAAGCTTATTGTCAACACAATGTAGTTTTAAAATAGAAAGATACTGAACCACTTAGAGCTAAAAGATGAAAAGGAAATTTGCTTGTTGCTCTTTCAGCCTTACTGGAGTTCACTAAAGATGATGATCAACACGGAATGCCAGCAAGTTTAATAAAAACAGGACAACAATAGGAATTTTGAGATTACAGTGAAAGGAATGTCTGCTCAAAGGCAGACAAAACCACATTCAAACACTTATTTTCAAATGACAGTCAACACAACTGAACTTCAGCCTTAAAACCTTAATAATTTTTCCCCACACTTAGCAATAAGTATTACCTTGTCCACAAAGGAGATGTAATCAGTGCTACTTTCCCCTAACAAGATAACATCTGGCAATAACAATTATATTGATTATCTGATTCCAGCAACCTTTGCAGAACAACGCCTTGGCCATGAATGCATAATTCCCACCTCTCTATCATGGTTTATTATGTAATAAGATATTGATTGAACTGGGGGAGGGAGCTTTCTGGGGCCAGTCTTTCAGGTGGATTTAACTACCTCCTAGCTTCTTTTCCTAAAAAACTCACAGTGACTGGGTAATTACACTTCATGCTATGTTTGCCAACTGACTGGGTTTTCAGGGCCCACTTACATTTTGCTCCTCCTGCAAAAGCAACCATAAAACACATCCCACATGAGTAAACTGCTGCAGTCAGAAACACTGTGACTTTCTGACAGCAAAATTCTTTGCAAAAAAGACAAAGGAGGAATGAACTTTGATAAATCACATTTTCAGACCTAATCTGTTTCATAGCTAGAAAGTAGATGAAACTGTGCATGTAGTGCATGAGAAAAAGCAACCTCCCATCGTGTCTCTTGCACCTTCTTCTATTTGCCCATTACCCAAACCACTCAAAGCCCCAGAATAACTTCACTATCAGCTTAGTGCAGGAGCCTAAAGGGAGATGTCTGGGCCAAAATTTAGACAGCTTGGCACAAACCTCCTGGCACGTCTGACTATGAGAAATTCTCCACAAAATAATTATAACCAATGTCAAAAAAATGCATCCAGCAGCAACAGAGGGTAATATGCAAATGATGTTTGTAATTAACCACTCGTTCTGAAAATACTAATATAATTTCATTTTGTAGATTCATTAATAGCAAATTAAACCAATTATTTATATTGCTGTACCACAGTTTGTGCTGTGTGCTTTATGCAACTAAATAGCATTGATAAAACTACTACACTGCTATGCAGAATGTAATTAGAATTCCATTTTGCATATGCAATTGCTGCTGTACTATAACAAAGAATTAACTGATAAACAAGATTCAGGATACAACCATTTGTCCTCTTTCCAATCATTATATTTTGTAATGAAATGGCATTGCTCAATTTAGCTCCTAAATATCTTAACAGAGAAAAATGTACTTGAGACGTTCTGGAAAGCAGGCTAGGGAATGCTGTGTCGATAACAGCATTGTGTTCCCATGACAAGAATGGACTAGGAAAGTATATGACATTATAAAAGTTCATTTTGTGATAAGGAAAACATTGTGCTTATGCTGCATTGAGTTTGTGCATTCTCCTTTTTGTGCATGTGTCTTATTTCTAATGCATCATAGCTGAGTATTTGTGCTTTATTTTATCATTCCACAAAGTCAAAGTGGGAAAAAACCAGACCAAACTGTTCTGCAAAATGGTACACATTTTTTTAAACTATATTTTTTCAAACTATAAACACACACAGGAAAATAAAGGAAATTCTCATTTCCAGAATATACCACTTGGCACTAAAAGCAAAAGCTTCTGTCATGTCTTGGAACTACAGACCAGATACCTTCAGATGAAGTTCAAATTCTTTATATTGTCATTAAGCACTATAAAACTCTGATGGATTTATTAATCCAAGTTTTTTCACCTTGACTAGTGGCATTTAAAGATCAGTGTCATGGTTTGACACTGGCCCAACGACAGGCACCCATGAAAGTCATTCACCCACCCTCCGCTGCTACAGCTGCCTGCATCTCCCCTGGATCCCTGCATCCCCCCTGGATCCCTGCATCCCCCCCTGGATCCCTGGATCCCCCCCTGGATCCCTGCATCCCCCCCTTGGATCCCTGCATCCCCCCCTTGGATCCCTGCATCCCCCCCAGATCCCCAGGGGCTGCAGGGGCCCAGCTGCTTCACCGTGGTCATCAGCACAGCCTGCAGAGGAGCCTCAGCTCCAGTGCCTGGATCACCTTCCCTTCCTTCTCCACTGACTTTGGTATCTCCATGTTCTTTCTCTGATGTGTTCTCAGTTTCTCATCTCCTCTGATTGGAAAAAAAACTGTGTCCACATTGTTGTGATTTTCTTCTTAAATCTGCTATCACAGAGCATTACCAACCTCTGTAATTGTCCCAGCCATGGCCAGCAGCATGTCCATGTTCAGAGCCCTCAGAGATTGGCTCTGCTGGACATGGTGGAAGCTTCCAGCAGCTTCTCACAGAAACCACCTCTGTAGCCCAACCAATACCAAAAACCAGGCTGTGCAAAACCAACACAATCAGCTTCTCAAAACCTTTAACCTATCATTAGAAATTAAAGAGCATTACAAAAAAAAAAAACCCAGAACAGTCACTAATTCACTGTGATATAGTGAGAGATCACCCTCTGCTCCCGTGGTAGCAGCACTTTTTAAACAGGAGTCTCATTAAAACACCCAAAGCACCATCATTCCCCAAATCTTATATGCAGGGCACAGACTAGAGAATGTTCTCTCCCAAAGGATCCAAGTTGTTTTTAGAGCTGAAGTTCACCAGTAACACACTGAGAAAAGCAATGCTGCCACACTGCAAGTTTTTCTCATCCTGAAAACACTTTACAATATTAAGCTAACATCATTATCCGTTTTTTATTGAGCAAGGCACAAAAGGATAAGTAACATGGCAAAAGTCTTAGCACTGAAAAAGCTGGAGACAGAATTTAGATATGACACCCTGTTCCTTATCCTCCTTGCAAGGCTACAGAGCTTCACATTTATCCTATAATTTACATGAAAATACAAAGCCTACTAGCATTAGAGTATCTTTGTGCCAAAGGAAAGTTAAAATGTATTAAAAATATCATGACAGCAGCCTGCAAAACCTTCTCTAAACCAGTTTCTAGTACACACCAGTAGGAACAACTCAAGCTGACCTGTAAAATTAATTCCTTGTTATTTTCAGATTAATTTAGCAAGGACCAGAATTAGTGTTAATACATTTTAAAACAACTGCAATGTCCTATTTTATACTTCATTTGACAACAAATACGAACAGGACATAAATGTCAAATATTGACTAGCTCCCAGCATAGGAGTGTGTAACATCCAAAATCTAAGTGTTTCTAAAATATTTTGGAAGGAAAACATGTCTCTTCCAAGGAAGTGGAATAGCAGCTCTTTTCCTAGCCCTTTCATTTTGCATCATCAGATTAATCCCTGGAGTAATTTCACTCATTAGAACGGGTTTGGCTGATTATGTTTGACCTAAGATCTACTGCTACCACATTAATGCTTGTTGATTTGTTAATTAAAAGTGCAAGACCATCAAGCTAGTCACAAAATGGAAAAACCTCTTCAGAAAGACTAGTCTCTATAGCTGCTAATTTTTGCATGCCTAAAGCCAGTTTAGTACACAGGAGAGCAAACTATAAAGGACATTTTTGTTCTTTATGCAAGAGCAATGAGCAATAAAAGATATCAATTATTCACATTGCTTCCCAGCAGTTTAGAATCTCAAGAAGCACAAAAAATGCTATACTACTTTTGAGCAAAGAGCAAAAATTATTTGGTGAAATGTAGACATCTCTGTACAGAGAATTTGGCTAAATACATTTGGAACCAAGAAAAACAAACCCATCTGGGTTCCTTTTCCTCAGTTTCTTAATAATATGGGTCCTTTGCTGAAGTATAAACTCCAGAATTGAAAACTAAGATGAGAGAAGCAACTGAATAGCTTGGCATTACCAAGCCAAACAATATTGCCTTGCAAGAGCTTATGCTTCTGGAAGTGTTCAGAAACCACACTTTGCCCTTTGCCTCCCTGACTTGAATCAGCTGTACTTAGGCACCAAGAGCTGAACTTTTGAAGGAGAATTGCTTCCACAGTTGTGGGGCTTGTTGATGTTGGAAGCGTGGTGTATATATATTGTATATATTGGACAAAGCTCCCTGTGGGTTTTGGGTTTTTATTGGTTTGGGGGTTTTGGGGAGTGCACTTTTTTGCAAGAGGAGGCTGTTGGGTTTTTCTGGTTGTGGTTGGTTTTTACTTTGTTTCCTTTAAGGAAAGCAGTAAGAAACAGTAATGAAAGGAACATGAAAATATGAAGTGTCAAAAATGCTTCAAAATGTTTCTTTATACTCAGTGATTAAACCTTTGCATGGGAATGCAGATTATGCATTTTAGAATTAGGGTTTGTGTTAAAAGAGTTAATGGAATAAGCAGAGAATTAAACCAGTGGTTTGTATTCAAGCAGCTGCCTTATGCATGGTCACCATATCACAGTTTGCAAAAGCTGAGCAGAAAAGGCACATTGGCTTTCTAAGCTTTATAAAAGTAACCACTCTACCCATCAGGCATTTGATGAATTTGTTCATTATAGCTCTTCTTAACAGAAGAGACTCAACAAAAACCTACTTTTTGTTTTTCTCTTTCCCCAAAGTCCTTGAATTATTACATTACAGTGGTTTAGAATATTGATATAACCATGCATTTTCTAAATAATGAATTACAAAGAATAGAAAGGGCCAGCTTTCCTTTATGGCATTTTCTTAATGAATTCAAGAGGGAAAAAAGGATATCAAGAGTTTATGAAGTGTTTAAACATAAAACCAAGGAATTCTAGATAAAGTTCCAAGCCATTAAGCCATTATATACTGTGAATTGGACAAGCCCAGTGAGATATCCTTTCCAGAAATGAATTGAGCAAAGCCATCAGCAAATAGTTAACACTCTGAACCTCTGAAGCACTCCATGACTCAATTCAAGCTGCAAACCTCTATGTTTAGAAGCTAATTTACACTGGAATCTGGAATTTAATCATCTCTTCTCATGCATTTGAAAAAGGATGACTTTGTTTCACTTAGTCTAAATTAACTTTAAAATTTTGTTACACATAGTAATATAATATCTTGTAAGATATGCTGATTTTACCTTGAAAAAAATTGCTTGATTTGTCCTCTTAATATTATCTTGATGTTGATAAAATTTCCCTAGGCAGCATTATGAGTGGCTCTCATCTTTGTTTAAATTCTTTGTTTAAATAGTGTGGAATAGATATATATATATATATATATATACACACATATAAAATCACATAAAAAATCATCAGGAGTGCAGAAAGAAACAGGTTTGTAAGACAGGAGGAAAGAAGAGATGGAGGGGAAATAATTTTGTTTGATCCAAAGTTCACCGATTTCCAAATAAATAAATAAAAGGCCTTTGAAATAATTTTGCTTAAAAATTGTATTTGCAAAGTGAGGGCAATGTTTAATTTTTCTTTTGCTGTTGCTATTTTGAAGTCAATAAAACTTCTACCTAGGCCATTATTTACATCACACTTACTGCAAGACTACCAAAGTGATTAGCTATTTATTTCCAAAAGTGCTCTAAGAATCCTCTGGAAGGGAAAATTCTGAGAAGTCTAGATGTTCTGGCAGTAAATAATGTGGGAAGTTTATGATTTTCTTTTCCTCAAAAAACAAATTCTGCAATCAGCAACAAGGGATTAAAAACCCATAATCAATATGAAGAGAGCCTTCCTATGCTTCAGACTGTATGAAGGCAGATGTGTTTTTTGATAAGAGTCCTCTAGCTCAGGAAGAAAAATGTCAAGTATTTGCATGATCTAGTGGGTTTATTCTTGTTCACCATTTGAAGAGAACAGCAAGTTCCCTGATCCTTCAAACCAAGGTCCCGACCTTCACAATGCAGTCAGGCTGGCTCTTCAGAAAGTCAATCAGTGTGATGTTAGAATATGTGATTATTAGTTAACACACTAAAGATTTAAGATTTTTGCTTTATTATCACTGTGCTGGGCTCTCCCAATGCACAAGAGCTTGTACCAATAGATTTTCCACAGAACAGGATCTGAGAACAGCCATTTGTATGGAGACTAAGAAATTTTCCAAAGGGAAGCTCTACAGGAGGATTTTTCACAAAAAGTGCCCTTTTTTTATTTACAGTCTATGCTTTCTTTTATTCTTCATAACCCATTATTTAAAACAAAATACAAGATATTATCTGCATCAAGTCCTCTGTGATATATGAACATACCCAATAAGCAAAACAGTAACAATATCTGTAGGCAGATAAAAATATCCAATGTTGTAATCTTTCCCTATTTTTGGCCCTGAATATAGGCAGAGGTATCAATTTCTCAGCTTGGGGAAGCCTCAGTGGCTCTGCAGCCTGTCCCAGCACACACCCACTCTGAGTTCTGACACAGACACAAATAGCCAGGGACAATCCATGACAGGAGTAACACTCCGAGGTGATGACCAAACCTGCTGAAACTTTGCTCCCTGCTCAACACATCCAGTTTATCAGCACAATCCAGCTCCTGGGGACTTTGCAGTGCCCTCTCCTGAGCCCCCAGCACTCAGGGAGAGGAAGGACCTGAACAGTCCCTCAGGTGAAGCTGGAGCAGCAGCAGGCAGCAGGAATGTGCAGCACTTGGTGCCAGCCAACCATGAAGTCCTGTGAGATCAACTGCACCTTTCATTAGGATAGTAAAGCTGGGTTTAATTACCTTTAACATTACTAAAAACATCAAAACCTATAACTTTCATGCCATTGGCAAACTGACCTCTGTGGCTTTTTTGTAGCTATTAATAATAAAGCTATGATAGTAAATTATAGGTGCTCATGCATAAAAGTAATTTTTCTGATTAAGTAATTCTAACTTAATTTGGAAATAAATATATTTTAGCCTTCAGGAAAAGAAAACTGAGAATTAATTCAAATAAGCAGATATCTGCTTTATTATTTAAGGTAGGGGGAAAAAGGTTTTAAGTTAATTTTTCACGAATGATGTGCAACCAGAAAATAAGGTTTCCTTTTTTCATCGTATCAAGAGGGAGGAGAAAATATTAAAGTAGTGGAGAAATTAGACATTTATTATTAAAACAAATGGATACTGAAAGATGAAAAGGTGAAAAACAACCCCTCCCCCCCAAAAAAAATTAATGAGAGCAAAACAAAAAAATCAGAATAGAAATCCACTCCCAGACCTTGAGAGCCTGACTTCTGTTCACCCTAAAAGAAAAAGGGGCTGGAACACAGGTGTTTTTCTCAATCCCAAATGGATTTATTCACTCTGTGATAGCAACAGTTACATTGCCTTTAATCCAAATCCAAGACTAAATAGCTCCTCAGCCAGAGCACAGCTTTAACACTTGTAACATAGTCCAGATCTCCTAACAAGATGTAATTCCAAATGTATGGTCTGGTAACATTAAACAGCTTTGGGCTGAGATTGAAAAAGAATCAAGTTATTTGTATTAGAAAAGGTTTTCTTCTCCAGCAAAACCAGCACACCACATATAAGTATGACAAAGAGATGCTGCAGCACAAAGTAAAGACATTAAAATAATCAGCTGGAGAGATACATGAGTAAATATTCCATTTGGTTTCATTTCCAGAAGAAAAAATAAATTTTAATATCAGACAAAATATGTCTTATGGATAAGGCTCTACACATACAGATAATTAACCCAAAACTGGCTACTATATCAAAACTGTAAAATAGTCTGCAGATAGGAAGAACAAGTGACCCTTAACCTTTGGTTTAACTGAGAATTACCCAAGACAAATTGGACAAGCAAAACAATTTGCTTTTCAGAATTCGCACAAGGAAATGCTATTTGCAGAAGGCTAAAAATGTTCTCCCAGTATTGCATGGTATTTGAATTATCTATTATATCAAGAGGCAAAAAAATTAAACATCTTGAAAATCAGATCCACTTGTCATGGAAAGAAAGTTTGTGAAGAACAATAAAAGAGGCTCCAAATTGAACTTCATCAAAAAAAAAAAAAAAAACCTAATGCAATTGGTCTAGTATCAAAATTCAAATGGAGAAAGAAATGCAAGATATAAAGGTTCTCAGACTATTTCTTGTAAATTAGAAATATAACCTTTCATGGGTTCTTTGCTGAATATATGTGTGCAGCAAGGATCAGAAAAGCAGAACATCAATCAGCATCTAACAAAGGGTCTGTAAAGGATTGCTAGAAGTTCTACCTGTGATCTGTGGCTCCTTTTGAACAGAAAGATGAACTTGTTAAAGAAATTAAGAACTCGATTAAGCAAAGTCAGTATTGAAGACTCTGGAACATGTTAAGCTGCAGGAAGAAAAAAATCCTAGCAGGGATATTTTCAACTTAAATACTCTAAGAGGAAACAAAAGTGGGGACAGGTACAGTCAAAGCATGAAACAGTTCTCTTGACAGAACTTCATAGTCAAATCTTGTTGCCATGTTTTTTGATTACCTCACCTACATAATTTTTTTGCATAGGACTCAAGAAGCTGTGGGTCAGCTCCATTCCTCATTTCCACCCGCCTGATATGCAAACAAAACTGATACTGAAGATGCAAATGTCACAGAGTCATGGAATGGTTTGGGTTAGAAAGGATTTGGAAGAGCATCACTATCTCAGGAGATTTACCCTCTGCAAGAGGAGATCTCTTCAGGCAATACCGATGGGGTTTCATTCATTTACTCCTATTGAAATTGGTTTAGAAAATAGGGGAGTTCAGCCCTTAGAAGGCATAGCAGCTATTCTTCTAGGCACAGTTTCTTTTCTCCTTTGAAAATTCCATGGAAAAATCTAAGCTGCTCTCCATATCAACCAGAGTATCCTAAAAATATAATTCAAAAGGACGGAAATTTCAGTGCAATAAAAGCTTAGAGGCAAATCTCAGTTTGCATGGATTTTCTGATTTATACGTCCCGAGCACCACTTCAGAGTATCCTCTGAGCAAGGTAAGACTACTTCAAATACACTTGTCTTTCTACTCCTCACCCCTTATTGATGTGCTCCTCCTCCCTGTCACTGTTCAGGCTCAGTTATCCCACGGCACTGACAGGGCTGTTCAGCTCCCCTCCCCAGATTCAGCTAAACCTTATCTTTGATACACTTATTTACTGCAAAGCTGCTGCTCCTCTGAGGCATGGCAGAAGTCAAACAGAATGTTTCACAGAGACCTGAGCCCTGTATTTCAGAAGTTCACAGGGAGCACAGAGCACTACTCCATTTACTAGAGGACCAAAGAGAGCAGTGAACCCATCTCTGAGCAGCAGACATTTATGCAGAGACACCAAGCTGCTGAACACCCTGGGGATGTGACAGGATGGGATTGCCCCTTCCCTCCAACAGGAAAATAAATTTCCTGTGTTATTAGTATCTCACCAGTGTAACATAGTGCAGCTTCAGGCATGGAAATTACAGCAGGGAATAACAATCATCTTCTGTCTTTACAGAAAGGGCCCCAATTCTCCTTGTAACGTGTAACTCTCATAAAACACAAGCACACTAACACAGCACATTAAACCTGGTGAACTGGAACATCCTTTATGAAGGCCAGTCCTGTTATCCCTTTGTTGAGCAGTAAATCAGCCCATCCTGCATGTACCCTCATACATACTCACTCACAGACAGGGCTGTCCATGTGGCACTCACAGGTCTGTGCAGCCCTTCCTCAACTCCTGGCATTGGGGGTACCATGCACATGGTTCTGTCCTTTTTCATGTTTGCATCCACTTGAAGAATACTTCAGAATTAAGAGAATCATCAAGCCTCTCCTCATTGTGAATTCACAGGTTTTACAAAGTGTGATCGCTGTATCCTGTCAAAATTTACACATGGAATGCAAGTTGCACCACTTTTTGTTAATCACTTTGGTCCTTTAGCCCAAGGCCAGTATTTCTTTTGATCAATATAAGTCTTTTCTGTCATCTTATTTTTGCTGTCACTCTGTGAAGTATTATGTTGCTGAGTCAAGATCTTCATTTATCCCTGGTACAGCTGTCCTGTTCTTCCTGACAGGTGCCCTGTGAATATATCATTATCAACCTCCCTGATCCTCCCAGGTTTGTACATAAATTCACCTCTCAGGAATTGACTTCCAAAAAGTCGTAAGTCCCACCCCATTAAATGCTACTTGCTGCAACAGAGGCTTTACTTCAAAGCAGCACTACTGAGAGACATGTTTGTTGTATTCTGTGGTGAAGAAAAACATTCAGCAACAACAGGAGTGAAAACATGGACCCTGGAAGCTTCAGCTAATTTTTCACAGCCACACAAAGTGCTATTTAACCTAATACTCTGTGCAACAACACCTCCCCCATCATACTGGAACACCCCTTTATACTTTCATAGAAAAATAAATAGTTCTTAATTTTATACCCTTAGCACAAAGTTACCATAAGACAAGTATTTGTATGCACAAGAGTGAGGCCATACAAGCCTTTGCATGCATACATCACAAAGCTGAATCCTTGCCATTTAAAACAGCTGAAAATTGAAGCATTTTTCCTCTGTACTACTACCCAGTATCAAAAGCCAGCATTTTTCATAGCAGTTAACCAGAACCCCAGTCCCGAGTCAGAAGGAGGATAATGCACAGCTTTCAGAAGCACTGTCATTACTGGCAGTAATTTCAGCTTCATTACTGCAATAAACTGCAGTAAAGCTATAAGAATATTATCACTCTTCATAGTGCAACACATTTTTGACCAATTCAGAAAGCCCTTGAAAGTTGGGGTCTTTCTGTTCTTTTTTTCCTCCATCCTGCTCGTGTACACTCCAGAACATAACACATCAACCATAGTTATCAGCCAGGGAAAACAGATAATGAGAATATTTAAATACTAGTACTAATTATAACTTCTTTCCCTCTCATTCATATTCACTTCTTAACACTACCTTTGCATTTTGTTCTCTGGGTAATAAGTCCATGTCCACAAAAAAATAGTCCCAGGTATTTCTGTAAGACAAACTGAAATATATTTTTTTCCTCTCAACCATCCAGAAGCTGACAAAGCCTGTACCAGGAAACAATGTCCTACTTCTTATCATATCACCCCATGACAACAGGAAAACCAATTAGCCCTGATGTGGAAATTGCCTGCCCTGTTTGGTAATTAAATCCAATATTACCATTTCAAACTATTCACGTACATCTTCAAATCCAGAAAAACTTTCAAGATTACCAATCTGACATTAGACATCTTAGTTCTTGGTCTTAGTTCAGCCATAAACACCATCACATTTGTTAGCATGAGCAGCTAATTTTCAGTAGTCTTTCCTACATTTATTCCTTTAATTTCCTAATTATATCTCATTTTTGAGCAGACAATTGTATTACCATAGCAAATAACAAGGATGATCAATCATATGCAGAGAAAGATCCTGATGTCTATCCCTGTCCCCTGTGTGTGTTATTTTCACAGCTGTAGCCATTCAGGTTGTCAGTAAAAAAGGAGATCACAAGGATGAACACCCACAATCAACAGGGGCTTGGAGAAGGTGTTTTGGAGGTTTTTTCATGGAGTATTTTTAAGAAAAAGACATTTTCAAGATGTATCTGTTCAATTCACCAAACTTTCCCAGTCTCATCAAAATGCCAATTTCTTTTGTCACCAAATGTGTTCTGCTAGTGTTCCTGCACAAAATCCCTTTTGATGCTTATATGCCAATACAACAGTATTTAACATGGTAGCTACACTTGATCAGTATTTCGGAAGAGAAAAGAAATACTATAACCAATATCTATGGACAGCTTATTAATGGTAGGAAATCTCAACAAGCCACATTAGGGTATAATTAACAACTTATGGCTAAAACCCCAGGTAAGCAGATAGCTTCATTACTAAAAACTTCTATCAGGAAATGTTCTTGTTTACAGCAGCTACTTCTTTTTCAGGGGTTTATTGTTGTTCTTCTTAAAACAATTTATCTTACTCTGCAAACAATGCCGTATGAATTTGGGGATTTTTTTTTGTGTGGATGTTAACAGAAAATGATAATACACTACTTCTGTCACCTTATTTTTTGAAAAAATCTCCTTAATAAGAGAGCAGACGGACCTGTCTCTCACAAAGAACATTTGTATTTATTTATCCCAATAAAACAGAGATAATTCTTAAAAAACAGCTAATTCTAAAGAGATAATTATAAAAAAGCAGTAATTCTAGACAGAGACCAATTTGGATCTCATTATCTCCACACTTTTTTCAGTTACTGCATTTTTCCAGGACTGTATGTACCTTGGCAAGGGATTATTACTTTATTATAACTGGTAAAATAGTTATTGTCTTCTCATATGAAGCATGCAACACAAATAATCTTCACTTATTTACAATAATAATATAGGCATGAACTGTCTGGTATACTTCATTGCCTAAAAGGATTTTAAAAGGTAGATTTTGGGTTTCCTTAGTCCAAAAATTCTTCATTTCTGAGCTAAAATGCATTTTCAGAACATCAAATAATTTTTTGTTTTATTGATGACTATGCAAAAATAGGCAATGATCTTTAATGTTAGCTCTTTGTACCATTTCTCTTCCGAAGCATTAACTGATTGAAAAAATTAATCTTATTTTCAAAAAGGAATCAGAAGCAAATACAGCATTTATTTTCTTCAACATTATGTATTATTAATAAAAAAGCTGCAGTAATTCAGCAGAATTATTATGAAGCGTCCCAGTAAAAACCTGTCACAAGGAGAAAATAGTAAATAATAGACTGTCCATCAAGCCAGGTGAACCTTCACTGTGCAGTGAAATGTGCTCTGCAGCAAGTATGGATCAAGAGTCACTTTCTGGAGCACAAATGGATGAAAACATGTAAGTCCTAATACTTAATCATTCCCAGTTTTGTATACTCTCCTCTGCAAAGGGAAGGGCTTTGAAGTCAGCTTTAGCATATTTCTTCTAGCAGCTCTTGTGGTGAATGAAATTTTGACAAATAATAAATATTGAATGTTTGTTGAAATTAACAATCTTTGGAGATCATCATTAAAAGCTAGATTATACTACTATTTATTATCTAAGAAGCATAATCAGTGAATGTCTCAACTGTGTTTAACACCTAAGATATGCAAGAATGCCAGCAGAAAATAATCATTGGTTTAAATAGGACCTATTTTAACTATGACTAACCAAGACAGTTACAGTGTTAATAATTCAATGTTGCTTGAAAACCACTCTCTTATGATTGATTTATACAGGCTGAAGTAGGCACATGTTTTATGCTACAGGTGGATGTGAGGTCGTAAGAAACCACTTTACAGTCTTCCCAGAAGTACAGTGTCAAAAAGGTCACCTGTGGTAAAGGATCTTTTGGATTAGTCTTTCAAATCAATGCATGAATTAAAGGCAATTTACATATAAATGGGCTAATACTCTGGCTTTGAAATTAGATGAATTTTTAAGAGATTTAAGAAACAGCAGAAAAGGTCAGTTAGGCAGTAAGTATACATAATGCAATTTTTAAAAACTCTTTGTCTTGGAACTGCATGTTTCTGGTTTATTAATATTTTGTATTCATAGCCTGTTTTTCTCAGAAAGGTGCTGCTAGCTATTTGCAAGCAACTGCAAAAACAATCCGTGCCAGAGGGAGCAGATTTCAGGTAAGTATGGTTTCAGACTTAGAGAGTGAAATTTTGTTAATATTAAAATATTCTGAAAGAATTTTTCTTTGATAAGGAAAAACTAAGAAGCTGTAATCAAAGTTAGTGACGTTTATTATACACTGGAAAATAAACAAAATGTTTGGGATATTTCCCATATGAAAGATAGGAGTGAGGTTGAGACCTGGAAGAGGGGAAGGGGTGGGAGAGGGAGGAAGCTGGGTTTAACATTTGGTTTTATTTCTCATTACCTTGCTCTAACTTGATTGGTAATAAATTAAACTAATTTTCCCAAGTCAGGTGTCTTTTGCTGGGGAAGGCAATTTGTGAGTGATCTCTTGACACACAAGCCTCTCATTACATTTTCTCTCCCCTCTCCAGCTGAGCAGGGGGGGATGATGGAGAAGCTTTGGGGTGCACCTGACATCCAGCCAGGGTCAGTCTGCCACAATCCTACAGTATTTAACAATCCTGGGTCATTAATAATAATACTGACAAACCAGCATCTGTTACAGGCATCAACAATGCTGTTCTATGAAAAGATAGAAAATCATTTGTAACAAAGTTCATAATCCTTCCATGCAGCTAATTTTAAATATTACAGAATTCTAAAGAAAATATTATTATCTAATCAACCTTGATGACAGTTTCCTTAGAAAGCCTGTTTTCTCTCATACTGCACAGTGCAAAACTTAATTTTATGTGATAATTACTAAATTGGTCCCTTCCCCTACAGGAAGGCAAAAGAAATCAACAGATGCTTGCAATGAGCTGTGCAGAAAAACAGAATCAAAATCGAGAAAATTTTAAATTTTGAGTCAACTTCAGAAGATAAACAATGAAGTTGTATAGCTACAAATAGCATTCTGAGGCACATCAAAGGAATAACAAAGCACAGAAGTTTCACAGTAACTAACAAACTGTGGGTAGGTGCTAACAGCATAATTAAAACAATTAGTGAAGTGTGCAAGTAACCAGGGAATGCCAAATGAACTCCATCCTATGTAAACTAGAGACTTTACCGGTATCAGACCAGGTTTAGCCTATAGTAAAGAACAAAACCTTCTTAAGACTCAAGGCAGCTTAGTTTAGGAAGAAAATAAGGGGAAAAAAAAAGAAATCTTTCTCAAATAATATCCAAGAGAGTCAAAAAAGGGAAGTGCTTTCCGGGAATTTGATAAACAATTCAGATATTACAAGTACTGACCATATAAGAACAATGGATACCATAATCTAGTTCCAATGAATGAATAGGAGAGACTCCTCATCAAAAGAGCTGATTCCTCAAACACAATTTAAGAATGCTAAAAAAAAGTGTTCAGTTCTAACAAAGAATCTGGACACCCTTTTTATTCTCTTTTCAATTCTCTCTTTTCAATGGTGAATTTATTCCTAGAGAACCCAAAATAGCATAAACCAATTACACATTTACCTTGATAAATTGCCATTCTGTGCAGATACTTTTAAAGCAGGTGTATGATCTTGTACAACAATTCAGTTGATAAAAAAGCCAGATTGCTTTTGTTCTGGAACTGACTTCTGCTAGTCCAGATTATGCCCAAAAATGGGGTTACTTCTTTAGTTGCCTATTACACAGAACTATTTTTTGAGTAAAAGCTATCCTGAAAAAAATAAAAAGAACATTTAATCCTATACTATTGTGGGTTAAAATGCAATGATTACTTATTTATACAATTCTGAATGGTTTCTCCTATGAAGATGCTGTTAGGGAGAGGAACATTATCTGTTGCACAGAAACGAGACCAAAAGCATAAGTGGAACACCACCTACATTTTCAATCACTGTTTTAGGAAAAGAATGCAAAAAATAGAGATATAAAGACATCTCTGAATCATGTAGGTGCTGGAAGATCTGTGATAATGAAAAAGAACTCCTCAGAGGAATGAGATCTAACCCTTAGAAAAATAAATTAACATCAGATTTTGCCAAGTTACACAAGAATTTTGTAAAAGAACAAGAGATGTAGTTTATAAGGCTATAGAAAATTTTGTCAAATATAACAACAAAGGGCATGAACTTAAGCTAAGGAAGGGTCATCTTCAAAGGGAATGTTGGAAGAAATGTTTTACACAGCGAGCAGTAACGATGGAAAATAAACTGCTATGACAAGCTTTGCAACAAGTGATATAAGCTTTAAAGGGTGACAAGCATGGAAGAGACAGTTATTGTGCAAATATAGAAAGAGGGAGAGAGAGAGCTGTCTGGCCTTTTCAAAAATAGACTTTGCATCCATCCGTCTTTAAATCACCAGCATTTCAGCCCTATCTGCTGCCTCAGAAGTTCACTAAAAGAGAAAATTGACACCAAACTGAACTGAAGGATCTAACAAGAAGATCCTGACAGTTGAAATGGGTCTTAGAGATTCCATCTACAAATGTTATTGCCTGAACTTACTCATTTCAGTGAAGGAATAAATCTTGCCCCGTCTATTTCAGAGCCTTCATTTCTCTTGTAATGAGTCTTCCAGTTTAACAGGTTTTGATTCAATCATTTGTGTTTTATAAATACGTATAATCTTAAGTGACTACCCATTAAAAATACACTAAAGTTACATATTAAAAAACCTTGAAAATTTATCTTCTGTCATCTGGATATCACTCTGAGTCCCACATCTTTAAATGTCAGAAAAACCCTTTTTTTAAACCGTGCTATGAAATATCAAGTTGAATACTACAGTTGAATATTACTTTTTAAGTTCAGCTTCAGAACAGACAAGGGAAACTTTCATAATGCAGACAAGCCTCTGGGGAAATCCAGGCTGTATTTGGAACTGTATTCTCAGCAAGGTTGAAAAGGGAACTTGACATCATCTTCATTATACATTCAAGGGCACACATAGTTTCCAAAGTAAAAAATATCTCATCATAAAAAAACCTCACCAAAACAAATATAATCAAGTCAAAATGGCTCCAGATGCTCAGTTCTTTAGTGAAGGGATCAATGAAACAGCTAAAATTACAAGATTCCTTTAAAAATTAACTCCACTATATTCTACCATATGCAAAACAGAAAAGCAGCTCCACTAACCACAGCCACCTGCTTGCTGAAGAGGGAAACCACCTCTTCAGAATTAATATTTTTTATTATCTGTGCTAACAGATTCTACTATGAGATTGATCTTGGCTTACCATCATTCAGTAATGTTGCTAATAAGAAGAATTTTTACCATAATTACTGTATTTTAGGAAGCATAAAGGGGTTGAATAGTTCTTTAATGATTTTTGGTGACTTCCACCATAAAGAAAATATATTATTTTACCAGATGCCAGATCATGCAATGAATCATTAACAAGAAGGTGTTTTCTGAATACTTCCCAAATAAATACCAGCTGGTTTGTTCTCAGGAAGCAGACAGTCACAAGGATCTCTTATCTGAGAGACTACACCAAAGTCAAATAGATCATGAACTAAAATCTCTAATGTTCATTTATAACGTCTTTGTCTCAAAAGCAGTACACTGTGTATGTGATTCTGCAAAGATCCAAAAGGATTCAATCACTATTTTCAGATTTTAAAAAATATTACTAGTTAAGTAAAAATTTTTAAATTCATTTAAATGGAAGAAAAATATATACTACTCCAGGTGTGCCCTAGTGATCTGGTTTTTAGGAACAGCACATTTCGTATCTGTCAAGAGGATTTTGAAGATCAAGATGGCTGAAGAGAATCATTTCAATGGACTACAAACTTCAGGCCACTGCATTTGAACAATCATATCCACACACCCAAAACAGACTAAAACCAACATACTTGGCTATCTGGAATTTACTGTGTATTTCAGGCAAGGCAATCCTGATGCTCCCTGACTACCTGCAGCTGCTCTTCTCACAGAGGAGCCCCGACCTTGTTCACCTCCAGTGCAAGGGCAGCGCTCACAGTCATCAGTGTTGCCTTCTGCATCCCAGGAAAACATGTACTAGTTGTGCTTGCATCACCTCCCAGCTCCTTTCTGCAAGAGAAGCGGAATGGGGGCACAAAAAACCCCCACAACGAAACAAACTGGAGGGGAGAAATATCCCATTATCCCATTTACTACTATTTAGTCATACACTATTCTCAGGAATTTACTGTCTCTTTTTCTCTCCTTTGAGGAAGAAGCTGTCTCTAACAGACTCAGTCTCTTTTTTTCTGCCTCCTTCTGACTCGAATTGTAAAGCTGGGATAGGGGAAGACACATCTATTTGTTCCTCTCTGTCACTAGAATGAAAATGTCTCCTGCTATTTGGTCAGCTTTGAGTAACCCCCTGCTGGACAAGACCTCATGTCGCTGGAGAAAAGCAGGGGTCATGGCAGGAAAGCAAGAAAAAGATTCACATTAAAAGTGCAAAACTTTACATTTTACTTCCCTATTGCAAGTGACATGATTACAAAAGAAAAAAATATTCTCTGTCATAGATAAGGAAGTAGAAAATCCTCAAATAAAGCACAAAATTAAAGAACAAATTCTTTTCCCTATCTTCAAAAAGCAATAGTTACTTCAGCAAAGGGTTAATAATGACTATACACAAGAGAAGAGAAATGAATTTCACATAAGTGAGAGCTGCTGGTTTACAGTGAAGGATTTAAAACTTATGTACGAGGGATGTGTCTGCCAACACATCAATTGCTAGAGTTGTTCATTCCAGAGCTGAACTATTGCATAAGTAGCAATTTCAAAACATTTTTTTACAAAATGAAAAACAATAATTAAAAACAATGTAGCCAGTGCTTTTCAAGTAGTAGTTTTTCCTTTCATATTACAAATTTAGTAATGGGTTTTTTCTTATACTAACTGATGATAATTCATTGTTTTCATAAGAAGACAAATGCACTTTCCTGCAGCATGTACATTTTCTGCCATTCAAAGTGTAAGCAAACATCCCTGCATGTGATCTAATTCATATTTTCACTTCTGGCAGGATAAACCCAGGTCAGGTCTGTCTGTGTTAGCCATTTTACTTTGCAAAGGTGACCAAAGAACCTAGGAGCTGCAAGGTAGCCTGACACAAGTTTCTACCTAACCTATTGCCTATTCATATTAAGATTATTTAGTTTCTGATCCATTTGCATGCTCAACTAGCCTTGTATTTCTTATCTAACCTCAAAGTTTGTGCAAATTTCGTTTCCGTTTCAGCTGTTCTGTTTATGCCTAAGGAAAAAAAAAGAAGACTATTATAATATTTCCCTTCTTTGCAGTGATCGTTTTTGTGCTAAACAACCTCAGTTCTTGGGGACTTGGAGGCTGAGAAGTATGCAAGAAATGGCAAAGCAAGTGAATCTCCGCTTCAATCAGATCATGTTAGCCAAGAAGTTTATTTACAGAGTGGGAATAGATCACACTTGGCCCCACCTCCAAGAACTGAGACCACTGATGATTAATTTGTGGTAAACCCAAGACTTTGATACTTTGATATATTGCATGCCACACACATACTCTGTCTCACGCTTTCCTGGATCATTTCCATTGCACTCCACTGCAATTTACCAAAACAAACCCACAGCCCTGTCAAAGAGGGGCACCACAAGACAATGAAGCCTAAATGTATGAACCTTCTTCACTTCCCAAATCAGAAGTGGCACGGTAGTTCCTTACAAGAAGTGGAGATTTATGCTAAGATTTTTCTTTTAGCTTTAAAACCAGTGAGGATTCCTCCCTGAAAAACTAACAGTTCAGTATTGAAAGGTTTTGATTTCATTACATAATTTCTACAAGGAATTACTATTAGAGTTACTGGCTCACTTGCACAATCACTTGGGGTTCCATTATTGCCACATGCATTTGAATGGAAAAGACCAAAGGCTTCAATGTCTGGAGATATCCTGGCTTGATGAAACTTTAATTTCAGAATTCTCATAGGCACACCAGCTGCACAATTCAGCTCCTCATTAAATAACATTAACTTAGTGAAGGATTAGAAGATGCAGAAGGCTACAAGCAGGAAAGCAGAAGAGAGCCAGAGAACAACATATTTCAGCAGAAAGTCAATCCCTCTCCAGGGGTTAGGGTGTACAGCTGGGCACTGTGTTTACCAATGCCAAGCCTCTTGGCTTCATAAAACTGGCTCTTGTGATTGGATTAAAAAATTTTTGCAAGAGCTATAGTAGAATAAGCTCAATCAGAGATTATAAAATAACCATCACCCTAGCTCTGCCTGCTGGGGGTTGGACTGTCCAGCCTCATTTCTCATTCAAACAAACAGTCTTATATGCAGTCCTGAGTACCTAAAGCTGTTTTGCATTACTGGATCTATAATAATCCCTGTTTTCTTTCCAAAATGTTCTGATGAACAAGATTGTGCTCCCAGTTCAAAGATAGCATGTAGATTAAGAGACTCATAGAGGTCACTGTTACATGATTTACCTCATCTGGGATGGGGTTTTTTTCCTCAAAGGTGTTTGCAATCACTGTTTAAATAAGGTCTCAATGAATATGTGTCACATGGATTTTGGTATTAGTTTCTTTGTTCATTGCTGCACAACCTCGTAAAGAAATCGCTGATGGGTCTCATTTGTGTTTCATCAACCAGAGCAGAATGTCCACATGAGAAATAGACACATTGCAGGAGGCCTTTTCTATGTATAACTCAATCATCTGACAGAAAACACAACTTGGAGGACTTTAATAGAGAGATTTACAAAATTATTCAGTGGAGAAATTCAAGCATAAGTTCTTGTTGTGTGGGAAGAGATGTACTCTCCATGGGAGCCTTACTGAACTCCTCAGAACAGAACAGTTCAGTTTGGGGGAACTCAACTTGTATTTGACTCTTTTCTGCCACAGAACCATCAAACCAAAATTAATTCAATAATCACTATTATTTAGAGCATCAATCATATCCTATCTATTGAAGAACCAGTGGCCAAATTGACAGTTTAGTAAAAAGTATCATGATTGGAAAGCACCAAACACCAATTCTGTCATAAAGCAAAACCTTGAAAAACCTAATGTTTCTTTGATGAGAAGCTTCAACATTACCTCTTTTCATTCAGGTTTTCTTGTAAGCCTCACTCCAAATATTGTGAATTCCATGTTTTCACTAGATCTGCTTTAGAACAAGTCCCAACTCTATCCTTACAGATCACACAGCTGGAGCTAATCAGAATTCTGACAGGGTTACATTAATTGGCATGAATTTCCCATACCTATACAGTAAAGCAATGCATGGTCTGAAGAGAAGGAAAAGCAAAGATATTTTTCATTCTTGCACACTGTTAGGAGCTCCTTGTTAGGACCTATATTAGCTACCCAAGTATTTTAGCTCCAAGCCTGAGAAAAAAAGTCCATCCCATATAGCTCAGCACAGAGCATGATTAGAGTGGTTTTGCAGTGTGTAAGGAAGGGACAATATGCCCCTATGCATTTCACCATCAATTACACTGGTGTGTTACAGAATGGAGATTAACATTCCTGTCATGCACAAGATCTATGCTGCTGCCTCTTATTATTTGGTGAAGGTCACAAGTAAGGCCAAACCTATGACTGCATTCTAGCTAAGTAATTCAGCAGCCCCTTCTCCAAATGTGATTTGATAATGAGTTATTAGGAAATATGAGCCTGGGGTAAGAAATATTCCAGTGTTTAGGAGACAAGATTCTGCAACAATCCACAGTTATTGCAAATTAGTGACATGAAGATTTCTCTCATTGCTGGTAAAAAGCCATCATGAACAGAACTAACCTAATGTGGCATTTTGTCAGTCTACAAAGAGTTTAAAAACACTGGAAAGTGCTCTAAGTAGTACTTTTATTAAATTAATTCTATTTAATTATTCTATTAAATTCCTCTATCCAGGTGCCCACTCTGTGCTTGCCAGTAACTTATCTATTGTTTACTTGCCAACCATATAATTATTGTCATCCAATAAAACCCTTTTGGTTTCATAGAAGTAGCATAAGCCTTTATAAAGAGGAAATATTTTGTTCCAGAAATATAATTCTGTAAATTAGGATCAATTATTGAATCAGAAGAATGGAGAAATTCATACTTTGTCTTCTATTGTTCCAAAACATCATTCTCAACGGTAAACAAAAAGTTAAAAAGCACAGCATTAGGTATTACAAGAAGTTAACACAGAAAAGAAAGGCTTGATTGGTAGATATATAAGATTTTAAAATATCTACCTTAAGGACTTCTTAAAGGTAAACTTGACTGTTAGTGACCACACTAGGATGGTCACTCTAGGACTAGTGCTAAACCCTCCTACTCTTTAGCTTGCAAAAGAACCTATTTTTCGAGCCAAGCAATTTGACAGCACAAAGGTAACTCTAGAGGCCAATTTAGATAAATTTATTTACACATGTATGTGCATAAACATGAGTTTTCAAGCCAACACTTTGAAGAGACTGACAGTGACAATGTTAACAAAAAGCTCAGGCATCTACTAATTACGGAGCTTTATACTTGAACATATTTCAGATATGTTTTAGAACTATACCAATATTTCAGTAATTTGACCTTCCTTGACATCACACACATTAGCTCCTCAGCATCTCTCTTAGAATCATTATTTAAGACTAAAGCAGACAGACACATCAAAGGTACCAAAAATAACCGTCAAAGGTTACAGGCAGGATTTCAGCTCATTATATTAAACTCCATCAGTTCTCAGTTCCAGGGAGTTTTATCCTGTGGTTTGACTATAAGTTCCACCACTTTGATTCCTTGCAATAAAGCACACAGAATCTAAATCTCAAAACTATAGGCTCAGGTTTACAGGGAAAGACCTAGGACAGAACCTAGCTCCTTTTAAACAAGGAGCAGCAAGAAACTTGATGATTTTGGTGGGCTTTTCATTAACCTAAAGCAGTAAACTAGTAATTATCATAAATTACCACATAGCTTTGAGGATGAAGAGAACTCAGAGAAATACAGGAAAATCAGAGCAGAAAGTACAAATTTTATATATCTGTCAAGAAATTTTTAGAGGGATTTGGCATTTGCAATGTTGAAGAGAGAAGAAGGCACTCCTTTATCAGGGTGTATGGAGGGAGATTCCTGAATTTGTCATCTCAACAAGTTCCACACATATTTATTTGTCTATACTGGCTGTTTCCAGGCTTCCACTTACAGGCTTAAGCTCCCTGGATCAGAGAATGTCCTCCCTGAAGATCTGTAAGGCAGCTCTCAAATGGGCTCCTGATTTGAAGCTTGATCACTCATTACTAAAGAAATTCAGTTTATAGGAATGTGACTTGTCAAACCTATAAAATGTGAAAAATGAAAATACATAGAGAAATTCAAATACTTGTAAAGTTCTACCATTGTGTGGGAGTATGAGGAGCTTGGACCAATTTGAAAACATAGAACAGTCATTTGAAAACACAGAGAAATTGTTTGAAAATAGAAATCCTTAATTTTCTAAAACCCATATGCACATGCCTAAAAGTGGCAGTTGCTAAAAAAAAGTCATTTAAGAGCAGCTTCCACTAGAAGGGACTTTAGGATGGATATTTTTTTTAAACATCTACTGATAGAGTTTGGTGACATTAGAACAAACTATAATACAAAATCAAGTGAGAAAATCAAAGACCTAAAGTAGCAAGTAAATTTTGTAATATCAAGAGTTTCTAGTGGCCTGCTTGAGATTTTTTAACTGGTATCTCATGCAGTTAACTCCAGCCTCCTGGTAAATGGGATGTACTGGAGTAACACTGCTGAGCCTACAGGAGAAAAATGCCCAGAGGATTTATAGGCACATTTACTGTAATTTACATTCTGCAGAATTTAGTGTCTGCCAGGTCTACTACACTGCTTGAAATCATGTGTTTATCAGACAGTTGTGGAAAATTTTGGAATTTGGGAGATATAGAAATTTCAAAAACATTTGGAAGAACCTTATAATAATTTAATGCAATGCTCTGAGATAAAGCTTTTTATAACATAATGACTATATTTGTTCACTATGAAATCATCCTATAATTCTGATTCTTGAAGATAATACAAAACTTTAGGAACTGAGTCTCTAGGGAATGCCAAAAAGAAAAAGGAATATTGAAACACTTAAGTTTTGGGAAACTGTTTGTATCCAGAACCCTTACATCCAAAATGTAGAGATCTGCAGGAGAAAAGCAAAAAAAATAGTTTTCAGCCTGACTAATTCTTCCAATCATGGAGTGTTTTGGGTTGGAAGGGACTTTTAAAGATAATCTAATTCCACCCCCTGCCATGGACAGGGACACTTTCCCCTATCCCAGGTTGCTCCAAGCCCTGTCCAACCTGGTCTTGAACACTTCCAGGGATCCAGGGGCAGCCACAGCTTCTGGCAGCCTGTGCCAGGGCCTCAGCACCTTCACAGGGAAGAACTTCTTCCTTATACCAAATCTAAAGTTACTCTCAGTTTGAAGCCATTCCCCCTGCTCCTGTTACCACATGCCTTTGTAAATAGCCTCTTTCCATCTTTCTTATAGTCTCTCTTCTTCCCCAGGATTTTTAAACCACTTTTTATGAGAAGATAAAATCATGAAATCATGAAAGAAAAGCTTGGGATTTGTTGCAATACTGAACTGGCATTGTTTAAGGTACTCAGTTTGTGCTGAACTCTGCACAAATACTGAAGAATGCAGCAAATTTACAAAAACTGTCGTAAGGGATTAGAGGGACAGTGAACTGGTCTGATCCTTGCCTTGATCATGGCACAGTTATTATACATTTTTATCTAAAATTCCTGACTTTCAAAAGTTTCTCTAAAGAAAAGTCAACAACACAAAGAGCCTATGCAATTTACCCCCGTATTCACATCACTGATGTGTGAGGATGGCGTAAAGCTTGGCCTGTGAAAACAAGCAGCTTTCCTCTTTTAGACTGAGGTAGGACTTAGCTTGTACTTCCCAGATCATTATTTTCCAAACGGGTAGGATATCAAACTGCAGCATTTTACAAGGAGACTGTACTTGGAGAAGAATGTTTTCTCCAAAAATAGATAACTAAAGGAGATCATCATAGCCTCAGATTTGCTGCAAGCCAAATTGCCAGGAAAGAGAGTAAAAGAAAAAAAACATGAAATGTTTATTAACTTGAGACATATCCATGTCCCATTTTCTCATGCTCCCTCAGTTCTGGAGGAATTCCTTGCTTCTTATGTGAAGGGTTTGAAACACCATTTATCCTCTTTAAAATAGTTCCTCAGTCCACTCTGTCACCATCTTTATCCACATTTTTAGAAAGAGAAAAAAAAACACCATCACAAAAACAAACAAAAAAACCCTCTCACACAATACATCCCTGCGCATACCAGAGGACACTTTATCAACCACAATTTTGTAGGCTGAACTTTGAACCTGTAGCTCCCAGGAGTCCTGCTGAGTCTACCTCAGTAAGATAAATACCTGCTATGCCTCAGCTAGCAGAAAGAAATGGGAATTTTCCAAAAAGATGAATGCTCAGATTTCTGGCCAAATAAGACACAAACTTCAACGAGTCGCTTTCTCCTGTACTTAGGGTGGCTTTCAGTAAATCCAGAGCCATGTTTTAACAACACCTGAAAGTCTAATAGCTTGTAAATCACCAGAAGAGAAACAAAGATTAAAATCAGCCAAAAGGAACCAGCCAAGGCCAAGAAAACCTTTAAGTGTCGTTGAATATTTGCCCAAGGGCTACAACTAAAGTATCAAGTCAATATTTGATTCGATAACCTCACAGACACATAGTTTATGTCAGCATGTCATGCTGCACCTACTCCTGTAACCCCATTCCTGAAACTGCCTAATGGATTTTGACTTTCATGCTTTTTTTCTCTAAGAGCATGTCTATGTCCAGGGTAACCTGAGATTTCAGACCATGTTTTGCAAATGGTAAAGCAGTAAATGTACTTTTGTACCGACGTGAAATCTCAGGCTGTAGAGAAATCCCAAGGTCTCAAATACTCTGATCAGCCAGGTCCCTGCCAGGACAGGCAGCAGATGACCTGATATTTTTCAGTTTCACTTGGGAATAAGCCATAAAATGTTCAAGAAAGAAGCACCTAGAAAGATCCACTGCATTTTTCATGCTTATCTGAGGAGGTTTCTTCCTGGTTAGAATAACTTCAAGCAAAGGTTCATTATGCACAGGCTTTCTAAAAACATATAAAGGATTTACAACAGATTGTTGGCAATGCTGCGATCACCTTCCTGCACGTCTACAAAAATCTTCAGATTGAGAGCTGCCTTAAGCAGAGCAATTTTATCCTTTTTCTTATTGCCTTATAATAAAATTAAAATTTTTAAAAATAAGGAAAAAAACCCCAAAATCCCAACCCACAAAAAAACCCCCAAACAACCAACCAAAAAAGGAGCAAAAAACATAGTGTTCTGCAATCCAAATTTATTAGCTAAATGGTAATACATAGCTGAGAACTGAAGATCTAGAATCAGTGAACTGATTCTAGCAAAAGTATCAAAATAATCAAAGCAGCCCAGATCTCTCCAAAAGGAATGCACCAGAAGAATGACATCTGAGGCTCTCAAGGTTAGACAGAAAATATGAGCGCAGTGGAAAGTTCTTTTACCCCACAGCTCTCTCCAACTTTCCTTCCAAAGCATTGTTGCAATTTCAGTTCATCCCCCCTGGCAGCCTAAGGCAGTGACCTGCTGTCAGCCAGGCACAGAATTCTCTCAGATCCTGGAAGCAATTTCACCAAACTCAACAAGTTAATAGCAGTTACTGACAGGTGGACACACAGCCCAGATGCCATTTTCAAATTGGTGAATTTTCACATTTCAGAATATTAATAAAGGTTATCAGAGTCCTGCTTGGTACTGGAAAGAGACTAAAATTTTTCAAGGGATAAATTAATCTGGTTTATAAATTTTCACAGCAACAAAAGACGATTAAAAAGTCACTGACAAACTGAATACCCACAGGTGTCTTCCAGGCATCATATTCACCATGTATTTTTAAATGCAATACATGCATAATTATGCCACAAATTATAATGATGCTACACAGACAGGTAGGTACAAATCCCAAATAAAGTCATGATTCAAAAGTGCATCAAAACAAGAAATGCTCCAGCAGAGACCACAGTAACATGTGCAAAAGAGAAGAATAGGCAGATTAAAATCTGTGTGTGCATTAAAAGCCTGTAACATTAGATAAGATTTATGAGTCTGGATTCGAGCATGGATTAACAGGAAGCAAACCCCATGAAACAAAATGTTACAAAAGAAAGCAGTCACTGTAAAATTCACAGTTTTGTCTTTATGCCAGATGATAAAAATTATTCCCTGCATGGAAATTAGATTCTTCAAAAGTTACCATACTGAATCATTTAATTTGTCTGAGTACTTCTAATGCTGTTATACACTGCAAAAAGAATTTGAATTTTAGATTGAACTAATGAAGGGCAAGGTATTTCTTTACACATAGAGTCAGAAAGTCAACTTAATAGCCAGATGCAGTACAGCTTATAAAAACAAACAGTAACCCACTGCAATGGACCCAGGAGAAGGATGTGTGCATCTTGTACAAATATTGTCTGTACTTAAATATATTTCAATTGCATCCCTTTTACATGGCCTCTGTGTGTAACAGTGCCTCAAAAGCAAAAATTCTATTTAGTTATATTTGTTTTTTTCATTATGTAGGGTGGGCTTTCCAACTGTAAAGTCTGAAGTTTGAATGCAAAATGTTTATATGGGATTTGAGTGATCTTAAAAGCTCTTACTGGTCTTAATTAATCTTATTATTCTTAAATTATTTATTGCATATTTAGCAACTCTAAGAAGCTCAGGTCAGGCCTGGCTCAAATCATTCTAGCTGGGTCTTGTGTTCCATTAAAAAAATTGCCAATAATAGATGTGTAGAGGAAAGTCTAGGGAAATACTTCTATGTCATATAATAAAGAATTAATAGTTTAGTTCTTGTTACCCTTTGTTACCAACTATAATAGCCCATTAATGACATTAATTATAGATCATGCAAGCACTCCTCACAAAACATAATGCCATAATGCCACCTTCAGTATTTCTTCTCATTAAGAGTTAATGCAGAAACTAATTTAGTGAGAACTACTCCACCTCTTTCTAGAGCAAGATCACCTGTTAGATTTAAGTGGTCAGAAATATTTTGTCAGCAGAAGGAAGTCTGTTGATAAAAAGGGGGAATTCAGAGGTTGTGATGAGTAGAACATACTTAAAACCCATGTGGCATCTTCTTTCCCCTACCACATTCCCACTATCCATTGCTGTTTCACGTGGTTTTAATGTACACTGGTCATTCATGCTGCCATAAGCATGATCTTATTAATTTTAAACAAAGCATTCAGTCCTTGGTTAATTACCCACAGCCTGGCAGGTCTGCAATCACCTTGTGAGCCTTGCAATGCCATCCCAACCATAAGGGAGGGGCGAGGCCATTAACAGTTTTCCACAGCCATCAGAAGCCTGCATCATGTCATTACAACTCAACAGCCCTGCAGAGCAGCCTAGAACTGCTCTAATACATGAAAAGGATATGAAAGAAACCAGCTATACAGATGTTAAACACCTGCACACTATCCAAGTGCATTTTGTCCCAGGTACTGTGACACACCATGGAAATGACTCAGTGGACAGGCTGGGCCAGTAGTAAATATTTCAGTACAAAAACCTTCAGAAGTTTGATTGTCTGAATGACTCTTCCTTGTCTTCCTGCACTATTTAAGAACTGCATTGGGTACATTAGCAAGTCACCTGATTTTCCCAGCAATACAGAATAGTTTACTGGCACTGCCTGGTGGGAAAAGATGCTTAAGAACCCCCAATGCACCTGAAGAGCCCAACCCTCTAATACTGAGCTTCAAATCTACTACCATTACTACTATTTTCAAACCTATTACCATGAAGCTTCAGTCAGAGAAAACTGAAGTTATATTTGCTTGCAGGTGTCACTTTGTCAAACAAGTTCTCACTAAAAATGACCGTAAGCATAAATCATTAATGTAATTTATTAGAACAATTAGAATGCATCCTTGTTGTCTTCTAGTTCAGTTATCCCTTGTACTGGTAATTACAAAAGACAAGAAAAGAATAATAATTTCAGATGTCTAAAATCATCTGGAGAGTACGTGAGAAGAGAATGATCATAATGCTAATCTACTGGAACCTAAATTCCCAGAAAGAGATATTTTATCATAAGTGATTCTTTAAATCATCAGTGTTGTTTCTCAAAGTCCCTCATTCATAGCTTAAAAAGCACAAACACAGGAGACTAGACACGAAAATAATCATAAAAAATGCTGAATTATAACTTTGTACTCTGTGCTTTGACAGTTTCTACATGAAGTGCACATCACCATCTTCTCTCACTGACCACAAGCACAAAAGTCAGAGCTGTTGTTAGATGATTTCTATACAGCAAGAGAGATCTTTCAGAACCCCTCTCCTCCCCCATACTTCTAACACCAGAGATGCTCCAAACCACTTGATTACTTCTAATATCTAAAAAGACTTAACAGCATACCTCTAAAATTATTTTCTCAGTGGGAATGCCATCAACCATTATAGAAAAGTGTCTACCCACAGTATTTTCTTTATTATTGCCTGAACTTTGTTAGCACTTTACATTGATTTTGCCAATCAAAGTTATCCTGAACTTTAAGAATCTTTAAGTATTTTACAGCTAGGAAAAAAATAGCATGAAAGAAAGCAGAGGAAGATTTAAAAAAAAAAATAATGAAAACCATTAAAAAAATTCAGAGCAAACACGAATAAAAGGTCCAACAGGTAAAAGGACCAACAGCACAGCACAAAAAAATATACATCTCATAGAGCAAAAAGGCAACTTTTATAATATCTCTGGTCCTCTCTCTTTCCACCAATATAAAACAAGTACCTAAATTATAATGTCAGTGTTGTCTGATTACTTTAAGATTACAAACTGCCAACAGATTAAGCACATCACTGCTAGGATCGTATTTGAAAAACAGATAACACAAGAAATGTTACATCTGCCACATTCCATCCTTCAAGCCATCCTATTCACTCCAAGAGATTCAGGTTAGGGGAATACTCCAAGTCTTTCATAGTTTTGCACTATAAAAATCCTTCCTTTTCCTGGAACTCTGTAAAATCCTTGGGAACACTGCTGTTGCGCAGAGAGCCGCTTTCAGATTTCACCCACTCCACTATTCTCTTTGGATCAGAGGATGGGAAAGGCAAAATGGTTTGGAGCTGTTCTACCTCAAAGAAGTCTCTGGACATTACTAAAATCTAGAGCCTTTAAAAAGCCATCAGCCAAATAAATAATATAATAGCCAGGGAGAAATCACTCATGAGAAGAATCTGTTCATTTATTCCTTTGATACCTAGGAAAAAAAATAATTTATGCAGGCAATAAATCATAGAAACATTTAGGTTGGAAAATACTTTTAGGAGTATCAAGTCCAATTGTCACATGCACAGTGCAACACAAAATTCTCAAGCTTTCCTTTTTCACAAGGACAGTGAGTTATACAGCACCAAATCAGGATAATGGGCCCTCCAGTGGGAAGGAGGAACAATATCTGACCCACGGTTTAGCCCCAGCCAGAACCCCGCCCCACAAAGCCACTTGCTCACCCTTTCCTGGTGGGATGGGGAAGGGAACTAGAAAAGTGTGAAAATTTATGTGGTGAGGTAAAGTCAGTTTAATGGCTTAAGGTCTTGACAGCACAGCAATAACTAAAACATCCCTGAGTTATCAACTGTGCTTCCAGCACAAATCCAAACCAGCTCCTGAGCAGCTCCTGGACCCCAGCCCAAAGCAGCACAGTAAGACCTAGGCCCACCTGAGCACACACCTGGAGAAACATTGCATTCCCCGCTGCAGGGTTAACCACAACATCCACAGAACTTGTACACCAAGAGCTGGAGGTGCTCCCTTCCCTGCAGGGTCACATGGAATATAGGACCTGATTATGAACCATAAAAGTAGAATGGAAAGATCTAAACTACCTCCAGTCTCAGAAGCTGAAAATACAATTATTTTTGTGGCAAGAGTAACTAAGGTAGTCTCAGATCTGACAGTGGCCTCTAAACCAAGGTGTTACTTTAAAAGTAAAATAAAAATTTTATATAATAAAAAAATAAATGCTCTCAGCAGCCTTCATTACAATTTCAGCAAAGAAAAGCTGGTTAAAAATATGCAGTGGTTTATTTCAGTGCTCACTCTGGAACAACTGCCAGTATTAAATTCAAGTAGAAAATTCAGGCTTTTAAGGATACCTCAGACAAGGGAAAAACCTGACTTATCTATTGATAGCTCAGCCAGCTTCCTTAAATGGACTGCAAATAATTTACTGAAGGCTTTGTAAAACTCTAGATATTTTTCAGTGCAGTAAAAAGACAACAATCTTGAATTTCTTTTCCATGAGATGTTTCCACATCAGTGGAACTGTGCAGCAGTAGGCAAATTGGAGGGGATGCAGTACAGGTGATTGCACATAACTTCAGAAAAGATACTGAGAATAAGTTCTTCTAAAAATCATCCCAAAACCCAAGGTCCTTTTACCTTCTTGGGAATTTGGAGTTCGTTTGGGATTTCATGGGGTTTTTTTGGAAGGGCATAGGAGACCAGGGCTGGAAAGGACAGAGGGGAATTAAATGGCTTTCATAGTACAACAGCAACAACAACAATCAAGCTAATTGCGTCCCTTGCATTTAACAGATATGGAATTGAAAATATAAATAAGGCACAAAGGGTTACTTACATTTCCGAAAATAGACCTAAATCTAATCCTAAACAGACTCTTCACAGGAAGGTACCCCACAGTGATCCAACATGGTTAACTGCTGATGAAGAGTTCAAGTCTTATGAATCCAATAGATTTGTAACCGAAATAAAAACTATTATTACATCCAAGAATTTGCAGCTGAGAAAAAGGATTTCCAATGATTCAGTCCACTGTAGGAAAGACCTAAGCTTTATACCAGGCAATTTGCTGTAAAAGAACAAATCCACAAAAAACATGAATGAACTGAAGGTGTAGAAACACACAAATAGGTGAGACAACAAAAAGCATAAATGTGCACAAAGAGTGGAAAGAAAAATTTTAAGTCAAACAAAAAATAATCCAGTAGCCCACATACAAAGACAAGAGTGCAGCCAGAATCAGGTAGCAACATTTCCTATGTTGTTCTTGTCTCCACCATCCTACTAAAAAGTACAGGAATTCCCAGTTAAGTTGAAGTAAAATTATATTCACTTGAGAAATAATTATTTTTTAAATTACCCAAAGAATTTGGAGATTCTTGCCACATCAACTATTTGTCATAATTTTCATGCAGAACTTCCCGTTGAAAAGCTGCTTATAGGAGAATACAGGTATCATTTGAGGACAAAAGCAGAAATTTGTTGCACATATTGTCATTAAGTACTGAATTTAAGTATTGCAAATTCAAAAAATTGGTATATTCCTCTAAGTCTGTTTGCTAATGAAGCAGATATGAATATGCTTCCATTTGGTGTATTCATATATTTATTAACAGCTTCCAGACTCTTAAAATAAAGGCCACAGACAATAATCTCAATGAAGCAGCTGTCATCAGCAGACAGCAGGAAGTCTGAGAAAACAGGCAGCAACATCAAATCTTTTAAAACTCTCTTTTATCACCTTCCACAATTATCTTAAATATAAATGATAGTGTCCCCAGCGACTGCTCTAGGGTAGGCTTTATTTATTCCTTTTTCTTTTTGCCTTTCCTCTTCTTCCAATTCCTTTATTTAATGCCAAAAAAAGAGATTTTTTTCCAAAAACAGAGGGAACAGAAACACCAAACTCTTCCTGTTTTTCTTTAAAGCATCCCTAGAGAGGATTTGCTTCCTGAACCACCCCTTTTCCTGAAGTTCAAATTAGACTAGAGATAACCCTGAGGTTTGAAATTGTTTAAATTACTTATTAATTGTTAATAAAAAGTAGAAGCTTTATTTTAATTTACACTTCACATAGAATTCCTTTCCAAATTTTATTCAGCAAGCAGATTTATGTAATGTAGGCAGCAGACTGAGACTTGTGATACCCGAGTTCAGTATTTTGCTCTGTCACAGAATAATTCTTCACAGAACACTTCAGCTTCTGTGGCTTTAATGAGGGCCAGTTCATTGATGCCTGTGGAGCATTCAGTTGTCAATATGAGGAATGAAGGAAAAAAGATAAACCCAGGCTTGTCCCCAGGTCACTAAATACCTGTGAATATTCTCAAAGCTTGCAAATTCAGAACATTATTGCAGTCCAAACCTGCAATGGCTATTTTTCATAAAATGTACAAAATAAAAATTTGCATTGATATCTGCAAGCATAGAGGTTTTCAAAAATAAGGTTTGAATGCCCACTTGAGAACTTCCAAGGCTTTGCACATGAAAAAGCCTAAAATAACCTCCTCCCTCCACAAATACCAAGGCAAAAGTAAATCAACTAAGTATGTATCTGTACTATGAATTGTAATATCAAAGTTTATCAAAAACCCATACATACAAATCATTTATTATCTACTGAATTGGCATCAGTATGATTCCAATGCACCAAAAGATGAATTTTTGTACTTCATTACAATAATCTAAAATAAGTTTCATAGGTGAAAAGAAAGTAATTCCTCAATTGCATAGATAATCCAAAAATATTTGCTGGCATTTGTTGTGTAGGACATGGATAAAATGGAAACACAAATTTAAACTGAATCCAACTTCTGAGTGCATGTTTAAGATGGTCATTGCTGTGAATCAGTGTTGTATAATTGTATTGTATTTGTAACGTACATTAAATGAATACTCTCAGATTAGACATTACACCATGCACTTTTTCAAAGGGAGTATCCATTGCAAGTAAAAAGTGCTAAGAACTCATTACAGCTCATGTTATAATCATTGTAACAACAACAGCTGTTACATCCAGCAAAAAGGACCCGTGAGCAAAACACAGCATTATCACCTACTGAGCAAGACAACATCTGCGCACAGGAAAGGAATCCTACTCCTCTGCTCTAACCACATCAGCTCTACCTACTTGTGTCACCTCTTTTGGCAACAGATTCAGAACTGGCCAGTGGGAAGATACCATCAAATTGGCATTTTGAGCACCTGGAGCAGAAGGTAATACCTGGTTATATTTTTGCCATTTGAAAACCTGCAGACAAAGAGCTGGTCCATTTACTGTGTTGTACAAGGTAAGCTTGAGAACAAGTTTTCCTCTACAGAAATACCTCACACAGAGACAAATTTGCCACAAGTAATAAAAAATCCCAAACAAAAACCCCAACAACAACCATCCAAACAAAAGCACATTAAAGAAGCAGAGATTTTCCAAATCTATCTTAAGGGTCAAGGCAACAGGTCTGATCTTGACAGTCTTTATAGATATAAATGATGTACATAAATGATGGACAGCCACTGAAAAGAAGATATAGCTTTCAGGATCTTTCACAAATAAATTCTCCTCCTCAACTCAGAAGTGTCATAGTTTCCCCCTGGTTACCACATTCATTCTTTTCATAGGCCAGAGGCTCCTGGCTGGTTTCTTAACACGTGGAAGAGGCTGTAACTCCACACACCTTTCCCTTCACATCAGCTACAGCCAACTCTCTTCCTCCCAACAGGCTGCAGCAGTGGCACTCACCCTTGCAAGCTATCTGTGGGTAACAAGGCAGTGTGATCAGGTATTACACTATTTCAAACTATTTGATGAACCTTTTTATTGATGTTATTTGTAGTTTGAAAAATAATTTACAAAGAAAGAAGTATATGAAAGTATTAAATTCAGGCAAAACAGAGCTTAAAGCCTGGCAATAACTCAACCCCTTGCAGATCCATCATATCTGCCATGCCAAAGATGAGTAAATGCAGAGATCATGGGATAAGCAAAGATGCAATGAGAGAAAATGTCCATCCTGAGGGAGAGGAGGGAAGGGGAACTGGATTAAACGACTTCATTTTTTTTCATATAAATTGTTAACAAAGTGCTGCAGGTTGAAGCAAAAGCTGCTCCTTAGTAACTGCACTCTATGCAAGACACTGCAAACAGTTCAAATGTCCTGATTTTCTTCATATAAAAACTTTACTATTACCATAAATAACGCCAAGATTGCTAAAGCACCACTGTACTCTTTCACTAGAGATATTCTGCACAAACATTGACAAAAGGGTTAAGCAGATCCTACAGCTCACATAACCAACATAATGAACTAAGAAAACATGGAGATGATAAGTGGTAACTAATTTAAGTCTTTGACTTGACCTAGCTCCTTGAATCCAAGAGGAGATGAGGAAATGCACTCAGAACCTCTCCTGAAGGAGGTCTGGAGGGCCTTCCCTAAGGGCTTGAAGAGTCTGTCTCTCCACAGGAGTGACAAGGCCCAGTCCATTCCAAAACAAAAGGAAACCAAAGCCACTCTCAGAATAGCTAAAGCTCTTTAGACACAAGTGCACAAGCAGAAAGTCCAAAACTGGAACCTGGTGGATTTTCTGTCTATAAAAATCACCAAGTAATTTAGGATTTTTTTTTCACATGTTTATGTATTTTTCAACCATTCTCCTTGTTCAACATGCCTACTGTACCTTCTGTGGGACTAGCACAGCAGGCAAAAATGCTTGTAATACAATGCCAAATACTTCTATTTCTTGACAGCCTAGTTCTCCATTAAACTTCATCTAGATCTTATGTATCAGCAACTGAAAACAAACTGAGTTTTCACAGAAATTTGATAATCACTTCTTTGAAGACTTTTCATGTCATTTAGGCTTAAACCAATATTTAATTAGGTTTTCTGAAAAGGAATAATCTGAACCTGTGCAAGACTTAGTGTGATGCAATTGGAAAGAAGAATGTTAAGGTCAACGAAATAAATGTTAAATAAATGTTTTTCATGAGTTGATCAAGCTGTGATACTTTCTAAGCATTACTAGGCTTAGAAGTCTAGCTTAAAAAAGAACACAGATAATTGATGTGTAAAAGCTTGGTTTTGACCAAAAGCAGAAGTAGTAAAAATGTGAATTTCAATCCAACGGAAGTAATGTCTCCATTTAACAAGATGCTTCAAGTTTCTCAAGGGAGTTGTTTATTTGTAAAACAAAGTGCTACACTTCGTGTTTCTATTATGTCATATGTCATTTGTCTTTCTCTAGGAAATCTGTATTGTCAATATCTATTTTATTGTTCAGTAAATTTTCATTACACATGCCATGATGTCTACATTCTGTTATCTCCCTGGTGTACTTGCCACTTTTCATATTTTTCTAACAGTGAAATGCATTTAAATTTACAAAAAAAAAAATCTTATAAGTGGTCACTGTGCCTAGGCAGTGTTTTCATCTAAAATTAGCATTTCTCTTATTCAAGGATAAATAAATTATTTGCAAAAGAAATTATATCTAAATCAGACCTACCATTTCATTTATTTGTGAAAGGACTCATAGGTTTGTTTGTTTTATTTTAGAGGATGATACAAGTTCTTAGCCCAGGGCCTGGCAATGGAAATCAGCCAAAACTCTTAACTTGGAATCACTTACAGACCTTCACCCAAAGCACTGAAATCGATTTACCATATAGGATGTTAACTTATCAGCAGCCATGGGCAGAGCCAAGTTATTTCCATCCATTATAAAAAAATCAAACCATCAAGCCAGCAATCTTATGTGATACATAAATCCACTGCATCAAAACTCAAAGATGTATTTCTCTTAGGCCTTTAGAACCACTTCAGATCTTTGAGGCTTGGAGAATTGCTCCTGCACACATCTCACATTGTTTAGATGGCAGAAACTGTTTGAGTTCCTTTAAACAATGGTGTGCCTTTCAAATCCTTATGGTGACCTTGTTTGAGCTGATTCTGGAAATTCCAATTGGAAACCAGCTCTGAAACCACCACATCAGTGCCCCAGGTCTCCTCTTTGGTCCAGAGAAATCTAGCTTTGAGAGGAAGAGCAGCAGTGGTCTGGATCTATCTCTCATACATGGCAATGACATCCAAACCATCTGAAACACCATAAATGAGAGCTGCACAGAAACATTAACAGAAAAAGAATCTCTATATTCCTTTGGAATGACAAAGAAACCATATAAAGAAAACAAAAAAGACAAGATTCTAATTCTGCTCATTCTGCTGCTCTCTATATGATAGAGCAATATGGGACATCTGACACTTCTCTATCTAAAACAAAACAGCATAAAAATTGTCTATGGACTAACCTATTTTTCAGTAGTATTCAAAAGGTATCTATCTCACAAAAGCTGAAGACAACCATGCTAAAATGGTTTGTTAGCATAGAATTCTAAGCTAATTACTACTGTTTAGTGTATTTTGAATCACTTTGTCTTCACCATTCCTTTTTCAAACTCCACCACCCCAAATTATAAAATTCATCAAATCCTTACTGATAAGTCTCTTGAGGGGAGTCTGTTTTTAAAATAAATAAATATGGTATACATATAAATAAATATATATGTATACATATCTTCATCTTTAAAACACTGTAGGTCCATCACTTCTGCCAGTGACATTTCTAATTTCCATGTAATTATTATGTCAAAGTGAAGAGAATTCCATTCAGAGATATTCTGATGAAAGCACAGGCATTACAAAAGACAAGAATAAGTAATTTCTACCATTTTGAAGAATGTTTCACATCAGTACACATTTACAAGTGATCAGATTTCAGGATATCATTTATAGTCATATAAATATGGCTTTTGTCTTGCTTGATAAATACTTACTGTCTATAAACCAGATGCCTGTAAGAGCTGTATTATCCTACATTCTCTCATCCTGCTTACAAGTCTGCTTATATATAGTCCTTCGAAAAACACATATTTTTTTCCTGTTGAAAATAGTAGCATTAACCTCCCCCCATCTTTGTAATTCTATACAAAACAAGCCATGCAGAGCCGTAGAGAGGAAAGGAACTGTTCCTCCAGGAAGTACTTTAATGAAGTAGAAAAAGGCATAAACATCTCTGTATGCTTTGTGTGGAACATGGAAAGTCACACAAGGAAAAAATACAAGGAACTTGTTATGTGTCCTGTCAGAAAATGGCTGCTACATAAAAGCAAAACTTATTGCCCTAAGGGAATCCTGCATTTTCTTTGCTGTTGTTTTGTTTTCCATCTTCCTTTCCTGCTAGAGTTACACCTCCCAGCAAGGCAGAGTGTCAAGAAGCTTCAATGAACAGAGGAAGATCATCTGACAACAAAAAACATATCCAGACTGTCAGATGGAGTGTACATTGGAAAAAATCAACTGGGAGAATGTATCTGTCCACAGACTAAAATTCTACTCAGAGGCAAATAAATCCTTCTCTTCAATTTAAAACATTTATTCCATTTTAACTACTCCTTGCTCTTCAGGTGCCTCCTTCAGATGAAGACAGACACTAAGAATCACAGAAACACATTCCCACTTCAACAGAAGACACAAGTGTGTTTGTTTTAAATGATTCACAAGCACTTGCTGCGCAACAGTGCTGCCTCTCCTGCCAGTTATCGCTGGAAATTTATTTTAGCAGATTTTTCAAGTTAGCCAATATAAGGAATGTAATGTTAGTAATGAGATAACAAGAACCATGGGTGAGGCAGCTGCACTGGTATCAGGGCAACAGCAAAGGACATTAAAGCTTTTATCACACAGTGCAAGATTAGGAAGGTCTAACGTACTTTGGTGTGGTCACAAGAGAGACACAGCAGAGTTACTGTCAGTTCATCTTCTCCTGAACAGCACCAGTGCAACAGGACTAACTCTAGCTGAAAGAAAAAGAAGTCAATGAAAAGAATATGCTTGAAACTATTTGACTATAATGATCGAAGTATGATAGAAACAAGAGAATGGTGGTTTTGTATAGAAAAAAAGAAATCTGTGATTGCTATATCAGGCTTCCTTTTTTGTCAGCACTTTAAACAACATAGCAAAGGTTGAGACAATTCTGTTAACCTTACTGGGAAAGCTACTAAAATAGTATGAGGTGTTAAATATAGCTTATATTTAACTAACAGCCTGAACTGCAAGCCTACAACCAAGATGCTTTGCAGCATATCCCAATTTTCAGTGTATTTGGCCAAGCTAGAAATGAAGCAAACTAATGGAAAAGTCATTCTTCATGTGAGAGAAAAAAAACCACACCAGCAATTCCCAATCTTGCCAAGTTTCTAACTCCAAATTCAGAAAATTCCTCATTTACTATAAATGCAATTAAAGTGCAGCTATTAAGAGCTCATGGACTTTATTCTTTTCATAAATACTGAAGTTTTTTTATATGTTATAGTGTAATTTATATTACCATAGCTGTCACAAATGCAGGTGGCTGCTGAAATAATTCTTCAAGACAAAATTATTGTTCAAGTGTTCGCAGAACAGTCTTCAAAATAATTATTTATTCTCATAATCAGAGAGAAAATAGTAAGTAGAGCACCCAGCAGACCAAAATTACTGAATTGTGTTATCACATACATGCAATTAACTCTTGCAGCCTTCTGGAGAGATCATCCTTTCTACTTAACTTTACTTGCACTCAGTGTAGTGGAAACTATGGCTCCTACTCCTGCTGAGTTATGGAAGTGGTCCAGGTAGCCTGAGTGCAGTTTCATAAGGCTGGATCCCAGCTCAAAGCAAGAGAAACACCCAGCAAGAGCAGTGAACATACAGTGTGCCCAGTACAACATTTCTGAACAAGCACCAAGAGCCAGAGACCTGTCCCTGGGAACAAGACCAGCAATGCCAGCCTTTTCTTTGGGATCTTCCAGGACCTTCCCCACCCACTGCATTCATTGCACATTTTTTACAGCACAGTGAGCAGTGTAGGACTTCAGCCTGTTCTATTTCCTTCTGAACATTTAATCTGACATTTTATGCTTTCTGTTCATATAATAGAGAGCCTAAGTACAAGAAACATTTGTTTTTCTGTTCAGCATAATAAATCAAAATTTAGAAGGGGAATATAAAAACTATATAGAAAAGCACTGCTAGAAAACACAGTAAAAGATACTGCACCTAAAAACCCTGACTAATAATTGGGTAAAACTGACACAACAATCAAATGGAGATACTTTCCATAAACCAAAAGACAGATATGTTAAATTTCAAAATGCTAAGATATCATAGTATCTCTATAAAATGCAAGTATCTAAAACATCATAAAATAAAAACTCAATGTCTTTCAATACTAAAAAAAGGAAGTCAGAGTAACAGTCAAGCCCAAATGACAGATGAACCTTTAATCAAGAAATAAAGCACATTTTTAGTGGCTTTTCCTCTTTGAGGAAATTCCTGAACTGCTGCTCACTAGGTCAAAGTAAAATCTGGAAGGTGAGAAAATCCCCCCTAGTAGCCACATGAATGGGATACTACAGCCACCAAACATTTTCTCTTAACCACAAACAGATTATAATTTACAGTGTAAGATTAAAGAGCATTTTATTACTTCTCAGTACCATTCTGCCCTTACAGTGCTGTAATTATGACTGGTCAAGTAGATCTTTAATTTTCACACTTCAAATACTGATTATCTGTGTTCTGCAGACACCTACAAATACATACATCAAAGCTGTCAGCTTCCACAGAATGTTAACCAGGGCCCATTGTCCTTACATTCTTTTTGCAGTTGAATCCTGGTGCATTAGGTCTATAAACAGGTCCACTTAGTCATTTTCTTACAAGCTATTCATGTAGAAACTATAATGCTCTGTTCTCCCCAGAAGCTTATAATACATCACATGGATAATTGCATTTGAAAAGATTAAGCATGAAACACAAGAAACACCGATAAAATTCAAAGTACACTGAGTCACCACAGGACAAATACCATTATTTCTTAAAGAGCAGATAGCATGGGGGGGATGGGGGAAGCCAGAAAAAAACCCCAAAACAATACCAAAAAAACCAATTCAAGTTTCAAAGTGCAGATTCCTGTAAGCACTGAGCAAGTGTATTACCCTTTGAATTATACACACTGACTTAAGACACAGAGCATGCCAGGAAGTATGAAACACAAGCTACAGTAGAATTAGCCTCATATACACCCAACAGGGCATAGATCTTCACTAAAGTCTCCTACAACACGTAAAAAAACCACTCGTACAAATAATGTATTGAGAGAAGACTTTGTAGAGCTTCTGCTCTTCTGAAGCTAGGAAGTCTTTCCTAAAAATTAAAGTCCAAGTCTGTATCTCTAAATAGTGACAAACACTAAATCTGTTCAATTAAATGCAGCATAACAGGAGACAGTTTTCCAAAATTGTTACGTGTATGCAATTGTTTCATATGAGCCACTGTATTTTGAACAAATTACCTCTTTTCCAATCATGTTAACCATTATCTGTTTTGACACTCATTTAAATAGCAAGGATTCAACCACTCACTAAGTAATTCCATTTGCTATATATTAACAGTGTTTGCTGTATCCTATCTGAGCACCTTCGGAATAACTTCCACTGTTTTTCCCATTTACACTTCATTTAGAAAAAGTCATGACAAAATACAATGCCACTTTTGAAACTAATAACAAAGTGTCATTTGAAATGGTTCATTAAACTTGCAAAACATGCATAGCATCCTTCCTATTGAGCCTCTATATTAAAGACAGTAAATCCAATTTAAAACAATTTTTAATCAAACTCGAGTGCTGGAAGTCCTTAATATGGCAACTGACACTATTCACAAAATACAGAGGGCAAGGTGTACGTTTATTTGACTGTCAGACTAGTTCAAATAATGAATGAGATTTTAAATTAATTTTGGTACAGCAACATGCAATTTTTCCAACTATTACACTGACTCATTTAGTGGAAAATATTGCAGGCAAACATTTCCCAAGTTCAGTTCAGTAGTCACTGTAATCAGCAGAGATACTCAGACTCAATCACGTCTTCTTTGGAAGTATCCAGAAATCCAACTTGTTTGTGTTATTAACAACCAGTAAGTGCCAGCCCCTAGAGAAGGCAGAAACAGCCAGACTGATATATGAGAAACCAGGGTTCCACCTGTTCAGAAGGAGACGAGAAGCCATTTGTTTCAAGTATACTCAACTTCCCCAAAGCAGAGGGGTTTGCATCCTGTCTGACCTATGCTTGGTGATTTCCCCAAGCCCCTGGGCAGACAGAGCTCTGTCTTAACCCCCTGTGTTCTACCAGTACTGAGTTACAAATACCTTTCTTCAGAACAGATACTGCTAAATGGAACTGTGGTATCTGGCTGCACCCCAGCACTGCCCTCTCTCTTTTTCAGTGTCACACACTCTAACGAGCTCCAGCTTCCCACTTTCAGCAAAGCTGAAGGCCAGGACCTGAAGATGAGGAGAAGACATTGCCCACTCAGGTCATAGGACACTTCAAGGGTCACTGCTCTGCTGCCTGTTTAAGCCTTCCTGGCAATGCTTATCCTCCTAGGAAACCCAAATGCATGAACATTCTACATGGAAACAGTAAACAAGTGCAACAATCCTCTGCTTACTGCATTCATTGCCCAGTTATTCACCACATAAAGACACTGTTCAGATTAAACTGAGCAATGAGGTAATGTTAAAGACTTCAGAGCCTTTCAGAAAGCTCCAAAAATTTATGTTTATTTTTGAGATACCTTAATTCCTGTCGCAAGGGAAAAAAAAAAAAAAAAAAGAATGCCCATTCCTCAGCACACAGCACAGTTCAATTCTTTTCAGCTCTGTCAGTTATTCCTGTTTGGTTTTGTTATTCTCCAAATTATTACAAAAACATTGCTTCAGGATCTAGCTGTTGGCACTACAGTATTTCAGCTTCCACTCTTGCTTTGTAGGTGAGCATGTTCCATAATTAATTCAACAGTAATAGTCAAGAAACTAATGCAAAAATGCAACTTTTTTTTTTCCTGGTAAAGACATGAGCCCCTATTTCTGAAACATTTACAGAATCTGCACCAGTCATTCTTATCTTTTTTATGGAGCTTTTAAAGATTGACTGCATTAACTAATTAATTTGTCATTAACTAATTTATCTACTGACCAGAGAGAAACTGACACTGAGAAATTATTAGTTTGGAGGTTAAATTTATTAAAAACAGTACAGTAGTGACAGAATTTAATCATACTTTTCATGAGAGCATGGAAGCACTCACAGCTGCAGCAATTTGTGATAAATCCATGGAGAGATTCTATGATGGGAGTGGAATTAATTTGTGTCACCCCTAAGAGTATATGTGCTCACTCAACAGTACCTGTATTAAACAATATTAAAAAACACAAATTGAGCAAACCAAATCAACTTGTTGTTTGAGCTAGCACATGATACATGCCCTTCAATATCAAGATACAGTAATGTGCATCAATAAAATCCAAGGGATCAGAGGAGAGGTCAGAATGACCAGAACATGAACCAGAACTGTCTTTATCTGTGTGAATGCACTTGAGTAAAGAACCCAGCAATGCAAAAGGACGGGGAAGAGCCACTGAAAATACACCACCAAGCACAACCCCCCCACCCAAAATCCAATCACTACATCACTCTGGAAACTACCACCAACTTACAAGTGCAGCAGAAGAGGAACCTCTGGGCCCAAACAAAGAGAGCAGCGATGAGATTCCCAGATCCTGTGGCAAAGAAATAACAGAGAGAGCATGAGAAGATGGAAGGATGAGCTGCTCCAACCACAGGGACTCAGGCTTCTGCAGCAACCTCATTTCTTCACTGAGCTGTTTTCTGGACCTTAATACAAGAAACCCTGAATAAATGAGACTCACACCAAAGCAAGGATCTAACTATCCAATAAACTGGTTTGTTTTTTTGAATGAAGGATGAAATAAACACAACTTGGAAGACTCTTTTGTTATTAAGTCTTAAGAACACAGTACTGGCCTTGTCACCCTGTTGTGGTGTGTGGTACACAACAACTACAGCTCAAAGCAAGAGCTGTTTTTGCAGTTTATACACAGATAATCCAAATGGCTTCAATGTGAATCCTGAAAGAACCAGTGACAATGTTGTGGTAACAAAGTTTCCAGCGTGCATTGTACAGTTCTGCCCAGAAGCCAAGGTACTCATGTTAAGCAGACCATTTGTAGAAGGGAGATAATATTTTGTCCTGCTTTTGGTATTATTGGCAAGGTAACTCCTGTGTGTGAGCAGGAAGTTGCACTGCAGCTTAAGACAAGAGCCACATTCGCTAGGTGGTAGTGTCAAACAAATAATAGTCCTGCTAACAACTAGAAGGAGCTATCAAGACAAATCAATATAAAAAGAAATTACAATGCTTATGTAAAACATTATTGTCTATTCATTGAAAAATTACAAACCACAGAATACAACTGATCTAGCAGCATGGCCAAATTGTTATTGATTTGCATTAAGAATTTTTCCCTACTTGACATTTTTAGAATTTTTATATAACTGTATATTAAGGCTCGTAGTGAAGATGAGCTTGATTATAAATTCCATGCATCTGCTGAGATATGCCATTCTGAAATTAACTGTCTTGAAACTTATATTTAGAGCATATGAAAGTAATTCAATTTCCCAATATTAACTCTTCTTACATCAATACCAGAATTTAAGATAGGTTGCATTCCTGCTCATGTTGTAGAACAAAATCAAAAGTCTCTTTTCTGTGGGGCCAAAAGAAACAAGTTTTTTTAAAAAGTTTTTCAAAAGAAGAGAGTCAGCTGAGAAGGCTAACATTTAAGTTAGTGAATAAATGTGGCTTACATTCTAAATAAATGTAGAATGTCACCAAAACTTCTGAAGTTCAAATCATGAAAATACGATGATTACATCTAATGACACATCATTCTCTTTTTTTTAATATATAAGCAATTCAAGTCTGCTTTAATAAGGATTTTGGCATACAATACAGACATCTAACATTCAAAATAGACTACTGACCTCAGGGGTAGCTATTCAGCCCACAGGTACAGCAATGATCAATTCAAGAGGCAGGCCAGCATCTCTGAAAATGATACCTGTTTGTAGAAACTCTGATTATGCAAGCATGTAAATTAGCCTGGAGAGAAAGTTACAGTAATGGGGGATTCTGGAGAGTGTTACACTCCATTATGATGAAGGTTATCAAACACTAAGAGGTTTGTTTCAAACAAAATTCATTACCATTATAAAAAAAAAATTACAGTTATTTTCTCCCCAGCTGCTATAATTTCCTGTTGAAATTAAAATTCCTGTGTGATACCAAATGATATCTGACTGTTTGACAGAATTTGAGAGATACATTACACATGTAGCTCAGTACACATGAAGCTCACTGAGCTTCACATGAGCTATCCTCAAAACTCAAAAGTGATCTAGTGATACTGAACACTACAGCTATTATTGTTTTTGTGAGGGAATTTAACATTTAAGCTTCACAAACCACTTCACTTCCTGATTATTCCAAGTCCTTATCACTAAACGAAATTTATCATGTCTTTTGTCCTCCATTGTTAATCTCATACCTCCATACAAGGAATTAATCAGAGAGCAACAAGGCAGTACACCTCTGATATCTAATATCATTAGTGACATTTCTTTATTAACAAGAAAAGAGACTATTTATCAAAGCTCCAGCTTCAGGTTTTACAAGCAGCTGACAGAACCATGCGTCCAGCTTCAGAAACAGAACCACACTGAAGGGGCACAGAAAAACATTTTTTTTGATCAGTACCTGATAATCTACATGCTCATCTGGACAATTCTAGACTCACAGTACCATCTAGCTTGGCCAATATTTGCCCTGTAATATTTTACCTTCTGTAGAACATTCAGGTCACTGAAGCTGCAGCCCCCTGACCAGGAAAACAGTGCAGTGAGAAGAAGACCCAACACACCCCAACCAGCAGAGAGGACAAGGCCTGGTGCAGACAGGCCACAGCTTAGCAAGGGAGAAAAATTAAATTATCATCACAGAACAGAACACAAACTGGGTCAAAGCAAACAATGAGGAATGTTGGGGATGGCAAAGCACAGAAGTTTCTAAAGGAAAAAAATTGCAGTGGGCTTTGCTAAGAATGTTGTGGCTTGTTTTATTAAAATCATCAGTATCTTTGGTTAGACAGGCCTTTTCTTCAAACTGCTTTTAACATAAAAAGGAAACAATAAGATACCAAAAAATTATTATTTCTTATAGCCCCCTCTACAAGCTACCTGAAGTTAAAACACAGAAAGAATTAAATATATGTTGTAAAATTCTTTTATTTTTATCTGGTATTTCACTTGATACTCAAGGAGAAAATTGTATGCTACTCTGAAGATGCTCCTAAACTAAATTTCCTTGTTCAAATTAGAAACTTTGACATTTAAAATGAATTTTAATAGGGTAATAAACTCAGGATATTTCATAACTCTATCCAAGATATGAGGCATCTCTGACCTACTGACAGCTTAGACTGAATGAAAGTCATCATTAAACACTCATGAAGCAGCACACCAACAGACACTTAGGAGTGAATTATTTGAGTGGTAATGACAAATATGAAAAAAAAAAAGTTCAGCCTCTTATTAGAACTACATTGTGATATTGTAATTTCTAAACTCAGTACAGTTATATGAGACGTGTTATAAGTCGGCCCAAAGCACCCAGTAATTGTGATTTCTATGTACAAACTGGTGATTAGGAACGTTTACAAAATCTTCCTAGAAACCAGGCCAATGTATAAAAGAGAAACAGACTTCTTATAAATCATACAGAAAAAGGAAATAGAAAATACTCAAAGTTCTTATTACAAGAAATTTAGAAGTTCATTTTCTAAAAATTATGTCAAGTATAAGGGAGATGTCCATACACCATATACACCAGTGCAGCCTGGTTTTATTAGCACTTCAATAAAAAAAAGTCTTATAATGAGTTGTTCCATAGGCAACTTCCAGCCCTGTTGCTTAGCATAGGAAAGCCTATCCCTTCATCCCCATTTCAACATAAATATTAAGTTGCTTCAGCTCCACTGATCTGTACCAGTAACAGAGGAAGATTCCTGAAACTACAAAATCTCACAAGTTCTCACTGATAAAATGAGACAGGTTGGTAGAGATTTACTTGGTTTAGAAACCAAATTAATTTTCTGCTTTATCAAAACTGGATTTAAGCAAACAGTCTCAATTGAACACTATAGCTTTATAACAAATTCTGAGTTTATTGTGCAGTAAGATGGTGCAACAGTACCATTCAAAAAAAAAAAAAAGGAAAAAGAAAAAAGAAAAAACAGAAAAAAAGAGGATTAAGGGAGAGAAAATGTTCCAAGAGAAAAGACCTTCATTAGTACCATAAGTCTCCACTGCAAAAATACTCAAAGCAACTGTACACCAAGTAAATCAATCTGATCTGCACCTTGCCCAGAATATCTATCAGTTTGTCATTCCTATTGCCGTACTTTGAGGGGAGACATGCACTCCGTGCACAAAACACATCACATTTGATGAGACCTTTTAAAGGTCAGGATTTTATTTAAGAAAGTGATTCAGTGCTGGTTACTGAGTTACTGCTCAAATGTAGAACTGATTCACTCCTCTATGCCATAATCTCAATGATGAAAGCAAATATGGGAACTACTTCCACCTGACTTTCTGTGGAAGGAATATAACATATTCCTGAATTAACAAAGTCAGAAAAAGCCTGGAATAACACAAGAAATAGAATATGCATTTCTACAGGTATCAATAACGGAGTTATCACGAAAATTCTGTTATAAAATTAGTTCTTAAAAGCTGAGATCCAAAACATGGCTTGATAAAGGATTAAGCAAATCAATTGTCTGCAAAGCATTTCTAAATGTTTGCTCTGTGGGTGACCATGAAAGAGAATGTGTTCCCTAAATGCAGGCTTTTGACTGAAGTTCAAGCTGTGCATGTTTTCCAACAAATCTCATTTCATAGAGGTTTAAGATAAAAGTCAGATTCTTAAATAACTAAATTTCAGACTAAATATCAAGAGAGGAACTTAAAGCCCTTACTGATGCTTGAGAACCAGGTAACCCCAGGGGTCCATGACATGATTTGTGCTTTGACTGTCTGTGAGCAGGAGTTTTCCTCAGAAGATGGGACAAGACTGGGGAACAGTGACACTTACAACCAACCAGAAAATAAAACCACCATTAAGAAATGAATGGCTGCAATCCCTTGGCCAGCTGCAGATAAACAACGACCCTACAGTTCTTCCCCTCAATACACAAACAACAATGAATCGTTCAGGTGTCAAGGCAGGAATCATTTGGTCAAAAAGCTGTACCTAAAACACCTGCATTAGCATCAATCATGCACCAGAATGTTTCTTTCTCTCAAGCAATACTCCTTGCAACTCCCCTAATTAAATCATCTTATTCATTTTACAACAGAACAACAGATTCTGACAAAGCAGAAGCAGTCAGGATTCTTGAATTATTAAAAAATTTTTGGTACATATTGATAAATGCATGTTTCCAAATTATTCTTCAAGATAGAAGAGAGAGTCAGATACATAGGGAAATACTCACAAGTGTAAAAATACAAACATGTGCACACAATATGTGTGTGAGCAAGAAAGAACAGCAAGGAACTCAGACTGTATCACATGAAAAATTTGACAACCCTAAAAGTAAATATAAAGTATATAAACATTTTAAAATTACTAAAATAGGCACATTACAATCTATATCAGTATAAACAACACAAAGTATTAGATCCAAAATCAGAGTAACACTTTTCAGTTTGAATTAAATACTTGCATAAGCTTAGTTTGTAATTAAACACCTTCTGGCAAACCAGAAAATATCCAGCAGAGAAATATAAGGAGACATGATACTCATTTTGAAGGCAACATCAGAAAGAAATCTGGAGCACAGCATAGATGCTGGTGCATTAACATGAATGCTAGTTCAGAGATTCAAAACCATTATCAAACTTCACATCAGCTAAAAATGAGGTTTTAATGAAAACTTATTTCTTCATTTTGTATATTTTAATTGAGTATAAACACTCCTATGATATCAATAGTGATAACACAGCAGAGTAGCCGTTTCCTCATCATTTGACCAAAAATGCAAATATTAAAAGCAACACATATTGAAATGAAGAATATCTAAAAATAACATTAAGAAGTTTTTTGACAGATGCCCTCATTGCTTGTGCACCATGAAAGTTGGTTTTTAAGGAAATGACATGAATTTTAAGAGCCAAGGAGCAGCAGCAATGCTGCCCCATTCCCATTGCCCTGAATGTCAATAATGACACAAGGGCCAGAACATCAGAACTACAGTGGGGAAGGTGTTTCAAAATAAACAGGATAATTTGATTTACAAATTAGGACTATAACATACTGAGAAAACCAAAACCAATGCATTGGGATGCATTCTTGAAATGAAGAAAGATGAAAAGTTCTAAAATAAAAAAATCTGTATATTTTGTTAAGAAAACAAAATTTGTATTCATAAATGTTGAAGTGAGAAAACAACCATTAAAGACATGACCCCTGATACTTGCTCCTGTCCAGTTTAACTACCTTTTTTAGTTGGTATTTAAATGGAAACTGAAAAACAAACAAGACAAAAAATAGCATTACATACACATGCAGCATAATTCCACAGTATCTGTCTCTTGTTTTGACTTATCTAACCAGATCAGTGATTTCAAGCTTAGCATTCCAATCTGTTATTTTCAAAATGTATTTGAAGAACTAAGAAATAATCTAAACTAAATGCTATTTTATAAACCATGCCTATGGATAAAATAGAATTTCCAGATCTTCATAGTTCACAACTTCTTTTTTTCTAGCACTGCCTCTTCTGTTTCTTGAAAGGACTCTATTAAAAGTTCTGTCAATTTAGGAAATTCTTATTTTGGCTAAAACATGCCTTTGTGGTGCCATCTTATTATTATTTTATTTATTAGCAGCAGCAGCCTGATCAGGCTGGAGATGTCAAAGCTTTTATAATTGTTACAATTATTTGAATTTTTTTTTTAATAAGCACTAATTATCAAAAATTGCACCTTTACTCAGCTAAGCTGAATTACCTGTTTACCACCCATGAGGGCAAAATAATCTCATAAAGTATTAGGCAAACTTCAGTGAAAAAGCAATAAAAGAATAAAGATCTAGAGGCCTTTTATAGTCTCAAATCATTAATTTGACATGCACAAAGTCGAAAAATTTGGTTAGAAAAAGACACAGTTTTATAAATTAGGAAAGGAAGTTTTTGTTAAATTTTTATTGAAGGAATTAGACTTCAATGGCCAACCTATGCAATATTCTGTAAATCAGCAGTAGGCCCTAGCAACAAGAACATAATGGCAGGGGATTTCACAGCCTCATCCTGCTAATTGAAAGGACCTGACCTCACCAGGGTCGTGCAATGCAAGTGACAACAGCCACACTGCAAATTATCACTGCTCTGCAGCCGCCACTGTAAAGGGAATGGAAACAAATGTGCTACACTCTGGTGATTAAAAATTAATATTTCCCAGCCTATGTGGATTTTAGAAGCTTTAGAAACAGAAAAAGTTAAGGTAAGTGGGTTTTTGCCTACAATTCAAAGTTACTTAGGAAACACACCGTGCCACGTATTGTGGATGCTGATATTCAGGTTAGACCTGGAGCTTTCTGGGAGGTAACAAATGAGAAGTTTGTAAGCAGGAATGTATTTACACAGCATTGACCCAATGTTCCAAACTTTCTTGTGCAATTTGCCTTTACTTACAGAAATACTAACAGTGCAGTCAATAAAACTACTTCAGCTAAAAACCTGATCCATACAACAAAGGGTAAGAAAAGAATCCTATTACATTTTTAATTACATAGGTACCTTAACATGTAATTTTAGGACACTCAGCCCCCAAGATTTTTCCCCCAGTCTTGAAAAAAACATCATTCCAAATATATATAAGTAATGTATGTGACTGTTAGAAGTAAACTTTCAGTTCCCTGTAGGTACTTTTCCTCTGATAATGATACATTCAGCATATGTATATACTGAAAATTCTACATTGCTGTTCTTGGCATGTAATTAGGGGCAAAGGAAAATGTACAGGACTAGAATCTTAATTGTTGGTTTAATAACCTTTATACAGCTCATTTCTGAATGATTTTCTTCCTCTCTGGAGTGGCTTCTAATGTCAAACACTGGTATTAAGGTGAGTCATGGTTACTGAAGAGGCACAGAGAAGGCACATGACAAAATTATTAATTATGGGGAGGGAAGGAGGCAGAGTATTCTTTTTACTCCATAAATGTCCTTGTAAAACAGAACATTTAATACTGAAGTCAAATATAGTTTCAGTAGTCAATAGCCACTAAAGTCTTACTGCTGTCAATAACAGCTGAGGATTTAAGAATGCCATTTAAAAAAAACTATTGCAAATGTGATTTTTAGAGGGCATTGAAAATTTTTGAGAAGTCAGAAAGATTTACATTTTTTGAACTATAGTAACAGAAATTGGGCAATTATTCAATATCTAAGATATCTGAGCTATCCATCACTATCTAAGATAGTGAGCTAAACAGCTTTAATACAGTAATTTAAAATATACTCTTTCATGCTGCTGGCAGTTACTGTTCATTTTTCAGATTCCTTCCTTTCACACCAAATGCTAAGAATTGTACCCAGGCCAACAGAAGAGGCTGACAGCACTGTTTTCTGCTAAACTGAAATGTAACAGTTCATATTCTAACACTAAGAGGTTTATTTGCAAATAATACCTTAAAGCAACAGGACATGAGAAGTTTGGGGTTGGTTGTTCAGGTTTGGGGTTTTTTTGAGGGAAAGAGAAAAAGAAAAAGAATTGTGGTTTTACTCTTATTCATTTTATCTTTAGTAAATTACCAGAGTTATGGAAACTTGAGACGTATTTGTTAATGCTTTTTTTTATTTTGTATTTTACTTGCAACCAACTTCGCACATTACAAAAGAAGCCTAAAATAACTGATCTATGAATGTAGTCTTACAGGTGATGTTAAATTATTATGCACTACCTTGCAGTGAAAACAATATGCAAAGTAATCAAAAGCTAAAAACAACAGTGACAGCTAAAGAACATTAAGTACATGAGCACCATCCAGGCTAAAGCCATTGAAACCATTTCCTTCCTCTGAAAACTCTTGTAGACTGCTCAGTGTTTATCTGTGTTCACAATCCTAATGGATCCTTAGTACAACAAAGAAGTATTTAAAATAAAGACCACTGCAAAAATTCTAATACTTCTTTCATTCCAGAACAACCACTACAAGCACACTCACCTGCTTTAAGCCAATTCAAACAAAATTATTTTCTAAGATGAAAGATTCTGGAAGTGTTGAAAACTCTTCCTCCTGCTCCCTTCTCCCCAAGATTAGGAAACCATGGCACACATTTCAGTGGGATCTCACCAATGTAAGTACATGTAACATATTCTAAGTAAACTCCTGTGGAATGGGACAATTCCACAGGAGAAGCAGAACTTGAAAAGTAAATTAAATAGCTTTGGGTGTTTCTTTTGAATTCTTGGTGGGTTTGCACATTTGGAGCTATAGAATTTCTAAATATAAATTAACAAAGTAAGATGAACAAGCCATTATTATGAACATTAAGTGCAAACTGCACACAACAACTGAGAGGGAGAACCTATTACAAAACACCAATATAACCACAATTCTTCATTACATTTTTGCTTTATTACAGAAAAAAATATTTCCTAAAATTTTATTTTTGGGAAAATTTGGATTATTTTCTTCTCATATTCTATCACGTATCCAGAAGAAAACATAGAATATTATATTAGAAAAAATGATTAAATGCATTAGAGATACAATTGAAATTACAAACATAATTGAAATTACATTAGTTTACATCAACTGAGAATCTTTTACATTTTATTGTAATATATGCCACAGAAACATGTATTTGGAAAACAGCATGGCTCCTTATAAAGGCAGCATTCTGCTGCACAAGCTCCATCCCAGTTTGCCTCCCATTTTTTCCTTTTAAGCAGTTATGAATCATTACTTAGAGACTGGCACAGCAGGGCTAGAGCCAGAAACATTAATTGCCTCCAGGCACCGAGTCATGGTCTCCTGCCTGCTGTTGTTCAGCACACCTCCACAGCTTCACACACATTTCTGGTCTCTTCCTGGCAGAACTGGTCACTGCACCCACCCAGCTTTAGCATCCCTCCCAGCTCCTGCACAATCCTCTCCTGACAGTCTCACCCCGACAAAGTCCCATGCTATTCCAAGCTAGTGAAGGTTGGGCAGGGGTGATTTGCTTCACAGACCTGGTGTGCTCAAAAGACAAAAGGAACAATGCCAACATTAACAGCCCGAGTCCTTACACAGTGACTGCCTGTACTTCAGATTGTTTCTCAAGCTGTCTCAAGTTGAGGAAACAAATTCTGCATAGCAAAAGAAGGACCTTTAAAAGTAATGAAAATACAGCAGCAGATTTTGGGTTTGTTTTTCATAAAGCTACAATAATTTTAATAACTGGAAAAAAACAAAGCTCTTGTTCCTATAAAGCTTTCAAAGAAATAAAAGCTTTATTTAGAAAATGATATATCTCATCCCACAGCAAAATCCAATAAGTCCATCTTTTAAGCAAATTCACACTTACAATTAAATCCTTTTAACCAAATGTAAAACCAAATAAATTCTGAAACAATGCAATGCTGACCACACCCTACACTTCCCAAAATCCCACCTACAACAGAAGTTCCAGATTCAACTGCTCCAAGCATCAATTCTTTTTTAAAGTTATTTCAACAAAAGTTCCAATTCAGGTGATAGCATCACCAGGAAGACAGTTTCCTTTGCTACAAAGTCCATGGAAACTATGACACTGCTTTAACAAACCAAAGTAAAAATGGAATAAAAAGAGAGTAAGACCTCTAAAATTTAAAGCAAGAAGCACAAACTTTAGCCAGGGGCTTGCAGGTCAACATTGACCACTTGTTTTGTATTTCCCCTTTACCCTCCTGGGTGTCCTCAATTGGTTTTGGTCACCCAGTTTTTCACTGTTTTACAGTTCCTTTCCTTAGATCTCACTGTGCTTTCCCTTCCATAATTCTCAGGGGTATCAAATACAAACTCTTAAGCATAATCCCAGTTAACATATGTAGCGTTTGATTCTTCTCACCTGTCAGAACACATGCACAGAAGACAATTGTTTGTTGGGTTTTTTTGGTAAAAGAAAACACAAAATAATTTTACCAGATCAAATCTAACTTAAGCTTCCAAGATAAAATATTTTCACTAAAACTTTAAAACAATCTGATGATGTTTTTGTCTAGGAAACACTTTTTTTGCATTATGAAAAGTCTATAGGAACCTGCATTCAACTACTTAAATTTTTTTGCCTGATACAATCCTACTTTTTACAAACATCAGAATAGTTCACTCTGCCAAGGAATTGCATTTATGAAAAATGCATGTTGTGAATGCCAAAGGCCATGTTTTTAGAATGAGAAAAAAAAAAAAAATCCAATACATCCTTTAAAAGATGACAAATAGTCTTTACGAAAGCCATTCCTGCTCTTTCCATTATGGAAAAAGAAATCACAGTGGGAATACTAAGCTCAGCATATATTTGGCAGCTCACTGACCAGACAGGCTATTAACTATATAAAGGGCTATTTCTGAACATTTTTTCCTTAAATAAAGTTTTGATTTTTCAATGATTGAAATGCAGTGATGAATGTAAGTGCAAGCTGCTTATTCGAAATGGTATCTCATCATCCCTGCACTCCATTTTTTACCATATCTCCTATATAAAATGCATTTCTTCTGTAGATTCTAATACATCCCTTTAGTCTAGAACTTCCTTCACATTCCTTAACATGTCTTGTTCCCAGGTATCCCTTTTTTATTTTCTACAGCTTCCCAACACTTAGCTGTCAACTCTTCCACCATGTCTGTTTAAAAACCTTTTATTAGATCCTAAAGCCTCAGCAAGTTGCCTTCACTGCCTCTTTAAAGGCAGAATCTGTTCTTTCATTAAGCAAACTCTTCTTGTGTCACCCTGCAGCAGCAGTCAAGCTCTTTGTGTGAAAGCAATCACCTCTGACCTCACCAGCAGGAGAGTTTGTTGTGATTGTTGGTTTGTTGGGGTTTCTTTCAACATAAATACAAAATACAAGACTGAAAAAAGGGTTTTTGTTGGTTTTTTTTAAAAATAATGGAGCAAAAAAAGGGCTTGATATTTATGATGAGCCCTCTGCTACCAGCTGATAGCCAGCAGCATTCAGATGGACTGGGCCTAAGTTTTTTTATTAATTATGCATATTAGAGGGATGTGTCCTATCAATAAACGAGACTTGAAAATGAAACAAAGCACCTCAAATTTAATATTCTGATAGTATTTCCCAATACTGAGTCATGTTTGATAACACTGGAAAAGGCTCACTGAACTGGAGATATGAACAGAAATTCAAAGTGACAGAACAAAGTACTGTGCGTGATCACTTATAAAAGTTTAACATCTAAAAAAAGTCAGCCCAGTTTGCCCAAGAGCACAAAACATGACCAATGTAAAAATTCAGTTAAGATATGAATTTTTAGGATTTTCTTGTTTTTTAGCTTTCAGTAATGTGGTTTTGAAAGAGTGGGGAAGATAGGGAGTTTTCTGTATTTCACTGGATGAAATTTCATATTCTTTTCACAAATTCTTTTTCTTGCACTATCTCTTCCTTCTTTCTGCATCTGTGTTCAGGCAGTCAAGGGACCCAATGAGCATTTTCACTGAAAAGAGAAAGAACTGATAAAATACTGCATTCCTTTATATTCTTTTCAGCCATCTGTCTCTTCACAGATGCAAGAGAGCAAAAGTTTAAATTGACTCTACTCTGATAAATACTGTTACAACAAAACAATCCACAGGTACATTATTTTAACCTCTTAAGAGAAAATAAAATTCAATTCTTTCAAAGTTCATTTTTGTTTCCCTCCCATGACACCATAAACCAACATTGAATGAAGGTTTTAAAAGCAACTTTTTAGAATACAGAAGGATAGTGTAAAAGTTTGTATCCTAAAATATTTTTTGCTGATCATTTAAATAATTCATTTTCTATAGTACAATAGACAAATTAAGAATGTGATATTTTCAGTTGCTTTAAAGACAACCTAACTCATTCAGAAAGGACAGGGTGTGTGGAACTAAGGCAGGAAATACTTGGGATTGGTAAAGATTTTACAAAGAGCTGGTAAACATTATTATAAACATTGCAAATTCAGGGCAAATCTTTTCTACTCTGAGCAGCCATTTGAACCCAGAGTTCTGCTTTCTGGTTTGAGTGAGAATGCCCCTGACTCCTCAAGGAGATACTGACACCAATAACAGGACAAACACTTCTTGTCAAAGCAGCAGATAATCTGGGACAAAGAGTTACCCCAAAACAGCCAAATCTGTAGGATTACATCTATCCCAGAGAGCTCATTCATTTGGAGCCTTGTCTCCAAATGCCTGATGGAGCAGACAGCTCTGCACAGCCCTGGATTCCAGGCTTTGGGACAGCCAGGGATTGGGCAGAGCACATACACACAGCCTCCCTCAAGGCTTCCTTCTGTTGTAAGAACCTAAAGCAGTGCAGCTCGTCTGCCTGCACCCTGCTAACCTCTAATTGAGATTTCCTAGCAGAGGTATAATTTAGATGAATGAGATCAAAGATTCACAATTTATTTTCAATGTCAAGGGAATTGAAAGGGTTTTACTAACTCATGTACATAGTGGCCCATTATTTTAAAAGGATAAAAACTTCCTTTCTAAAAAAAGTAATTATACCACTAAGTATTGAAATTATTAGATAAGCAATACCTCAGCATAAATGCAATACAGAAACAATCCTAAAGAAACAATCACCATTCATCCTTTTGTGTTGGATGCCATCAGAGAGCAGTCTCCTTTGCTTGATTTGCAGAAGCAAAAAGGATGGAAGCAGATGCTCCCTTCAACAAAAGGTTTCCACTGAGTATGATTACTCTCCAAATCAATTCTCTTCAGAAGTGGATCTTTTAATTACTAATGAAAGTTAATTGGAGCTTCAAACACCACTCACAAGAAAGAAAAGTTTAATTCAAAGTTTCTTCAATCTCAAATTGCCATAATATTGGGGTTTAGAAACAAAACACATCCATATTAAGTCTTTAAAATATTATAAAAAAACCTTTTTCCTCACGACTTATTTTTCAAGTATCACCTGTCATACTCTATGTGATTTTTTTGTATGAAATGATACTACACAAATGATAATGTATTTGAATTATAACAAAACCAATGGAAGGTTGTTGTTCTATATTTTACTGCTTTCAATATTTCTTTAGCAATCATCATTGCAGTCTGTCTAAACAATTCTCTGTGCACTGACATTCACAAAAATGTGTTTTCATCAGGAAGTTAGACACTGTCATTAGGTTTCATGAAAAGCTGTACTTTTCAGTTCTTAGCCAGTTTTTTATACCTCACTGCATCATTGGGATGTGAATGCAACAGTTTTTACATCTGTCAGGTTCAGTTTTATTTACTTGAATACAAGCATTAATAACAGATTACTGGGAAACTGTAGAGAGATGATGAATTAGTTATGTTCTTATTATCCAGCACTGGAAAGGGACCAAGAGAGGAGGGTTCACCACATTTTCTGCTAAGAAATAACCTATTGATCAGCCACAACAATCATCTACAAAGCTTGATAAATGCAGCTTGGGAAAGGCAATGATTCAGATCATTGTTTCAGAGCTGATATTTAACATACCAGATCTTGCAATAAGTTTTGATTTCCTAGAACTGTTTGGTAAGAAACTTATTTGGTTGTCAACAGCTACAATAACTTGAGATACAAGTAGAAGACATACTTAATGTGCTCTAAAGCCTACTACTTTTCATATTCTTCTACAAGTTTCCAGATGTTCCAAATACAATTTTTCATGCTCTCTTACATTCTTGTAGAAGTAATTGTCTATGCTGGAACCTTACAAACAAAGGAAAGTTTTGAGGAATTTTTATTGTACACCTTAAGGTGAATTAAATACACTTTCGTGCACAGAAAACACACAAGATGTGAGAGTCCTCACCTTATAAGACTATCAGGTAATGGAATCACCTGAGGATACCTGAACAAAACAAATCTGGCTCCAGCACAGGTGGAAAAAAAAGACATGTAGCACAATGGCATCATTCTAGCTATTAAAAAAATATATAAATATATATATAGATATGTGTGTGCATATATACTTTAAAAGACTGGCAGTCATGATTATGATAAATAATAGCCTCTGAATTTTATAGTTAATTATACTCAAGACCCAAACTGTAGTTTTCTCACACACACATATAGGAAATATATATGTATAATGCTTCTCATTATGTAGAGCTATATATACTTCAAAATCCATGTATTAATGCAAGGAAGCTCTCAGGTAAGAAATATGAAAAACTGTGGGAAAATATTTTGAATAAATGCTGTTTAAAGATTCTTTAAGTCTCAACCAATTAAGCATCAATTGCCAGAGAGTGCAAGCAGCTTTGTAAGCTTGTCACAGATAAGAGAAGTGTCCTCATTTATTCATGTCATTGACTAGTTTCACCCCAGGGACAGCTGCAGTAAGGAACCCCCATGTTCACCATCAAGTGTCATTGCTATGTAGCCCAATTCCTCATATGTTCAGAACAAAAAAGAAAGATTTTGACCCAATAAGTAAAAAGGCATGAGAAACTGATCAAAACCATGAGAGCTGAGGCTTTTTCCTCTGCATCTGCACTGCTCATCCTAATAGTAAAAGTAATGGTCATTGGTTAAGCCTACACAGACAGTAATAAGGCAGATCAAACCCAACCATGAACATCTGACACAAGGTTTTAAAAGCCTAAGTCTAAATCATGTGAAAGATCAAAACGTTACTAATTGCATTCTGCACATAGACGGAACAGGATCATGAGAAAAGACAGTTTCCTTCTTTAAACTTCATCTTTTAGTTCAGCCCTCCAATCCAGCTATCCCCCACAGCACTGCTGGGATCTGCAGGATCACACCTATCCCAGAGAGCTCCTGCTGGGATTGCAGCACAGGTCTCTCTCCCTGACCTGCTCACTGCCTGCTCAGCAGCAGGGCACACAGTCTCGGAGAAGGAAGGGCACGACCAGCTTGAAGCGCTGCCACTGTCACCACTCTCCCGGTATCAGAGCTGAGCTTTGCTCACATCAGCCAGCCACCAGAAACCCACCTTGCTCCAGAGCTCTGCCCCTCTTTCCCAAGGAGCAAGGAATGCCAGAAAAGTTTCCTCAAAGAAATTTATCTGTGAGGCAAAATCTGCCGCTCACTCACAGGTCATCTGTCCATGTTGGAGCTGGGCAGTGCTGAACAGGAATGAAAACTTGCTCAAATCCACTTCAGATCTGTGCAAAGGAGCCAAGCAGACACCGTTAGCAATTAGCTCAGGTTCTCTAGAGCTGAGATCCTAATCCAAAAATGGGAAGCTTATTCAAAGCCTTTAATCTGAAAGCTTCTCTTTATATGAAGATGAGACAGCTTTAAAAACAGATTCAAGAAAATAGATGTTATATCTGTTTTGGTACTCGATATCTGAGGCTCCCTGTAGGTCTGTTACACAGCAACAGTCCCCACAAGGAAGATCTAAATTCAGGCCTAAGCTCTCACTCAGTTGCTGACCTTCTATCAAAGAAATCTTTAAGAAAGATTAATTCTGTATAGATACAATTGTTGCTAAAACAATTTTTCTTTCAGAGACAAGCAATCTGGGGGGAAACTCAGGACATTGAGCAGATATATAAATAGCTTCTTTAAACTTATAAAGACACTCAGGAAAAATTTATTGGCTAAATACATTCAGTGCCCTACACAATTAAATTCTTAGTCATGTTTACTAAACCTATTGCTATCAGTGCAACTGAAAACACCCCTGCTTTTTTCAGCATAGCAGTGATATGTCAAATCCAACAAGCCAAATTAGTCCTGCAACAACAGCTAAAGAATTATTTTTCTACCACTAGAGTGGCTTAAGAAATACTTGTCCAGGTGCTCACATTTCCTCATCAGCCTTACACAAAAATCATCTGATATGGAAGTGTTCATAACTACAGCTCACAGACTAAATACTATTGCATCTTCTTAAACAAACAGATCAAACATGACACATTTTTCTTGCAAGTGTTTTCACATACCCACTGTCACTTAACAACAGGCATTCCTAGAGTCAAGCAAAGAAAGGGGAAACTTGAAGCATCTTTTAGAAACTCAAGACAATTAGAAAAGACTATGCACACTGTCCTCATTATTTTACTTCATGACATTCATGTTGTTCTGAATGCAAAGAGAACATATAACTGGGTTTGCTTCCTAATCTAAAGCAGAACAGCATGGGTTTGGATTAGTGGAGTCTGGTTCTTTTAAAGGCATTCTTAATGTAAAGACCTACAGACAACAATTTGGAATCAGGAGTGCATAAACAGAGGCTCAACTGTTGCTACACTAAATCAAGTTCCTCTTATGTCATATTGTCTTCACAGATCCAGTATGCATTATGTCTGTAAAATACCTCAGGAACAACTTCAGTTCTAATGATAGGAATAAGACTAATTCCCCTTGCTATGCTCAAGCATCTTTTTCCCTAGCAAGTAGATATCTTTTAACTCTTCTGTGTCTTGGAGGGAAGAGGAAGAAGGTGATGGGAAAGGAAAAAAAAAAAATTAAAAAGAATCTTCAGGGACATGCTGCCAAGAAGCTGAGAATCTCAAAGGCTACATTAATCAAGGAAAATCTATGCTTGCAACACTTCACAACTTTCGCACTGAAAAAAACTCAAGAGAACGAAGAAACACTCTTCCCTGGAATCTTGAAGGCTGTTAAAGCATCTTTGGTTTATCTGAATATTGTTCCTTGTAGATTTTTTTGTTCTTTCTCCTTATGTCACATTCACTCCCAGAAGAACATAGTCTCTGAAAAAGTAACATGGTGGTCAACTGTCAAAATGGAATATAATCGAGCACAAACAGTAGGTAAGGATTGTTAGTCTTAAGTGCTCAATAAAAATCATTAAGATCTATTTGAATGAAATGCTTTTAGCATAAGTTTTAGCTAACAAAATTTTAGACCTTCCTCCCTGCAAAGAAAGAAGTACTATGCAATATCTTATTATAAATTTTAAAATGTGTAAGTAATGAAAATCACCATTTGCATTTTCTTCTGAAAATTACCATTTTCCTCTATTTTTCCATATATCTTCGTAAAAGTTCCTGGTGGTTCTTCCAAAAGTAGATCAATTGCCCAAATGTTCACTTCTTTGCAGACAGCAGCTGCTTCATTTCAATTGTGCAGAAATTTAACACACAAAGTTACTAACTGAACTCTGAAAGTAGCTTCTGAAATTTGCAATCATTATTTTTGTTTGAATATCCTAAATCACCTTACTTTGGCTAAATTATATAAGCACTTAAGCTTTTTAAAACATTCACAGAGCAGAAACAGCAGAGGCTGTTTACCAAGTCACTGAATCTCTTCTACAGACCTCTGTTAGAAGCTACTTTTGGGAAATAATCAACCTTGAAGTGGTAGAAATATTTTTGCAAAGCCTGGGGCATTCCAGTGATTTAACCCTCATGACCTCACCCCAGCTTGGTGAAGTCGCCAGAAGGAAAAAACTTTAAAAGGCTAAGAAGTCATTACGAGTTTAATCCTCAGAAAGCAGAAAACAAGAGTGTGACCTAGGGAGCCAGGGCTGGAAGGAGTGAGCAAGGTTTCCTTAGCAAAGCTATTTACTCTCAGAGCTGGAGAAGGAAGCAGGAGTATTTTCCTGGAACCATGGAATCCGTGTCTTATGTCAGGATTTTCCCCTGTCAGAACACACAGGGCAGCCAACAGCCAACCCCTGAGCCAGGAGATGCAGCAACTGAGAGAGACAGACCATTCTGTATGCAAGCAAAGCCGGTTATTGTACTAATGACCAGATTTTATAGTTCTCTAACTTCCACACAAAATTTTCCACTCAGGTCCCCTTGCCTCTATTCCCTTAGCAACACAGTCTTTTCAGTTATGAAGTCCTTGTTATCATCCTCTTGTGCCAGCACTGTCCTTGCTAACATCCTCCTGCACCAGAGCTGTCAAACATGATGTCTTCACTTCTTATTCATGCCTTGAGTTTCCCTCTCCACAGCTTCCACTGGACCAGGGCCGGGAGGTCTGTGGTGCTACCCAACTCAGCTTCTGTAGCTGTCTGATCTTCTACATGTCCCCCTTTCTGTTCTACAATCATGATTTATTTTACTGATTTATTAATCAATCTCTGAATACATTGAATCAAGCAAGGCAGGTATACCACTATAATTAATAGCATCCCTAATACAAACATTCCCATCTTAATAAAATTTTTGACCCATCCAGTGATCACCCAGTCTTCAAAAAGGTTGTTAAACCAGTCAGCTCCATCTACTATTTTTAATTTGGCTACATTGTCTTGTAAAGCTTTAATACTTACATGAATAGAGTGTGAATGATCAGAAAGGTTCATACAGAAACATATTACATTCCATCAAAATCTTCACATCAATGTCCATGTACTAAAAGAAAAAAATCAATAGTGGCTCATTTCTGCAATGTAGCATGTCTAATTGAACCAACATTGGTCAACAATCTTTCTAAAGCAAGGAAAGTAGCATTAGTTTGTCTAACTAACAGCCTAGTTTGTTAAACAATCCCTTTCCAGGGATTGTGCCTTTCCAGACACTACTCCTAGAGCAAAATAGAAGGAAGCCCAATGCTGTTGTAGTGACCAAAAGTCAAGGTTATCATCATAATAAGGTGTAAACACTGAATGCTGTGCTTCCCTCACTGTGGAAAGTTATGTTGTAAAATCATGGATGCGTTGGGTGTTAACAGCAAGAGTCACCTAAACTGCAGGGGCCTGCCTTAATACATGATGGAATAGCAGCCCAAGCTCTACCTCCTCTAATAAACACTCCTGCTGGTAACGATAATGGAGCATTAGTAAAGCGGGAGGTGTTGGTAGAAGTGTAATTACACCAGGCACTTTTTTTTAATATGGATTGGCTTGAAGAAACATCCCATGCTTCAGATTGGTTGGCCACAGATTACCATTTTTACAGATCCTAGAAGTTCTAATTCCTGTGGCTCAAGGGCTGCATGAGGGAGATATGGGAACCATTGGTCCCAAGCATTGGCATGATTCTCAAAATGAAGAACATGAGCCAAAAGGGGATGTGGCCATGTATAAATGTAGTAAAGGTAAACCAAAGAGACAAGTAGAAAATGGGTTTCAAGAGAGGCCATAGCCAAGCATAAAGTATCTTGTCCTGTTAAATTGGCTAAAGATATCCATACATTTGTTTTTGGCTGAATAGCAGGCCGAGTACAAGTAAGAGGAATACTAAAAGCACTAATACTAAATATGCCTTGGCTAGCCTAAGCTGAATATTACCTTGAGGCAATGGTGATAGAGGACTATCATTGTGGGAGGAGTTAGAACTGACACTACAAAACTTATTAACAATGGCAAGCCATTGCTCGCTTGATAACTCCTGATGTTCGGGCAAACCACATCGATGCCCACACGCCAGCTGTTTAATTTGTATATTATTCTGACTGCTCCTTAAAGGGTCACAATGCCAACAGTCAGCTCTTCTTCTATGAGATGCACAATACCAAAGGCACCCACACCTTTGACACTCACACAGAGTACACACTCGATGATGCCCTGTGTGACAGGGAAAGGAAATGAACAGACCTGCAGAAAGCTCACGTTCAGATGGTATTGCATCACTTGTGTCAAAAGAAGACAGACACCTCAGCTTTAAGTTAGGGGCCTCCCTCCCCCCACCTCACCATACATAACTTGTAGTATATGACACTTCTGTGCAAATTCCCAAATTGAATTTTTCCCCTTGTTCACAGATTCAAGACTAATGCAGTTTTATGGTAGACATTTCAAGAACCAGACAAACTATTGATTTATGGTAATCAACCATTGACTACTTCTATAATATCATCTGCAGAAAAGAACTTATTAAACAATTCAACTGATGAAATCAACAAATGCGAGAGACATGCAAGAGAAGCAGAGATTTGGCTTCACTGACTGTGTTCAAGCATAACTCTTAAGGTAGTATTTACCAATGTCATACATCATCCATATGAATGATCACAAACTCTGTGTGATTTCATATAAACATCTACTTTCAGCACCACATCTAAAAAACAAATCTATTCGAAAATCATAGAAACAGAGTTTTAGTAGGAAGAGACCTTTGAAAGTCATCTACTCCAACTAACCTGCAGTGAGTAGAAATATCCTCAACTAAATCAGGTTGCTCAGAGCCCCATCCAAGCTGAGCCAGAATGCTTCCAGGGATGGAACATCTACACCTCTGGGAATCTGTGCCAGTGTTTTACCACCCCCATCATAAAAAAAATGTCTTCCTTAAATCCAGTCTGACCCCACTTTACCTTAGTCTAAAACAATTATCCCTTGTCCTATCACAACAGGTCCTGTGAAATAGTTTGTCCCTGTTCTCTCTTATAAGCTCCTTTTAAGTAGTGAAAGGCCACAAGAACATCTCCCTGAAGCCTTTTCATCTCCAGGCTGAACCACCCCAGCACTCTCAGCCTTTCATCACAGGACAGATATTCCACCCCTCTGATCATTTTTGTGGCTCTCTCTGGACCCACTCCAGCAGGTGTTTTAATACTGACAGAAAATTTACTTGGAAATCTTATGCATAGGGATAAGATAGCAAACTGGAAGAAGAGCTGTTGGTTGTTTTAAATCATACAGGACTTGCTATTTTATTATTACTGCAGTATTGCCCTCCAGAACACACACCCTCAGAGACAGCCACATGTGTTCCCAGCCTTGGCAATTGATGCAAGATCCCTTGAAACCAAGATTCTTTCAATCCACAGTTGTCCTCACATTACACTTCAACACATATTATACATAAACACTAAGATAAGATAGATGAGATCCAACCCAAACCACTCAACTTCCAACAGCCGATTTGCTTGCTGTCCTAAATAACCTTCTGGGATTTTGTTTTTGCACCAAAGAAAATCCAACAACTGGGAAATCGTTTTGCTTGAGAAATTTCCACAACACTGAAGTCACTGCAATAACTGCTTGCAAGAACTGCCATGAGGAGTGCCATTCTGCAGAGGTGTGTAGCTCCAGACTTAATACCTTTTACTTCTGTGCCTTGGGGTCACTTCCATTCAGGAGGAATTACTGTCACTTCTATTTCAGGTGGATTTCAAGAAGATTAAACCCTATTGACAACCATCCTGCTTTTCATCTGAATTTGCACAATAATCCTCATTCTTCATAGGGAAAAAAAAAAAAAAAAAGAATCCGTTATTCTATACACAGAGGATCAGGAACACATCATGAATAGTCCTCGAAATTAGACAATGTTCTATTCACTGCTCCTTTAAATATTACTACATACTTAAATAGAGGTAGAAACCAGATTAACAAAGGTGAGTTCACCTAGAGAGAGTCTGTATTAATGAAGAGCTAATACCATAAATCTGGTGCACATGGTAGCGCGAACAAAATGTCAAGCTTAAGAGAATAACTTCTCCTCCCTAAAGGTGGATTGCACAGGTGGAAACATGCACAGCAGCTTTCTAAAACCCATGGCATTTTCAAAAACCTTTATGCAGTAAACTACTCTGCTCCTTGGGAATGTTTTACAAGACAAACTGTGTGGGAAACAGTAAAGGTAAGGAGAGTCTCAGAAGCTGTGAAAACAGGCCTCAGAAAAGAAAAAGCAGAGAACTTAGAGCTAGCTGCAGCTGCAAAGCCTGACAGTAAAGAAGATGCAATAATACAATATGCAAGGACATGAAACAATAGTTGAGTTTTTAGGCTTGGCTAAGATAGACCTTAAGACTGCAAAAAAAATATGCTTATCAAGATAGTAAAAAGTTTTAGGCTTAATAACAGAGTATTAATAGATATGTGTATTGTATTAATAGATAATGTGTATTGTTAATAGAAAGCAAACAAGCAAGCATTGTTTGAAGAAGGTGTATGTATACTTTTAGTGATTGGATAGAACAATTGTCTGTAAGCTTTAGCAATATGCTATTGGCTGAAAAATGTTTAAAATGTTCTGTAACAAAGAGATCTTTGGCTGCTCATGGAGCTGTGAGCTTGTGCCATCTCCCGAGTCTGTAGCTGAGACTGGGGCCCAAAATAAAAGCTAGTGACACATCACTCAGCAGTCCCATCCCATTTGTGAAAATCTCCAACAAAACTGAAGTATCAGAGCTATAAAAACACACAGAATTCTCTACAAGTTGAAAGAAAACAGCTTTTACATTGCACTTCCGCACTTTTTCACAAACCAAGAAAGCTACATTACAAACCATTGTGTAAGCAAAAACAGCTCCCCAGGCTTTAGATAATATCAAAATCTATTAATGCAGGGGAATAATGTATTATTCCATACACAGAAATTTGTTTTTATTTAGGGGCAAAATAAACAGCTGAGGCCATTATGAGCAGAAAAGCAGAGTCTTCTCTAAAGCAAGTTCATTTTGTCTGGGTTTTAATAACACCAGATGTTTTCTAATACTGTACAAACAGAAGCTGTTGAAATTTATTGCTGTGAAAATCAGATACCTTTCTAGAATACTTATTAATATGCAAAGAGAAGATTCAACATGTGTCTAAACATCAAATTAGAGTCAAACTTCTATTGGAAAATTGAAATATGTCAATTACATTGAATTCTAGCATTAAACTGGAGCTGAACACACAAAAAAAATACTGCTACTCTAAGACATTTTATTAAGAAACAAAAAAGAGTCCGAGTAAAAATCTGTATTTCACAGTAAATGCCTATATACATATTCTTAGAATTTAACACTGAGGAAAAATAACTCAGAGTTTTACTGATAAAGACTTTCATGTAAAACTGAGTTAAGACTTGTGACTTCCAGGAAGGACGAAGAAAATCTAGAGCTAGACAGGAGACAATCTGTCCCAGTGAAAGGCTTATCAGGCATTCATTTATTTTCTTACAACCTTAAGTATGAGAGGTGGGCAGAAGACCAGAGTGAAGCCTTGTCCTCCATGTCTAAGCGATATTTAATTTCCATCCCTTGGGAAAGCTTCTGCAGGGATCAGTTCCCAGAAAGATTTCCCAAAAACTTCTGGAAGATTGGCAAAAAAAACAGCTACAACCACCACTCAACTCCATAAAAAGTACTCAGGAAAAAAAGCACCCTCTAAAAACTCATCATTTCACCATTTCTTTTGAGATAATAGGTATCACATTGTATCTTCAAAAGTATCAGATTGTGTCTCTGTGTCTGTGTGCATAACACGTTCCTCTCTAAAACACAGGTCTGAACACTCACCAGTTAAGAGTCCAAAATGGTTTCTGCACAGCACCAAAGCAGCTGCTACTTAGGGTAGCCTGCACATAAAGGGTACGGACATGGCTGAGATACATTTTTAGCCAACCCCCTAAAAGTGAGCAACTCTGATGAGGAAATTTAAATTTTGTCAAATCAGTTAAATAAACACTCAAAGGCCAGGTAAGTGGGTACAAATTTCATGTCCTTTCTAGCATGGGAAGTTCCAACTTAAGCCAGGGTAATCAGAGCCAGCAAAGTTTGTGTCGATGTACTGAAATACAAAAAGGTCACCTTTAGTGAATTAAATTAAATGCACAATGAATCAGGCAGCAAAGCTGCACAGCCACTACAACTTGTTTAACTGTCCATTGTATATAACCCTTAAGGGGGAGGGAATCTACACACTCGGTAGCTCCACAGAGTCTTGTTCTATTCACCCTCCAAATGAAAACCCTTGTAACCTTCAGTTTCTTGTGACACCTATGGTATTTTAGACTTTTGAACTAGATTAACTGATTGTATATTTTTTAATAATTCTACCAATATACAATTCCTGGAAGTACTACAATAATTCTATTACCTGACACCATTAGACGGGTTCCTATGTTGAAATCCTCTAAAAAGTTTTCAGACTTGAGTATTATCCAGCAGCGTTTCTAATTTTTGCACAAATATGATCTAGACAATGCTACATACTAAACTACAGCTTTCCTAAGAAACAGGCAACATAGGACAAAACAAAACTCTTCTGCATAACTATAAATAAGACTCCTACTTATTCTGTTGCTAAAAGCCTTCATGTCTTAAATCTCTTCACCACTATTAAAAAACTTTCTATCTTTTCTCTAACTTTAATAACTTCTACAGTGAAAAATAAATAAGTGATTCCATAGGTGCCAACAAGCAAAGCACATCTTTATTTTGCTTTAAAAAGAAAGCAGCTGGGAAGACATCTTTTGAAATAGAGCAGCACAGGCTGGTGGGCAGGGACATGACTGAAATTATACCCTTCCAGTTAGCACAAACAACTGCCTACTTCAGTCCTCAGTTTTTTATGCATCATCCAGGTTAATTTTGATTGTAACCTATTTGTCTTCTGAAGACACTGAATACATTCCCATACTACTGTAGGAGTCACTCTGTCTCAGGGAAACAGTACTTCCTGGAATTCTTGACATGCCAAGAAATCAGAGTTACTCCTATTGCTCCTTGCTGACAGATCTTATTATCAGTTCTGCCATTAACTTGGACTGAAATCCAATTCTGGCCAGCTCCTTGACAAGAGATTTAAGACAACCAAATACAAAAACTCTTCTCATACTTTTTGTATCTGGGAAGTTGAATTCTTGTTGCTGCTTTGTATTTTGTTGTTTTAACTTTTTCTAGTGGAGAGCTAAAACAAAATATTCCTCCTTGGAATTTTAATGCAGAGACTAGAGTGGAAAGGACATTTTGCATAAAGAGTCCATATCCCCCCAAACTGTATTACATTGCTTTTTTTTTAGAGGTATGCTGAACATCAGCCTAGCAAAGAAACCTGCTGACACAGTAAAAACTTTTACTGTATTTCTGTACAAACCCACTAAGAAAAATGCCTTTCACTTGCAGTTTTCAAGACCTTGAAGACTCTTCAACACAGCATAGTGCACTTTCATGAATGAACCCCCTACAGTCATCTATGAGTTTGGAACTCCCACAATGTCCCAGTCCTACTGGGATGGTTGACTGTTCATGTATAGGAGACCAGTTCTCCTGTTTGGTGAAGATAACATAAGCTGAGATAGATGATGATAACTCCATTCCTTTATCTCTCAGATGGAAGCAAAGAATGAAAGGTAAAATTTTTCTAAATAATTTACATCCACATTTACATTCCTTTGACATTGTAAGTCAGTAGGAATAATGAAGACAATCCTCAAAATACTGGTCAAAACCAAAATTATTTTACCTCTGTCAGGAATAAAGTCAGGAAGGAGCAAGAGTCAGGAACTGAACTCATATTTGCTGAATTTAAATCAACTGCTTTCACCCCAAGCTTTCCTTTATTCTTCAGCACTACTGTGGTATTTGCAGCTCCAGGACTAATTTAAAGACTAGAAATAATCTTCATTTTCAAATAAGTGTCTGTCCCATTCAATTAGAGAAATGTATTCAAAAATTCAGGTTAGACTTAATCAAAGAAGAAATTTCCCAGCACTCGATTTAAAACCTTTCAGGGAAAAGGTTGTCAGAATTATAATGGGGGGAGGGAAATGAACCACCACCCCAAAAACCTTCCATTAACAGTACTGCTAATAGGCAAGACATACTTCATTTCTTCTAACAACTTTGTGTGTGTGTATATATATGTATATATATGTATTGTGTGTGTGTGTGTGTGAGAAATAACAATACTCTTCTCCTCCCTAAGTATTTGCAAATAATGGAATGAAAGGAGAATCAAAACAGAAAAGTCTGAGCTGCAATGAAAGAAACCTGAGGGACTGAGGGATAAGCAGTTTTTTTAATTCTGGGGGCTTGGGGCACAGTGATGTGAAAATAAGCAACCAGTAAAAAACATAACTGAAATGTCCTCTGGGGAGAAAAGCTGCATAAATCTGTCCAAAAGAGTGAGGTACTGCTTGACTGCAGAGAAAAAACAGTACACAAGAGGATTCAGAGGTAAAGTGACACAAGGAATGCTTCCACCTGGCAGAGATATTGACTGATATCCACGATCTAACTACACAGAATAACATGTGGGGGAAAAAATACAGCTACTAGCAACAGACAAGTAGTTTCAAAATGCTTTAAGTACAAAAGACAGAATTTGGCAAGATAAAGACTAGGACTGATCAAGTACACAGTCCCTAAAATTGCTCAGGGAGATTGTTACAATATGGCAAAAGGATTGTACAGTCTGAATTTGTATAATGGAGTCAGAACTCTCAACAAATGCTACTTGAAAGAAACAATTAGGGACTGGCATATGTCCCAAATCAATAAATGTATGTAAGTCTAAAACAGAGTTTAACAGTCACATAAGAGGATCTGAAATGCCAGTAATTGAGTCCCGCACATAGCTGGTTTAGATGGGATACAGCTTTAGAAATTCTACACACCAAATGCCCTTGCACACATTTTAATCTATTATCACTTCTTCAATAAACTTCACACACAAGGACGCTCTTCTGCCTTTGAGGAAAAAACCCAATCTGCTTCATCTTGGTATAGACTGAGCTGCCAATGGCTGCTCAGGGATGGGCTGGGCATCAGCAGGTGGATTTATTTTGCTTCAGCAATTGTACTGAGCATCACTTGATTCTCCTCAGTTTTAGTCTTCATGTTCTTTTCATCACAATTATTACTACTATTATTATTGTCTGATTCTCCTCCCCACTGTGGGCAAAGAAGCAGGGGAGTGAGCAAGGGGCTATGTGGTACTGAGTCACCAGCTGGGGTTAAATCATTACATGTATTAAGAAACAAAAATGTTATTTTCAACACTCATTTTAAACAGCTTAACCTAAATTGTACTATAAAAAAGTCAGCATTTAAGTACAAGTTTGTTGAAGGCTAAGAACTCTCCTGTGAGGGGAAAAAAGCTTTATTATAAACTGATTACCATTACATTAAAAATATACTGTTCCTCGATGCAAAGCATATCATACATCACCTATTAAGTGATAAGTGGAATGACTGTAAATCAGGAAAAAATTTTAAAAATCCACAGAAAAATTCTGAAACAAAAATATATTGTGAAATTTATGTCTCTTTTATATTTCCTCCTTTCCCAATCTGTTAATGCGTTTTTTGAAGCCCCTGGAGAATACCCAGCTCTTGTCATAGGATCCTTCCTGGGGCAGCCTGTCCCTGTACCTCACTACTGTGAGGGTGCTGAGGTGCTGGAACAGGCTGCTCAGAGAAGATGCAGATGCCCAATCCCTGGAAGGTTGGATGGGGCACTGAACAACCAGGTCCAGTGAACAGCTTTGGCAGGGGTGTTGGAATGAGATGATCTTTAAGGTCCTTTGCAACCCAAACCATCCTGAGATGGTATTTTCTATACCTCATCACTAAAAAATGTTCTTTAGGCAGAGAGCACAGCCACAAAGGAGGAGGCCATGTGTTACCTTGTTCCAGGGTGAGCAAAGTCCTCCAGTGAATTGCCACACTGGGTGAGATTTCTAACAGCAAAAAGTTCACAAGTAACATTGAGTAAGTCATTAATTCATTCAGCTTATTTTTCCTCCACCAGTGCTTTTACGTTGTCCAAGGGCTACTTGGAGGTTTAATGACAATTTCTTAAATTTAAACCGCTTGAGCACCAGTGGTTGCTAAGGCAGCACTGATTTATCAATATGCCACCTCAATATATTCACATGCAACTCTTTTTGCCCAATTTTGTGAGATTACAGGCAGGTCCCCTTGAAGAGAGCTGGAAGCAATCAAACAACCAGAAGCAATCAAGACCCAAAGTGATAAGTACAAAATGGAGCTAAAAAGCTTGTTCCCTCAAACTGGTCACCCTGCCCAAATGGGAAGGGCTTCCACTGTGAAGCTGTGAAAGAGGGCAGATAAGGATGGTTCAGTCATCACTGTCACCAGCAACACACTTCTGTTGCAAATAAGGAAATAAAAAGGTTTAAGCCAAAGGGAAATATTCAAACATTTATGTGAATATTACATCTTCTAAAGCACTTTCCTTGCCTACACTTCACTTTAGCTGTACTTAATAAAAAAAGAAAAAAAACCCTGTACTTTATATTTAATTCATACTTCTGTAAAATACTGTTCTAAAATACCTATTACCACATATTAAAAGACACTGAAACAACTGAATTTGGCCTCCATATCAAGGTTACAAGGAACATGAGCCACAATCAGGAACTGAATTCCATTTTCAATGGCCCAGTTCTGATTCCAGGGTTTTTTTAATCAAATTGCCTCTAAGGAGTCAATTGTATTTTACAGAATTAAGCAAAAGTAGTGGTAAGGTCAGGATGACAGAATAACTTCCAGGAACTAGCTCTGTCTTCTCATCCTGTTCTTAAGAGATTGTGTACATGAGATCACATCCCATTTGCGATAATCAAAATACCGTGTACTCTACAGCAAGCCTAATTGTTTTTTTTTTTCCCAAAAAAGAGGAGGGTTTCAAACCATTTCAGATTGCATCCCTTCCCAAAATTATATTTGGCAAAAAGGTTTTTCCTTTTTCCTTATATACCTTAGAAAGGAAAATAGGGATCCAGACAGACTATTTCTTTGTGTCATATTTGCTGGGCTTCTGGTGTAACTTTAATAAGCAATTTAAAGAAGGGAGACTTAAGCAGAAATTTCAAGGACACAAGATGAGATTTCTACAATTTGTGAACATCATTGGCAACTTGCTCTTCATAAGTTCTTTAAGCAGGGTTAAAGGAGATAAATTGATTGTGTAAATATGAAGTAAAACAAAACAGCAGCTTATTCTTGATTTGACAAGGTATTTGTAACAAATGAGAAACATTTACTATCCGTGGATCATTAAACACATAAAAATAATTTACATTAACCAAATTGTACACTCCAAGGAATATTTTTAACATCTGCCAGTATAATTTCTTAAATCACAAGCTATATAATCAATTTGATTTTCACTTTTTTTTCTGCTCATTAAAAATCTTGCATCTGGTATCTTGGGTATGCCAGAGAGGGCAAGATCTCTGGCAAAATGAAACACATTACAGTATATACTTCAACTGTTTTTTTCTTTCCAAATAAATTAGTTAATAATAGGTTTGAGTTGGATTTATTTTGCTTCAGTTTTCTGGGGAGGAGTGGGTGGTTCAGGGTGTGTGGAATTTCTTTTCCCAAAGCAGCTCCAGAACATCCAACACTTTCTAATAATTGAATTCAAATGGCAAGACTGGTTAATTTTAGAAGGTAGGGCATATTTAATAAACTAAAGTCTCAGGAAAATACACAGTCTTATGAGTTCTCTAAAGCCAAAATACCTATTATAATGGTAAATTGGAATACTAGATTATATAATCTATTATTATGTATTATATAAACAGATATAACAGATAAAAGGCCTCCATATTCACAGACTTAGGTCATTTACAATGCCCTCAAATCTTTAATTATTTTCATAGTTGTTTGTTTGTTTTTTCTGTTGTTGGATTAGAATGATTTCATAAAGCTTTGTTTGAGGGGTTGTTTCTGTTGGGTTTGGTTTCCTTTGTTTTTTTTAAAGTGATCCCTGTAGGTAAGTGCTGAAGAAGAAAGTCATAGAATAGCGAATTCAATTCACAGTCTGTCAACAAAAAAAACTCAGTGCAGATCAGCCTCAGCCCTCTCCAAACCACCCACAATGAGATTCAAAGCAGAAACCAGCAAATGTTTTGGTGAGCTCTGATTACATCCATCAGATTATCTCACAAACACATTTCAGAAGAGGAGAGGGACCATTACACTAAACAATTACAAACAAAAAACTGAAAACACAGTCTTGTTTATATCCACATAAACATTTGAAACTTTATTTCAACCCTGCCTTTGTTAAAGACATTCATCTGTTACTGATCCAGACCATTAACAAATAGGGTACAAATCTAATGCCCTGCAGGGCAATAGCAAGATCCAAAAGCTGGTGCAAAACTATTCATTTATGCTGGATATTTGCACCAAGTTTGGATTTTTAAGCCACTCAGATACATTTCTTATAAAACAAACAAACAAAAACCAACAAAACAAAGTATTCACCAAAAAAAGAATAAAAACAACAAGAACTCCAACCAAGTACTACACCAGAATAAAAGTACAAACAAAATATTCTACTTTTATACAACTATTTCTGTAAAACCAGATCAGAAAACGAATTAGCACAAGTGTAGGAAATGAACTTTACATGTCACATGCTAAATGCAAATTTCTGAGTACACTGAGATTTTATTTTAGCAACAAAATGTGAAATGACTGTAGGAAGCGTAGATTTATTTTGAGCAAATTTATCACAATATTTGAAGCACCACATAAAATATTCTATTTGCACATCGCTGCCAATTCTGCAAGCACTTCATACTTGCTCTGGATACCAAGCAGTTCCCCTGGGCTAAGTCCATAAATGCTGTCCTAGCAGCACCCCTGGAGGACCCTGCCCATCCTTACCCCTTTGCTTGTCACCACAGATTACTCTGCTCTCTCCACTGGCCTCACTGCAAGATTAACTTGGAAGTTTGTTTGAACATCTATTTGAAAATATAAAGGAGGGGAAAGAAAACATCTCCCTTATGTTGGGTGCTATATATGTATGCAAGATGGAACAAAGAAATAATACCACATTTAAAGAAATAGAAAAAAAAATTCAGAATCAGTAATGGTATGTTGTGCTTTGAAAAGACAAATTATCCCAGGGCTAAAATAGATTTCAATATGACTGTACACTAATGAGTTCATCTACATATGTCTTAGAAAATTGCATGTATCATAACTTCAAGTAAAATTTAGTCCAAATAAATTTTAACAAAAAAAAATCATTTTCTTTTCTCAAAATAAATAATTAGTATATTCTATCACCGGTAATTCATTCCTTGCACAAAGAAACAATAAAATTTAGAATAGCATTTTGAGTCTTGTTTTTCAATCAAGTTACGACAGACCAAAATATTTCCTGTCAATCAAAAGAAAGGCTATTAACATCAGTTATTTGATTCAAAGTGCAGAGACTTTTTCATCTTCACTTCAGAACAAGAACTTCAGCAACCACTGAAAAGACATGCTTTGCTATTTTTTGCTGCTCTCCAGAGGAAAAAGAAAAACAAAAAAACCAAAAAAACAACAACAACAGAAAAAAAACCACAAAAAACCAAACCCCGCATCTACCACATTCAGAACAAGTCTGAGCATCGCATCCTCTGAACTGCCAGAACTCAAGTTCAAGTCACAAGTTCTGACCTTCTCAGGTATGCAAAATCTTACCTCATGATTATTATGTGAATACACTAAGTTAGAACAGGTTGCAAATTTGGGCAGAAGTGACCTCAAACCCCACAGTTGATAAGCAGTTTAACTAGAACAAAAATATTTTACATAACAAGTGTCAAACTGTTATAAAAATCTTACGAGGCTGATCTTAATCTCATTTTCCTTGCTTTACAACAAAAACCCAGTGTGGGACATTAAAGTATGACAGCAACCTGTGTGTCTTTAGCCATGCACAGCTCCCTTTACACTCTCTGAAGGCAGCAGAGCCTGGCGAGCTGTGCTGGAGGTGCTCAAAGTCACACTCTGCAGCAGCTTTTCCCCTTTCTGAATGTGAAGGGAGCCAAGGACAATTAGTAAACTCTCCCAGCCTAAGCAAGTGCCTAGAAAGAGGCAGAAATGTTAAGAGTCTTGATCCAAAGACATGACATGATAAATGAGAGTACCAAGACAGCCATATAGCAAAGTAAGAACAATGATAGGATAAATGTAATTGCTGTCTTTCACCAAGACCCGTAAGCACACAAGCTTTCTTGCCTTTCTTCTTTGAGCCAGGGCTACAGGGAGGGAGCAGCAGCAAGGAATAGGAGATCCTCATTAAACAAACATTCTCAAACTACAGGATGTGTGGGGATACACCCAGCTCTGTCAAAAAAAGAATCACAGAAAAAAAAAAAAAAAAAATCCAGCGTTAGCAAAAGCTAAATTTATCTCCTTCCTTCAAAAAACTTAGAAAATGTCATTGTTTAGACAGCTTATCATAAAACTCAAACAATTTCCCCTGCCATAATTATAGATTGGTTTACAAAAACAGTAAGTGTAGAACCATAAAAAGTTTACTATTTTGCATTTAATGAAGAACTCCAGTCTTGCAAAGATTTATATATATACTCAACTTGATCCAGGTGAGGCATTCCATTGTGAGGGCCGTTATGTTAAAGCAGCAACAGTGGGTATAGATCAACATTCATTTGAAGCACATAGTTGTTACAATAATTAGAAAAGGTTTTCATTTGTGTTTAACATCACTTTTAGGCATGAAAAAATCTTATTAGCACAAAGTAACGCCCACATTAAGCTGCATGTGCTGCCAAAGCACAGGAATAACACCTTTTTTGTTCATTTTTACTTTCAAGTTTCTGTTGCCAATACATAGTTCTTATACTCCAACTATAAACATAAATAGGAGTCAGATGTTTCTCATCCTCCATCTTCATTGTTTAGGTCTAAATCCAAAATTTTTTTGTCTTCAACTCTCAGAGCACCACATTAAAGTATATAATGGAAATGTGCAATAGAAAGGTAGAAAGCAGGGCTAAGGAGAATAAAAGGTTTAACATAGATAGAGACAGAAAAAAAGAAACCAACCTTTTGCTACTTCATTTTTCTCTTAAGTCAGCTAATAACATGCTCTGCCTTCTATATTATAGATTTCTGTACAACATTATGCTCAAAGCAAGTCATAGAAAAAATCTAAACATTTCTGCCGTTCATAAATTACCATCTTCAACAGCCATTTGAACAGGCACACCTTCAGCACTGTGGTCTGCCTTTAAGTTGAATTAGGCTATTTTCCTTGTTATTCTTATAAAGACAAAAGGAAGACAGTTTTCCTCCAAAATTCTCACTTGTCAAGATGTCTTTTTATTAGAATTTCTATGATTTTTTAATTCTTCACAAAATACTTTCAGAGTCACTAGACAGAACTACAACAAATCTGAGTATTAATAAAACAAATCCACTTATTACATGCAAGACTTTTGAAAGGAAGAATTCTTATGTGCTTGACATGCCACAGGCATGTGTTAGAAAAAGATGAAATGAGAAAGGATAAAAACTTTCAGAGTCAGCATTAATCCACAGTCTCTTTTGATGCTCACTCCCTTGGCAGCAGGTATTAGCTTTCCCAAGCCCAATGCTCAGAGGAACTACATTACTACTCTCACTAAGTCTTATTTACCAACCAAAAGGCTTTAACATGAAGGAAAATATGGAAAGGCTCAAATAACTGTGAAAACCCTGAGGGCTGTAGCAAACATGGGGGAAAAGGAAACTCCCACACCCCTACCTGGAACTGTCAATCCATAAATCCCAACAAACTGTGACTGAAGGTATTTAACCTTCAAAATAAATACAAAGAAACATGAAATAAGTTACCAAGATCTACCAGAAATAATAATAATAAAAATCCCTTTCATTTCCAACTTTGATGAGACATTCAAACATATTTACACAAACCTGAAGTAAATTCTCAACAGCATCTAACTGACCTGAGAAAACAATGTCTTCTGGGGCATAGACAGCACCAACTCAATGTTCAAAATATTTGAAGACAATACTAAGATAAAATATTCACTATAACAAATCTGACCCTGTTATCAGACAATACACAATCAATGAATATTGTCCTATGCACAGAAGCACAGCATTACCTGAATATTTATTCCCTCAACCGTTGCATCTATTTTTTTTTTTATAATATCACGCAAAATTTATTTCTGTTGAGGAATAAATCAACAGAAGAGACTGGACTTCCATTCACGGAAAAGCTGGGTGCTACTTTCAGCTAGTTCTGTTCTCTGCACGGGCCTTTACTCAGAACAATTTTCTACCTGACTGGACAATGTTTCTTTCACAGTGAAGAGCATTAACTGGATGCAATTTTGCAAGTGCAACTGAAATCGAGTCCCTTTGCCAAAGTATCCATATGTACAAAAAGTGACAAATTTATGCTTCCAACAATGCAGTTTAATACCAAGACTACAAAATTCTATGAAGTTAAATACTCTGGTGAAATGTATAACTTTTATTCTGTTTAGTACAGTACAAATATAATTATACAAATCTTGACATATGCCTTTGGCTCGCACTCTGTTTTCCTTTGCCACATGTTCTTGAAGTTCAGGAATTGTTTGGCTAGGATTTTAGTTTGTATTTATGTACAGCCACTTTTCATTGAGGTTCTTTGCCTCAAGGGTGCAATCACTTTGTGTTCAAGGAATAGTCTGACAAACACAAAGCTTTTACCTGCAATAAATTTAACATCCCTGTAACTGAACAATTCAGTCTGCTCTCCCAGACACCTGAGTGGCAGCAAGACTAAACATTCCCTGGTCAATCAACTTCTGACTGAAGTCATTTTCTGCACAACACAGAGAGAAGGGAACTTGAAGTAAACATGAAAAAGTAACCTATGAGATGCATTATTGAGAAATCTCAACTTTAACACCAGCCATATTACAGCTGTGCCTACTTGGAGTCCCCAAGTAATTACATGTAATGAAGGACTAATGTGTTGGAGGAACATTAATTAAATCAAACTTTTTCCTGGTTGGCATGTTGCATTATTTATATTATATTGCACTTACAGGCCACAGTGTCCTTATGGAAATTATATGCAAGTGAAGAGACAGATTTTTACTGTCAGCACTAAGTAGACCACTACCTTCAAAAACAGTCTTAGAAGTTTTCTCATTGCTTGGACAAAAAAGTAAAGAAAGAAACCAAGAGAAACTTCAGTTGGTGAGCTACAAATGGCCTTCAGACAAAATCAAGGAACGTGAAAGTAGGGAAAATGAGGAGGAAGTACGAAAAGGCTCATTGAACATCTTATTTCTAAAAAAAGATATCTCAATGGATTTACTTGGATGTCAAAAATTTACTGCATTTGAAGGTGTAAATAATTAGTTTAAATTTAGCACTCACTTATGGATTCCTGCAGTACCTTAGAAGCAGCAAGGCTCAAAGAACAGATCCACAATTACATGCCCTACACAGGTGTTGCATTACAGGTAATCAGCAATTACATGGAGACATTTCTGTGGCATTTTAAAAATAGTTTTCATGCCCTAAAATAATTTTCTTTAAAAAAAAAAAAAAAGCCCCACAAACTTGAAAGACATAACAATTTTAAAATCAGGCATTTTGGTGCATAAAGTCAAGCATGTTAATTATGTGATGAATTCCAGTCTTGTTCATAAAACATAATTGCATTTAGCTAGGATTCACTAGATTTAATCTAAAGTCAAAAACAAAGACCATTTTGAAAAGCTTCCTCCACTTTCATCATAAAATTAATACCTTCCTGATCAAAATAGATTTCAAATTTTCAAAGCATTTCACAATCATTACGCCAATTTTGTAAATCCAGAAACTATATTAAAATGAGTCGAAATGACCTGTCAGAGGATACATAAAGAATCAACAGTGGGAGTGTGAAGAAGTTGCAGGTTTCTTAAGACCCAAGCATCATCATTTTTATAACCAGATTTGCATATTTGGGGAAAGGAGCAGGGAAAATTGGGCTATAAATCAAGAAAAATAAAGCCCTCTCTCCTAAATTACTTTCTTCCCTACCAAGCCAGCCATACTATAGAGAAGGATTCTCCCAGAAATAAAATTTTATATTTAAAACTAGTAAGTTACTCCAGCTGAATTTGTATGTTTCCTTAATGAAAGTGAAAACACTTAACAGAATACTGTTTTTCATGTTTTTTTAAAATTAGAAATGGTGGCTATACAACTTAAATAATTGGAATGAACAGGTCACATGCCTGATGGGCTTCCAAAGTTATCTGAAAAATGTCTTTTTTCCTCACTTTTCAAATTATGTTTTGTTAAACCAGATTAAGTGAAATTGTAATTTTTCTATTAAAAACTCAGACCAACAAGGAACATTAGTTTTACTTGGTCCTTTGACATAAACTAGCACAAATTTGCACATTAAATAGTCTTAATACCAAGTCTGTCTCTATTCACTTGTTTTAAATTTCTTTTAGATTAAATCCAGCACAAGACCAACTCCATTCAGTTGGGATGTACAAAGGTAGAATCAAAACCGATTTGGTCACTTCAACTCAATTTTGTGCATAGACAAAGCTTTTTGTAACTTGATAATAAACCAAACATTATTTTCAACCACAAATATTATTTTGGAAGCACAGACTAATGGTTGAAGCATGAGACAGCAAATCCATTTTTAAATAGGAACCAATTTTCATCACAGACCACTGAGTGACTCTGGGCAAGTTAATTAACCTCCCTGCAATCTGTGAAATTGGGATAATACCTGCCTTGCAGTGAGGCTTATTTCATTAATGCTTATGAAATGCTGAGAGATCCTCAAATAGATATACTGTAGAAATAGAAACAAGCTCAGTATTTCAAACAATACTTTGAAACATAATTCCTATTTGAAAACACACCTCACTGTTAAGTAAAATGTGAGTTCATAAGTAGTACTCCAGTGACTTTGGGTGCACTGAAAATACATTCCACACCAGATCAAAAATCCCAACAAAAATAACAAAAAAGGACACATATTATGTCTTTTCTTTCAGCTACATACAGAATTATCACTATGCATTTTTAGAACTTAGATTCTCATCACCAGCAGCCACAAACATTGCAATCAACTTTGAAGAGTTCCTCTGTCTGACAGTGCACCAGAATCCTTAACATAGAATCTACTTCTGACTGCAAAGTGGAGCTTTGCATAAAGCATATCCAGTGGAGCTCCAGTGCAAATATTGAAATATTTCAATGCACTTTTTACGATTTCTCTCCGTGATTCTTATCTCCCTTCAAGAAAAGATTGCAACAAGAACGAGTTCATTGTAAAACCTAAAGGTCAGAGATGAAACCAGGGTGGATGAGGTAACCAGTATCTCAAAGGGTTCCTGAAGTTATTCAGAATGAAGGGGCAATTTGAGAAGATGCAGCAAGAGTTCTGAGCACCAACATTCTTTCCTCCAGCTAGCATGGTTTAATTTTTTGAATGTGTGCCAACATCTTCAAGCCCAATTCTTAAGATCATCATAGAAAATTGATAAATAAAATATCCAAAAAGCAGCTACTACATTACTCCAAAGGGACATCTTTTCATAAGACATACTAAACAGCACCTCAGTTGATAGACCTGTTAGATTTTTCCCTATTTAGTACTGAAAAGGCTCATCTTAATCATATTTTCTCTTTAAAATGAACTTTAATAGAGCTGTTATAGAAAACAGCAGGCAAAACTGCAGACAAATGGAATAGCTGCAAAAATGTTAGTACTTACATTTTCACTTCTTGTTTTAGCAGTATATACTTGGATTATTATTGGAATAGAAAAACGTTTTTTCATAAATTTGGCAAAGTTTTGATGAAATATCATTATATCATGAAGTACAGGTAATCATACACTGCACTGTTCTGCAGTCCTTCAAAATGTCACAAGCATTCACGACTGAACGTAGCTTCATAATGCCTGAGAGGTTACAACATCCAGCAGAAAGTTCAGCCTATGAAGAGAAGCACAACCTGTTTTATGAAATTCTTGTACATGTTGTTCTTCCTAAAGAATATTATCCTTCAGAGCTAATATTTCTATAGTAAGTATTTACATAACAGATCGTAACTACACTGATGACCACGTTTTTCCCCAAGCATGGAAGCCAACAAAGAATTCCTATAACTTACACACTCAACAGAAATTATCTTTGCTGTTTTCACTCCATAAGTACCAATTCACAGCCTTTCAGACTTCCCACACACTGAAAACAACACAATGCTGTGGCACAAGCAAAGTAATTACCACTCTCTAGGGCTTGATGACTCCTTTCTTGGCATACTGAAACAGTTTACAGAAAACTAATTTTCTTAGTGATTAAGGAACATTAATAAGGAATGTATTCTTTCATAAGTCAAGAGTTACTGAATACCTAAATACAACAGTGATTGATTATAAATGCATAATAATGATGTCTCAGCCAAAGACAATTGAACTGCAAAAATACATCATTAAGACTCGGGATTTTCTACTTCAACTCTCTTCTGTTGGAAAACTGTTTCAAGCAAATTAAATACTTGGCCTCCTCTTTTTCTTTTCCTAAGTATCAAAAAACAGCAAACTCGAACTGTTTGTTCAAAAGCCAAGTATTTTGGGGACCTTAACTCATAAAAAGTGAAGTTTTTCAACTCAAAGGTGTTAATGTTTAGTTGAAGGTCCAGCAGATGACATGAGTAACAGCGATAAGCAATTGGTAACAGGTAACCAAATCCTGTGAACCACAGGTAGAGAAGTATCATATACAATAAAGTGAAGAGAGCAAGGAATGCCTTGACAAGATGTTTAAATAGAATGAATTTCCTGAAAACAGCAGTGTTAAAGAAAACTATAACCTTAGCTCGTTTCTTTGGATATTTCAGCTTTAGAAAGTAGTTTCATAGAGTGCATGGTGCTGAATTGTGGCACTTTTTAACACTTCTCCCCCTCAGCTCTAAGTTACAGCCCCAACTGCCTCAAATCCAGAAAAAAGCAATATCCTTTGGGTTCAAACACATTTTTCCCATGACATTTTATACGAGTTAAGATTACAATTAAATAAGAATTTCAGAACAACTAACTATTCATTTTGATAACAATTAATGGAACTCTGGTATAAGTTAGGACAATTGTGTTATTCTAAAGCCAACTCACAGGTATTATAGTAACCCTTAAGTGAACTTAAGGACAATCTTGTTTTCCTTAAAGTAATATGCATATTAAAAACTTCAGATACATAAATGTAATAATCTCCTTCACTTCCACTGTACTCTACAATCTTTTTTTCTTCTCTGTAAACTAGATCATCATGCAAATGATGTAAACCTCTCAATATAAAAAGATTCAAAACTCCAAAATCTGTTAACACTAGGAAATGAAGGATATGTTTAGCTACAAAAAACATTCCTCTGCTAGAATTACCTTGCTGAAATAAGTGAAGACATAACAAAAAAAAGGGAATTTTGACGTTTCATATTTTGTTGAATGTCATTGCTGCACAGGCAATCACTGTCTCTTACACATAAATTAACATCCTACCATCTGTCAAGTGTTCAGATAATCACAGGGTTTAATGCACAATATGGTTATTAGAATGTGACCTGACAAAAAGAAGAAGAACACAACCTAATTTGGACTATGAAATCTATGATCTCACTGGCAAATGACAGTTAGACAAGCTATTATTCTGCATTTTGGCTTCTCCAGTAAAAGCAATTTTGTGCATACATAATTCTATTAGTCATACAGCCTGTGGAAGATTACTTCAAACTATAAAATTTGCTTGGTCATTCAGGATTTTGAACTTATGAAAATATTTGCACCATGAATAGAAATGTAGTATCTGTATATACACATACCTAAGAAGAAAACACAAGTCACTATGCAAAATAATCCTGTGAATTTGCTTGGTCATTCAGGATTTTGAACTTATGTAAATATTTGCACCATGAATAGAAATGTAGTATCTGTATATACACATACCTAAGAAGAAAACACAAGTCACTATGCAAAATAATCCTGTGATGCTAACATTAACCACAGATTTTCTTCAAGAAATCATGCAAAAAGTCATTGAGCCCATTAATTACCTATTTATCAACTGGCACTGGCTGTTCCAGAAGTAGCGAGTATGGGACAGCTCAGTATCCAATGTTTCACATGCAAATGTGCCATCTGCTAATAAGCAGCATTATTATTATTATCATCATTCACAATATTACCTACATACTCATTTTGGCTGATTCTACCCCCAATGGCTTGTTTTTGCCAAGGTAAACATTACTGACAGTTGTCTCTACTCAAGACCACTAAAAAAATCCTATTACTAGCACAAAACTACCAGGCAAGCATCATGTGCCCATGGCTCCCATATTTTTCAGTGGCTCAACTGCATTGCTAATGCTCCAATAAAATATACTGCCAGAGGAAATATTCTAATGATAACTTCAAAGTGTAAAATACATGCTTGGGAAAGGGGAAATTAAGACTTCAGAAAAAACAAACAAACCAACCAACCATTTTAAGTAAGTGACACAAGAAAAATAAAGCACACACAACAACAATAAAAGTTCAACTCAGTTTTACTACCTTCAGAAATGAAGTTTCCATTGATAAATTTTGTTAAGGTCTAGTTACACTACTCAAGAACCAGCCTCAATAATAAAGCATCATGATCTTACTTTCTTGCCAGAGGGCGAGAAAAATCAGCTCTTGGTTTATGCAAGGCCTGTCAGCATTTCAAAGTGTACCACTACTTACAATTACACAAAACAGCTCTTATCAGCCAGAGGTCTGCTACTCTGATTACCAGCTTCTTCCAAAAGGGAAATAAGAAAAAACAAGGAGAAATCACAAGGAAGGAACATTTAGATTACTTTGTTCTGGTTCACTTTTACATATAGTAAAGTATTCTCCCTATTAAATGCCAGAAAATATCACCTATATAAGATAAACATCAAAAACTACCATTTTCCAAAGTACCTAAGCCAATTATGTGAGCCTGATCCTTCTTTTGAAGGATCACACAATTTAATTATCACAGGTCACCAAACTCTCACTGTAATAATGCAGATAGTAGAATTTATAAGACATGCTCAGCTGCATCATCCAAACCTGTAACTGCTTTGTGAAACCTGTTCCTCTCTACTGATAAGGCTCTAAGACTCTCTTCCTGGGGAAGTTACTAAGATAGACAAAGGGGAGAATAACCATGACACAACCTACTGATTCTCTGCTGATGTCTGTAAGTGTGCAGTAAGTTGATGAAATACAGAGTAAAGCATCTTGCATTAGTTGTGCTCTACAAATATTTACCCAGGGAATAACTACAGAGTAACCACCAAGCAGAAATTTCAGTATCTCCTACTGTTCATTGAATTTATGAGATAAAAAAGTGTTTACCTTATTCAAAGTCAAGTGTCTCCCCAGACCAGAGCATAAACAGTTCAGGCAGTTGGGTGTATCTTTTTCACCCTTAAACTTCAGCATTTGGGAGATAACTCCTGCATAACAATACCTGAAAATTCTAAGCAACTTCAGGCTTAAACTGGAAAGCAATGCACTTCAAACCCCAGATTACAAAAGTCAAAGAATTAGAGTTGTACTTGCCCAGTTAAAGTTCTTCATGTTGGACTCTTCAGGGCAGACTTATATTGAGACCAGCACTGAGACTGCTCTGCTGGCTGTTCATGGGACTGAAAGCAGATTTACATGACCACAGCTGCTACACATTACATGATCACACATGAAATCACATTTTAATGCTGCACCTGGCACTTCAGTTGGAAAACTGAATGTTGTTGGTCAGCCTCAAATAACCACACTGATGATAAACCTATGGAAAGGCTTGGTTTAAAAGATTCAGTGCATTATCTTTTAATATTATTTTTATTTTCCCATAAAAAAAGGGTATTTTCACAGGAGGTTGATCAAGCTTTTGTGGTTTTAGGTCAATTTGACAGTTCTTTGGCCTATACTATTCACCAGGGCATTTATTTTATAGTGATTTACTCATCTCACCTGTCTTGTATCCTCTTATGAGAATGAAATTGGATTAATATGAGAATAATTAAATAATATGAAACACAATGCAAGTTTTCCTACTGAAACATTTAAAGTAATTTCTCACTAGGCCAAGGTCAGGAGAAGACAAAAATTAAAGTGCAATTAACCCAATCAACCAAAATATAGGAATAGCAGCTGACTTAAAGTAGTATATTGCAACTACTAAAACAAGTGGCAATGAGAACACATTTTCATATACTGTGTAAGGAAAATACTGTACGTCTGGAGAAAACAAAGATAACTCTTATAATAAACACCTTTGATAATCAAAGGAGCTTCATACTTCTCTCACACAGAATATTCAGCAAATTACATTCACTTCTCTGTAATAATTTCATCCCTAACAAGATCAGAGAAAATGATTTATTCCACCCCCAGTTTTCCTACATTTGTACGTCATCCTAGGGGACACTGACTTTCTGAACACTGAATTGCTTTTGGCCATCTGATATTATATTAGATTATTGCAGTCTTTTGCAGAAGGAGCCAGAAAAGAAAAAAAAGGGGGGGAGGGGAGGCAGAAATAATTACATTAATGCTAGGAATCAAAGTTTATTGACTTTCCCTTGAGCTATAATACCAAAAAGCTGATTACAGAAGTTGTCAACTTATTTAATGATACCACCAAGTTCTCTCTGAACTCATCAAAATATCTTCTGAAAAAAATCTCAAAAGCTTTTCAAGTAAAGTAATACATTATTAACTCTAGTTCATCTTACTGAAGAAAATTGTATCTTGCCTCTGCTCCTTCCACCTCTTTGTGTCAACCAAAACACTAAAAGCATCATCATTGTAATAAAAAAAAACTCCAGGGTGCTCTGAATTGTTGCATTCTTAAGCAAACCAACATCTCTTTTTCACATCCCAAGTACATCCTACTTATTCTAAAACACCGAGGGAAAACTTGGACTAGAATACAGCTCTAAAAAAATGAATGTCTCATCTCCACCCATGGCAGCTTGCCCTGAGAACTCAAACTCAAAACATGGTATTCTGCAGTATGGACACTAGTGGACAGAAATCCCATAAACCATTATGGGGTTTTAAGTTTTCACTCACAATGACCCCTCCCAAGAAAGAGGGTTGCCCATACCAGTATTTGTTCCAAAAGTTCTCTTTAAGACTGTAAATGCTTCTTCCTTCTTTGGAGAGCAGATTTCTCTACCAACACTTTTTCTCGTAGACCAAGAGTGTCAACAGGGACATCTTCCTTCCCTCATTTTAAAATTACTTTATTGTACAATGTGAATAGGGAAATACTTAATTAGCTGATAACGACCAGAGCTGCCTTTTTTAGTTTTTCCATCAGGGTCAGCAGTACAACAGAAGGTACCACTCACGTGAAAAATTTATCCTTATACCAGTTACAATACAGCTTTTTCGAAACATATGGGGGGAAGTACAATACAACTGCTGTCAAGTTTTCTGAGCGCTAACAAAGCCAGGAAGTTCTTAATTAGTTCAATGAAGCTGTAGCTTATCATATTCTCTTTCAATACAACTGTGAGCACACTATGTTTACAGTAAACCTCTTCTGAACAACATGCAATTAGAAGACTCATAGAATACAGTGAACAAAATATAGTTTAAAGGAAAGACGGAACTTCTTCAGAAGCAAATGCTCCTTCAGCAAGATGTTCCTCAGTCAATCTGTTTCCCTAATTCACGTGAAAGAGACAAATCAAGTTCGCTGGTTTCATTACCTGGTGATTGAACAGAAGTATTTATGCTCGAACAGTCCTGCCAACACAAAATACACCTGCACGTCTGTAACAATTTAACATGGTTTAGTCACAGCAGGTAAAAGCCTTTCATGTTGCAGTGAATAGGCCCTTTGATACTCATCCACAGTCAAACGCTGCATATGAGATCACTCTGCAACAGAAAACTGCTGTGAAAGTTTGGCTTGAACACAAGACTGTTCAAGAACACTGTTCAAACAGGATTTCATGACATGACAGATCAGAAGAAACAGCTTTCAATAAAAGGCAGACAGGGCACGCTGCTTACCTTGTGCAAGGTGATTTGTTCTGTAGCATTAGAAGGGACAACATCAGACAGAGCCAACAACCCACACAACTGAATTTGTGTCAGTGCCTCCCATGACAAGAACAATCTCTTGCATTTAGGCATCTGTCAGTCTTGTGAGGGAAAATTGAGATATATCCAGGGAGTGATACTCAGTAAATAGGACCAAAATTCTGTACATTTCGAATGTGCAATCCAGTTGGATTAAATTAGCTTTTGCCAGGTAGGAAAAAAATGAAAAAAATAAAAAAAATTCAGTTTCTAAGTTAGAAGAGGGGAAAAAATGCATTCTACTACTCTCCAATTAAATTAGAATTCTGCATTGATCACTAAATCTTTATTCTTATAATCAATCTTCAAACACATAAGAAATGGGCAAGTCCTTTTTAGGACCTTTCAGCATTGTCTGTCCAGGCTTGGAAGTCAGCAAAGATTTTCCTGGAAAAAATTCAGTTTGCAAAACGTTTTAAACAGTGACAGTAGCAGTGATTAGCATTACCATAGCATTAACTAGAGGAATGTACCGAAACAAATGTTTATGAAGTATTGACTTAAATAGCATAAAATATAATAGGTTCAGATTACTGCTGTCTTATTCAACATCTCATTTTCATGATAACAAGAATAAGCAGGTTTACCTACCTGCAGGTTAACAGGTTTGCCTATTATTTTAAACTGTACTTGCAAATTATAGTAAGGATTAATGTTCCTCATACAGAATACAGAACGCTGACACTGGAAAAACAGAATCAACTGGCTACTGCAGCTTCTCTGTTCTAACCATTAGTACCAACACTTGAAAGGCAAAAAAGACTACAATATTTCATAAGAATGTGGCCAAAAGTCATCCTCACTTTGTGGCACTGAACCCAAGTTTGGGTTTCTGCACAGTGAAGCCACTCCCGAACACTCACTGCAAGCATTCAGCTCATCTCACCTGAGATGGATTCTCAGGCCTGAGACAGCCACCAGACACTGTATTCCAGGAGAGCAGCTGGAACAGGTTATTTTCTACCTTCCTTGCTCACATCATTTCTTTGAGAAGATTGGCAGAGATTCCAAGAAATTCTTTGAATAATTTGAAAATGAAGGTGGAAAACAATAGCTTGAGATACAAAACTGTAGTGTGGGGTTAAAGATGCAAGTCAGTAGCTTTCATTCAGAAGTGTTTCCAATAAAACAATAAATACATGCCAGTATGGGATCTGCTTTTGCTCACTGAATGGCTTCAAACTTCAGTTTTATGTTTACCCTGAGGCTACATGAACTGGAGGGGCTCAAATGTTTCAAGTTTTCCTGTTAAGTATTCAAAGCTCTTTGCTAAATCTTCTTGGTGACTTCAGTTCTCTGCAACTGCCTTTGAGTACCTTTAAATAAGCAATTCCCTAAAATGATATACTGCTCTCACACAAAAGTGTGGATTCTCTTTTTAATAGTTAAAAGTGTACAGTGAAGCCTGAGATATGTAGGTTTCATTCATGGACAATTATAAGGCATATTAAAAAAATAAAATCCTTCCACTTTGTTCAAGTGCCTTATTAAATGCAAACCCTTCCTGTGCAATATATATGCAGTATGCTGTACAAAGACAATGCTGTTTACAGTGTCAAATAACACACACTTACCCAGACCAAGCTTTTTCGTTACTGACACTCTTTTAAAAAAAGTTGGGCCAAAAGCTTTAATTGAATGAAAAAAGTTTAATCACTTACCACGTATGATAAAGTAGAGTCCCTATAACTGTAATCCGAGCATCTTTTCACCATTATTGCACAGCAGCTACAGCTTCAAGAGACATAGTATAGAGAGAATTCTGTTGCACATTATACTTTAACCAAGAGCATCAAGCAGAACATCAAGGATAATGCATTTTTCATGTTTAGCCCAGTGAACAAGCCTTTTTCCCAAGACTGAGAAGTTAACCTTTAACAACAGCAACCCAAGGCAAAAGGATTATGAGAAATATATCGGCATTTCCAATGGGCTTTAAAGCAATCTAATTAGGCAGCCACATGCCATGTTTTGTGAGAAAACCAGCAATCTAATAACTGGATTGTCATCAGAAACAAAGTGAAAAGCTCATGCTAGCAGTGAAATACTACATTTTCCTCCACCATCTGCATCCTATAAAATCCTATCCATATCTCATTGGGCTGACAAATTGTCTACCAAAGAGCTTAAGAAATACCTGCCCTATTTCAGACTTAGAACTACAATAAGAGGCATTCAAGTTTAAGAACAACCTTCCAAAAGAAAATAGTTCAATACCTGTTAGATGCAGAATTTCAACTTTATAATGAAGTAGAATTTTGCATAACATTTATGGTGAAATAAAATAAGATTCATTGATACAACACAAGATGTTAGTCACCCCCACTTAAAACTTGAGGAACATATTGTTACAAAAATTGTGTTTATAGATTTACTAAGTTGATTACAGGTAGTAATTTACACCACCACTAAACCACTTTCAGGAAAGTGAACTTAACACATTATCCACAATTACAACCTATGAATGTTAATTACTTTGTTTTGAATCTTATCCATTACTACTTCTCTTTCACTTCCTTTCTCAACCATTCATCTTACTGACATCCACAAAGCAAAACCACTGCAAATAGACAAATGTTCAATTAATGTAATGATTTAACTTACTGTACTGTGCTATGGTGGGGTTTTTTTTCCTTCTCCCAGCTTTCAAAGAACACTGTTTACAGTGTGAAAACCTACTTTCCCCTCAAGCAATCTATTTTAGGAGTGTTTTGTTCTTATCCAAGTTATTTAAAACTATGTACTTGTTATCAATTCAAAGCAAAGCTCCCATTGATAGCCTTTCCAATACTGATATAGTTACCATATAAAGCCAAAATGCAGCAGTGCTTTGCTTCTTCTGCTAAATGATGTGCCAGTGTTTGAACAATTTATCCTTAAACCAAGAGCTTCAGAGAAACAGCTGTGTAATAGTAAAAAAAAAATAAGTAAAGTTAAAAAAAACAAAACCATTTAAATACAGCATAGTATTTTAATTCACTACAGAAAAAAAGCTCCTCTACTGTCTCATTTCTGAGAAAATAGATCAGGGACAACAGAAAATACAGGGTTGGTATTAATTTAAAATATGAAAGACAATCCTTGATTATCAGCACCACATCCAGTCCTTACTTTATTCCCCAGGTCTTAGTAGAAGAATAAAAAGATTTTTCTCCCCTTCCCAGGAAATAGATTAGGTAGGCATGACATTTTCCCACTTCACCGTCATATGCGGTAATAAGCTTTCTTTTTGTAGCATTTATGAATTCAAACAGTGCTGGGGTTAAGCTGGAGCAAAGCAATTTGGCATGCTTGCATCTGCTTTTATCAGGGAAAGGAAAAGCAATCCATGATGTCTGAACTGACCTTAAAGCACAAGTATTTATTTGGAGATTCTAAGGGCTTACCAATTGTGTTTGGTAAGAGGGAGCTTAAATTCGATCATACTCACACCCAATGTCACCTTAATTCAGGCAATCACCTTTCAGTTCTTCTGCAGGGCCAATAACATAATTGGTATTCTAGTACTACAAATATTCTCTCCTTAAAAAGGACACATTAACTACACACTCACTCCCATTCTACTGTGCTGCTTTCTACAGGACATAGCTGGTTTCCAACATCAGGTATTTCCAAATTCAGATAACTTACTTAAAAAAATTAAATCTATGCTGGTCAATGCAATTATATTTTCAAAGTATATCTCTATAACCCTCTGATGCCTCTGATATACAGCAGTCACACAAAAATATTAAAGTCAATCATCTTATGAGTAAACAACTACTAGAGAAAATTGTCTTTAAAATCTCAGGCATATGAAAGAGATGGTTTGGAAAACAGATTTTTACTAAGCCATTTCTCAATTAATCTGCTGAAATACAAATGCATTCAGGGAACACACTTCTTCCTCTAGGAACTTGACACTCCTGTTTTGTTTCAAGGCAAGACTGCTCTAGCTCTTTCATGAAATCTGAGCAACTTTCAGTGCTTCCAACTCTCATGTCCACAATAAATTAAACAAAATGCAATAGAAACAATTAGTGGGGAAACATTTATTGCGTCTCAATGACAAAGATACTTGATCAAATTTAAATCCATTGCAGTGCAAGCAGTAAAACAATGTGACTACATAGTGTGCTGCTTTGCAAATGGAACACTTCCATCTTTCCACCTAATAAATAGTACTGTTATTGCCAGGTAGTGATGGGCCAGTGATTAAGGTTTTATTATTCTTTTTTTCACTTTATTCACTCTTTCTCCATCTGGAAAATCTGAGACTATTTTAAAACTGACAGTACATAGAATTAATTCTCAATGACTCAATAAGCAAGTCCCACATTCATACATTCTAGGTACACCAGCATCCTATATTCTAAGACAGAATGTGCAGATGTGGCACTTAGGGACATGGTTTAGTGACAATGCTTGGCTAATGATGGGACTCAACGATCTTAAAGGTCTTTCCATCTTAAACAATTCTAAATACACATTCCACATTATAAAAATTACCAACAAGAAAGAGAACTTTTGTAATTCTTAACTCCTCTGCTGATTACTTGAACTGAGCATAGAATTACAGAATGAAAGACCCTCAGTTCCCTTCAGAGCTCCTGTTTTCTCTGTCTGGAGCCAGACTAATATCAGCTCAAACACAAACATGCCCAGAGAATCAGGAATTCAACACACATGTTCTCACAAAAAGATAAATTGATTCAGTTCACTGGGGCTGCTCAGGGCTCAAAAGCAAAGCAATCAGGCTCTCAATGAGACACAGAGATCACCACGTGCAATTCCATTACAGCCAAGGACAAGGTTCTACAGCTGAGATGCTCCACTGCCATTTTCTGCTCACCCAGCCTATGTGCTTAACATCCCACTAACATACGAAGGACAGAGCTCAACTTCTTCAATCCAAAGAAAAGTTGCATGATTCTCTTAATTTGACATCAAACCCAGATCAGTAGCTGATGCTAAGGGGCAAACCATAGCAGCTTGATTTTAACTCAGAACTAACGGGGTGGGACAGCAGCTTCAGGACGAGCTGGTGCATATTCATCACCTCACAACAAAGGCGTGGTGAGCTTCTATCTACATGCACTAGAGCATCTAAGAAATGTGCTCATACTAGGGAAGAATTAGTCACCAACTCCTTTCCAGAGAACTTTCCTCCTGCCAGGATCTCTCCAAGGAAAAGCAAGTCTGACGATTAATGCAGGTAACAGCACCTGACAGCAGCTGTGCAGATGTGCCACCTAAAGGATGCAGGTATTGTGAGGGATTGAACAGACATTTTCACTCTGTTCCCAAAGAACAGGAGAAAGAGCTGGGTGTGTGCATGTGCACGAAGTGGAAGCTAAATCTATCTAAATTAAAGGTAATTATAAAGAGGTTAATTGGTTTAAGGTAAAAAGATTATACAGGTACAAACAGCTGTAAATCTACAGTGCTGCTGTGGCTTCTCCTAAATGTTTTCCTTTCAAAATACTTTTATTCATTAGAAATATTTGCTTGCTCCAATCTCTTTTTTCTTAAATATTTTTCTACCTATTAACAGCTCAACTGCCTATATATATTAAAAACAACCATACCAGGTCATAAAAGGCAAACATGATCAGAAAAAAAAAAGCAAACTCACACCGCAGTTTAGCATACATTTCCTTCTTCTGGGCTATGAATGCACCACATGGGCTATACAAATCTGGTGTTTAACTGGTCTTTAAAAAGTTGATCACAGTGATTTACAATTAGAACAACACAAATTCATATCAATTTAAATTTAATTGCATAATGTGATTATCTTGAATTTCTACATCTTTCTCTTATGTCGCAGGCTGCTTTAATTATCCCAGTTCAACTTTCTGAAAGTGACAACAGAAAAAGGTGAAGATGAAGTGAAAAATGAAAAGATGAAGCTGCTGAAACAAATATAAGCTTATGGGATATCTGAATCTCAGCAAAATAGCTTATTGATGAAAATGGGTCTCTGTCAGGCTGCCTGATCTAATATCCAGTCTCTTTTTAGCAAAAAAACCACTCAACTTCTACTTTAGCTATTAATCAAAGAACAATTAAGTGACACGTTTATGAGCAAGTACAGAATGCTGAACTATCTTCAAAGACTAAAGTTATTGTGATGTTATACACACAGACAACTATTATGCTCCTCTACCTAAATTTTATGTATTTATCCACTTAATACACTGTGAAAAATCCACAGTTATGCAGTCTTATCTATCTTAATTTCCTGCTTTCCACAGAAATCCTTGATGCATACTACAACCTAAGCAAGCCTCATGCAAATTCAGAAGAACCATTAAAAAGTCACTTTCAATTTTCTTGTTTTTCTCACCTGGCATAATTAATCTAGGGAACAGACAAAGGACCAGTGCATTTATTTTTAAATACACTGGCATTAATCTTTGCAAACATAACTACACCAGCACAACTTAACCACTGTGAACAAAGCAGAAGTCAGCAGTTATTCCCTAGGATTTGGAGACCCTCAGCAGATCAACTTTCTTTACGTTTTACCTCTATCACTCAGCCCTTCTGTCTGCTAGGGAAGCCAGGTGGCTAAAGAAGTTGTCCTGTCAGCTTTATCTTTAATCTCTGCATGAAGATCTGTGAATGTAACACAAAGGGTGTAAGGCAACGCTTGTCACTGCAATGTAAGAAATACACTTACCTTTAGAGTATCCTCTTTCTGTAATTTGAGACTACAAAGAGATAATAAATACACGCATCTACGTTTGGCCTATGCATTAATAATCGTGTTTATTTTGGACAGCTACTACTTTATGAAAAAAGTCTGTATTAACAGATGTTGTTTCCCTCTACTGCTTTAATGACCCCGCTGTTTGGCCACTAACACCGAACTCATCCAGCAATCCTGCACAAGGACAACTCAACACAGACAAAAGATCAATTTACAAACCCAAATTTAATCTGGAAGATGATTAACAAAAAACAGAACTAACTACCAAAGGAAGTGGACACTTAATCCCTTTCAGTCTCTTCAAATGAAGACAAACTTTCCATCAGATCCACTTCAGCCAAGCATGTTACCAGCCTCCATCGAGGGAAATGAGTGACATTTACATTCCCCACAAAGGAGTTCAAAGGAAAAACTTCAGTTATCTCTTCTGATCTCTACAACTATAAACCTCTACTCCATAATCCCAGATACAATTTTTATCTAAATTTAGCACAAAAAGAAATACAAATTTCTGCAAAACTGAAATTGTTTGAGTCTTTCCTTCAGTTTCCCTGGAAAAATTGATGGAGAACTGCTTCTTGTCTGCACCTCATTACTGCTCCCAAAAAAACTCCCACATCTACCCTCTTGCATCTTTTAATTTCAGAATTGCACCTGAATTATAATGATTCTTCAAATCATATAGACTAGCAGGAGCTGGCTACATAAGGAGTAAGATACCCATTCCAACAAAAACAGGTCAAGTCAAGTAAAAAAGCTGCAAATCTTTTAGCTAGGAACTTCAGAGTTAGGAAACAGGAGCAGAGATTTCAGGTACTTTTGTCTTCATCACTGCTGAAAATATTTAAAGGGATTTTAAGTGCGCCTGTGTACATTATATATTCATGTTTTTATCAGCATGCATTTGGGTTATTCCCTCAGAAATCCCTCACTCTTGTCCACAGAAAATCTGACTCAGGTTTCAGAGTTTTTACTGGGAAAAGGAAAACAATATACAATTTATATGTTACAGGTTTCGTGACAGAAGCAGCAGCTTTCTGCTGTTTAAAATGTTCCTATGTTCCTGTTCACTTACATTTTACTTCTGAGCTTGTTTTGGATATTCTTCATCTGTGACATTGCCATTGATTTATTCTGGTCAGAAATCATAGGATTTATTTCTGTTGAGCAAACCAGTGGGCTTTCTGAATGAATTATCATCAACTTTTTTCTTTTTTTTTTTTTTTTTATTATTTTTTTTTTAGGAGGCCAACCACTGTTTTCTCAACAAACTGCACTTTGGGAAGTTCACTGCACACTCATTCTGGTTCTGTGTCATGCTCTCAATGATTATATAGTGTGTAAGTGCTTTCTGTAATGACCAGGTGAACAGAATTCAGCTGAACATCTTTATCTAATTTTTCAAACCTAGAACATTACATCCCATTTCATTTTTATGAGACTTATTTAAAACTTTTTCCAAGCAGGTCTTGGGTACAAACCTGATGTTTTTCTTTGTTTTTTTCTTTCCATAGCTCTCTAAGCCAGCCCCAGAACTTACCAGATAGAATGGCATCAGTCGTTGTTGAGCTTTACAACAGCCATATTGATTGGTATCTCCCAAAGGCACATCGTCATCATTTTACCACTGATGGGGTTATGGGCAGACACACACTTTGACATCCTCCTTAGATGTGATAAATGCAATCCTCATTTTCTCAGATCTTGTGCAATTCACCACGAATCCCTCGATCACCACAGAATAACCCTTTCTATTCCACTGAAGCTGTGAAACCCAAAGATATAAATAGCTTCCTAATTCATACATACCCCATACATTCCATAATCCTATTTTTCATTGGATTGAGGTGATTCAGCTCCTCATTTCCACAATGAAAATACAAACTGGTGTATTCCTTTTGAATAATGTTGTACAGCATGACTTTGAATAAAATATTATTAACAGGTGTCTCCCCCACCATAATCTATCTCATTTTTGAATACCAGAGGGCATTCCTGACATGTGCCACATGTGAATCATTTTGCTTGTGGACTGCCACAATCATTTTTATTATAACAAATAGAAACCAGTTGGTGGTTGTTACTAGCTGAAATTTTACTAGGAAATTTTATTCCAGTAAAAACATTTTTAAATTAGATGTAACAGGCTCAAAAAATTTCTTCCTATGCTTAACATGAGAAAAACCACTAATCAATATTTACTAAGCATTATGGTTTGGGCACCTTTTGCCAATATTCTCAAAATAAGTAAAAATTGGTCATTGCAAGAATAAAGCAGCCAAGTCAGCCACATATGAATTTCAAAGAGCAACCAGCACAAACTCAGTGCCCTAACACCGCTCCTATCACAGAACTACAAAGAGTGTAGAGATTATGGCAAGATTTAGCCTAGGGTACAAAATTCTAGGTACTATTTTGGGAAAATAGAATAAAATCTCCATAAAGGTTTGAACACTTCAAATGCTAAGTGCTCATGATGAAAACAGATGCCTGTCACTGCCCTATGGAATTATAAAATTGTTCTTAGTTTCGAGTCTTAAATATACAATTAAAAGCTTTCCATATCTCATTTCAGATAAGGAAATTTCAATCCTTCTTTGGAAATTAACTTTCCATCTAGTTCCTGGACATGTTTTTTTTAATTATTATTTTTGAACCACATGTCATTTCATTATTAAATCTGTCTTACATTTGCATCTCTGGAAATAGTGTTTTTTTATTCTCTCTTCTTCTACCATTTCATTTCAGTGCATTACCAGGGGTGTGAGCAGGCTGCTGACTATGCTGATAGGCAGGGAGGAGGGAGAAGTCCTTGCTCCACATTTCATTCAGATAATAGAAACCTGCAAGCTGCTCAGTGTGACAGATGAGCTCTGTGAGCTAAAGCAACTTGTTCCGCCTGTCAGGCTGCAAGAGCCTACAGCAGCAAGATACAATTGTGATGACACCACCATCGCCAAACTGGGTCAAACATACGGTCACTTTAAAACAGAATGTCACCCGTTCTTTCTACTTGAGGAATTTGATTCAGTGACACTAAAAGCTGTTAGATACCATTAGCTTTATATCCAGGTTCAAAATGAAACTGTTTCTCTGACAGCATTTGAAGGATCCTCTTTGCCATTAAAGTTCGTAGGAATCACAAGCTGTCAAAATAATGTCACTACTGCCCAGAGCGAGCGGGTGCTTTATGAGCACAACACTCTCCAGGTTGCACCAGGGGAGCAGGGCCTTTGGAGTAATATCACCATTATGGCCTAAAATCATCACAGAATTTTACAGAAAATTTTATAGATATAAAATGTTTTACTTGTAGAAATAAAAAGATACCTAAACTCATGCCTACACCTATTACTTAGCTTAGATCATTATCTCATATATTTTTATTTTTTTTAGCAAAATAAAAGAATTATTAAATGAATGACAGTAAAAATGTGAAGATAAATTAAAAATAATATTTAATAGATTGTTCCAGTTATTTCCCTCAGTCTTGGAAGATTTACTCACATCATAGTGTGATGCTGAAATACCCCATGGTATAGTACAAACATGTACTGATCAAAGATTAAATAACTGTGCTATACAGGTCATACCACATGCTGGTTCTAGATAAGATTTGGAAAAGCAGATAATGAGATGAAGATAGTTCTGGTCATATTCTGATATTTGATGATCAAAATCTTGCTTGTATTAAATGATGTGTAAACCTATCTTTTTTAACAGAATTACACTATGTACACATTTCAGCACGGATAACTTAAGTCCAAAAGTACTAAAAATGTAGAAGAAAACACTAAAGGTCTGAGACATCCAAAAGTAATTTCCTTCTCAATATTTACCAATTTGTGTTGACAGTCTGAGTCGAGCTCAAATCATGGACTCAGGCCAAGTAAAAATTCCCAGCCTGTTAGATTCCACAGTTTAATTTAGGTATTTCAATACAACATAATGAAGACATTTTATATATTTCAGGTTTTGATGTATCTATTTTTCTAGTTTATGTTACATACTTGCCTTTGCCTTTCTAGTTCAACACAAAAAATTTTCAGGAAAAATATTTTGAATAAAAACTTCTCATGGAGCCATTCTGTTAAGATGATTCATATTTTTGTGCAGTTAAAAACTTATATAATTCTTTAAAATAATTGTTGTTTACTTGCTTTGATTTCTAAATGTCTTTGATCTCATTCATTAATATTCATTAGACTTCTGATGTTGGACTAATGAGAATCTTACACATTTATGAGAAGCTATTTAAACAATGCTATCAATTTTTTTCTGACTTATGTTTTTCATCAACACTGACAATACTTAATTCTTTGTATTCTCCAGTTTTTTCTTCAAACTTCCTGAAGACATGGTACACATTCTCCCAAACAAAAGGGAACTCGACAAATGCATAACTAATTCAGGCAGTTTTGAACATGGAACCCTCAGCAGATAACAAGAGAAACACAATATGTATGGACAGAATGAATAATGCTCAAAGAACCCAGCCACAACTTTTCAGCCTCAGGAGTTTACAGGCACAAAAGCAGCAGCGCTGTCACCAGAAGACAAGAGCAGCCACTGATATTCCCCATCCCAGGTGCACACACAACTGCAGGAACAGTGAGGCACTTGTGTGCTCCGTGCTTTAGAAAACATCAGCTGTGTTCAGACTGAGCTTCCATTGCTTGCAGTCCATATCCACAGGAAAAGACTCCCAGAATTCCACCCAGAATCACCTGCATTGCACACACAGTGTAAGAGAGAAGCACACAAGGGAACCGATGCAATCCACCACAACATGGCAACAAACAGATTCAATACAATACAGTAAAATTAAAACATATATATATATATATTCAAATAAAGCTACACCAGTTTGAAACCATTAGAGAATTCTAACTAGGAATTAACTCCTACACTGCAAGAGAAACAGCCATTATAAGCTTCCTAATGACAATAAATGTGCAAATGCAGCAAAATACATGATTATGCAGTGCCCATAACAGCATACACCAAACACCATACACCATACACCAAATTTCCATACACAGAAAGCCACTGCTCTGCTCTCAGTATCAAATAATAACAAAAAAGGACAAAGTATTCCTAACTCTAGGATTCCAAATTTATCTCACAGGATGCTTACTACCTAAAACCTCAGAATCTACTACCAACCCCAATCTTTTCAAAAGAGTTTCTTTTGTATATCAAAGTTTGAAAGATCTCCACTGGTACAAATGTTTCATTACATGTAAATATATGAATATGAATGTGGTTCTCTTTAACAATACAGTTCTATATTACAATACAGGAAGAAAATAATCAAGTCATTTTAGAAGCTTTAAGTAGCATTCAAAGTATTTATATAAGCCAGAATCCTTATTATGTGCAACACCAGCCCTTACATATGACTCCCAAAGTTAAGTATTATTAATCTTCCTCTGAAGAATAGTATTTCCATCATTTCTTCCTTTCTGTTCTTGTCTATTCCCCTGGGTTCAGATCCTGATAGTGGGTCTGTAACTCTTATTCTCAAGCTCTCCTCTCAGAGATGTGCCATCACAGCATCTGTCGTACTGGGATTTTATCCCACCTAAGCAAGTCTTCTCAAAACAAATCAGAATTAACGTGACATGAAAAGTGTTAATATATCACAATACTAGAAGGCAATTCTTTTCCCTGAACCTGGGAAACTGAAAAATAGTATAACATATTAACAGAATTTTTTCCAAGTAAGTCAAGTGTACACAATGCTTGGGGTTTTGAGGGTTTTTGTTATAAAACATATTCTAAGTTCTAATTCCAATACCCTAACGTTTCCCCATTTCAATATTTTCAATATTTTCTTAATTTTCTTAAATCACACTGTCAAGGCCTAACAGCTACAGCTTCAGTTGCAGCACTGGGAAGGCTACACTTCACAACAGGTATAAGACACTAAAGTTAATTAATGGACTAGGATTCAAACAGAAAAACTGATGAAAAGCTGACACAGAAATCTTTCTCATTGAAAACACTTAGGTAAAGAGAAATGACAGTGCCTGCTACCAGAAATAATGAATCAGTGGAGGGAAGCTTACAAATTATACTAATTAGTAAGAAGCAGGCAAGAAAAATAAGAGCCTCAAAGCAGGAGCAGCATCTTGGCAAAACTCCCACAAACAAAGGCACCCAGTCGAGGCCCCACCATCTTCTGTGTCCTTCAAAGGAGAAACCCAGCCGTCCAATGTTTGCCCCACGGAATTAGAGCAACCAGCCTGGACAAAGGCCCCACTTACTAAAGCAACTTTTAAGCTAAAAAGAAACCAGTGTGACCTATCTGCTGCTACGAATGACCAAGCTTGTGGTTACATCCACAGAGACTGAAGCAACTGCAGGTTAAATACACCCTAAGCCAGTCTCTGGCAACATAAATAAGTGTTCTGCTTACAACATCTATTACTTCTGAGAGCACCACAACTGCTCACGTGAGATTTATATTCTTCTACACATAAAAAGACTCAGAATAATTTTCTTAACCTCTCATATAACTCCAAAATTTACCCATCCTTCCAGTAAAATGTGCATTAACACAGAGTTTTGTTACGTTTTCGTACTATATTCATTCAATCAGCATGTTTTGCCTCGTTCAGATTTCACTTCCTTAAGTCAGAAAAGAAAATGTCAGAATGCTCTTGACAGGAAAATCTCGTTTGGTTAAACAGCTCAAGGCTTTCCAAGTGAATGCAAACCTTGAAAAAGATACTAATTTTTTAGTGAAAATAACTCTTACTGTTTTGAAAATTTCTTCATTCCTACAGGTATCATTTAAAAAAAAACTTTTTAGTGTCAAACAACCCCAAATATTTCAACCATTCTAGAGACAGAACTGGAATACAAGTGGGGCTTATATAACAGCCTCTTTTAGGACAAAAATCAGGCTCTTACAATGCAGTTCTTTTTGTATTTAATAGAAACCCACTTCCTTACTAATTGTCACTGTTTCTGTGACTGAAAACTGCAATTAGTTACACTCCACAACACACATGAACCACACATATTGTGGTTATATTATTCAACCTGAACATTAATAGTAGGACTGTTATAAATTCTAGAGGAATTGCATCACCACACCTATTTTATTAAACCGTTTGTGGCAAGAGACAGTTGAATGCTGTGTATCTTTTAAATACATTATTCTAGCTGGGAAAAGAGTTAGTCTACCAGATAAATTAAAGAAGCCAAGAAACCAAAAACCAAGTAAGACTACTATTTAATTTGTTCAAACAGTAATTAAGTTTTAAGATCACGTAAAATACGAAAAAAATAAAAGGCATTACTAACACTGTCCTATTTTCAAATGGACCTCATAGTTACAAACAAGTTTCACTAGAAAAATAGAACTGACAGCAAAACAAAACCAACAAAGGAAAATAATTTTCATTAGTTCAAATGAAACTAACCAGGGCTACCAGCAGTAAAAACCCAATTCTTTTAAATTCCGAAATGAATCTCCTCTCCTGACCTTTATAGAGCTCAAGATGCATACGTACACAGAATAAACAAAATAATTTGAAAGCAAATTCACTGAGTGTGCTTGACCTTTGAAACAGCACAGATAATTTTAATCAGATTTGCACAATGTTAGTCTGTCTCAGGTTCCTTGTAGTAACACAAAGATGATAAAACTACTTAAGGAAAATAAAAGACAACATTTTACAAAAATAAAACCATCTTTAAATATTTTTTTTAAATATACCTAGGAGTCTCAGATTCAGAAAAGATTCCTCTGAAATTCTACTCCCTCAATATTGAGCTAAGATGCGTAACAGCTGTAGAGAGAAAAGCCCTTTCTGCCAGTTATGCAGGTTTCTGTCTCAGTTAAGATGAAGAGCTGACATCTAAAAGAAAAAAAAAAATAAAGTCATTTACACAAACATTTTAAAAATCGGGTTTTGTAGGAGTGGCCTGTAGCTGCCTCCTTGATCACCTAGCTTGCAGTGGCTGCTTAAAGCTTCTGAGTCACATTGATTATCTTAGCTTTTTCAAAGCTAATGACTAAAAAATATCAAGATCTGCAGCATAAATAACCTGACAAGCAGTGCTGACTAGTAAAAAATCTCTAGTTACAAAGAGCAGAAGTTGTCAGAAGTACACACAAATGAGCCTTAGCTGAACTAGCTAGCAACACCTTCCTTTGTGGAAGGACAGATGTTACACCAGGAGTTAAACAGCATTTAGAGCCACCAAAGCTGACCATTGCTTGCAGTGCTTGGAGAAAACAAGGAAGGAAACCTTATACTTCATACCAGCCCCAAAGCAGGTCACTGCAAGTGCTTCTATTACTTGTGCCTGATGAAATGAGAATAATTAGGGTGGGGAGCTGAAAGCCCTCTTTAGGTTCACAATGTTCAACCTCCATCAAATTACACCTTCTATGCCAATAGCAACAAGAGGGTTCTACCCAAGCCGGAAAAGACAGCATGAGAATAAAATGCAACTAAACAAAGACACTTTAAAGGCTGAAGTTTGGCTTTAGTATTTTTGAGAAAAAGCAACAGTGAGTAGGACATAGATCCTCATTAATTATTTGCCCAGTTCAGGGACACAATAAGACAACATAGTTCTGTCAAATAATGCACTTTATCTAACAGCACTAGTCCAAATTACTCCTGGCCTAGTTGCTTTTAAAGCTTCACTTCTTAGTATTTCCAGAGAGATGTTCAGTTTAATAAACCACTTAGAACAGCTGGAAAAGAAATGCAAAGTAAATACTATTAACTACATTAATTTTTATGTATTCATGGCTCACAAATCAATTTTCTATACTGGCTGTTTCCTTGTAGAACCTCCACTACCCTTGTAATTCTTATGAGCAGCAATGTGAGTCAAATGTGTTTCTAAAGAATTTGGTCCCCTTATCCACACTCAGACCATTGTGAGCAAACCTGTTACTATTTGACAAGGTCTCTGAGACAATAAGCAAGAGAACAGAATTCTGAAAACCAGCTTTGCTGAGAGCTAACACATGTTGAGGTGGGATCACGAACAACACAGCTTTCCAGAACAGCATTCCTCCATTTGCGTGTCACTGATTCATTCTCTGAAACTGCTGCAGGCCAGCAAACCCTTTCAGATTATGGCAACAACCACATTCCTCTTCTGCCACAGTGTTTTGGTCTTTTTCTCTCTCCTTTGCTCACAGGCAATTTTACAGCTTGTCTGCAACAGCTATCTGATATCCGCATCTTTTCCTATTAAGGAGTTTAATTTATTCAGCTTATCAGGAAGGCTGAGAAGGGAGCTGATCACTGCGTACAGACACTTGCACAGTCTGTCAGTGTGAAGCATTCTGACCTTGCAAACAGAGTCACAGAGGCCCTGGCACCTGGAAATAAATCACACTGAGTACAATGGGTGGTTCCTTACAATACTGGCAAATATTATTGATATTTGCCTCATCCCATCTCAACACACAACAGAACCTGTTACAATGTGAGCCCTATAATAACAATAAAACATGTAAGAAATAATGTAGAATGCTTTCTTCACATTCCTATTTTCCATATGCCATAAATGCTCACACACATGATCAAAAACTTATATTACACTAGAAAAATAAAGGAAAAGCAGCTGCCAAATGGAATAGAACTTTAAGTTTGATATTTTCCTTTCAAATTTTAAAGCAATTTTCTACATCTTTAGGCAAACAAAAACTTTTAAAAAGACTTGTTTTCCTGAGAAAGTAATTTTCGTTTATTTGAATAGTCTTATCAAAATATCTATATTAAAATGCACTGTTTTATCTAACCTTCAAGTACCTCAAATTGTATCCTGAGTAAGATTCTTTCCACTGTTTAGCTTCAATATCCAAACACCTTCTTCCCGATTTAAATCCTCTCATAGAACTTCAAACAATCCTGATTTATGTTACAAAGCTGCAGACAAGCAGCTATGCCCACCCCACAACTATTTGTGAACAGTCACATTGCTACAGTCGGACTGCCAAGAATACTCTTCGTATTCTCCCTTCTCCAATTCAGTCTGTAGTAGGACAACTGATAATATTTACATTTATAAAAACTTCTTATATATATATATATATATATATAGATATAGTATAGATACAGATATAGATATAGATAGATAGATATAATAAATATTTCATTACCAATAGTTCATTATCATTTTTAATAAGCAAATAATCAGTCTTACACCAGTCTGTAATGATAACTGAACCAAACACTTTAGTTGACAATAGTTTGCAGCAATACACAAACAGGCACAGTAGTTTGACAATCGACACTTCCCCAAACTATAACATCACTGCATTTTAAATCAAACTCCTATAAAGGCTTGCAAAGCAATGGAAGCTGAAGTCCAGGGTCATAAAATTTTCTAGAAAAATATTAGGTAGACCATTAGGTCTTCATTCAAGTTCTGTTTGTCTGCATTTTGGGTTTCCTATTAATACGTGAACCTAACCATATTTTAAACAAGACTACACATTTTCTTCAGCAAAACACCTGCCTAATCAAAAATAAGACTTAGAGACTCATAAACCCCAGATTTAGGCAAGCTTCCTTCTGTCCTTCCCCCCTTTCTTTCTAATATTGAATATTTTACAAACAAATTTCACCTGAAAATTTCCCTGCAATGAACCGAATTCTGCTATCCTGAAATAGGATTCATCACAACCATGTAGTTCTTAAATACTTAATAACACAACATGTACTAAAGAGAGACTGAAAGCCTGAAATCATTAGATGTCCCCAGCACAGGAAATAAAAAGGAGACATACATTTCTCTGCAAATATAATTTCAAAGTCCTTTCAGAGAGAGAAAAAGGCTGTCAGCTTGCTTGTTCTGCAAGCAAGTAATGAAGCTCTTGGTTTTGATTCATGGAAATGCCAAAATGATCATGGATAAAGTATACAAAATTAATTTTTTTCTTTTCTTTTTTCTTTTTTCTTTTCTTTCTTTTTTTCTTTTTGAAAGGTGAGTATCAGGAAGGTAGCAAAAGTCAGGTAAAGCATCAAAATGGGCAAAGTAGTGTCAGTCAACAGAAAACAACAAAAGCAAACACCTTTTCATTTTAGTGACCATCTAGAAAAACATTACTGCATTAATGCTATTTAGAAGCTATTTCAAAATCCAAAGTCCCTATGAAACACTTTACTTCCTACCAGTTTAAGGAATCATTATTTTGTTTTCACTAACAGAACACTGATGTTCATTCCTAATGCCAGCTAAATGCAAATTTGAGCCTCATGTGTTACCTACTGCTTTCTAACAGACCTTCATTATCTCACAGTTCTTGGTTAAGACTTGTGCACAAATCCAGCAAAACAGTTTAGAAGGTACTTAATTTTCAGTATTTGCATAATAACACTGAACAGGATAAATAATATGCATACTTAGTGCCAAGAATCAGCACTATGCCAATTTAAAGCCTTATTCTTTAACATTTCAGAAGTAATTTTGAAAGCAAATTAAACAACATATATAAAGTATTCCAACAAGTCAGTATGCAATGACTTTTGAACAACAAAACAACTGCCAAGGCCAATACCTACAAGACACATCCGATTTTTAGTGACTTAAGACCTTGCTAAATCTCTGCAAACATTAGTGCTAAAAACCCTTTACATTCAGAAGAATTGATATAAATGTTTTTGACTCCTCAAGCAGTAAGACAGAGCATTATTTTGATAAAGTAACAGGCATCACTGCAGTGCCAATGGAGAAATTCTGTACTTTGGCATATCTACAAATGTAAAGCAGACAAATGCAGCTGTTATGTGTTACAATGCAAATCTGATGAGCTACACTGGGAATATTCAGTATTGCAGTGCAAACTGATGAGAGGAGAAGCACAAAGTCTGAATAAAATAAAAAGGTTTATTTAAATCTCACAATTAGGACATTTTCTTTAGTATTGTCCAAAGGATTAAAACCAGATTTTTTTTTTAAGACCTCTTTACAATTTTTCAAGTTTATTACTAGAATAACCACACCACTTATAAGAGGAGTAGAAGCGCTCTATAGATTTGAAAAATTCTACCCTGTTCCTGTAACAATCTGCAGGGACCTGTGCAAAGACAGGCTCCCCTCTGCAGGTACCCTCAGCCCTCCCACCCTGCCACGTCCCCCTCAGGGATCATAGTCTGAGGAACCTCCACTCTGGGGCCTTTTATAGCTTGGGATTCCCCTCACAGTCAGAGCACTGGCAGAGATCTCTTTCAATCATTTTCAGTCTGTTCCTTGTAGGAATACAGTTAGCAGATTGCCTTGAAATTTAAGGAAAGGTAGGACGAATTTTTTTTTAATTAAGGGCTTCTGCAGAAACCCTTTCAACAGGTAAGTCACTGAGAAAACAAGTGAAATCTAACTGCACAGTCCTCAACAACACTGCAGGGACACTGAGGGTGCTAGGTGAGGCACAATCAGGGGCCAGACCAAATGCAGGCTTCCTTTTTACCAGTAAAGCCTTCTAAATGCTGATTATGAAGCCGCTTTTCCCATACAATCCAATTTTATCCATAGTTTGTGTGCACATTATTATGTGGAGAGGTAACCCCTTCACTACAAAAACTTACATGTGAAAGTGAAAGGCTTCAAATTCTGAAATTGGATGTTTACCATGGATACTCGGAATTATCCTGTAGCTTTACTGACAATCCTATTTACCTCCCTGGTACCCAAAGGAAGCCAGCAGACATTTTATCAGCAAACAAAACAAACAAAGATCTGGTTAGGCCTTAAAAATAAATAAATAAATAAATAAATACCAAACAAGCAAACAAAAAAACACAAATTACATACTCATTTGAACACTGCACTTGGAAAACGTGAGTTATAAACTACAAGGATGCACAAAGAACACATTGCTCCAAACATGTCTAAGAGTTTTATTTGATAAATTACTGGTGGAGTAGAGAAAGACACAAAGAATGAATGTAATTTATTAAGACTTTCTTTAAAGCGTCCATCTCCCCCTAGAGCTTATGGAAATAACAAAGCAACAAAGCCATGTAGCCCTATAAGAATAACTTAAACCTAAGTGAGAAAAAATTTATAGGAAGACAAAAAAGACACTTGAGATATTATTTTAATAAGGAGAAAATATGGATGATACTGATCAACTTAGATTGATGCACAAAAAAAACCACTGCCTGCACAGCACCATAATATCTGAAAGCAATCAATTTGCATTTTGTAATCATTCTCCTAATAGGATTTGAGCTACAGAAGTCAACAAGTTTTTCTTGGAGACTTAATATATCAACATTTGGCCCTCTGTGGTAAGCATGGCCGATTTGTCTGAAGTTGTCACACACTAAAGACATACTATACACAAATCAGCTGACAAAGTTGGAAAGAGACAATATTTTTAACCTTTACAAAAATAGGCAAAATTATAAATATATGAAATAATATAAATAAACATAATTGACATAATTGAAGCGGCAGATACTGTAGAAGAAAGAATGACTGACATGTATAAAACTGAGTAATTCAATTTTCTGCAAATTCACAAAAGGATTCATGTGACAGATGACAAAATGAATGAGAGGATTATACATTGTAACTATAAAAAGGCAAATCCTATAAAGTACATACACAGTTGTAATATGCAAGACAAGTGGATAATCCCATGTTCAACGTTAAGTTATATGAGTTGACCCATTGTTTCCGACAGCATCTCTATATCCTCCAATTTTCCCAGCATGTAAAAGTATTAACTTGGTCACTAGCAAAGTCAATGGAAACTGCAAACACACAGTTCAAAGGCTGTCAAACTGAAATATTTTACTATGACTATAGGCTTTGTGTAACCCATTCTTCTCATTGCACTCTAAGACTGAAACATAAACCGTAACAAAGAAAACAAAATTATAAGAAGCTGAATAAAACCATATGAAAAATGGATCCAAATAAATGTTTAATAAATAAGTGTAGGCTCTACAGCTTTCACATATTGCTGCCTTAATTCTTCTAAGTTTTCTCAATACTACAATGCCAATTAAATTAGCATTATTATAATAGCATATTTTGAAGAGATTGAATTAGAACTTGCATCAGAAGTGCTATACTTGGCAAAGTAACAGCTCCCATTGAATTAATGCTAGCAGCACCTCTGACCAAATGTCTCACAAGGGGAAAGGCAAAGAAAAACAAGCTGCAAGAAAAAAACTGAAGGTTTCATAGTAAGTGGTGGAATTGACAAGCAAACTAAACTCAGCTTTTGCCAGCAGTCTACCTAACACAGGAAAAAAGCAGTGTGTGTGTGTATGCGCAGAATATTTCAGCACACAGAATGTAACTTTTAGATAGGAAAAGTACTCTCCTGTCCTTCAAAGATTTAAAACTATTCAGAATGTCTAAAAGTGCATTTGAAGGAAAACATGAAAGCAGGTTATGAAATCAGGGGGCCTGTGATTTATTGGAGATAAGAAACATCTTGTCCTGAGGAAAAAGGCAAAATATTTAATGCCATCTTTCCATTAGACAATTCAGTGATTCGATTTAAAATTAAGGTCGTAGTACATGCTCTGTAATGTCTTATTTGAATCACCAACATCCAACATTCAAACATTAAATACTTAACTGCTTACAGGTGGACATACTGTGCAACTGTTCAACTGAACTTTTTATTTTCCTCTTTTTGAGATTATGAAATCATGTAAGACTTTTTACATTACACCCCTGAAAAAAAAATTTAAACCTATTTTTTTTTTTTTTTTCTCTCAAATCCCTGAGCTCACACTTTAGTTTCCATCCTACAATCAAGAAGAAGACTGCTTTTGGGAGGAGGTAGGGAGTGGGGCTATTTTTTGTCCTTCATCTTGATTGTATTAATTTGCAAAAATCCGCAATATGAATCTATTCCTTGGACACGTGTTATCCTCGGAAAAAAACATAACTACCTTTATCTACTGTATGGTATTGGCACGCAGCCCACGCATGTTCAGCTAAAATCATTTAGGAACTGGTATGAAAGCACTTGATCCATCACTTCGACAAAGCCCGTAAGGTTTCTGAAATGGTTTTAAGTTTTACTGCCTTACACAGAAATTTAAACTTAAGCGATTGCTCAGTCTCGGCGACCCAAACACGAGCTGCTTGTTGCAATGACTGCCTCGCGTTTTGCTGGAGCTTGGGAATTACTGGATCTGCTGTAACACACCTGCCTCTCACCCGGGGGCCACAGCAGCGCCCACGAGGGGCAAATAAAAACATTGAATTACGCGAAACGTCCCCACGAGACATCTCAATATCCGGCGGGGAGGGACGGGAGGATGGCGGGGCAGCGAGGGGGCGGCGGGCGCGGAGGGCACCGGGGCAGCACCGCCTCAGCAGCGGGGGCAGCGCTACCCTCGGGCTCCCCCTCAGCGCCCGCCGCCCGCTCCTGTCGCTGGAGCGCTCGGCGGCGGGGACGGGGAGAAGGAGGGTGAAATTAACACAAAATGGAGACTTACAGTCCCGCTGTGACACGCGTGCGCCGCCCCGCCTCTGGCGGCGCGGGGCTGGGGCGGGGCCGCCGCGCTGTCAGGGCCCGCCGGGACCGTGGCGGAGGGATCGTGGTCCCTGAGGACTGTGGCCGGTTTAATCGCCTATCGCAAATTTTATCGTGTATCGCTAGTTTTCCCGCTTGTGGCGGGCACAGGAGGATGGTGGGGGGAGCGGCTCCGTGGCCGCCCAGCAGGTGCCAGCCCCCCGGAGGTGAGGGGACACTTGAGGAGTGCAGCAGCAGCACCGTGCTGAGGGCCGGCCGCGCCCGAGGTGGGCCCGCAGCGAAAGCCTCTCCAGTTGTGTAGACGCTTCTCTTGGCGACACGAGTACCTCACACCGTTACAAGTGGGGAAAGTAATGTTACAGTGTGTGCTGTGCTTGTGCTGCTGCCCTGCGCATCTGCTTTAGACCCTGTTTGTTGGAGAGAAGAGTTGCGGTACTACCGTCCATTTTGCTCTCGCGTTGCCTCAGTTTTTAGTTCCATGTAGCAACAGTGAGACCGTGACTCTGCTTTTGTGCAGGCAGTGATGTCCCTGCTGAATTCCCTGGCACAGACTCGGGTGTTGGAGGTCCTTCAGTTCAGTATTGGAGTCACACAGGGCTCTGTAGCATCAGCTCCTTCCAGAGCAGCACATCCAGTACCATCATCAGCTTATGCCATTATGTATTTCACCTAATCTTTTCCTAAAGGAAAAAGAAAACACGTTTAGTACCTTCATAGCTTTCATTCAGTTGGACTGAGCTTTTTTTGGTGGTCTTAACAGCCAAAAGCCAGGTTTTTGTTGCGTCTTTGGTTTACAGAGAGTTAGATTTAGTACCCAAGAAAGATATCTTATGCAGCTTTTTAGAGTATATCCACTGTAGGGAAATGTAGTTGCTGAACACTACTGTTACTCCAACACTTTGAGCAATCGGCAATGCTGGGATCAAGCCCAAACCTTTATTTTATATACAAAAGTACATCAGTATGAAGGACGTGTTTGATGTATTTGCTGGAGCCAGTACCACTAAAAATGCAAGACACTCTTACTGCTGTATTCATGAACACTGCCAAAAATAATAAGCAATACTCCAGCTATCACAATTTATCCTGTAAACGCACATTGAAGACGTTGTCACCAACCCATGAACGTGGTAACAAGTGTCATTACTACTGAATGCCAATAGGACACCAAGATTGCCTTTTGATGCCACTGCTGTGCATTTTGCCTCAGTATCCGTACCTCCATACAGCAAAGGCCCTTGTCCAATCCCAAAAACCACTCTGTGCTGAAGTGACAGCATCAATTCCCCCTGCTGTTACACATTTTGTCAGCCCTTTGTGACACTGCACAGCAACAGGTCCCTTGAGACATTTGTCTGCAAAGCTACCCTAGATATGTCCCTTTTACAGTGTGTACACCTGTCTTCTAGGATTATGCAATTGAGTAGTGGCTGTTCCTCCTATATGCACTTCATCCTGAGAAACATCCTGACCACTCATTTTGTTTACAAAAGCAAATGCAATGGGAGCAATTCCCTTATTGGTACAAGTGAAGTATTTTGCCTATCACACGGTCGCTTTCTTTCTTAATGATCACACTTTCCCCTTCCTGACATGTTTTAGTGTCATTAATTGTTAAGGAGACCATATCATTAGTAAAAGGAAAGACCATCAGACTTGTATATGGACAATTTCACTGGCATTTGCAGATGGAAATCCATCCAAATCATGGGATGCTGTGAGAGATGATGTGCCCATCACACCCTGATGAAAATACACTCCTTTTATGTGAGTTGTCTCCTGTCGACTCATATTTTTAAAAAGGATTCAAAAACATTTCCTCTTTTAACGTCAGCAAGAAAAGGTAAGAATTTAAGACACTTTTGTTGTGCCAAGCACACTCATGCTACAGTGAAAACACTGTACTGAAGTATATGCTGAAAAAGCAGACACTTCAGAACAGCAGCACATCAGAAAATCTGATTAAATATGTCAGAAAGCTTTGAAACCAACAAAAAAACACCAATAAACAATCCTGAATGTTATTCAACACTGTTGAAAACAAACTGCAAATTCTAATCTCTTTGAATAGCTCTAGCCATAATTCTCCACTTCTACCTCTGCAACCTCTCTGTCTGTAACCAGAGATTATGTATTACATAAATACTTGCAACTGCTAAAATATGTGAGAGACATAAAAAGAGGTGGGCTACTGCTACATCAGAAGCCTTGGCTTACCAAAAAACCAGCTTTAATATTCTATTATTAATAGAGCAATATAATACATAAGCAGAAGTGAAGTGTGTTTCTAGATAATCTCCTTCAAACATTCAGCTGAGCATGAAATCTCTTGAAGAAAAGCCTGATAGTGATCCCAGGAAAACATTCCTTTAGCTCACTGCTGCTTCTTTGTTCGATGGGGCAGTTCACTTTGTTCCTTTATGCTGAGCTACTTTATATTTATGCCAAAAGTATTTTTCTTCCCTCTAATCCTAAGAGGAGCATGAGCTCTTAAAATCTTGACTTTGCCAATTTCACAGTTTCAGTAAGTCAAGTCCTTATAAAAAGTGTTTTACCTGCAAGATGATACATGAGAATCTCTCTTCTTCTGTGATACATGAAAATTGTATTTATTTTCCAGTGAATTCTATGGTTTTCAATATGCAACTGTCATAAATTATATTAAATTACAAGCCTTAGATTTGTGATGTTACATAGCATGTATTTTTAAACAAACTTTCTATTGTCTTTTATCTCAATATTTGTTGTGTATCCAAGAACTAGGAACATAGTAGTTCTGAAGAAATAAAAATGGCATAAGTTAAAAACCTTGAGTTTTGTCATATAACAAGGTGATTCTTCTCATGGTCTCTTTCTTTTGGGTTGTGCAATTTAAAGTGTGTTTTTACCTCTTCTTTTGTGTGAAATGATACAATCCAAAAGCTTCTGTGAGATCTTCATGTGTAGCCATCAGAAAATCAGCAAACTACCATAGGATTTTTTTAAGAAGTTTTCACTCTTTTCTTTCTTTGGTATTCAACTCCCAAGCTTGTTGGTATAAATAAATTTAGACGGGATACAGAGACTGTAATGTGTTGGATTAGCACTGTTCTAAGGAGGCTGGGCTTTGTGTGTTCATGCACAGTTTCACAGCAACTTCTTTATAACTGTGGTTCAGGTTTGTTCTCACGAAGTATTTTCTTCAAGTCACAATGTATTTTCCACTGGTTAACTCATCAGCTACTTAAGACCAACTAGCTTTCTAACTTTGCTTTTAGTCATTAGTCTTTTCCTCAAAACCAGAAACAATATTCATGTTTCTGGCATAGTAACAATGATACTGCATCTAACCAAAACAGCCCCTTCTCTGAAGCCAGGCATTAATTCCTCTCACCCACCACCAGATGTCTGCTGAGTTTACACCCTGTGCATTTCCCGTAACTGCACCCACAAGGCATCCACAAATGACTCTGAATTTTCAATAATAGCACCACATCATTTTTTGAACTCTCATTTTTCCTACCTCAGCAGCTGCAGCTGACCGCAGAACTGCAGCTGTTCTTTGTGTTAGGTGGTGTACGTCTGTCTGCAGTGAAGGACTCTACAAACAGCACAAGAGTGTAAGATTGCTTTTACTTTCATAATAAGTTTCATCTCTCAGGGTCTTGGGAAGTGAGCTTTGCACAGAAAGTAATGAGAAATATTCAACATCCAAAACAGAAAAACATTTCTGGTTTTATATCAACAAGTAAAGTACAGAATGTTCTGGTTTCCCACAAGAAGCATTGGCAGTGGAGCCTACCCTTGCCTATAAGGAAGCACATCTAAAGGAGGACTCAAAGCTCTATCTAAGCACAAGGAGTGGAAGCACATTTCCCTCCAGAAATCAGCACTCACTGAACGTGCTCTCCAGCTGTAGGTGCAATTAGCTGTGTCCAATTTACATTTGGAGCACAAGGGACCAGCTTTCACAGCACGCTTAAAACAGCAAACACAACAAGCTGGGGTTTGTCAACACAATGCACAGTTTCTCAGTTCAATGGGAAACTTTACAAAATGTATGTGCAAGGTATAATTACAGCATGCCACAAATAAAATTTCAAAAGGATAATTGAAACAACACTCATATCTTGAAAAAATAAGCTGGTTAATTGTTGTAGGTCCACAGACGTGTCACAGCACACAATACAATTAATAAAATATAAACACCAATTTTCAAATCAACACAGCTTGATAATTTGAATTCAAGTTTTAAGAACAGCAAAAAAAACTAAAAACCACCAACAAGTCTTTCTTTCATCTCTTTCCTTTTTCATGCTCTGTAGCCATTGAGACTAGTAGGAAACCAGCCAATTTAGTCAGAAAACTTTGCAGCATAGCAGGGAGTTTCATTTGTTGTCACATGCAATAGCAGCTGTCTCCATCAAGAACGAAGTTAATCAGTACAGACTAAATAAATTAGGTAATTCTTTAGATTGTTAACATTGTACTTTTGAATGAAGACCAATCTTTGTCTTCTGATGCTGGAAAACTTCTCTTTCAAGTAAATCAATTTTGTGGTTTGAAACTAAGGAGCAGTGAAATTCCTCAATGTATTTTTTACCGAAATATTTTTGGTAGCTGAAGATACTCAGTTTACACAAGGGACACAAAGTGTTAAAATTGTAGAAAGCAGAAAAGCAAACAGGTTTATACACAAAGACTTCAGTATTTACTTTACTCTTATGATCACCGTTCATTACCCATTTCTAAAAAACAAGTAAAGGTTTTCACTTTGTTTCAGTCTTTCTACAATGCTTGAAAAAAAGATGATGTATGATGTCTATTTAACTAAAGGAGCAACAAAAACCTTAAGAGCACTTTAATATAAAAAAAAATAGATCTTTATCACAAAAAAACAAAAAACAAGCTTTCATGTAAAACAGAAAACTCATCTAACCTTCAAAATCTACTAGGCAAGTTTGTGAGGAACCAGAGCAACTAAAACACATATTACTATAATTAAATGTAAAAAAACAGGTTGAGCATCACATATGTTATCTACAGAAGTTGTTAAACAATAGATGGGAATAATAATGTAAAGAATATTTATATTGTGATACTATCAAAGGCATACATCAAAGTGGAGTACATTTTTGCAAAATCAAGGGAAAATTGCTTTTGTTTTGGGACTTGGTTTGACATGTCATGTCAAAAATGTTTTCAAGATATACTGAGAGTTTTACTTAGAAAGTATTGTGCTTTACTAGGAAGGAAGAAGCAAAAGGCAGGAAAGTTGTAGGACACACACAGCTTTTAAAGCAGCATTGGTAGGCGTGGCTGCAGTCCTTGGTCTTTGGCAAACTAGGCCTAGTCTTACAGACAAGCTCAGGGTGAGAAATATGGTTTATATGGATTTACAGAACTTTCATAAAATTCAATTTTTTTCCTATGTGAAGGGGTTTCATTTTGAAAAACTTGAAATTATATTTTCCTTTTGAAGATTTCATAAGTTAAGTTGATTTAGAGCTCTGTTTTACAGAGAAAAAGGTACTAAATTTCTCTTGCAAGCATATCACTGGAAGTAAAACTAATCACAGGTTTGCTCAAATGTATTTTAAATTGTTTGATGGACTAATGTTGAAGGGCTCAGTATAGCTATGGAATAATGTTTCTAAAATTTTCATATGTCAGTGACACCATGTCACTTAAGGACCTTTTCTTTCACATAAATCCAATTTAAATCAGTTTTTGTTTTTAATCAAATTCTGCTGGCTTATCTTATAGCTTGTCCTTTGAATCTATAGATTCACCAAAGGAAATTTATGTTTAGAAATGATACATATGATAAAGTATTGACAAAAATGTAACTTATCCTTTGATAATTCTTGTGCTTGTGAAAAACATTCAGTGGTTGAAACAGCTGTGCCAGCAGCTACCTCAGTGCAGTTGCAGTCTTGACTAGGCCACAGAAAACTCACAGAATAAGTTTCCACACTCCTGACAGCTTAAGTATTTTTTGTTTTTCTTTTTATGCTCTATTTTGAGTAGGTAAGGGATAGTCTGATATTCTTAGATTTATTTTTGTTTGGTTTCTCTAGAAAATGCCTTTTTTGGGGGGATGAGGGGGTTTGAAAGTGACTGTAAGTTTCATAAACTGTGTCTGCACCTAACTCTATGAGCACCCATGCAGTCAGCAAAGGAGAGGAACTAAAAAACACAGGAACAAGTTTTAAACTGTTCTAAAATACTCTCTCATAGTAATTTTTATTGCAGCATATTCTGACCTTTTAAGTCATAAGGAACTGATATTATTACAGTACTTTTGGTAAATGGGAGTCATCAAACCACTGTTCCTCAAGATCATTCAGAACAGTTGCAAGGACAGTTGATCTCTGGAGCTGCTGGTGGGGAAGGAGTGCACAGAGTAGCAGTCTCTCCCTGCTCCTGTGCCGTGCTGCCCATGTCAGATAAAGCACTGGAAACAGCTGACAACAGTGATCCTCCCCCTCTGATTGCCAAGCTGTCTCTATAAATCTCCTGTAACTAAGAGGGTAGAGTGATCCTCCACAATAGAAATGCTACGGCATGAATACCCAGTGCAAATTCAAACTTAGTGTGACTTCTGCAGGAGGAGGCTTCACACCAGATAGCACAATTCAAAAAATCAAATCGTATTTGGACATTAAGAAACTTGGGTTTGGTGCCATTTCTTGACCAATATAAACCACAAATATGTCCTGGAAAATCCTTTATTTGGCAGCAGTAGCCAAACTGTTTTCTCAGCCCTGTTCAGAATGTGTAAAAACTATTACTTTAAGCATTAACAGGATGTCAGTCTGCTTTTGTTTGCTGACATTGGTTTAGGATCACTGGTAGTTTGAGTAATATGTCTTCTTGTTCATATTTGGGAGTTTTAATAAAGCATGTATGGCCCTGTCCTACACTTCTTTCAATAAGAAACCCATGTAGTTTTGAGGTGTTCATTGACTAACAGAAGACCATGACCAGTTTTCTCTGGCATTAATCTGGAAATACAGTCTGCAAGTAGGAAGGCAGCAGTAGAAGCAGGCATGGCCCTGTGCAAAGACTGACAAAAATTCACAGCACTCAGTCTCACCGTCTCACAGTCTCAGCACAGTCTTGTCACTTTATTCTCAGCTGTATCACTCCTTTGGGGAAAGGAAAGCATTCCAAACTGGGATATCAGTAAAGTGCCACTACCACTGGTTGGAGAGAGGGAGAATCTAAAAGTTTATTGATGATTCACAGTAACTGAAGGCTGCCACTCTGCTTTCTCCTGCATCAGTACTCTGTGGCCATGGCTACTGTGGGCTCCCTAGCAAGTGTTTAGAAGTGAGCCAAACCAGCTGAGACTAACCTTATAAAAATACAAGCTGCATGAATGAATCAAGAGCTATATTGCTAAATTCCAGGGGAAGAGTAAGATATTTGAGGTTTCAGATCGGTCCTTTATATGCCTCCCAACTGGATTCATTATGAAACCGCTTGTCTTCTAGAACATAATAATTCAATAGAGAAACACAGAGATCCTTAAATTGTTGTTTTGCTTCATATCTTTTTTTTTAAAAAAAAAAAAGATTAGAGTACAAAGTAAAATTGCATACCTATCACAAGAAACTTCCAAGCAAAGCAAAATTAGCATGAGAGGCAAATAGAGCAACACACAGAAAAATGGTAGCACTCAAGAAACAGATAGTACTATTAAGATCCCTTAGTTGGCAAGACAGCAAGCCTGGACTGATTGCCAACAGAATGGCAACAAAAACGTTCAGATAAATTCCAGTCTCACAGAAATGAGGCCACACAGGAACATTTAAATGCAATGTAGTATGCTTCCCTAAATAAGTGGTGAGAAAAAAAATCCCTTTATTTCGGTAGAGGAGAAATTTCTGTTTGGTAGAGGAGAATGACTATAGGCTATAAGCAGAATTTTAACCTAGATTGGCATTCACTCAGACAGTGAGTAGGCATAAAGACTTGACTTAGCTGATATATTTTATGATTCCTGTAAGATGGGGAAGGATTTTCTAGTCTTCAGTCAGTCCTCACTCAATCTCCAAAATGCACTCTCTGCTTAAAAGCAAAGCAGAATGCAGTTGTATCTGTTAACACCATATCTATCAATGGATAGATTGGGAAGAGGATATAGATAATAGGATATCTAGAAACTCAATAAAAGACCATTCCATCTTGCAGCTGCAGTGTTTGAAGGAGTGCAACCCTATCCTTGGGCACTGAGGTGAAATTATAACCATCTTATTGTGCTGAAAAATGTTGCCATGTTTTTTTCCTAATACCTATGTTCTCAATTGTAGCTTCTGCTATGATCTGTCTCCACAAGGAGCAAAATCTGTCTCTGGCTGCCCTAAAATTTTTATATAATGTTTAATAAATGGCTCTTGGTTTCAGTCTCTTTTCCATAAGATGTCATTTGAATTTGAATATATTTAGCATAAAATATAAAGCCTGTCCCTGTGCAGGTATTTTCCCTATTACAAAACTGCAGACATTCCACTTGAATGCTATGGGGGATTATACCTGAAGAATACTAAGATATGTAAATATTTGTGCACTGACATCAACTTAAGCAGTATAGAAAAATTTTGCTAAATCAAACAGAATCTGATGAAAAATTTCAGTATTTAAAGTTCATATATTTGTACCCTGTCTTCAGTTAAACAAGCCAGTGAAAACGATATCACTGGAGTCTAAAGGATAAATTTGACCTAAGATTTTCATGTTAAATTCACATTTAGCTTTTTTAGATTTGTTTTGTACTTAAAATATGAGGAAGCCTTTCAAAGCATGCATTGCAACTCACTTTAGAAAATCCCCTTTCTCTGAAATATCCAGTATGGTCACCCATGACTTAGAAAAACCTGAAGAATTTCATGTAGGAAGGAGATTTTTCATAATCTTGCCTGATAGAAAGCACATTGTGTTCAGTGTCTCATGTGACGAGCTGAGCATAACATTCAAGGGCAATGAGGGTTTTAACTTTGAAATCCATACTGTTTCTGTAATCAAACATGAATAATATTAAATATGAGAGAATGGTTATCATGTTGAAATTTTCCATTTTCAGATAAATACACTTTTAAATATGGTGCCTAGTGCAATTTTACTGCACAGCATAAGTTGTATCTGCTTTGTAATTTAGTATTCCATAAGATACAACATGAGTCTGCAAGAAATGGTTTGTAAGAATTCACCTGCATCAGTTTCTCCTCTCTTTGCTTAGCAATGAGATATCTCACTTTCCAGACATGTGGAGGGATGTGAGGTGAAGAAATGATGGCCCAGAACCAGAGCACAGGGTTTGATTTGGGGTTTTAAACACTATACTTTGAAAAAGAACCTGTTACAGAGGAGCACCCAGTAGTGCAGGCACCATTCTGTTTGCACTCCTTCCCTTTATGGGAACAGAGAACCTCTGGCAGCTGCTGGGCTTGAAATGCAACAGTAATGCATTGCCACACTGGAGACAATCATGGAGATAAAGCTGCACTACAGTGGAAAAGTAGTGGGGATTCTGTTCTTCTTTCGTATGTGTTTATCTGTTAATGGTGTGAGCCATGTTGGTTGATTTACTTGAATAATGCTGCCATTTTGCAACAAGCCTTTAGAAAATATAAATATTTAGGAATATTCATTTTATATTTAGTTAGACCCAATAATGTCTGTTTATTACTTTAATTATTCTTGGTATGAAAAGGCTTTTATATACTTAAGAAAGACAAACAAATTGGAAAGTGCCCTGCTGGCACACCAACATTTGGGAAAGGATAAAGACAATGCATCCTTAGACATTTGTATTTATTTCCAAACTACAAACCAGCTAAGATATTTTATTCTATGCAAACACTGGCAAGAGATCAATATAAGCAAAATGATCCCAGATGAGCTCCAGCTCATTGTTACGGCCATTTCTCCTGCAACTGCCTGTTTGAGCTATTGAACAATTGCTGGTATTTCTGACTTGAAAGTATCTGTTACTTTCCTGTGAAGAATCTTGGAAGCATGGAGTAAGTGACAGTGGAAAATTGTGTACTGTGATGATATAAATGATACAAAAAATCATGGGGTTGAGGATAAATCTTTTATTCATAACTATAATTTTCATGCTATTGCATCTCTATTTATCAGCCTTCATTGCATGTCAGTTTTCACATTTGTTCTTTTGGCACTACAGCTCCAAGCAGCTCTAGCCAGTAAGACAGATACTCAAGATCTCTATCTAAACTTCCATTTTCTAAAGCATAAGTTAAAACCAGGTGGAATTTGAATTACAAAAATACAGTAATCTCAATCCATATTAATAACCTATAAAACCAGACTTTTTTGAATTGTAGTCTGCGTATTGTCCTTTTATGTAGTGTTTTATTTGTCATTATTGATTCTGAATGAAATGATTAAGATAGCTTTTACAATAAAAAAAGCTACAGCTAGAGCCCTGATATTTACAACAAACTTTGGCTTTAGTGCAGTTAACATAATGCCTTTTTTTTTCCATGCTTAATTTTAAGCATTTTTCAAGCATTTTTAACCTTAATTTTTAAGAAATTCAATATTTCCATATCTATCAAGTTGGCAATAAGAAACTTCACAAAGAACTTGAAAGGGTGAGTACTTTCTTGTCATTGCTATAGAGAGACTTTTAATTGCACAACATTACTGTGCCATAGTCCCCCCCATCACAAACATGTATCACCATCAGCTGCATGTCCTGCCTGCAGAATTCTCTACAAATAGAAAACCTCTCCAGGCCCTAAATTCATATGATACTCTAAATAGGTACACAATTCAAGTTCTGATTCTGTGGAGTAATCAATTTTTAATAAACACTTATGCCCACCCATACTGTGAGGGCAGTAGTATTTTTAGGCATTTTTGTTAGCCATTACCCCAAACTTCAAACACAGCAACCTGTATCAAGCCATGTCAACAATAAAAACTGAAGTCCTTCCAGTTTTGAATTAGGGTTGCGTAATGTCACAATTTAAGGATGATTTTTATTACTTGATGATAATTAATAAAATATTGTTTCAATTGTTCTTTGAAGAGTATTGTGGATGGAGCACTGCAGGAAAATACACAAATGGGACTGTGGCTATATCAGATATTTTTAAATATATTAATATTTTGATACTGTTTTTTGAGCAAATGCACATGAAGGATTCAATCAAGTTGTTCATTAGCTATAAAAGAGGAACATCTTCGTTCTGCATGGATTTGTTCTTTATGTGAAAACACTTGTTACCTGAAAAATATTGCCCAGTTCATCAAGCTCTTAAGCAGAGGAATAATGTTTCTGTGTTGCAACTTCTGCTAAAGGCATCAGTCTAGTTCCAGGCTTAAAGTTAAACCTATGTACAAATGCAGAATCAAAATAAAATCCTAACCCAGCTGAAGTCAATGGCAATATTCCCATAGGCTACAATGATGCCAGTATTTAATCACAGAGTTTTCATATTCAAACACCTGCATCCAACAGCCCTCCTTAAATTGCTACTTCTAATACCACTGTTTCCAATTAGCAAAAATGAACTGGCATCATTCTTATACAGCTGCATATATGTCAAATATGTAAAGCACATATTTTAATATTTTTATGAGGCAGTCTACAAGTTCTACATAGAAAATCCCTTAGTCATAAATATGGCAACACTATCCATTTATAAACTGACAGAAGGAAAAGAATAAAATATATGAGATCTAAAAATACAAGCAGCTACATCTGTAATACAGAAATATAGAAATAATAAGAATGGAAGAGGACAAAATAGAGTTCAAGTTAATGGAGTAAGCTGGGAGAAGAAATAAAGAAAATAAATGCACTATGGATAAAAGAAAACAAATATCTCCTAAATCAAAAGAAAGGTCAACTGATACTGGCCAAAGAGAAAAAGGATTGCTCAACATCTCCATTTTTTCCCTATATTTAATATAAAAGAAAAGGAAAGCATGGAGCTCAGTGAGATAAATATTAATGAGGTTTGGGAATATCTAGCAACAGAATTAATAAAAAGCAAGTAAAAGAATATTTAGATAATTTAAATATTTATTATTCAGAAGATCTAAATCATATTCAACCAAAGGATCTTAAGGAATTGACTGAGATGGATCTGACAGACATCTTTGAGACCTCACCGAAAAAAGGTTAGGTACCAAAGGATTGAAGAGGGATAAATGCTAGGAAGCAAAAAAAGGTAAAAACCAGAGAATTTCAAGCAAGTTCCCACTTTTTTCTGCCATACAGAACGTGACAGTATATAATGTAACTAATAGTGCATTATTTAATGCATAGCAACATCAGAATACTCTTTTGAGGCTCTAAATTTTGTGTTTCTGTCCATCTCTGTCTATTTTGCTAATGTCATTCAGTCTTAGTCATTGCTGAATAACAAAAAGTTAATGGGTGTCAAAAAAACTCAACCCAGATTAAGATTTGGAGGTAAACAGATTATTTGCACTATAAAACAGAATATTTAGCTACGAAATTGTAGAAACTGAAAAGTTAAAGAACAAAGATTATAAAAAGAAACAATCAAGAGGATTACAAATAAAATTACTTAGAATTATGTATTTGTTTTAAAGCACAGAAGTACTATGTGCAAAAGATCAGCCCCAGTATAACTCCATGAAATGGAAACCAATACAAGTTCTCATGGAAAGTGATACAAGACGTGACATAAGTCTGTCTGAGTCGTGTGACTGTGTGCCAAGATCGTGGATCACTCACTCAGAGGTTAGTTAGTAAGATTACTGTTCAAAATCTATTATTATCACATCTGGGACACAAATGGATTCCCATCTTGGGAGCTGCCACCACTGTCTCCTGTTCATCCCACTGACAGTGTTAGAGACCACTTGGTGTTTGACACTTATTCCTATTGAAAGTTGTTCCAGTATGTCACTCCTCCAATGGCCAAAATCTCCCAATTTTCAGCTACAACAAATGTGTTGCCATTGTGAAATATTAGAAATACTTTTTAATTTAAACAGTAACCCTCTATGTCACGTTTACCTCTCTTCATTTTTAGCAGACATTAATCAGAACCTTTCCCAGCCTTTGTTTTTTTGACTAGACAAATCAAATTCTATACATTTTCTTTAATCACATTACTAATCCTGTCCTTTCAGGCTGTAATTCCCAGTTGTATTCAAGATCAGGTCTTACATCACTGTCTAAATGCAATACTATTTCCCATACCTTCCTGATGCATCCTAAGATTAAGCTGTCTCTCTTGTAGTTTACATTAGTTGTTACAGTTGTCTTGCAGTGTTCTTTTGTAGACTTTCACCACTTAAAACAAAAATCCTCTTTTTTGTCTCTGAACTCATGACTTTGCAGTGTGCAATATCAAATATCTTTCTATTTGTATTTCTGAGATCATCAAATCATCTGAGTTGACCCACATGTTTTTCTAGTCCTCTTCTGCATTGATTATATCTCCCAGTTTTCTGTTTTGAGAAAATTTCATTACCACATTTTCCTTTCTGTGTCATGCTCATTAATGAAAATACTAAATGAGTCTTTGAAGAGCTCAATTAGCATGCTCTTTCCATTGCAATGCTTTCCCTTTAAATTGTTATCTCTCCTTTAAATACTTCCTTGCCTACTTTAGATTTAGATTTCCTCTACTATTCCCCAACTTCTCTTGCTTAACTGGTAATTTCCCAAATGGTATTATATCAAAACCCTTTATGAAGTCCAGATGAATGAGACCTGCTTTGTTTCTTTTGTCAAAAAATCAGTTACTTTAGCTGAGAAAAAGTATCAGATGCTGCTAAAATTATATTTTGCTGGTGGTTTATTCTGCATTCTGATGAAACTTACAGTGCTGTGTTCTCAATTTTTAAAAACAACTGTATGCTTCACTTATCCACTATCTGCATATTTCTTAAATTTTCATGAGAATTTCTAGTATGCAGACGCAATACTCGTGCTTATCAGCCACATTAACACAATGGCTCTTTTGGAGCCATTACAGCTGATCGTGCCAATGATCCATGGATTATATACTTTTATAAGGTCTGGTGCACTTGCAAACAAAAGGGTTTTTTTCTTTGTGTTTCTGTTTCTTAAGAGACACTTTTTCTTCCTCCTCAAATCATTCTTTAATATTCATGCAAAGCAGCCAAAGGAAACCAAGCCACAAAAATTCTAGCTAAGGTGATGTGGTGAATCCTGAAGCAAAAATTGATTTCTGTCTCTGATGTAGGATTTTTGTGGCTGCTTTCCTGTTGTGTGCTTCTGTAGTACAGAAAGACCCTGACCCACTCTGGGGATCATAAGCACATGTGCAAATTCAGTCCCATTTTTACCCACACATCCAAGAGAGAGACTGTTCCCTGAGAAGAGCAGTTGTGCTTTTGTCTCTTTCATACCAAATGTTGCCAGTTATCTCTGACTCTCCCCATTCCCAAATAAAACTGTTCTCAAGCAGGTCCATGTTTGCTTCTGACCCATCCTGGCAGCATTTGTCTCTGGACCAGAGAAACCCCTGGAGACTCAGATCATGTCTAATAAAGCAAAGTATTGAAGGTGTTTGGGAATTTGTTTGTCCTGCCTAAAGGTAGTTTTCAGGCTATGCTCTAAAGCTGGGGCAAACCAGAAGGGAATACAAGAGGAATGATGCCATTAGACAGCTTTTCCTGGTTGTCCTTTCCTAATCCTTTCTGGTGACATCTGTGAGTATCTTGGAGAAAAGGCCATTCTAGACCCAATTGAAAGCAATCCTGTGCTGAGTGGAAGGATTCAATTAGCATTAGCTGCACTGCTGTGTTGATTCATCTCAAAGCCTCCCCATTGTCCCCAGCATTTACACACTTGTTTCTTACTTAACCCCATCCTGGAAAAAAACAATTCTTTTGCTGGACAGGGAGACCCTAGTATAGATTAAAGGGCAGTGTTAGAATGTGTAGACTCAGTGCAGGCTGGGGTGGGTTTTATTCCTTCCACACAATACAGAGCTCAGTGGGAACTCAGTCCACACTTGCAGTTCATCCCGGATTCACTGCAGATACAGCCAGCCTGTACCTGCAGCATTTCCTCTGCTCATTGTGTGCACAAGCAAGTTACCTGTTGCACATATGGGGAACAGAGTCTTAATGTAACTAAGGACATTTGCCAACAACAGGGAGATGGGGAACTTTAATGAAAACAAACAAAAAAAATAACCTGGAGGAATTCAGGTAGGGTTCATCATACACAAAACCAAAAAAATCCCAAGCTTGATAAAAATACAGGTACTGAATCTGCAATGATGAGTCTGGAGATGATTAATTAGGATCATAGAAGATTCCCATAAAAAGCCCTGTTGTAAGTTGCTTAAAAGAGAATTTAACAAAAGAGCTTTAACATCCTTGCAACTCACAGTTCATAGACTCCTCACCAAAGAGTGAAGGCTTTGTTTGGAACATGCCTGTGCCCAGGACCTCCTGCGTGACCACAGGAGTGTATCTTACTTTCCCTGTACCTTTGTTACTTATCTATAAAATGGGTAATATATTATTCCTTTCTCCATCCTTTATTTCATCTGTTTAGATGTTAGTTTCTTTAAAGAAAAAAGTTGCCTCTCACAGCAAGAAAGAAAGAGTGCAGGCTCAGTAATAATAACTCTGAGACCTAGACATTGTCTGACAAAGTAAAATGATTTCCTCTTTGTCTCCTTGATCATCAGCCAGGAGTATCAGGATGTGCAACTCTTATGAGTCCATGGCTATATAATGGAAGGCTGCATAGCTGGAGAACCACAGGGCATTCACAGGCTTTTACCAAGGGATATGAACTGTATTTGAATTAGGAGCAACTGACATTCAGGGTCTCCAACAATACAGGTAATTTGGACTTGTATAAGGAAGTAGGAAGTACTTATTAAAAAGAGAATTTGTTCAGAATACTGACCAGAAAAAGAATAGATAAGGGCTATTTTCAATAACTACTTGAAGTCATCATCCCAGTGAATTGGAAAAAAACATACACTTGCTGAAATGCATCCATAGGAAGAAGAAAATGCCAACACAGAGAATACTAATGAGGACATAACATATAAAATCTAGTTCCACCAACAGTATTGCAGTCAGCTTTGATTACCTTATCAGGTATGGGATACTATCACTCCTGGAAGGGCAGTGCAGGAAGTCAGGGTAGTTCCTGCTTACTTTTTACTGTACTCTTTGATGCAGAGCAATTACGAGGAATTAGGCTTGTTTTCCCTGATAGATTTCAAGAACACTGTAATAGAATAGAATTCAAGGTGAGACAGAGATATTAAAGTTACCTTTGTACTCAGCTAGAGACAACCAGACTTCTCTGAGGAGCACACAGCTGATGATCACAGTCTAAAAGAGGGGCTGAAAGAGGGGGAAAGACTTACTCAGGAGAGCAACTTTCTCATTTCTGCAGGAGCTGCCCTTCTCTTTTGGGGACCCAAGTTACTGATTGGTGTCCCTTGGGCTGTGTAGCTCCATTGGCCACTCTACTGATGAAGGGAGCCCTAAGGGAGCATTAAAGTCACTCAAAGTAATTCCCATTATAAAAACAGTACAACGTCAATATATAAGTTCTATATTTTTATATCTTTTTTTTTTTTGTTATTGCTACATAGGAGCTAGGCCAGGAGACAGAACTGACACAGAAGCATTTTAAAATGTGAGGAATTTTAAACATTTTAAAAATGTGAGGAACAAGTAAGAATTCTTTTCCTTTGCTAAGCAGATAAATTCTTGGTGTGACTAATAAATAGATTATAATTTCTGCAAGTCTGAATGTTAAAATCTCACCAGTGGCCTCTTTTTGTCCATTTCTAACAGCCCTCAGCCCAACAGATTTTTTTGTGCCACAATTTCCTATGCTAACAAATTTTTTGTTTAATATTCCAATCCTCCTTGGCCAGATATGTGTCCTCTGAAATATGTAACCATTAACAATTTCATGTGTCTGGTGATTGACATGAAGTTGGTAACAGTAAGAAAATACGTATTGCATCCTTGTAGACTTGTCAAGACTCTGGAATGAACATATGCTGTTAGGACTGATTTGTCTGGCAGTCCAAAAACACTGATTGTTATGGCAGGCTCAGATTCAGCACTGAGTTACTTCACCATCCTTGCTCTACAAAACCAGCAAAATTAGTAATTGAAGCCTCTTTGAAGGGGAAACACATTTCCATGTTCATTTTTTAAATTACTGTGAAGGGACCATGGATGCTTAAGTTTTATGTAGCAAAAAAAGGTAACACACCAGTACCTTAGAATCCCACTTGCACAAATAGTTTAACTTTCACAGCTATAAAAGTCAGTATTTTTTGTATAGTTTTAACAGACTTTAGACCTTCCTTGCCCATTAAAATTACTGCATTTTTAGTCATTGTTCTAATTATAATATTTTAAAAAGTTAAATAATTTATAGCTCCCATTCTATGGAACTGAAATGAAGGTGTCCCTTTTTTGTCAGCTGGTACAAGTGGAATTATTGGATTTACTCATACATGGCTTAGGAAAAGCACGGAATTACACTTTTTTACAGACCTAATTTTTCATGTGAGAGCAATTCAGGAAGAATAAGGTCTTCTAAAGTGCTTACACTGGCCTTAGACACCTCTTTAGAGGTGACTAAGAGAGACTTTATACTCACTCCACATTTAATCCTCAGATTCATTCTTCAGTTAACACTTGGAGTCTATAACTGTAAAACTCATCCACCAGTAATTGATCATGATCATAAACAGCCAAGAAGTAATTGATCATGATCAGAAATGCCTTTTGCCAGCCCTGAAGAGTTCAGAGTTTGTCTCAATTTTGCTGAAATATTTGAATGCACCAATTGGAGATGTGACAGATCCATATTGAGTGACTCGACCCTGCAAATTCCATCATGTTGTCCTCATAACCCAATTATTGATTATTCTAAGAGAGAATACTTGTCTCTTGTACTTGTAGCACACTGCATGGAAAAAAAAAGAAGATTATTCATTGAAAATTCAATATATTTGTATTTAGAGGGAGATTAAAAAAGTCACTGCAAATAAAATCTGTCTTTTCACTTGGTAAATGAGGAGTCCTGGACTCTTTCTCCAATGACTTTATATTTTTGAATTAAGAATATTAATTAAATAGAAATTATAGCAGTCAAAACTGAGATCAACTCTCAAAATCAACCAGGCTTCAGGAAACAGAAGGATGAAGAGATCTGTCTTAAAATCTGCAGAAGCTAAAATGAGATTTGAGTCTGTATTTTTCATGTCCTTCCTGCTCTAACCCTTGATCACCAGCTAGAAGGTTGTAGCAACACCATTTGCTGCTTCTCACTCTATTTTGTGCAAAGGGATCTGAAGCAGAGAGCCAGCTCCTGACATCTGCAATGTTCTGAGGGGGGAAAGTGTCAGAGGAGAATGGAGATTAAGAAATAATTTTTTCTCTCCTTGGCATTTCCCATCAGTTCCATTTGGCAGTGTCTTATTCAATAGTGTAGCTTTGGAAGATACCTAGTTATTCCCTGGCATTGGCACAGGGACACTGGTTATTTCCTCTGGTAGGGAACAAGAAATTCCCATGCTAAGCCAAAAAAATACGTATTGCATGCTGAGCCTAGGTCACCTTTGTAGAAGACTTATTAATTATTTAGTGTTCAGGGGGATTCTACCAGCTTCAGTTGTTCAGATGAATTTTTAATAAGTCACTATTAACATAAGTGGAAAGTATAAATTGCTTCCATTATCCTCTATGCAGTGGTAGCAATGAGAGGCTTCTGCACCAAGGTCCAAGATGTGCTGTTTACCTAACAGGAACTGACAGCTGAATGATCCCATTCTTCTGGGAATGGCTTGAAAAAACAAAACCAAAATCCACCATAGAGAAGCTCTATTTTACAGTAGCCAAAAAGCACCTGAAGCAGTTAAGTTATCTGAAGAACTGAAAAGAAAAAGCAATATCTCAGTGATGTGCTCAGAAACGTACCTGGAGATGGAACTATGTTCTAAGAGAAAATTTAGTTCAGCCAAAGCTCAATATGTGGCAAAAAAACAAACTTCTGTTAGGAGAGTGTGTTATTTCTTGAAGCATATTACTTACTGAATATATTTTTCTAAATACAATTTGTTGTTCTTGAAAGAAAGGTTTAAAGACCAAAGTTGTAATTCAAGGATTCATTATCATTGGGAATTTCAAGTACTTCTGTTTTCCCAAGGAGTCAGAAAACATTTAATAGATATTTGCATTAAATTAGGTTGTCTTAATGATTTTATATTTTGACTGTTGCCAGGATAGTGAGTCAACCAAGCACTACACTTGATGTGCCTAGACCTTCAACCCAGTGCAGACAGAAGGATTTTCTGCCAACAGAAAAGCCAACCTTTACTTGAAGAAAAACTAGAAGTGAAACTTTTTTATTAAATACTATTTAAAACAGGTGGGAGAGACAGAACTGCATTACAAGGTTTTGTATGTAGCTGTCCCATGTCCCTCTGTCCTTGGAGGTTGTTGGATGATCCCAGTTAACTCCATGACTTCCTAAGTCATTGAGCAAATTCTGTCCTCTTGCTCCTTAGAAAGGAACATCTGTTGTGAGATTTGCCTGGTTTCACCCTCCTCATCTCTGCAGTGTCTTTGCATGAGCTTCAAGCCATCATCTTCATTCTGTATCTCTTTTGCTGGCCCCATGAAGCCTGGAATTGTTTCTGTCTCAACACACTCCACAGCTTCCCTGAGGAAGGAGCCTGTACAACCTCTCTGCAAGACTCCACCCAGACAGGCTTATTGAAAGAACATAAACACAGTTGTGAAGACATAAATAAAACAAATACCATCTGTCATGCTAGCATTGCCCCATATGTGTAACCACCTTTTCTTAGTCTTTTCAACTGATTTTCCGACATACCCAAATACACATTTGGCTTATTAGAGAATTTTAGCACCTTATGGATGCTATTCCCAAACATTCTAAGCACAGTCCACACAAGTACCAAAATAATTCTGGATTTTTCTTGTCCAGCTACAGTCATTTCTACTTCCTAATCAACAGTACAGTCAAGCTCCTTTCATATGAATTATCTGTGATTGTTTTAGTCCTTTCTGACTGTCAGTTTTGGGTATCCCTTACCCCACACATAAGACAGAAGCGAATGGGCCAAATTTACTTGGCACAATTTTCCTGAAATCAGTGGTGTTACAGCATACATGACTTTCCTGAAATATTTTTGCTTTGTGTCTATCAAATAAATTTTCAGAACTACTCTTAGTAGAGTAGTACTCTTAATTTTAAGGATTTTAATTTTAATCTTTGTAAAAGTCCTGTTATAGATGAGGTTAAATATTTATATTTTTTTTGCCACAAAGGATCATTGACTTCTGCTGAGTAGTATCACAAATTCCAGAAGACAAAAGGCAGAATCCCATTTGCACTAACAGGTTGCAAAGCCAGGAGAATGCCTGAAGGGTAAATTGGTGCCCCACCACCGTGCTGCAGTCCATGTGGGCAGAACTGTGAGACAAATCAGAAAATGAAACTGCTCAGTATTTCCCAGGTGTGGTAACCATGGTGAAAGGTATCAAACTTCCTCAAAGTTGAGTAGCCATGACCTTATTTTGAGGCAGAAGATCTCAGTATGAAATACAGATCAAAAGGCAACTTGAAAACTTGTTGGTTGTGGCACAGAGCTTTACAAATTACTATGAAGTACAGAAAACTGTCACAGCCACAGACTACTTGTGCAGCCTTGGACAGATCATTTAATCTCATGGAGACCCAGAAGGCCTGACTAGAATGAAGATTCTGCTTTTTCCTCTCTTTTGTCTGTCCTGCTATTTACTTTGCAAGTGTCTCTGCTGAGCAGTACAGTAGAGTCTCTCATCAGTGCTGTAATGCAAGTCCATGAATGAAGACAAAGGCTGTACTGTCCTAGTGTGGATCCTAAGACATTAGAATTTGTCATACTTAGATAGCATTCTTCTTACTGCAATCTTATTAATGTGATAAACTCCTGACTCTCATGATGGAAATGCAAATGCAAATGGTCACATGGCCCTTCTCTGCATTTTGGTTCTCTGGGACTGTAATTGACAGTGCAGCCCTTGAAGCTGATTGACAAAATGAACAGAAACAGCAAATTAAATGTCTTGCCCTAGAAGGACAAGAAGCCTCCTCCTTAACTGGCCACAGGCAGAGAAAAGGTAGAGATTTTGAGGAAAAGAAGATCTACTGGATGATATTTAGATAGAGGAGGCTTAACTTTACCTTGTTTTTACCAATGGCAGTTGATCTTAATTCAAAAGTGATGTTGCATCAGTGTTAAATGAGCCAAGTGATGGAAGAGTGAATGGCAGGCACATGATCAGCAGAAGTGCCCACCTTATTCACAATTACCACTGAGCAGACACGAGATATTTCCCTTTCTGCCATCGCTCGTGGTTTATCCTGTTGTGTACTGATATGTTCTACTACTGGCACTAATTTTCTCATTTATTACTGCAGTACCAGAACACATTATAGCATCAGATCATAACATGAGAGAATGTTTGTGTCTCTCTCAAGCACGGCCTTGGTACTTCGTAGGGTGGGCAGGAAAGCAGAATGGTAGGAAATAAAAACAGATATAAAAGCATGTAAAATTTTGGTAAGGAAATTTTTTTATAGCCATGGCTGTGGGGAAAATTACTTTTATGGCCAGCTTTTCAATAGGCCTGCACAAATATTCTTATAGTGTTTGCAGGTGCAACCATACATATGCAAGGCATGACTGTCTAAAGAAAAAGCTTTCAGCAAGCTGAGAGAGTTTCATTTCTTATTCCTACTTGCTTTTAAAACATAGATCTTCTAGGAAAGAAACAACAACCTCCAGCTGAGCTCCTCAAGCTATGTGTTTGTAAGAGTGGGAAAGGCTCAGCATCTTGGATCTAAACTTCCCTGAGAAATGAGTGAATCTTGAATTCTTATGGATGTCACATTGGATGCAACTGGGTGCAGAAGACTGAAGAATCTGGCCTGAACATCCAAATCATTCCATCTTTGTAACTTAGCTTTGGTTCCTCTTTCCTGCTCCCCTCTTGCAAACACAAGACACACACATTCATGTGTGTGTGCACACATATGGAAGTTTATACTGGGACATGGATGGGCAGAGACACACCTACAGAGAGACACAGAGACTGTGTACTTCAAAAAATGCAAATCTTTCCTATTTAATCATAACCTGCCTGCAAGCAATGTGTTTAATCATGCTGGAAAATATACAAGTTGATAATTTTATTCAAATGCAGGAATTGAACAGAACTTAGAGGTTAGAAATCCTGAAGGCTGATTGCAAGTGTTGAGAACATGTATTTATAAGCAATTAATGGCATGCTTGGGGTTTCTTCTCCTACACATTTTTTGCCCATGATAAAGTATGCCCTGTATGGTATCAACCAGCTCTATTATCAAATAGAAAGAAATAGATGAAAGAAAATCACAAAATCCCGTAATACACTTATTCTCTGCCCACACAAAACTATTCTCTCCTCCTTTTCTCAGTGGGCTGTAATTTCTCCTTACCCTTTGAAAGAAAGCAGAATTATGAGGAAAATGGTAAACATGTTAAAGAATTGGCCACAAAATGCTAATATATTGCAGTCCTGTTGTGTCACCACCTGTATGTGGTGAATACCCACACATATGCAATAGCACTAATTATCAGGGACTGACCAAACGTGGAGGAAAGCACTCTAATAATTCAGGACTAGACATGTGCACATTTAAGAAAGGACAGATAAGCAGGACAGGGTTGTGGGGGGCTTTTTTGGGGGGGGAGGGGAGGGTAGGGGGTGGTTTAAAATGTTATACTGAAATTAAATCCACAGTTTTTCCTCCTTTCTTCTTTGCCACACAGAAAACCATAAACCTTCTCCCCATCTGTTGACTGGAAAAAATTTGGGAACAAGACTGTTTCTTGGAAAAGCATGGTTTTCAAAAGCAAAAGTCTTCTCAGGAATGTACCATATTTTTGACAAGCAAATTAAAAGTCTTATGTTCAGAAATTTCTGGGAAAGGGCAGAGGAAAGGAAAGAGACTGTGGTTGATCTCAAAATATCCTGAAGGTAGAGTGCTTGCACAGATATGGGAGACCATTCCAAGACTTCATTTGAAGGCACAGTTAATTACTTCTAGATTATTCTACCATGAGAGACCCTTTTCCTTAGAGTCTGGTGTAGAGCCCTTTCTTGTGCCACAGGAATATTGACCTACTCCTATATCTTCCTTCTTAAGGGGTGAAGAATTAATATAAATAAACATTGCATTAATTCAAACTCAAGGACTACAATGAGTTAAGAAATAAATCTGGGATTGAAGAGGATCTCAATAGATCATGTATTCCACCTCCCTGCACTTCCCACAGGAAGTGGGCTGGATTATAGAGGTTTGGAGCAGGGATTTGTTTGTGTGGTACCCTCTTCTTTCTCTTTTTGGAAGAATAGTGCAACATTAGTAATGATTAGAGTGGAGAAAAAGAGAAGAAAAGAAGATTCTTGTTTGCATCAACTCTCCAGAATTCCTGTTCATGAAATTGAATTCATAGGGTTTTTTCCCTTAGTTATCTTTAATTTCTCATCAGAACATCTGACCAAAAGTATTTTACCAGAAATCCTGAGTGTGTCAAGAAGTGTTCATGAAATAATGACAGAATCATCAGTGTTTTTCAGTCCAAAGCATTCATCAGTACCAGTGTTCTTTAATCTTCCAATATCTTCATAGAACTGTAGAATATGCAAAGGTCTACTCTGTTCCTGAAGTCCCAGGAAAAAAGACTTGTGAAACTAAAACGTCAGAAGACATCTGATCTCAAAAGGATCCTAATTTCTTCTTGCACCAAACACCTTCCTCAGACATTTGGATTTAGTAGCTAAATCCGTGTTTTGGCATTGAGGGTTGCTGGCCTCCACCTTCTCCTACTTTCTACTGTACCTGTACAAACACCAGGAAACCATCCAGCTGCAGAGCCTTCCAGTGCTGGTGAGGCTTTTGTCCTGCTCAGCAAGTTCCATCTCATCATTCATGTTGGATGGAGAAGTCCAAAGTCACAGAAATTCCATGTCATCTCTTGCCTCTATGGGGCTAGTCCTAAAATTCCTGAAACCTGTGTCTCCAGGAATTCTTAACCCATAGCAAAATACAGGTTCCTTCCTGGATGTGTGTTGCTGTGCTGTCATCTAGTGGCAAGGATGAATTGGATGTCATTCAGTGACAGTGGATGACAAGGTGTCCCTTTGCTGGAGCTAAATGCACGATGCTGGAGAGTTCCCAGCTTTGTAGGTGCAGCCCCAAGGCAAAGGCCCCTTGGTTGGTTTGTGCTCTGCAGGAAATCCCTGCGGAGAGCCTGTGGAATGGGCTGAGCAATGGACATCTGGTTGCAGACAACAGGCTCTACAACATCATAGCACCTCCTGCCACGTCCTTCCTCTCCATCCCCTGTCATCCATCTTGGCTGTTAATTGTTTGCAAATACTTGAAGCTGAATTTCCAGCAGTGATTGATAGTTTCTTAACAAAAGCCATTCGGAGCAGTGTCAGCTAATGAAATGAGTCATTAAATCTGTAATCATCTAGGATCAAGAAGATACTTCTTTCAGCAAAAAATCCTTCCTCCTGCATTCATTTTTTAATTGACTCTTGGGGAAAAAATAAAAGTGCCACAATGCAGTTTTCCAGGAGAAACCAGAAAAAAAATAGCTTTCAGAATGACCCACATTTGGTTTGGTGTTTGGCAAGCTTGCTTATGTCAGCAGACAGACATACTGACATTGATTTCTGAGGGCTTTCACTCAGATCAGGAATTTCATAGGCCAGGTGATGCTACACTTGCTTCTGCTTAGTTTGGGTTGGTGACATTATTATTAACACATATAAACATTAACAGTCCTGAGTTTATTTTTAAACTTCAAGTGCAATTCTTGATTTAATGTCTTGAATTAATGTTTGAAAAATGATTATAAAATTCTGTAGAAAGTAATAAGAATATAACAATATAACTGGTCACAACATCTATAACACCTCTTTGGCATCACCTGTTGAACACTGCTGGGCTTGGCTGGATTAGGTAAAACAGTTGTAGCATATCCTTTGCTCCTTGAAATACTGATCCCAAAACCATTTTGATAGGAACAGCTGCTTTTGAGAACTTACCACCACAAAGGAGGGCTATTCATAGGTATCAGACTCTGGAAAGAAAAGCTCAAGAAGCAATCCTCACTGCAAAGCGCCATTGTCAAAGCAGTATTCTGGTATAAAATCTTCTTCCATCCCTGATACAAAGTCAACAAATAATCCTAAAATTCTTTTTTATGAGCAAGTTGGATTTTTTTTTTATATTTCCCTGTCTTACAGTACAAATTCTGCTCTATCTCTGAATTTAGAACGATTCCTCAATTCAACCAAGTACAGCAAAAAGATACCTAAATCTCCAAGAACAGAGAAGAATGTGGATGTTCTTTAGTGACAAGGGACATTTAAGCACATTCTTAAATGACTTGCTTCTCTGAAGACTTCAGTAGATTCTCAAAGGAGTGAAAGAATGATGCTCTATTTATGACCTTCCTTGTTTTGTCCAAGTCTCAGACCTCTATCCCTATAGTAAAGAAAAATATTAATGAAGGTAAGAAACATTCTGTTTTTCAAGTTATTATAATTAGTCAGAGGCAGTAAATCAATGACCTTTCACACTGGAATATGATAAGACGTTTCTTTATGAGTTCCAGAGGAGGTTTGGTTTATTTTTGGCTCAGAATTTCATCTTCCTTGGACGCTCTATAAAAACAAAATTGCATCTTTTTAATTAAGAAATTGAATGACAAGCTGTAACAAGGTCAATCAGGTTGAAATAGCTGCATGCTCATTATAATGTAAATGCTTCTTCTATTGACTTATAATATCTTGATACAGTAAATTTTATACATAAATAAAGTGTTAAATAAAAACAGAAGGTTTAGGTCAAATACAATGAGTGAAAGTGTATGTGTTTATATAAAAAAAGGAGGGCTAGTTTTTCATACAGAAATACAAAAAAATACCAACTCTTTGTTAGCAACAGTTAAGAATGATTTCACACATATACATCAAAAAACAAAAGTGAAAAAGAAGTTCCAAGCATTCCAGTGTCACCTTGAAACAGTTGGTCAGGGCGTTTTGGACAATGACACTTGAAATAAGATGGGGTTAAAAGCAGTGTGTGAAGCAAGGTGAGAGCCATTCTCTGCCACAGTAACTCCAGGGCTATTTCACCACTGAATGTTGCTTTTCAGGAATGACCATTTGCACGTATGTTTTAACCTTTTAGCAGCCATTCTTTATATGTTCCCATTTCTTTGAGTGGAGGCCCTTTGTGTCCGTTCATAAATCTAAACCATGCCCATGGTCTGTGTTGGAGTTGCTCACAATCCCTGCACAAATAGGCACAGATTGGCAGTTCCAACACTGGATGGAGGAATATCTTGTGAACTGTTATTTTTCCCCACTTGTAGAGTTGCAGTTTCCTCATTGGAGTAACAAAGGGCAAAAAGAAGCAGGGATGTCTTGAGTTTGACTCGATTGTTTCTCCATTTGATTACCTGGGGAAATAAAAGCATAATCATTCCGTGTAATGTCATAATCCTCTCTCAGGCTCCTACTTGCACATTGATTTCTCTTTGTCTGAGCATGGAAGAAGGCCCATAAAATTCTATCCTTGCTGATGATACTTTTGTATTGATAATCCTTGTTTTGACTTAGTTCTTTCTGACGATGCTCTTAAAATGCAGATCACAGAGAGTATTACTTGCTGTATGAGGCAGCTTTCAAGTTTTCTTTCTGCTTTACCTTTTTCTCAGCATACAGAGGATTTTTTTCCAATTCTTTTCAGTTCCAGAGCAGACATTAAAACTTTTTTCTTTTATAAACACATTCAGTTTGGGTTTTGCAAACTTTCAGTCTTTGTCCTACGAGAACGTCACCACAGAATTTTAAATGTAAGCTATATATTTTGGTAGTATTAAGCTCATATAATGGATCTCTTAAAATGTACTCATGATAAGGATGGATTATTTTTAGTACTTGTAAGAAAAACATTATATATGTGTGTGTATGTGTGTGTGTGTGTGTGTGTGTGTGAAAATACTGTCTATATGTCTTCACATAGATGAATCTGGATAAATTCCAAAGAAATTGAATTTTCATATATATAGTTTCCTTTATTAGATGAGTGTGCATTTCCACAGAGAATCTGTACAAATTCATCTTACATTCCTTGGGTGTGCAAACAACACCAAAAAATAGTCAAAGTTAGCATATTCTATATAAAACACATTTGCATCTGCTACGCTTAACTTCCTACGCTCTTCATCTTTAATTTAGCAATGGCTGGATGATGAAGTCATCGAGCCTTAGGAATGTGCTCAGGTCAGGGTCTGAAGCTTTATACTTCATCCAAATACCATTTGGTTTGGCCCCTTTTACTGAGCTGCAATCTATCGTGCTACAGAAGATTTAAGTGAGCACCCTCAATAAATCAAGCCGAAATGAATTTTCCACTATGAATTATGTTGCAGACAGCTGCAAAAGCTACATGACCGACTTTTTTCTTGTAAGTTTGAGGCCAAATCATGAGATTAAGGATTGAGCTAAGGTTTGTGGCTGTAGAAAGGAATCCAAAAAGATTTTGCATGCATTAATATCTCTGATGAGAACAAATACTTTGTTTCATTGCCTTTGACAATAGCTACAGGAAAGACTCTTCTGTCTCAGCCTATGATTTGTGCATACTTAATGAAAGTCTGTCTTTGTAAGTAACAAGGCTTTTTACTTCAGCGATCGATCTGGGCTGGTTCCATAGCCAGAGTTAATTCTGGTCCATGCCACCATGAAGGCTGTGCTGTGGGTGACTAAGATTCTATTGCTCTGAAAGGCTGATGAAAATATGGACCAAATTTTTTTTACTCAGAGTAATTAAGTGTAACAGTATTGACTTTTTGAAAGTTATTGTGAGCTACCACCGCCAAGGAAATGGCTCCAACTTTCCATCACATTGTTTTTATTTTGCAGTGGCCTCCACGACTTTCAGCAGCCTCTTTTCGGTCACTGGAGGAAGACAACAGCATCCAGCATTTCTTATGGAAACATTTCAGGTTAGACAGTGACAATGTCTCCCAGTGTATCAAAGAATCCAACTTAAACAAATGACCAATTTGTCCTGGAGAGTTGGGAGAAAAGGACACAGCTTCTGGATGGAATTCTGTAGCGTGCTAACTCCTTCTGGAGTTTTCACAGGATACAGGATTTTCTCCATCTCTCCTCAGAAAGCTGTAAGTAGGGATTTCCATTGCTGCAGCAAGAAAAAAGTGAAAAAGGATTCCAGCTCTCAGTATCAAAGTAACCCAGCACAGGTGGTGTGTTCACTGCCAAATACTCAGAGCTCTATACCATCAACTGGGAGGAACAAATCATTAATGTGGGAACCTTGCAACATGCCAACATACTCAAGGCTAAAAACAGGACAATCAGTTGTGCCACCTTTGAATTTGCAACACAAAATCCCAAGTCAGGAAACTGCTTAAGTTTGGAACTTAGAGGTGTGTACTGAAGATAAAGAGGGCATAGCTTAGCTTTAGACACATAAATAATTTGAACATTCCCCCCTTGAACATGAAAACTTACCCATTCTCACAGTGATTATGTCTGGGGGTTCGTTGGGGTTTTTTTCCAGGCACATATTGAAATACAGGTCATTATCAGGTATCCAGGTTGTGAACACAGCAATTGGATAAGGAAAATTAAACCCACAAACTGCTGAGAAGTGGATCAGCTATTGTTTGTCTATTGCAATGAAGTCATGTACTTCAACATCAGTCAAAATTTGCATTTTTCTGCATTGTAACAGACAACCATTTAGTAGGTATTTGCCAGCAAGTGTGACTTGCTAATGCAAGATTCCTGTATTAATTTAATGGGAATGTAATTGTGTTGTAAAATACATAATCTGAAGTAACCTACTATGACATTTACATTTGATTACCATATCAATGCATGCAGATACCTTTGCATTATAGATATCTTTGGAGGTGTTCTTGGAAAAGTGCACAGGCTTAATGCAGTGTGCTGTATTTCAAGCAAGGAAGTCTGCACTAGGATGGAGTTAGGGTGGGAAATGGCTCTCCAGTGCTTCAGCACCTAACTGGGATGTTTCACTCATTTTTTCCTTTCTTGAACAAAGAACACAGATAATGCTTCACAAATAATTGTACTTGTTTCCTGCTGCTAATGTCACAGACTCCAGAGGAGTGCTGGAGCAGGTAGCCAGGTTGTTCTGTGTTCCACCTGCTTGTGAGTGCATTATGACCTTGTAGCATGTATATTTTTCTTAATATTCTTATGCTTTATGTCGTGAGATTCATAGTAAGAAAAAACACAGCAGGCAATGTGCAGCTGCCTAGGGAATGCTTTTCATTAACCTAGAACACCAGAAATAAAGGTAAATTAGACTTAAATATTTCCTGAAGCACCTTGTAATCATTATTTTGGGAAAAATTTCATTATGAGATGTTTCACATCAAATACTTTTAGACAATCATCAGAAAAGATATAACTTTCCATGTTTCCTATAAACTATACAGTTTGTCTTTCACCTTAATATTGCCCAGAGGTACTTCCAGACATCTTCAAATTAGTCAATTCACTTTAATTAAATAACTTGTTTTTCCTCAGCAAAACAATTCACTGAGTATAGTGACATTTTCTGTTCTCTTTTTCAAAATTAATAGTTCTTTTGCAAGCAGAAATGCAGTATGCAATGCTGGGATGGAACTTGTGCAAAATCTCTGGCCATATATTTGCATTACATAGCCTTTTCAAGAATGTTTTAACTCTGTAGCTTTCATTTCATTGTCCTATTTCATCATACTTTGAGTTCTAGACAACTGCATATACAAAACAAACTTTCTTTACTATAATGTGTCTGCTAATGGCAATGACAGAGTGTGAATGCCATCTTTAATTGGCAGATGTTTGGCCCTGCCAAAGGTGAGCAGCCTCAGGTGACTTCATCAGAAGTGTCACTTCCCCTGGCTACAGGGCCTGGCTGAGGGTTTCACTGTGGGTTTAGGTTATTTGCTGAAATAAAAGCAATTACCCTTTTAATTACAGACTTCTAGAGACCCAAACATAACAAAAAGGTTAGGACTGGCCCAGTTCTGCTGTTGAAGGGATTCTAAATGATGCAGAAGACCTAATAACCTCTGTAAAACTTATTTTTTTTGTGGCAGATTTCTTCCTATGCAGGCTGACTCACATGAATTGAAACAAAATTAATGAGTGTAATATTTTGAAAGACACAAAGCCCTAAGGTCAGCTCAAACTTTGACTCATCTAATATGCCACCTTCTTTGGAGAAGGCTTCTCTTATGATGCACAGATGACACTGCTGAATGAAGGAATCCCATGGCAGAAAAGTGCCCAGCTTGATCTTTCTGTGCTTTCCAAATGCTTCCTGGAGGGCACACATGTGCCTTGTCAGGTGCCTCACAATGGCTTGGATTATTCCAGGTATTTGATCTAATTGAACTCAACTGTGGCTCCACCACAACGTAACCCAATAGCATCTTTGAAATGTCTTCTGTCTGCAGGATTTGTCCACAAGAGCTGAGCAGCTTTATGAAACCTTTCTCTCTTTCTTTTTGTTATCTCAAAACCATGTCACATCATAGCTCCACATCTACCCAAGACTGTTGCTGCATCTTTCGATCCTCAAGGAACTGGACTCTTATTTTACACTAGGAATTTATCCACAGGGACTTGTAGTTACATAGCGCTCTCAAGAATACTTTTAGAAAACTGAAATTTGAATAAATTCATATATTTTGTGTCTACTTTATGTGGTTTTTACAAGAAAAAAGGCACGCCTGAACAAACTAGGATCTCAGATATACAAAATCTTTTTAATGAGTTTTCTAAATAGATGATCTTGGCATTTAAAAATCATCCGAGGTTTTTCTTGAAGGTTTTCCTTCCTCATAGGGAACTGAAATTAGTTCCCAGACCAACTGGCATTTTTTGCTGTGCAGTTAGATACATTTAACCTCAGGGGTTCTGACTTGCATCTTTTCCGATAACCAAATGATCATTAAGAGATAAGGTCAGTTGCATAGATTTTGCTATAAATGCATATTAATAGAGAAGAAGGAAATCAGTTTTTCAGGGCCTGACATCAGGGCTGTCAGGAGAACCAGTGCACTACATGGTTAATTATTACTGCAGCGCTGAAACACTTTGACCAGCTACCCAGTTCTAAAACTGGAGTAACTCAATCCCTTTAGACTTCTTGCACCAGAAGTTTGGGAGCTGTTTGGTTGTGTTCTTTGGAAGGACAGTCAGGGGGTGTTTCTGGCTCTGAGTCCCCACCATGGTGTGCCTTGATCACCAGCATGTTCCTGTCTCCCACAGCCCCAGGAATACAAGCCCAGCATCACATCCCTGGGTTGGGATGTCCTTTGGTTTGTGCTGCCCTCAGAGGGGCTGTATCTCATATGCAAGGCCCCTTCCCATTGTGCACAGTCCATTAAAGCAGAGCATTACTGTATATCTATAGCTACTTTCATCCAGGCATAGAAAAGTACTTATAAATGCTAATAATGGTATTAGTGGTAATAAAAATCTAATAACACCCCTAGGAGGGAGATGAGAATTTCAGCATACACTTTACTGGTGCAGAAGCATATAAAGAACCAACTTCAGCTGGTGGTAAAAGGCTGAGGTGGTGAACAGAGTTCCTTTAAGGATAAGTCTGCATCAGAGGCCCTGTGACTTGCCTGTTTCCTACACTAAGCAATGACAAGAGGGTTTTTTTATTTTACAATTATTAGAGTACCCAGACATTCCAAGTGAAAATCAGGACCCCATAGTTTCATGGTACATGGTAAAGTCTCAACACTAAAGAACTTAAAGCCTAAGTAAATGAGATATAGAAAGCTTAAAACTGAAAACAGTAGAAAGAAGTGCACAAAGTTGAGCTGGGAACACAGTCCCTGAGTCCCAGTCCAGGGACCTTGCCTCCAGACATAATTCCTTTCCTTTGTAATAGTCAGATGATAACTTGCCCCCCTCTTGAAATTAAACACGTCCATTACTGAGGCAGACAACTCTCCTGATATCTTGTAACATTAGGAAAAGGTTACTTTTAATGTTTTCTGAACTAGAACATGACAAGGAACAACTTGAAAGAATGAAAGGCAAGGTTGAAACCAATAGCTGAAAGGCGAGAATTACATAAAATCACCTAAACCTAATTCCAAAAATTCAGGAGCGTTTCTTGCTTTTTAGACACTTTCTGAAAATTATCATCTTTGAGATTAAAAGCAGGGCAGTCAGCAACCTGTAATCTTATGATGCTGGAGCAAGGGTATTTTCCAGTCTGCAGCCAAGAACTCCTGTGTCCACAAGAAGGGACAAATCTCTCTTGCAGCAGGGCAGGAAGCCAGGCTGCAGCCCAGCTCTCCCTGAGTACAACCCCTCTGCATCAAATATTCACACACAGCTCAGCATGTGTGAAACACTGCCTGGGGAAGTGGGAAACCCCACCACGGATGTGGTCTGGGGTTTAGACACAGCCCTAGAGGAAACCTTCTGCTAGTCTTTTATCTTTTGGGTGTTGGCTTTTTGGTTATAAATCTGACCAGGGAGGGGAAGCCCAGGGTGCCTGTACCTGTCTGAGTGCTGCTGAGTCATTCCCCAGCTCTGATCCATGTACAGGGGGAATGAGACTGCTCTCCAGCCTCGTGGCTTTGTTTCTTTGAGGACTGAGAAGTCCTGTGATAAGGAAATTTATAACCAGCTTATAAAAATGTGGTTGTTGCAGTTAAACACAAGAAAAATTATTCTTTATGCACCAAAGGAAAAGTATATATACTCACATAACCATGTTCACGTCAGCATAGTTTAATATACAAGTTTTGTGTATATGTGGCTACATTTACTGATAAAATGTAAACTCATTAATCAGAGTTTGTACAATATTACACTAAGTAATGATGCACTAATCTGCTATCAAAGTTGGGCTTTTATGATACTCAAAATCAAAATATAGGACAGCTGTTGAGTTATACCCATGTCATGGATCTTTGCCAGCTCTCACCTGTCCAGCTCATTCAGGCTTGAGTGAGAATCCATTAGCTCCATGAAAAATGAACCTAGACTAAACTACAAATAATGAGATGCAGTATCCTGGTCAACATTTAAGTCTTCAGACAGATGATACTGAGGCAAAAGGATATGCTGTGACATGGGTTTATGTTATTTTCTTGTTTTTGTGCTGAAACAACTAAACTTCAGCAATCTAAAATATATAGACTAACAGAAATCTCTTGGGAGACCCTCTAGCAGCGCTTTATTGGAAACAAGAGACAGATCTTTACTTTCCATTTTATCCACAGGACCTTATTCATCTTCTTCACCTGAATCTTTATTTCTTAGGAAATAGGGGCCTTTTTTCCTCTCATCTGTGACCTCACCAGCTTCTTAGTACATTAGCATCTTTTCAGATTTAGTACGATTTTAGCTTGGGGTTATCTGATTTTTTTTTCCACTAGTCAGAAAAGCAGGATTTGCTTGCATGCTCACAGTAACATCACAGAGAAAAGTATTTGGCACTACAATCAGTAGTTATTAACCTTTGGGCATAACTCTGAAAACCAAAAGTTCCTGTCTGATTTGTGTCCTGTTAAGTTACAAATACAACACTCGCAGCAGATGATTTTCTGGCAGAGAAGCAATAGATTGAACAGTGGGAACGCTATGCTGCTGGAGGTTAGGATTTTTCAGTTTTATATTTTTCTTCCTTCTCTCAGGGAATTTTGTCCCATTTGTTGCCTAAGAGATGATAACAGCCAGTACTTAAGAGAGACAAAAGAAGTGGCCAAGGTGGGGAAAGAGGTGCAGCCTCTTAGCTGGGGGCTTTTCTCTGAGAAGACACTCAGAGGTGTCTCCTTGGCAGACACCTGTCCTCTAAACTAGGACACATGGATAGCTTTTACCTTAAATTAAAATGAAAAATAAGTTAGAAAATCAGTACAGCATAAGAAGAACTTGGCATTGTCTTTTAATGGCAATGGTAAAATAATCTGTGGAAGTGATGTTTAGAGTACAGACAATGTGAATTTCAATACAGTTGAAATACTCGACTTTGTGATAGCACTTTTTGAGGAGCCACCTCATCTTGCAGGTTTTTTTTTGTTTCAGGAAAGGAAATCTCAGATATAGAAAACTAATATTTTAATCTGATTACTCTCAGAAAGCAGATGATTCAAATCATGACAAAGCCTAAGCAATGGGAACAGAAGGTGGCAGGGGGGAATATTAAGGAAATTGTGGAGCAGATAATGCTTCAATCTTATGGTATCAAAATAAAGCTCCTTGTTTCTCAGAAGCACCGACAAATTTAGTTTTTGGTCTTCTGAAGGAAATTACCAGGACTCAGGAGCAGGAGGAGATTTGCAGAGAGTAAGGCAGCACCTTGTGCTTTCGTGGGAGGAGCAGGAGGATGGTGCTGTTGCCTTGCCCCACATCCTGCCTGCCCTGTCCTCTGCTGGGGCACCAGAAGGAGCTGTCAGTGTGGCTCTGGGGTCAGCAAAGGACAGCTGTCCCACAGCCAAGGCATGGCAATTTGGACACTAGTGATGATCTGCCACTTGAGATACTTGGGTTTTTTTGCCTAAGCCCAATCTGGATGGTGCTGTGAGCATCACTGGATACCAGAATAAAACAGAGAGAACCTGGAAGCTAGATCTGTGGGCCAAAATAGTAGTCAAAGATGAAAGAAATGAAAGCAAATTTAGGTCTTTGTGAGGGGAAGCAGCAATCTCTGAACAGGAGCTTAGCAATTCAGACACATTTGGAAAGCAGTGGAAGAGATGCACATACAAAAACAGACACCAGAACACAAATCCAGCGTGGGATAACGCTGCATCAGATCAAGGTGTAAGAACATAGACAAATACAGAATAATGTATTCAGCAGAGGTGTTTGGGGGAGAATTATAGAAATCATCAAGGGATGCTGAGACTTGTCTAAGGATTAAAACAATGCAGCAAACTTCGAAAAGCATTTATAGAGCTGCAGTTCCAGCACTGACTTCCAGTAGGCAAACTTTGATCAATCATGTAAGATTTAAGAATCACATAAGAATTAAAAGTGAAAATTAAAAAGGGGAAGGTTCAAGGTTGCCAGTATATCAGAGTAGCAGGGGAGAAACAGGAGGAAAATGTGAGTTGCCTACATCTCTCATAAGCAAAGGCAGTTCTCACTGATGTCAAGAGAAGTAGCTTGCACATAACTGAAAGCAGACTGTGCCCAGGAGTCATCCTCTGAGACCGTGAGCCAAGCACCTTTCAGAAGCATTAAATACACATGCTAAGATATATCCCTAGCTGTATGAAGCCACTTAGCAAGAACCAAGTGACAGACCCTGGGAATGCTTTGCAAGATCAAAATCTAGACTGCTATGTCTACATTTTTCCCATTTGGAGATTAACTCAACAGTGAAAATCAATTCCAAAACACTTAAATTGGGAGAACTGAATTTTCAGATCTGTGTTAATAACGAGGATCTCCCTGAGCAAACAAAACTAACAATGCCTGGTTTTCTGTGGAGTATGCTCAGATTACCTCTGTGTAGTTCCCAGTATCTAATAAGATATGAGATGTAATAGAAGTTTTTCCTCCAAGAAGAAACTTTAGGATCACCTCTTTCCACTCACTGCCTACAACTGTGTAGGAAAGTCTTAAAGATGTCCATCCCTGTGCCCATCCCCACAGCTGCATGATTCCAGGAATGTAGTCTGAAACATCTCTTGACTGAGTTTTACATATCCCAGTCCTGTGTGCTGGTCAATGGCTTTCCAGTGGACATCTTGCAGTGGTCCCACATTGTCACCACATGTCCAGAGCTCCTGCTTTTTAAGAGTTTAAGCACTAAATGCTTAAAAATTAAATTTTCAGTGTGATGACCTAGGAATTGTTCCAGGATACCAAGAAAAAGATAATTAATTCAGAGAAATCTTCAACTTCACTACAGAATTTACAGGGCTATTTCTTCTTTTTGTTTTTTGATATGTTCATGTTTTTCTCTGTTTTAGTTTTCTAAGTGTTTTCATTGATTTCTTTTTCATTTTCAGCACAAACTGAACACAGTTAATCAGTAGATACAAAATGCATCCTGCAACATTGCCAGTAGCCTAACATAAGTGGATTCAATTGCTGAATTGTCGTAAGATTAGACCTAAGCCACAGTATAAGCTTCATTGATCCAAGCACAGCAAGATGTCCATTCAATAATATGTGTTTTAGCAAGGTTTTCCACTTGTAAAAACTTCCTGCAATTTAGCGCTCATCCAATATGTGCTATAAACACAGCGGATCAAATCTTGTATCAGTTTAAAGAACATCCCACGCCTTCAGAAGGAAGCAGGGTAGCTGGGTGTGTTGTGTAAGCAGAGACACACAGGGAGTGAAGTTCACTGTCAGAAGAGGAAAATGGACACTGGGTTTCCTGGCAAGCTCTGGGAAGACGGGATGAAAGCAGGAGTGATGTGCTGGCGTTCACAGAGCACCAGGCTCAGTAAAGCTGTTGCTGTTCCCAGCTGAGGGGTCCTTGCAGGGGAGAGGTCACAAGGAGCTGCCTGGCTCTGGTTGCTGTGCAGTCCCTCCCCTGGGGTACCTGAGAATCCCTGGGTGCTGTGTCCCCTCACGCTGGGCTGCAGTGGGACAGTGCTGCTGCCATGCTGTGCTCACAGGAGCTCTGGGAAAGGACTGCTCCTGCCCTCACAGCCCTCCCTGTGCCCCTGCCTGTCTCTCCTCACAGCCATGGTCTCCACCTGTTAACAACAACACGAGATTTCAGTGGGAAGCAGGGTCTAATACCACAAGAGATAAATAATGTGGGATTCCAGATTGCTCCGGGGTGAGGAAAGCAGGGCTATGTGACACCAAACAGGGCTGCCAATATCACTGACACTTACCTGTGAATATTAAGGGCCCACATAGCCTTCAGCATGAGCACTGACTGATTCTCTTTGGGCTGGAGCAGAGACAGGTGCCAATATGTGATCAGTTCAGAACAGACTCCTTGTGACATTAGAAGTTGTTGGGTTCCTCCACACAGGGATCTCTCTGTCAGCAAGACAGGCAAAAAGCCCAAATGGCAGAGGTGATCTAAATGCACCCAGGGGCTTGTATTGCTGCTTACAATGTCCATCACCTGGCACAAGTCATGAAATGATGTGGCTGTGATTAGACCACAAATGAAGTGGGGATGCTGATGCCAAAAGAAGAATCTGAATTGCAGATAGTCTCAAAATTAAATATCTCTATCAGGAATATAGTGATTTAATAGCATTAAATAGCATAGATTCAATACCTAAGGCTGCTTTTTCATTAGCAGGTTTTCTTTCTTTGGATTTTTCTCAGAGTGCAATTCTTATTTGGTTCCAAATGCCAAAATGTAGAAAATTTTTTTCAATCCTTCAACTTAAACCCTTAAATGCACAGCATGCAAACTTTGGTGTCAGAAAGGACTGACAGCATAATGACTTTACAAGTATGTGAGGCTTAAAATTACAACTAGCATAGCCTTATTCACTGGATGTTGCTCTTGAGAATAAACTTGGGTACTGGTAAACACATTCCTGAATGCAGTCTCAAATGCACAAATACCTTGTCATCTTTCCATGCAGATTAAGAAAGCCCTTTATTATATAAATGTCCCCATTTTTATTTTCCAATTGGGAACTTATAGCATATATATGCATTATTCTTGGTGTTGCTCGAGGAATGAGTCATCCTTATTTCCACTGAGAATTGCCCCCAACTACTTTAGTTCCATGTAGGGAGCTGTGTTATTTTGCTTAATTACATAAAGATTTCAGATCACTAAGATTTTATGTTATTAACACAAACATCAAATGATTTAAGTGAGTTCATAGAATACCTAAGTGAAAAAATCAAAACAAGTGCCTTAGAGGAACTGCTTCTTAAGTTTTGAAAGAGTGGGAAAATGAAAAAAAAAACTTAGTCAAGTATTTTTCTCACAGGAAAATTAATAAAGAGACAGCACGGATATCTTCCTTTCTAGGTGAAGCCTCCTGTGGCTAATCTTTCACCTTTTTATTTAGCCTAAAACCCCACCCTGCAAAACCAGAAACAGATCTTTAAATTTATGATCTTGAGAAGTCTACCCACATGAGCTTTTGCAGGATCAAGACCTGAGAGAATGATTTCTGTTCATAAAGCACTTTTAAAGTTTTATGTGCCAAATTTTGAGAACAATCTATTTTCACCCACCCACTCTGACCTTATTTGCTCAGCAGGCACTATTTCTAGAACTGCCAGAAACCTCAACATGGCCGTACATTTTGCTGTCGACTCTTGAGGAGATAAGGCCAGTGTTTTCAAATGCTTTATGCACTCATGTGGCTGCTTGAATGATTCCTCACAGACGTGCTGGGTACGGGGCTTTTCAGTGAATGCAGACTCAGGGAAGCCCTGCATAGGTCTATTAATTCCATGATTACAGTCCTGGGACAGATTTCCTTTGAATACAAAGTGTGGCTTGCCAAGAGTCAAAGTAGGAAAAATGGCCTTAGATAAACTTTAGTAGAGCAGAAACATATGAAGAGCTCATCAGAGGGTGTCTGGTTCCCCCTCCCTGTCCTCTCCCCAGGAGAACCAGGTGGCTTTTGTCACAGCGAAAATCAATCACACTGCTCCCTGCTCCCACCTAGTCACTGTGTGTGAAATAAACCCTATTTCTAGGGTTTAAGTAGGATAATAGGGGAAAATGTAGTTTGCTTCAGCCTATGGATAATACACAAGGTAATAATCTAGAGCAAGATCTAGATTTAAGGTAAGAACCTAAATATATCTATTTGTCCAAAACTTCCTACTTTTTCTAGGAGTGCCAAGACACGGGCCTCACTCTTCCCTAAATATTTGGATGGTATCAGTTAATCACAGACTCATAGAATATCCTGAGTTGACCCAAAGGGATCATCAAGTACAACCCCTGGCCCTGCACAGGACACCCCAACAATCCCACCATGGGCCTGAGAGCATTGTCCAAGGGTTCCACGAGCTCTGGCAGGATTTGTGCTGTGACCCCTGTCCTGGGGAGCTGGTTCCAGTGCCCAACAACTCCCTGGGTGAAAAACCTTTCCTGGTATCTAAACTAAACTTTGCTTGACACAGCTTCACTATACACAGCCTTGTCTCCAGTACTTTGTGCTTTACTATTAAGTATCATGAGCTTCAAACCAGAAAAGTTTCTTAAATATCATTTTGCACTTTATGGTCAAAAAGAGTGAGATGTGAGTAACTCCATTATTGATAATAGAGTTTACAGGAATGTTCCTTCATCCACGATTGCTTTCTTTTCTTCTTCTGAAAGGTGCATTCACTGCACAAACTGGTAGATGAATAAGACTGACAATATTTGATTTGAAACTCAGACTAGTAGCTAGTTATTAAAGATAACAGCTTCTCTTCAACTCTGATAAGCACAATAGTTTCCCTTGCCTTTTAAATTCAGGGGCTCAACATTGTCTCCAGTGGTAATTCAGGACTTCAAACAGGACACTACCAAAGCCTCTGCTTAAATTAACTGTCACACTAATAACATTCAGCTCTTGAAGGTTCCCTTATATGTATACAAATACTAAATTAAAAACTAAATTTTGAGCATACAGTCTATGGGATTATTCCTACAAGTAATCACTGTAAAACTTAGCATATTTCTGGGACATACTGGCAATTACCATGACATATTTGTGACACGTGATATTTTGAAAATATCCTTTGTAGACCCTGATAGGGTCTCTGTGTACAGTGTGGAAAAGGATGTCTTGTGAGAATTCATTGAGCCTTTCTGTTGCTGAAGCACAGGTTGGGAAATCCAGGGGGTGCTGCACAGGGCACAGCACACAGCAGGACTACAGGATCAACCACAACAGGCTCACATTTTACAGCTCAATACCAGTTGTACTGTGAAATTCTGTGAGGCTCAGGCAGACCCTTTGTGGTGCCCATCCATCCAAATTCATACTTTGGCAATGTGGATACTCAACCTGGTTTCAGTGAGCTGAAATAGCTGCATGGATAACTCAGTCAATCCATTCATATGCTGCAAGTAAAATTTTCTCCCATTGGTTTATCCTGCAGAAAGCAGGAGTGTTTGGGCTACAGCTAAAAGCTGAAAAGAGAAGCACAGAGGATTAAAAAAGCTGGAAATTAGAAAATTCCTGGCTATCTAATTCACCAGCCCAAATTAATTTAAATATTTTAAAATCTGATTTTAAAGTAATATAAAATATTTATAGATTGTAATTACAATTGACAGAGTTGGTTAGTTCAGACAAAAGTATCAACAGACTAAATTGGGGAGCAAACACCTCCTCTGGGGGAGGTGTTTATAGCTTGATAAAATATTGATATCAAAAACCCAGAAGCCTTTCCTTTGCAGCTCCTGGGAACAGATTATTTCCCCAGTGTATCCCACTGTAGGGATTGGGCATTCCTTTAATGTGTAAGTAGCTCAGCAGAAGGTCCTGTGCCAGAAATCTGAGCGCAGTTCCAATCCCTCTGCAGGGCATGGCAGGATGAGCCATGCTGGGAGGACCCGCAGCTATCGCCAGCCCCGTCCCTGAGAGAGCTTGTGCTTCCCACGTGGAAACTTCCCGTGTTCCCATCAGCACTGAGCTGCTGAGGGGCTGGGAGGGGAGATGGAAGGGGTGGTGAATGTTGCCTGATGCCACAGTGCACTTCTCTGAGCCTCAGCATGGGTAGGATTGGAAGGGATCTTTCCTAGTTAAGGCATTTACACCATGAAGAAAAAGAGGACAGTATTGGTCTCTTCATCCCTCAGCTGTGAAATACAGATTTTTTCAAACAGGGACCTAATCTGTAGGAACCACTGCTTGCAACTTGTCCAAAGAAAATCTACACCTCTCTTGGTGTAATTGAGCAAGAAATATAGAGTGTAGGCTCTGACTTTGATGTCTTGCTGGGTGAAACTTAAAAGCTATGATGGCTTAGAAGCAAGTATCAACACCATGAGTTTTCAAAATGAAAAGGCATCATTCAGAAAAGCAGAGATCAAACTCCAAACATCCTTAGATACCTCTGATAACTCACTTGTGAAATGGACATCTGCTGCTACTGAGACTCTGCTGGATGCCCAACAATTCAAAACTCTGCTGAAAGCTTGTACCATAAAGGTGGGAGCAGTGGCCAAAGTCTCATCAGCAACAACAAATAGTTGCTCAAATATTACATGATAGGCAGCATTATAAGAACATGGAAAAGACGAATGGCTTTAGTGGAGATATAAATAATGCAGACTGACACAAACACATAGGCTGTGTGAGCTGAGAGAGGCTGCCTTTTTGGACAAAACAGAAGTTATTTGCAAAAGGGCAGAGGACTATGGATTATAAAATAAGTGTTGAAAAGCTGGTACTTCATAAATATGCTAAGAGTAGTTTATCTGCAAGAGGATTCAAAGACCAAAGAGAATTTCACATGCTTAGATGAATGTATTCCTGAAATTCTGCTACTCAGCTGTGGCTTCTCTCAGTGCAAAAATTGAAAGCAGAGACTTGATTTATTTATCAATAAATCCACAGTCTAATTGAACATACAGGAAAAAAAATAGTGCCTGAGGATAGTTAAAGAAATATTAAACTACCCCCCAATGTTTGCTGAATCTGCCACTTTTGTCCCAGCAAGTTTCTGTGCTGGGACACCAGTGTGTGTGGAATGAGCTTTCGCAGTGCGGGGCAGCAATCTGCATAAACCACTCTCTTGCTTTCCTCTTTTGCTGCCTTTACACATCCCCTGGGCTTCATTCTGGGGATCCTCTGTCTCAATCCACAGGTTGTGTGGTGCTAGACAAGGAAATGGAAATGCTGGCCATGATGTGCAGAGGGACCCCTTGGTGTGCTCCTTTTAGCTCCAAATGAGTTCTTGGTCATGCACCTCTCCCTGGACTCTGCAAAAGCAGAGAGCAGAAAAAAAGAGAGCCACAGCTTCTCCTCTCTCCCAGGAGATACAATAGAGAGTCTTAAAGGATGGGTAGCAGAATAGTTATTGCTACTTCCCAGTTCTGCCTTCCCACCTTCGGCATCCTCCTTCTTAGTTTAAGTCCTGCACTTCTGTTAAAACACAGCTGGATCTGGAATCAGCAGAATCAGAAAAAATATACTGGCTTGTTTTACTCACCTCTGATCTTTGCAATGCCAAGAAGCACCTTCTCAAGTTCCTTTTTGCATTTTTTTGTTGATTGATTGTATGTTTGTTTTTTATTAAAATTTGTGTGTGAGAGCACAACAAAAGTGCAACTACGGCATTTCAGGAGCTGAGGAAGGTAGGGCTGACAAGGAGTTTAGAGTATGCTTGGTGTAATCCACCTCTGCTGAGATATGTGCATCAAATATGCCCAACAAGGCTGGCAGCTCTTTTATCTAATCTGGTTTTTAAGACCCTAAGTAATAGAGATTCTACAGACACTCTAGCATCCCAGTTCCAGTGTCTACCTAAGTTCATAGTTAGAAAGATAACCCAAATCTCCTTTCTTGGAAATTAAAGCAATATTTCATGCACTAACCTCAGAGGACAGCGGATTAGTATCTCCTTTTAGTGGCTTCTTATATGCTGGAAGTCTGTTATCAAACCCTCCTCAATTGTGTACAGGAAACAAATTCAGTTTCTCCAACCTTTTCTCATAATTTATAGGTTTCTATTTATTCCTGTTCCTGTTCAGTGGGACTGAACCTTTTCTTTAAAAACATGGTACTTAAACCACATTTTGGGTAAACTGGTAAACCTCCAATAGTTCTGAGCACAGCAGAGTAATGATGTTTGACACGTTACAAGCAGTGCTACTGTTAGTACATTTTACAAGATTTGCTTTCTTATGAGTACATCTCACTTCTCATTTACTGTGGATGTTATCACCTTCAGATCTTCCAGGCTTCTTCTGCCTTTTTGGTGTGCAGAGATTTGGCTTCTCCTGCCTACATATAGCTCTTTTTATTTCACTTGAGTGAATGTGACCTTGTTAAATTGGAATAATTTCCCTGGTTTACCAAGAGCACCAGTTCTAATTGTGGTGCTCTAGTATTTCCAGTTCCTTCCAAAATGCTGTCATTTACAAATGTGATAATATCTAATTTATTCTTTCCAGTTATAACCTGCTTAGAGTTAGGCTGAGAAATACATGGTTTCTTGAGAGTTCCTTTTTCCATTTTCTTGAAAGCAGGTACTATATTTGTCCTTCTCTGGTTTTCTGGGACTTGACCTATCCTCCACAGGTTCTGAGAGATGATAACTAATAATTATGAAATTGCACCGGTTAATTCTTTAACCGCTTTAGGGGAGCAGGTCTTGCTGTCTACAATACATGTAACTTAACTAAATCTTCTCTAATTCTTTCCCTATTCTAGTTCACACTCCATTGCCCTGTTAAAACAAAATGATCAAGTTACAATTAACCTTTTCTGAGGAAAGACCCAAAGATAGCATTTCATGAGTGAGCATAATTGCCACTGCACCCTCTTGGCTCCCTTCCCCCTTCAAAGAAAATCCCACAAAGCTTTTGAGAGGGAGAATTATCAAGAAGTAAAGTAAGAAAATAGCAAAAGCTGTTATGGCAACTTGAACTCTTCCCTGTTTATCTCTTTGTGCTGTCTGCTAGACTTCCCTCTTTGTTCTAATTAATTGGCAAATTCCTGCTAAAGTCATTCATTTCTCAAAACTTATTTATTTTGCCTCACAACATTTATTTGCACAGCACTACTGTTGTGTACAAAGATTACTCTTTAATGGAGTTCAGAACACCCTTGAACAGCATGCAGTTCTGTTCAGTCCAAAGAATACAACGTACTGTATACTGAGTCTGTAACTTAAATTAATCTTATTTGGTTTTACTCTGCTTGATTACTCTTTATGTGCTTTCTTAAAGTCATGTGATTTTTACTTTTTATTTTGATTATTTTAATTACTTGCTTCCACAATATATTTACAAGGATATTCCGCAGCTCTTTTCAAAGCACTTTGCATTAACTAAAAGGAGTAGATTTGCTTTTGCAATAACAAAATTAAACGAATACAATCTTTTTAGATCTCAAGTATGTATTTAAATAAAAATTAGTCAAAACCTGTAACTCCATACTTTAAATTTGGGACATCAGATAAAATGTTGCCATTGTTCCAGCATGTTTGGATGTGAACATACCCCATGTGAAGGTCTGTTTCAGAGGCTATCTGGGCAGCAGCCACACGAAGCACAGCAGGAAGATACATCTGTATATTCCTGGAGAACAAATACAGACAATTACTGGTGGTGCTGATCTGAACCTCCACCCAGGTTTGATCTTCAGAGCTGGCTTACAGGCATAACAGGAAATAAACCTACAGGACTTTAAGCATCACCTGCAGTAATACTGAATCTGTAACCTTGGCAGGGGCAGAGGACACCAGGACTGGGCCATTCAGACCCGGTGCACTGTTGGAGCAGCACCTAGCCCAGTCTGTCTGGGCCGGGGGGAAATAACACTAAAGTTAGCCCCTGGTTGGCTTCAGCAGCTTGCAGAGCCTCCAGCAGATCCTGGCATTCAGTCAAGGGCTCCAGTCAGCTGCTGTCAATGCCCAAAGCAGCCAGGATGAGCTGTGGTAACGTGTGAGCTCCCAGGGCAGCCCCAAGCCCAGAGCACAGCCTGGCACTGAGGATCTGCGCCAGGTGCTGCCCTGGGAGCTGCCCCAGCCCCTCAGCACAGCCTTGGACCTCCAGCTGACACAGAGCCAGCACCAAGGAGACTGGAGGCACTGCAGCTGCTGGGAATGCTCTTGCTGGCCAAAGGAATGCACCTCCTGTACTCTGACTGTGCTGGTTATTTCCCCGAGGACAGCGAGTGTCTGCAGAGCCACGAGGGGGAAAGAGATGAAGCTGTGTTTTGGATCTTATCGTTGTTATTTAAGTGACCGGTTAAGCCCGAGTCTGTCAGTGATAGATAGAAATAACACCTGCCTGATCTGAAAACAGGAGCCTCAGTGACTTTACCATACACTGCAGATAAGCAATATCTTGCCTGGTCACAGATGCCCGTGTTAACACTGCTATTGCTGCCAGTGTCTAAGAGGGCAGCTGCCTCCATCTGCACATCCAACAGATGCACAGATGCCACTGGTACCTCTGCCTGCTAGATAAAGCCAGCCAGTAATATCAGCAGACCCCAAGCTAGCTTTATTTAACCAGCATGGGCACTGGTGACATGTGGGGGCATGCAGAGCTGCTCTCACACATACTGACAGTGACACTGTCAAGTGCTCAGTTAAGGGTGGGGATGGCTGCTGCCAAATATTTCACATGCTGAAAGAAAGCCAAGTTATTTATCTCATTTTATTTACAGTAATAGGGGACTGTTGAACAGCATGGAAGTGCACTACAATAAAATTGATAGAGAATATTGAAAGCAAAAAGAAGATCAGCCAATATTAGGAAACTACTAACTTGAATGGAAAGATCTAAGAGGAAGGCACATTCAACAGCTCAGGAAAACCAACCCACCAAAATAAAAGAGAATGACTCCCATGTTATTAGATAAATCCTCAGCCTTTCACTAAAAAAATATACCCTTGGCACGACTGCTTCTTTGAAGCCTCCAAAGAGAGTTTTTCCCAGCATATTTGAAAAATTTCCATAATCAAGGACCTGAAAATGCATAATCTCTGCTTGGTCTTATCTTGGGTGCTTAATTCCAGAAACTGATTTACCTGCAGGACTGGAACCAAAGGAGAGAATTTAAGAACTCAAAAGTCAGTCTGTCCGTTCTAAGGTCAACATGAGTTTTGCTATTGGTCTTAAGATACTGGAAGAAATTTTTACCCCATGTAGAGGGATGCTGGATTACTTTCCTTTCAGATATAAGCAGTAGATGGCTGGTACTCTAAGCATGACTAAAAGGTTTCTCTGTGGTAAACATACTCAGATTTTGAGACAAAGTTTAATGGGCAAAGCTCAAGTCTAACTGGATAAGCTGTTTTCTGGATCACTGACCCAAGTAAGTCCAGTTTGTGAATGATCTCTGTGATAATGTACCAAAAAATTGTTTCGAAAAAACAAAGTTGTGTTTGCTGTCAAGGAGAATTTTGCTGCTTTAACTGGACTTCAAACGAGCTATCAAAGACAGTCACCCATTAGTGGAGGTTACAGCAAAAGCCACCACTGTGCTGAAAGCTGCAGCAGTGATTGCCTGAGCTCCTCAGGTTGTTTGTAAAGGCTGCATTAAACCGGCTCCCTCAGCTCTTCCTGCTGTCCATGCAGCACTGCTTTAGAGACAGCACCTGGCTTCTTTCTAACCAAAGACCACGTAAAATGGGGACAACAATATAAAGAAGAAAATTAGTGAGCAAGTTGAAATCTTTTGCCTGAAAGTGTATTTGATCCTGAACAATCCTTTTGTTTGAAGATATGACCCCCTTGAAAGTTGCTGTGCCTTTCTCAAAGGTAGAAATTTTGAACTATCATTGTTTGATAGTGGCTGGTTTTTAACTGTTCTTTCCTTCATTCTTTTCTGCCACAGAATGTCTTAAAATGAATGATGTGATAGTTCCATTCTTTACTTTTCAATTTTTCTATTTCACTATTATTAATTTGTCTTGTTCTGCTGCTGTTCAATTTTATTTTTCCCCCTCTGGTAAAGTTAAAGGATAGGATGAAATATTAAAAATAACTATGTCAATCTCTTGGCTGGTAACCAAAGGGTTACAAGTATTTTCAGTTGCACATTCCAGCTCCACAGATCCCAAATTATTGTCCAGGTAATTGTACTGAAAGTGGTTCACATTCCTATTCATAACTGCTAGGCCCCAAAAAACCCAGAGAGTAATGAAAAATACTGTGGTCATTTCTCATACTGAGAGTGGCCTCTGCAGTAGAGAATGAGAGGTAGGAGGGGGAAAGGTCCAATGAGGAAATAATAAAAATCAGCTTCGGAAAGTTTTTATTAAAGCTGTAAATTAATATTTGCATAGAAGAGAGAAAGTTTTAAAATATGAACATACAAACACACATGTGCATTTAACAGAATGCTTTGATTCCATATTGCAGTTCAGCTAAAAATCCTGTGCCACCGAAAGCAGTAATTATTTCAGCTTTGCATATTGTAAACCTGGTCACTGTCATTCTTTCTTTGCCTCCACATGCCTCAATGCCACATTTTCTACAATCGTGGGGAGATTGCCTTGGCTCTCACTCAGCTGGCTCAGCTAATGCAATTCACAGGCCTTCAAATGTAAGCTTGTAAACTATTTAGTTCTTTTTCTCTCTAACAGCTTGTCTATTAACAGCTCAATGAATGGAGGAGGGAGAAGAAGCTAGTGAGACCTCTCTTGGTATTGTTCAGCAGTGACCCCGGCTCTCTCGGATTGGTGGCCAGTGCTCACTAAACAGCGTTTGTCAGTACATGTTTTGCTGGATAATGGTGTATTGTGCGAGCAGCCTGTCTGGATTAGTAGCAGGTAACAATAAACTGGGAAAGTAAATCTCCTGTGTGATATGGAAAGGTCATAAGAACGATGTATAAAAATGCGAGGCAATGCTCGTTAGGATGGCCGGAGTACTGCAAGAAAATCTGCGCCGCTTTGGGACATCTTTGTCTGAATTCCTTCTGTGCTTTGTTCAGGACCCTCATCAGTGCCGTGCCATCCTCCGCCTTGGGATGGCTTGGGGGATGAGGGTGGTTCACTGCTGCAGGATTTCCAGGCCGTATGGCCACTGCTCACGGCCTGTACTTACTGCAGCTGGGTTTTGTCAGGATACCAGCATCATTAAATCCCGGGACAGGAGCACAGAGCCTGCCCACGCTGTGGCCCATGCCCATTATTGTGCAGCATGGTAGGAGGCTGTGGAACACATTGCAGTGAGAAATGCGCTGCTCCAGCTCTGCTGTCCCATTCTGGCCGTGCCAGGTTCCGCAATGAGCCTGCCACATCCTCCGCTTTCCTAATGGATCACACAAACCCGCTAGCATTTTATTACTGGTGCCTGAGCTCTCCTTAACTTTTCTTAGCGTTCTACATGGCATTACCAGGCGAGCTGGTGGCTCAGCTCTCAATAAAGAGAGCCCTGCCCGGCACAGATTCCTGCCCCTCCAAAAACCCCCAGCCGCCCTCCTCACAGTCCGCTCTCTTACAGAAACACCGCCTTGCCGGCTTTGTTTTTTTTGCCGTGCTGAGTGTTGCAGACCTCGTGTTATCTTCCAGGCAGACTGACAAGGCGGCAGCACGGAGCAATCGGCTTTCCAAGGAGTGATTTATGAGCCGCCAGCTCGGCCGTGAGCGCCTTGCGACTCCCCCGTGTGGCTCGCAGCCGCGGCCGGCCCAGCCCGGCCCTGCCCGGGAACACACAGCCCATCGCTCCACAACCAGTGCTGACCCCGAGAGAACAGTGCTGTTCTCTCGTGTTTCTGCTACAGGAAAAACAAAACGAAACTAAAGATGTCATATTTGACGAACTGCGATGCTATGGGAGGAATTACGAGGTATCATATTCTTTTGCTATGAATTAGTCTTAACAATTTAATTCTCGGTTTCCTTTTCCCCCATCTATGTGTCTTAATAGATGCTAAAATCTATTTAGATATCATTAGTTGTTTTAAAAGTGGCATTATAAATTTGTGTGGACTAACACAACGGTTCAAGGTTCTAAACACATTTAGTTGTACTCCTCTTGAGGCCACTTATGATAAATATTCCCCTTTTTTGGCTTAGCTATGAAAACCTAGCTTTCAGTTCAAAATGGAATATTTTTACTCAAATCCACAAAAAAAAAAAAAAAATAAATTACAGTTTCTACTACTATATTGTGTATGTTTTATATATATTTCCTTGGGCATGAGGAAGCAATTGTCTTCTTCCAAATTAAAGGGTTTGACTCTGCCCCGTGTTACACTGTCCCAGTTACCTGTCAGCTGCATGAACAGGGGTTAGACTTACACCAGCATAGACAAAAGTAGAATTGGACTCAAAGTGTTTATTGTTTTCAGGAACTTGGCATCCTCTTCTCCCATTCATCTGAAATCAACAAAAAGAGATGCTGAAATTCTAAAATGTTTTAAACCCTCCAACACTAGCTGTGAGCAGGATGCACTGTAACCACCAGACCTTGATGGCACGAAGATATGCATCGTGAACATGAAATCTGGGAAGAAAAGATAAGGGCACAGCCTTGCCACACTCCCACAGTAGCAAAACACTGTAGTAAGTAACAACTGCATTTTTGTGGTATTTGGTCACACCCCTCCTTGCACTGGCAAAACTTTGACTTGGAGCCGAGTAGGTGCAGTTCCAGGAAAGTGAATGCCCAGTGGAGTTGTGCCCAGCTGCAGTGGATCTGTACTCGATGACAATTGAAAAGATGAATGAAAATCATTTCAGTTGCATTAGGGATGTAAACTGTCAGGGATTTGGATTACTGCTTATTCAACTTTCTGGACGGCATCTTTACGCTTCCAAGAAATCCTTTTTAGGCCAGGCATCAAGAGGAGACAGGATGAACTCCAAGCAAGAAACTGGAGTTTGCAGACAAGTAGCTCATGCTCCTGACACTGGAGAATAAGGGAATGGAAAGCAAAAGTTGAGAAAACAAAGGATACTTTGTGGGTGTGCTGTACTGCCAAACCTCAGCGGCCTGGATACATTGCTGTTGTTTATCTATCTCCATCGGTGCTTATGGGTATGTATTGATCCGGATAACTCATGTCTGAGGGGTCACTGGGGCATCTGATTTTATTCTTTTCTTTGGGAGGTTTATTAATATTGACACTTCTTCATTTAATTGGGGCACTGACTATGGAATCCCTTTTTAATGGAATCATATTAGCTAATGTACTGCCTGTCCACACTCAAATTCAGAGTGCTTTACAAAAGCTTATATTGGAGTGACTGCTAGTGTTTTAAGCAAAAAAAACAAAAAACAAACCCAAACACCAAAAATGCAGATATCTGAAACCAGAGAGGAATAGCAAAGAGAGAACTATGCTGTAATCTGCAGTCTGCATTTCTCTGTTGCAACACAGGGAGCCAAAATAAAATAAGAGTTACTTTTCCTGTACTTCACAAGTGTTATTTCTTTCCTTGTTCTGTCAAGGCCGTTTCTTCCCCCCACCCTCCCACCAGGGGCTGCATTAGTTTCTGGAATGTAATTATTCACATCTGTACAGGCTCTTGTAAGACATTACCAACTAAAAAAGATAGCCAGAACATACAAGTTTGCACATCATCTTATTTCTGTGGTCAAAGAGAGTGTATCTCTGAGTGAATATGGGTATGGCAAATGTTGCTCTTTAACTTTCTCTTCTTTCCTTAAACAGATTGGGAGTCTGCTTCTACCATTTATAGAACAGATTTTTGTTTCTTGAAAGTGCTCTCCTGGGATTGACTAGGAAAGTGTTTTTTGCAGTCTGCTTGATTGGTCTTCATTGTGGAGCAATTTCAGGGGCCTGGCTTTGGACACCATTTGCAATGGGTTTACAGCAGAAGGTCATGTGTTGTTACAGAGTCATTACTGCCTCTCCCCTTGGGAGCACAGCACACCTGTGTCTGTACCCTTCACCAGTAGCTTCTGGCACATCTTTTTGACATCCTTGCAGGAGGGCAGGGACATATCACACTAACTTCCTTGGCAGAAATCAGCAGTGGACAGGAAGAGGGGAAAGGAAGAGCAGAAATTGCACCTTCAATGCATTTATTCATTCTCACCATTTTTGTCAATGTTTTAAATGATGTTTTGGTTGTAATGCACGAGGCTTTTAAAAGAGTAGGTGTCTCTTTATGATAGTGGCTTTGAGGAGTCCAGGAAGACAAGGGGGTGGAAGGTGACTTTACCAGAGACAAGATTACTCATAGTAACTGTGTCTGTAACATGTCTAGATCCAGCACACCACACCCCTGCTGCTCCTTACAGCAGCCTGAGTTCACACTGCCTGCAAACCCTGCCTGTCCTTGAGTCAACTTCACGGTGGGGAAAAACCTAACAGCTGCAGTTATCTCCCTGGCAAGCTGCACCATAGTGGAAAAACATCGAGCATGGAGCATAGAGCCTTCTCACTCAAAGCATTTTTTGCTTTTCTGCAACTGAGGATCCCAAGACTTTCATTGAACCTAAATAGTGTTGAAACCCATAAACATTTCCAGCAATAATGGAAGTCTGTAGTCTCATTAGCTTCCACCTTAAATTCTGCCTAGACAGTAATTCCCACTGAGTCACAGACACGGTCACAGACAAGCAGGACAGAAAACTGGGTCTTTCATCTCATCCCTCAGCTCTAGTCATGAACATGCTTGCTCTGCTCACTGCCACACTGATGATAGATTTTTATCTTCTTCCTTTAACAGGAGAGGATTTGCGAATTAAACACACACTCACTGCCCTAGCAAGGTCGTACCACAGGACTCTGAAACACATCTGCTTTTGAAAGAGAAACTCGCTGCTGATCAGTCCAACTCTGCACACACACTTTTACAAACACAGCCATTTTGAGGCCATTTCGGGAGACAAAAGAACTGTTTGACTTCAAGGTTAATTCCAAGTTTTCAAGTAGGCATCTCAGCATGTGACCAAGTGTCTGTTCTGAGTGATTTAGCCTAGGGCTACCCTAAGGTGGTGGCTCTTTTTTTTTTTAGAACACAAGAAAATAAATGTATTGGTCTTCCAAAAAAGCCTTGTGCAAACCCTGTGGGACACTTCCCAGCCAGGACATCTTGGAGTACCTCTCAAGTCAGTGCTCATTCCTGTCATGCTGGTTGAGCTGTAGATGTGCAGCCCTGTAATCCTTGCAGCAATCTCTGACCCACTGCCTATGTCTTAGCCAGAGTTTGCATCACCCATTAACATTTTTCATACCTTTTACTTTACCTGCATCTCTGAGTTAATTTATTTTTATGTCTTCATAAATCAAATATCACAGCTCATTGCTATGATTATATTGAAATAAAGCCCTCTCTTTTATCACAGCACTTTGCTTGCCCTCCACCTCTCGTTCTCAGCAGGTTCTCAGATGCCTTGTTAAGACCTTCAAAGCCTCACAGCATACTCTGAGAAGAATGCATCTGTCCTAAGGCTACGAAAAACTAATTCTGCAATAGTGTAATTTATGAAACTACAAATTCAGCATCCTTTTTTTCCTTTCCATGCAAAACTGAACAGGAACTAGGACTGCTGAATTAACCTGGAAGTTTACACGTCACATTAGTTATAATCTGAACTGTAGCTGCCTCTTCGTACTTCATGTTAAATTATCCTTGCAGGGCTAGATCCTCACCTGGTCTTTTCCCCACAGGTTAACCATTCCAGCGAGGCTGGCTGTAAATCAAGGAAGATTCATCCCTTTCTTTCTAGACACAAAAAAGAAGTGTAACTTTGTGTATCTGACTTTTTTCTTTGATTTTTATTTCTCCAATCCTTTACACAGTCATTATAGATGTTAAGAAGCCTGTTTTGGAAATGATTAATGCTATTAATAATTTTCTAATTCAATAAAACCTCTCATCTTTGAACTCCTTGCAATATTTTTCTGCTTTCTTCAGCTTTTCACTAATTCAAACATATGACAAATGCAGCTCTTCATTTCAGTTTTCTATTATTTCTCATGTCTGATCAAATAAATTAACAGACTTTCATTTCTTTCCCAGGAGTCATGCCTGTATGTTGATGAAGGCAGCATAAAAATATTACTTGTTCAAACAGGAGGGGTGAAAAGAAGGATAGAAATTATCTTTTATTCACTGTTCCAAGCAAACCAGGGCTGCTGGTTCCATTCCTCTAATCCTGACATCTTTGCTAACTATAAATATTGCAAGATTTGCAGAGCACCCATTGGTGTGGTTTAGGTGCACTGGGTTACAGTGTCCCCTCTCAATCCCTTCAGTACAGTAACAGTGATTTTAATCACACCACGGTACTTCAGTCACTGGGAAGAATCAGCTGTCCTGTCTCATGTGGCCGCTCCAGCCCAGCAGAGCAGCGTCCTGCTAATGCAGTTTGCTGTGTTTGGGTAGTTAAAGATCCGTCTGCAGGTCAATTTGTACCTGTGTATTGTTGATAGACAGCGTGCCTCGGGCACAGAGATACTGCATGCAGGAAATGGATTCTCATTTAAGCGTGTTTAATTTTGTTCTCTGCATCTCCATCATCCATCTTTCCATTTCTCTGCCCACCCAGATTGCTAATGCGAAACAAAGCTACTTCTGCCACCACAGCTCCTAAAGTGATGTGTGACGATGCAATGATTGATTTCCCACTCCAGGAAAAGTGGGTCATTGTACATGTTGTACCACAGCAGGCTGAACCAAGCTGGTCGTGCTGACATTGGGCTTTTACAGATTTGTTTTAAGAAGTTCAGACCTGAGGCAACTACTGTGAATATCCAGCCCGAACACCTCTGGTTTTTGATGGGAGCACTGCCATTCTAAAATCTTCCTTAGCAGCTTAGAGAGATCTGAAGTCATCTGTGCTCCTCAGGAGACAGTACTCTGATTATGCATTTTATATCTTACTTTCATGTTTGCGCCAAGAATGGAAAATGCAAAATTCCTCCAATTCCAAGATATGGGTCCAGATTCAGGTTTGTCATTTTCCAGGAGAGAAAACCCTAAACTAATTTAAAAATATGTTTTAAATATAAAATGGTGCAATTAACAACTTTTGCAAAGGATTTTGAATTAGTGAGAAAAATACTAATTCAAACTGCTCTTTGAAAAAAAACCCGCTGCTTTCACTCTTCTTTTGTGATATTGCAATATTGTGTAATAACTTCTCTCATGTAATGAGACCTGTTGAAACCCACTTTTAGATTGAAACAGTTTAAGATTGCCTCTTATGAGAGCAGGGAGACATCATTTGAGGAGGCGAGTCTCAGTATTGGTGTAGAACCTGCCTCCCTATCTGCTGAAACAGACCAGCAAATCAGGAATCAGTTGCTGAAAGGGGAATATTTTGCAGGTTTTTCTGAGCAGCCCAATAGGTAACTGAGACATTTTATTCATGGCAGAATACAAAAGGTCAAGGCAGGTGGGGATTTGGTTTTGATTTTCATAGGAACAAAAAACACCAGGAAAATTTAGCTATTAAAATTGTATCTTTGTTTTTATGAGTGTTGTAACCAACCTTCAAACGCCACCTGTTCTGGGAAATGATTTAATGAACAGGTTGGATGAGACCTTTCTTCAGGGCCTATAAATTTTTGCTTTTCTTGAGATAAATTCTTACACGAGTACCTTCTCTAATTTTTTCACACCCCAGTGGGGGGTGTCCTCAAGGGCAGAAAACATCTAATCAGGTCCTTAAATCCTTACACTTGAAAAATTCCTACTGGGATGAACAGTTTTGGCCAATAAGAACTGCACTTCTAACTTCCAAATGTGATTTTTGGCAGTCATGACCTGCTATGTGGAGAGAAAGCCAAAGGAAAGCTTACAAATGCCTCCTGATGAGGGGCCCTTTGGATGCAGCATAATCCACTGCCTCGGCTTCTTGTGCAAACCTGGATGGACACAGAACCACTTGCAGACAGTGCTGAGTACCTGAGGGCACTGCTCTAGTGACCCCTAAACTGAGGAAGGGGGAGAGAAAGTCACTGCCATTCCACAAATGACTTCTGAATTTTCCTACTGTGTTCCTCCTCCTGCCGACCATCTCCTCTCCTCTGGAACACCACAAAATGTGGAAGGTTTGCAGGTAAGCAAAGAGCAGCATAGCAAATGACAGAGCCAGCGCTGAGCACTATTATCCACTGATAAACCTGGCCAAACCCTTTCCTTTCTGAAATAGAATGCCTGGAATGGATGTAATTAACAAAGAAACAGACAAAAACTACCTCTGAATGAAATTTAAGCATCAGCAGACCACAGCACAGCCAGGAAATACAAAGTACAAGCAACCATCCCTTCATCCTGAATTCACACCATTTTCTGCTTCTGTTTCCTGTGCAAAATTATCACTCATTCAGAAACTGCTGCCGGGTGGGGGGAGAGGGAGGGTTGTGGATGCAGAGCAGCTTGGGACAGCCTTCATCTGACTTTGCAGAAACACCAATTATCTCATTTTGAGGTGGCTCTCTGGAAATATGTAGCGAAATGCACGATATTGGGGGGGAAATAGCAATTTTGTGGGATGCTTCCAGCAATACCAGAATGATGAATATTATTGGGGGAGGAAAACCTATGTGATTCTAGGGGTAGTGGGGGCGGAGGTGTCTCTTACAGTACCCAAAAAGACACATACCAGTGGAGGAGAAAAAAAATCTGTATGATTTCGATGAGGATTTCTGGAAATACCCAGAGCGGCACTGAGCTGTGGGATTCTGTGGGGGACCACAGAGTCACACAGGGTATGGAAATGGATGAAAACTGCGTGGTTTTGGGGCGGGGAGGGGGGTCGGACCCCTCTGACAGTGCCCCGACTGATGCACACAAGTTGGGGAGGGGGGACCACGAAGGACAGGGCCACCCATCACCGCTCTGCGCCCCGGCAGCACGCACCGGAGGGCGGCATAACGAGACAAGTAACTTCAAACAGACACGGCCGGGGCGAGAGCGCGGACCCCGAAATTGCAAGCGGCGAATTTCCGCGGCTCGGTGACACACCGTCCCCCACAAACACACGCACTCGGGGCGGGAGCGTGCACGGCAGCGGGAGCGCGCCCCCGCCCCGCCGCCACGGCCGCTTTAAGGGCGGCGGGGGCGCGCTGCCGGGGCGCCCGGCGCGCCGCCGCCTCTCCTCGCCTCGCCTCGCCTCGCCGCCGCGCCGCGCTCTCTCTCCCTCTCTCTCCCTCGCCCCGCTTTAAAGTCTCCGCCAGGATCCGGGCTCGCCCGCCACTTCCTGTACGGCAGGATGGAGCGCGCCGGGGCCCCGGCTGACCGCCGCCCGCCCGCCCGTGCGCGGAGGCGGCTGTGAGCGCCCCGTCCGCGGCATGCGCGCCCCGCCGCCGCTGCCCGCCTGAGCCGAGCCCCCCGAGCCGCGCGGGGGGGTCCCCGCGCCCCTCTCTGTCCTCCCCCTGCCCCGCGCTCCGAGGGATTTTTTTTTTCCCCCCGCAGAGGAGGCGATCGGGAGCCCCCCGCTTTCACCCGCAGGAACAGGGGTGCGGGGAGAAACTTATTTTCAACAAGTTTTTTTTTTTTTTTTTTTTCTGCCCCCTCCCTTTTTTTTTTTTTTTTTTCCCCCTTCCCCCTGCGTGTTAGTTATTTTAGCCCCTTTCCCCTTTCGATGTGCGGCTTTGGACATGCGGAGGCTACTGCAACCGTGTTGGTGGATCTTTTTCTTGAAAATCACCAGCTCCGTGCTCCATGATGTGGTGTGCTTTCCCGGTGAGTGAGCGCGGCGGCTGGGGGGGCTCCCGGTGCCTCTCCGCACGTGTCCGCGACCCCCGCAGGGAGCCGGCGGGGCACCCCGCGGAGCGCCAGGGATCGCGGGGGCCCCTTCTCCGGGGCGGCCCCAGCCTCGGGTCTCCTCCCGCTCCGCAGCACCCTCCCGGCTGCGGGCAGCGCTGCCCGCGAGTGGGGCCGGAGCGGAGCTCGGCTCCGCGCTCCCGGCGCCGTGTCCCCGTCTCCGGTGCATTGCAGCGCCCGGCGGCGCGGGGCGGGCGCACGGGGGTCCTTGCGAGCTGCTCTCCTTTCGTGGGGCTGCCTGGAGCTCTCTTTGTGCTGCGGGACCGCCGCTCGCCGCCCCGAAGGGCAGCGTGACTCCGCGCTCCGACCCCGCGGCGCATCCCCCGGCAGGAACTTGGCGGTCCCTGCGCTCCCCACCCCACTCGTGTCCGCGGCGGGGGTCTCGCCGTGCTGACCTTGGCAGGGCGGGGGGGGGGGAGTTCCGCGGGGCTGCGCGCCCGCTCCGCACCGGGGCTGGAGCTGTGCAGCCGCCGCCGCGCACCCGCGGGAGAGGGGCTCCGCGGGCGGGGGGCACTCGGCGACCGCCGTGCGGTTCTCCCCCCTCCCGCACCCCTACGGACCCCGGTGCCGGTGCCTCGCCCGTCGCCCCGCACGGAGCGGCAGGGCTCGCGGGTCCCGGGGCTCTCCCGCCCCGCGCGGGGACCCCCGGCCCGGGGGAGCTCGCGGGGCTCGCGCTCCCGCCGCCTCGCGCTGCCCGCGCCGCCCGCCAGGGGCGCTGTGGTGCCGCCGGCGCCCCCGCGGGGCGCGCGCCCCTCCGCGGGCGCGCAGCGCGAGCCCCGCCCGGCGCGCTCCCGGGCCGCGCGCGTGCCCGCCGGGATCCGCTCCGGGCGCCCCGAGGGATCGCGGTGCTTGCTCTGCCCCGGGCTCCCTCCATCCCTCCCTCCATCCCTCCCTTCATCCATCCCTCCCTTCATCCCTCCCTCCATCCCTCCCTCCATCCATCCCTCCCGGCGGGCACGGCGCGGGGGCTCCGCGGCGCGGTGAGAGGCGCCTGGGGCAGAGGGAGCCCCAGTTGCCAGGGACCTGCCTGCCCCCCACCGCGGCTTCTCCCGTCCTTTCCGTGGGCTCCTGAGCCAGCCGCGGTTGTTCGCCGCGGCCAGGTGTGCAAGAGCCTAATTAAATTCCGAAGGTTTTATAGGAACTTCTACTTATGTTTTCTTTTTTTTTAAATTTTTATTCTTGGAATCCCTTTTCTAACACCAAATGCAGAGCTAAGCAGATAGACCCATCCCATCCCTTCCAGCAGCTTCTCACATGGTAAAATGGTTTGAAGCAAAAAGAAACTAAGTTGGGGAGAGGGTTAATAAGTCTGCAGCTTTTGACTAAACATTTATCTTCTTTGTATTGATTTCTTCTCAATTTCAGCCCTTGGAGTGATGCCTTTCTCCCTGGTTCTGATATATATTGTATAGTAATTACATCTAGAAGGCAGGCTCCAGGAATGCTGCAGGAAAACAAGCCCTGATGTTGGTTTAATATGACAGTATTGTATGACTTGCTGATTTAGATCAGCGATGTTTGAACCAGATAATATTTGCATTACGGTTCGAATATGAAGATGGATGCAAGCTGAGGGTAGTAGGACGCTTGCAGAGTGTTGGTAAACTCTTTAATGCCAGAAGCCATAAAACAGCTGTGTAATACTCGGGAATGTTTCAGGGCTGCTCATTGCTAAAGGTTTGCCTGGAAAGCAAACTATTTTCCAGAAAGGCTTTTGTGCCTTTAGTTTTTGCACAGAGCTAGCATGTTAGAGCTCAGAACCCCTCTTGCTCCTTTCCTTCCTTTCCTCGGAAGAGCAGCGGTACCTGGCGGGTGTGCAGCCCGGGATGCTGAGTGAGACATCCTGCGAGCCTCACACTCTGATCCGCACAGCAGAGATGCCCGAGGCACCAAAGCTGCAGGGAGGATCTCTGTGGGCTATAACAGGACATTGGTGCTGACAACATCCAATGGCAAATCATCGGAATTTGTGTTGGCAGGGAATCCCGGCCGGATATTAACCATTTAGTGTCTACCACAAATGCTTCTGTACCTTTTCGGTGCATTTTCTAGCAAGGATTAAAGAAGTAACGTATTTGTCAGCTTCGTTTTAATTTGTAAGCATCCTTCTTCCCTCTGCTTCATATCTAGTTCCTTTTAGATGGAAGAGAGGTCACTACTTGTTTTCTCCCCTGCAAATCACTTTACTTCGTGAGGAAACCTAAAGGCTATTCTTTTCTTTGTTCAGTAACAATAAATGAAGCATGTAGAAAATAAGTCTTTGCAGTATTTCTTTGTTAGTAGTGTTGTAATAGGGTTTCACTGTTTAAATAGGTATTTTTGTTGTTGTTCCTGTGCTTGCAGTAAGAGAAAGGAGTCACTCTGGCAAAAAAAATATGTGGGTACGGTTTTCCTCTTTCTGAACTGTTTAGTGCATTTCTCTGTGGACTTGTCACTGGTAATTGCATTGGTTAATAAATCAAACCAAGACAAGGTATGAGAGGTTGTTTCCATGGGGTCTGTTTGCTCATTAATCTAAATTCACAGTACCAAAAGTCAGTAAGACATAAATATTAGCATTACGGTGATATCCTTACTATCTGATTTCTTGGTGCTTTGCCAAGAGAGAGTAAATATTTTTCTGTAAAGGAAAAAGTACACATTTGTGCAGTTCTTAGCTTTTGCTTTGACAATCCTGTCGTCTAAGGAATGACAATTGCTACCATTTTCTTTGCCTAGATGCATAAATGAAAGTAATTTTCTTGAGTCTAGATTAGCTCTTTGGTAATGAATCAAATTGTTGCTAACCTGGTAACTGCCTAAATGGGTTTTGGATTTTGAGTCTTCATAGATCTGAGCTGAGAGTTAATTTTGCATGTAACTGTCTTCTGCTTGGAGAAAAAAATTATACTGGGAGCTGTGCCTTATGAACTAAGTAAATACTACTTCAGATATTTTTAAAGGTACAGAGAAGACTGGCTTTCTCTAATAAAGATTTTACAGAGGAAGGTGCATTGTGCACATAGAGAAATACGGAATGTACAGGAGAGGGCCCTCCAAGACTTTATTTAGTCCTGTGGCTTTTATGAAGATGACACTTTGTACATTTTAATTATCCCTTATTTTCAGTGCTGTTTCAAAGTACGCTGTATGTTACGGGAAGTTGCTAATGGAGTCCTTGCACATAAAGACAAGTTGAGCCTTCCTGGGCTGCAGGAGCTGAGCTTGTGGTTTGTTTCTTGGGGGGAAACTCCAGGGAGAGCTTTGCTATCCCCTGCTATTTTAGCAGGCTTGTGGTTAATGGGGCCTGGACCTGGCTTTCAAAAGTCTTCAAGCAGTCCCAGGAGCTGTCTGTGCTAGCAGCCAGAGGAAGAGGTTCCTAAAGTTGGGAGGGAGGAAGAGGCATCACAGAAGGAAAGAAAGGATTTCAGTACATTCAAAAAAAAGAAACACAGCTTGAGGGTGATTGGAATTCCCTCAATATCAGTGGATATTGCAATATCTCCAAAGCCTGTATCCAGGCTGGGAATGTTGCTCTGCTTGGAAGAACAAGGAGGATTTTTTGCCAGTGCACATGAGTTAGGATTTCTTTTATTGCTCTCTTATCCTCATACCCTCTCTTTTTTTGTCTAGGAAAGGAGGTTGTAAGGGTTTCTGATCCTGTTCAGAAAAGGGGTGTCTTAGAAGAGTGATGAGCTTCTGTGAGTCAAGCAGAGATGTTGTGTCCTTCACCAATCCCACCTGCATCCACACTGGAAATCTTTGTGGAACAAATAGATCCTGTTTGATACCATAAAAAATCAGTGGAAACCACCCATTGATTTCAGTGGGGTGATTTCACTCCCAGTTTCTGGGTCTTTGCAGGGACAAGTGTTGTCTGTACTGTTATCAAGTTCTGAAAATTTAATGGTTGGAATTTGTTTCCAGTTACAGAAAAGACAGCTAACAGCTCTATCCATCTTATAATCAGTGCTCAAGGACTAACACACTTACAGTTTTCTGGAATAAATGTTATTAAAGTTGACTCTAATTTAAATGTTCAAGTTTCATGGTTAAATTAAGGAATGACTTAAAACTATTAATCTCAACTGTCCTTGGAAAAAAGTGCTAATCATTTGGTTGCTGCTTTTTAGCAGCCAAATGAACATGTGGCATGATGTGCTCTGAACCCTAAGGGTCTAGTAATAACACTGTACTTCAGCTAATACATAACTTTAATCAAAGAAATTATGAGAAAATGAGCCTAATTTCTATTTGCCCAAGTTATTCTGCTTCCATATTTAAAGAGTTGCTCCTGTGTGTTGATGAAATTGTAATTATTTATGTTAATGTGCCATGCTACTTTAAGTCTAAACATTCTTAAGCATTCTATTCTTAAGTATTTTAGGAAGTGGAATCTTATCAGACAAATGTTTTTCAAAACATGGAATCATCTGAAGATTTAGCTGTGCACTATATAGGTTAATCTATGGTTTAGATATTCCTTCTGGGAACTGCTTGCTGCTTTAGGTGTCTGAATATCTGCATCAAGTTTTCCCTTCTTCATGAGGTAAACTCATGTCAGTGTTTGCTCCAAGTGAAAACTGTGTATCTGCAATTTCTTGCACAGGTTGTTGGGAAGGTAACTTCAGAGCTTGCCCAATTCCACCAGGGAGCATCAGTTTTGTGAACACATCCCTGGGTTGGAAGCAAAGCAGAGAAGGAAGATGTACATTAATGCACCCTTTCATCCTAAGCAGAAGCAGCTGGGGTGTGGCCAACTGGAGGTGCCCAACTAGAGAATAACTTTCAGTGAAAGCAACTAATCTTCACTTTTGTGTGTCCATAAACCTTTAGAGTAAAAAAAAGCCAAAACACAGAAAAATGATCCTTGAGTGCTGTTAATTTTGCCATTACTCAGTATCTTGTGCTGATGATCATGTTGTTTGTATTGAAGATTACTTACCAGATGACTTGCCAGGGCGAGTCAAATTGGTTTCTTTCAATGGTACTAACAGGTCCTCCAATACTCCAAAGAGATCTCAGCCCACTTCAGTGAGGACAAGTGTCCTCTTGAATGAATCTAGGCTGCACTGGTTGTGTCTCCAAATGCTTCCCTTTCAGTGCACACTCATCTTCTTGAGGCACAGCTGCCAGGACACAGCAGTTTCCAGCTTTATGCCTTGAGCTGTCACATATTTGTGGCCTAAGCAAAATTTCTTCCCACCCTGAAAGTGACCAGATGAATTAGGGAGCAGATTGCAAGCGCAGCAATGATGCTGCTGAGATACTCCATGGATATTGCTGTTCTTGTCTCATTTTTCCCTTCCCCTGATGTTACTACTGGGAAGCTGGAGGAAAACAGTGGTGGGAATAAACTCCCCAGTTGGGAGGAGGAGGAGTGAAGGCACAGGGTAGTAAGGAAGCTCAGAAGTTCATGCAGTCACTGTAAGATGTGTTTTGCTACACTGAATGGCTCACTTTACAGCAATTGGAATTAGTATTCAAGTGAACTATGGTTAAAGTAAAATCAGTGTATGGCAAATTTTTTTTTAATGTGGTTTTATTATGCATCTCCAAGTTTGCTTGGGAGTTGAAGTACTAGTACTCTTAATTATCAAGTCATTTGAATAATGAACCATTTTCCAGAACTTAAAACATGACTGCATCATGCACCTGCCAGCGGTACTGGCACATAAAATCTCAATTGACATGGGTGTTGCAGTTTTTCTATGCATAAATGCTGCAGTGATGTCTGATAGATGTTTATCCTGTCCAGTGCCCGCTTTGAGGGACTTTGCAGTCATAGTGTGGGGGCCTTTCTAAAGAAAATCTAGGAGTTTTGAGACTTGGATGCTTAGCTTAGGAAAGCTCCTTTGAAAAATCCTTTTCTCTGCTTGCAGTAATATAATGAATGAAACCTTGAGCCCCGAAGAGCTGCAGTGGTATTTAGGAGCAAAATGCAGGATGTTATTTGGTCTTGTGGCAGCTGCTTTGTTCTCTCTTTTTTTTGAAATAAAATCTGCCTGTCTCCCTGACAGAGTGCTGTTAAAAGTTCTGTTGGGAGTCAGTTTATTCTGCTAACAGGAAGGGAAAGCTATCTGATAACTTCTTGCAGGCAAAGTGAAGAGTTGTTCAGTTTTTCCACACCTCACTCTGTCCCATCTTCTGTCCTTGCAGGAGGCTTGTAAGAGACATAAGAAATGCTATAATACTTGCTATAACCAAAGCAGCACCTTGCCCTTTTCTTGCTCCTGTAAAAGCATCTGCTGTTTGGATTATTGTTTTTTAGCAGTCTGAAGTCTTAGACCTGGAGCTCCTCAGGTTGTCAGCCTGGTTGATGACCAGTGTTGGTTGTCCCACAGTGGAAGAGGACTTCAGTGTAAGAAGAGGTGAACACTGAGTAAGCAGGATATGATGGTAATGTTGTGCCAATGTACTGTATAAATCACTTTCCTACTGCAGAGAAAAATCTGTTCTCTCCTGACCCGTGTTGATGGTCCTCAGCTGAAAGCAAATCACTTTCTTTTGGTCTCTACATTTCTTTGAAACAAGAATGTCCCTGAAGTAACTCCCCTCACTGAGGACCACTCTCTGCCTTTGTGTCACTTTGGTGTGCTTAGAAATGCTGCCCTGAATATTTTTTCCCCTTTCCCCATCTCCCCTTTCCTCTTCTGGATTGCACAAGAATTTGCTTGGTGTCTTAGGAGGCAGTGAAGTTTGTGATACATATCTCAAAATAAATAGGTTTTGACAAAGCATTTTTTAGGGCAAGTAGTGCTTTTTTTTTTTTTTTTTTTTTTTTTTTTTAAATAGACATATGTTTATATTAAAGCTCAGTTTAGTGGCTTCAGCTTGAGTCTTGTGTTCAGCCATCCTTCCCCATTCCCAACTCCCTGGAAACAATAAAGATACCCAGTAGCTTTCAAATAATTAAGTACAGATCTACATTGCTATCAAAATTGAGTTTAAGGATTAAATTTTCTATAGACTTTCATTGACATTTAGATTACTAAGGTGCTTTTAGACTTCTGGAGATTATGGTATAGATTTCCTGCAGTTGAAGTGGAAATGAGGGATTGTGCAGCAAGTCTGTCTCTTAAACATTGCATCCATTCACCGGACAGGCAGAGAGAGCCAGCTGAATGTCTCTTCTTCTTGGTCTCCATTCTGCTTGTAGGTGGTTGACTTATTATTGTTACAGTGCTGTAGCTTGTGTATTTTGCATTTAAATCCATACTTAAACTACAACTAAAATTTGCCTGTTGACAGCAGTTGCATCATATTTTAATTGGTGAGAAGCGCTAATGGAGTGTTCAGGTTCTAAAATTAGTTGTTTATTTTTCCTTCCTTGCCCAAGGGTTTTGCATCAGATTATATGGTTTCTGTATAACTGTTTGTGTTCTGAAGTGACACCTTTGTGCAGTTTTAGCTCTTTAAGTAAGTGTTAAAAGTTTGTGCTCAGTGACAGCAGTTTCAGAAACTGTGACTTTTTAAATGTTTCTTACTACATTGTTTATGCATTGCAAAGTGCTCCCCTCCTGTTTACTGTGAATTAATTCATTGTTATGTTTGCAAACTGGGGGTGCAAAATGTACAGGTTCTCTAATTTCTTTTCCTGGTGCAATGGCAGATCCTCAGCTGCTGCACACTGTCATGGTGTGACTGATGCTGCTGTTGCTGTGGCAGCTTTCACCAGGTGAGGATTTGTCCCATAACCATCCTGGCATTACTCTGAAACACAACCATGCTTGTTATTGCAAATATTCCCCTTGGGTGGCTTTGTGTCAAAGGGGTGCTGTTTTAACACTGTCTTTGTATTTCTCTGAAGGTAACTTTCTTTTACTGTGTGGTGAAATGCAGAGCCATCTCCTAATATGAGTCTGGCTGTGGTGAAGCAGAGATGTCCAGTCTGTCCATTAAAATTCTGGCTTTCTGGAGGATGCTTTGTCATATGTATCCGTTCTTGGAATTGTTATCCTTTGTCTCTTTTAAATCAATTATTTGTTTGGTGCCAACTTGAAATTATACCAAACTTCTTCCTATGAATAAAGTTTTAGTTATCAAAATGAATAAGCCACCAAAAAAAGTGGTGCTTGAATTACTGAAGATCAAACTACAAATGTACAACTGCTGTAACAACTGTCTTGTACTTGTTTCACTTTTCTCTACTAGTTTAAAGAGCCCTCTGGTATTTTGTTACCATGAGAGTACTTGCACATTAGGATAAAACCATGTTACAATGTCCTGATTAACCCAGTGACCTCAACCCCACAAGCCCTTTGTCATGAGATTTTATCCACTCCTTGAATAATTTTTTGTCAGTCTTTTTCCCTTCAGTATTTTTTTTTTTTTCTTTAGAAAGGTGAACACCAGAACTGAACACTGGTCTTGTTCATATTATGTATGTGCAGTGCTATTGCCCTTTCTGTTTGTCCAGGGATTTTCAGTGGCCTATTTTTCTGCCACAGCAAGAAAGCTCATGTTGATTGTTTGCCTAGTATGACTTCTAGATCATTATTGCAGTCACTGCTGAACAAAATACTCTGCTGTTCAGTGGATGTGCCCTGGATTACTGATTCTTAGGATTTTTAACTTTATTTTCATAAACTCTTTGAATTCATCTTCTTTCCTTTTTTTTTTTTTTTTTTTTGTGTGTGTGTGTCTTGAATGCTGCTATAATGGCAATTCTAGAAACAGAAAGAAAGGCTTAAGTTCTCTGCAGTCTTAGTGTCTCAGATAATTTCTTCTGGGCTTTTTTTGTTTGTTTGTTTGTTTCCTTTTTAAGCCAAACAGTTTTTAAGGGAGTAGCAATCCATGCATCATCCTCTGACAGTCCAGGTGATGTGGATTTACAGTAAGTGCTCAATACTTTACTGAGTTACTGAGAGGGTAACTCAGGCTTTGACTTCTGTCAGACATCACACACTGAAGGTTTCACACAGCTCCAGAACCTGCCTGTGACCTTCTGGCCACACTGGGCACCCTTGTGTGATGACCTGGGTGTGGATAAGAGATGAGCTTCAGCAGTCCCTCGGAGTGGGTTTTACAGTGTGGGTGCAATCCCAAGGAGGCAGTACCTTTCCCAGGAATGTGAGGGAGGGTTTGCCATCCATACCCTCACCCTGGTACTGTTAATCATGCTGCTGGTTTTGGTAGAAAGTGTTTCTTTTCCTCCTCTGCTGGAAGAGGGTGGGGGGACTGGATATGGAGCTGTTTGTGAGAATTTAGATCGGCTCTGTCACTGTGACCCTGTTTCCTTTAGGGTGGCCTCCCTTGGGTGCTTTTAGCTTTTTACTTTGATTGTGTCTGATTAGCATCATGTATCAAATGAGGAAAAAGCAGTCCCTTCTCCCTCAGCTGGTAATTACCTGGGAAGAGCCTGGGGTATGCAAAGGTATGTGAGAGAGAGATTTGTGGCTAAAGGAAAGAGGGAGACCTGCCTTCACCAAAACCACTGAGAAGGTCTGTTCTGTACCTATCAGGTGATGTTGGCTCAAGTTCTGGCATGCTGAAAGGATCATAAATCATGCTTGATCAATCCTAATATTCTGGTGTGCTTCAGGCAGGCCCTGGCAGTGCATGCTGTCTGGAGAGCAGAGCAGGGTGACCAGGCAGTTTGCCAGGAAGGTTTTAATTAGCCTTTAACGTGATGGACTGGATGGCCATCACCAAAAGTTCCTTCTAGTGTTGTTCTGTGCTGCACACACTCTTCCTATGCACAGAGCCCCTGCTCTGTGTCTGTGCTGGCCCTGGAGGCTGGAGCCCAGTGGATGAGAGCTGCTGCAGCCTGGGAGGCTGGAGGTGCAGGCTCCTGTGCTGTGCAGGGATGGGCAGCGTGCTGCTGAGGCTGGGACTTGCTAGAGCGTGAAGCCTGCGAGTAATGGTAATAGGAACGTATTTCAATTTGTAACCCATTCTCCCGTATCAAGATTGGACTACTTCTATTCTGTTCCACATGTGCATCACTTGGGGAAACATGCTGATAGTACTAAACATTTAATTGCTTCTCTTGATTTTATTTGTAAATTAGAATCTAGAGGATCTGTAAGAAAAAAACCAGAGCTTAATTGGACAACATTTTAGAGCTGCTAAAGAAAAGAGACCGTAGCTCTCCAGCTTCTGGAGCTGAGACAAATGCAAACTTACTTATTGATCCATACATATGATATCATATTTTAATGACTGCCCAAACTGGAGGTCATCTCTATACTGGATTGCTTAAGAATCTGTCTATCTTATCACATCTTGTACTCATTTATAGTTGTTTCCATTTCTGGCTTTGTTGGAGAGACAGCTAGTGTTTCAACCTAAATTAAAATCAATAAGAAGCAATTTCGTTTGTTTTTTAACTACTAGAGCAGACTTTTTTTTTTTTTAGTGAGTCTCTGTATGTTCAACTAAGTCACTTGGTTCTTTCCGTCAAGATAATTGCCAGGCCTCATTAATTCCTAATTTTTGCATATGTAGGAATCGGTTTATTTTCCAATGTACCTAACAAAATGTCAAATATGATTTAAAAATAAGCACTTACTCTAAGTCATCACTGAGAAATAAATGCAGTAAAAAATACTTGGCAGTTAGAAGTAGTTTAAAAATATCTTGGGGGCTGTAGTGAATGCTTTAGACCCTGGAGCCCTGCACTGGCAAGGTAGCTCAGGCTTTCCCTGGCACATTTGGGCAGTGATCTGCAGGGATGACTTCCAGTGGAAAAAGCAGAGCCTGGGTCTCTGTGCTTTCAGTCTTTGGCTAGGATATTTCTGCATTATGCCAATTCATGTAAGAAGCTGTTGTGTTGTCAGCTGGCTTTTACCCCACAGCCAGCAGATTGCCAGCAATAACAATTACCCTGAGTCAAATTCGACATGGAATTCACACTGCAGCAGTGCTGGGGCTTCCCAGGTGAGGCAATGGTGAGCCATAACTTAATGCTAGAGAAAGTATCTGAAGGCAGTGCTCTGATGAATTGTCCAAAAGAGGAAGTGTTGCTGCTCTTGTGAATTGATCACAGGGTGCAGGAAATCATCCTTGGTGGTTTGCTGGAAAAAATAAATGCCCACCTTTTTATCAGGTGGTTCTTTGGGTTGCTGTGATCTTGCTCAATACTTCTTGTAATTTAAGAAATGTTGAAGAATTCCTGGAATGCTTAATTCTGAAAACAAGAACCTTTTGCTTGGTCTAAATATAATTTCCTGTTTGACCTTCCTTTGAAGTGCCTAAGTGTTATGAGATACCTGTTACTTTAATTTCTAGGGTTCATTTTTCTCTCACCTTTTCTTTTCCTTACGCTTGCTTTGATTCAGATATGTTTATGAGTTAAGGAAAAGGGCAAACCAAGGGCAAGAAAAGGGCAGATCTGGCTACCCTGGTAATCAAAGCAAGAGACTGTTCTCTTAAGTTAACAGCTAAAGTAGTGTTTTGTAGGAACAAAACATAATTAGTAACTAGATGACATGATGAAGAGCACATTTTCTTCACCCTTGAAGGCAGCATAGGAGTTGTGTATGAATTTCTTTAATTTGGTAACAGAACAGCAACCCATTTCTTTTTAACTAATAACCTAAAACCACACAGCAATTGGTGTTTATGTGCCAAGAAACCAACTGTGTTTAAAAATATATAAGCAGACCTGGGGTACAGTGATCCAGGGGTGTAAGGTAAAAGCGAGTTGTCCACACACTAGTGACACCTATCTTAAGTGAATCCCAAGCCATGGTTCAGTGTAAGGAGTAATACATCACAGCACAAACAGATGCTCTGCCAAAAAGGTAATTAATACTTCATGTCAAACACTACCTGCATGTACTGTTTTCCCTATTTCATGCTATTAAGCAGTGTGACCTTTTCTCTTTCAACAATTAGTTTCCAAGGTGAAAACCAAGTTAGGAAGAAAATTAACTTTTTTCATTGGCTCTGAGGAATCTTGCAGTTTCACAGTAGTCATGATTATACCTTCACACTGTACAGTTTTGACTTCTGTCTTGATTGATGACTCTTCATTGCTGTAGTTTGAGATTACATTCCCCTGATCACTCCTGTATTTGGGAGGCACGATCAGGCATTTTGGGTGCACAGACAGACGAGGTTTGTAAGATGCACACTGTCAATGAGTAACAACTCCAACTTGTCTCATTTGCACCCTATTAGTAACAAGTTCACTTGCTAAAATGCTGAAGATCAGAACAGAATTATTAATGTGCCTGACAGTTGTGCTTTCAGTTGAACTGAGGCTATGAGCACTTTATTTATGTAATGAAGCAGTGCTCTTCCTTTGCAAAACCAGGTGTTTCTGGACTATGTTCTCTGGGTATGAGACATAGGCCTTACAGTTTGATTTTTACAGTCTCTTTGCTTCTGATTTGCCTTTTTGCTTCTACTTGTGTAGTAAAGGCTGTCCTGGAATTTGCTACTTTCAGTTGTATTCATTGGAAATCATGTTGAACCATGTGGGCCGTACTGAAAGTGTTCTTTCTTGGTGAGGCAGACATCAAATACATGGCTTTGGTGAGCACCACTTCTGCTGGCTGGCTGGGATGTGCAGTACTGAGTGAAATAAAGGATCAAAGCCAGGGCTAGTGTCCTGGCTGCTCTGGAAAGCTGATGAACTATCCAGTGCTTCCCTTGGTGCCTTTCACTGACTTTTGCTGTGATTGATACAAGCAGCATCAGCAAAAACTGGACCTTTCTGTCTGCCCTTGCTGTCTTTAGACATGTGCTCTGTGAGAGCCCTGCTCACCTGTTTGTGTTTTATGATGTGACTCTGCTGTCCTGCCTTCCAGGGTGACACTGCAGTGGTGCCAAGGTGGCTGGGGAGGAGCTAATGCTGGGGGTTTGGATATATAACAAAAAAGAGCTCCAGAGACCCTTTGGCTGGACTTTTAGGGATAATGCAGTGTTAGTGTTTTTAGTATTTGCAGCATCTCATAGAAATTCCTTAGACTGAAGAACTGTGTATTATTCAGAACTATCAATAACTTCAGAGGTCCTAAGTTGCTATGTGTTGCTATATATATTTATTTATGAATACAAGTGCTTTTAAATACTGGTATAATAATAATTAAGCTTAGAAATTATATACCAGAATAGGCTTCTTCCATTAGTAAAGCAGTAGGTGGAATAGAACAAATATTCAGCAGATATTGTAGTAGAGTAGAACTGACTTTTCCCTAGGGATTCATAATGTGTGACTGAGTCCATGATTAGAAACACCATTGCAAAATCAGTTTGGCTGTTTTTAAAAAAAATAATTATTTTTTAAGAACAGACCTGTCTAACCAAGTAACGAGGCTGTTTTATAGGGCAGGAAACCTCTTTGATGGGTGATACTGAAGGCAGATGGCCTTGTGATTCCTTTGGCTGAAGTGTCTTTTGCTATTACTTTTCTGTTTACTTTGAAGCCAGACTTGTAAGTTTCCAAATAAAAACTGGTAAAACCTGTTAATTTTGCACCAGGGTTGAAGTGGTGGAGAAAGGCTACATTGCATAGTTGCTTACACAGGGCTATTGGTTTTGGTTTTGAAAAAGTCCCCCTTCAGGCAGTGGAGATTTCTACCTTGAGTGTGATGGTGCAACATCAGATGAAATCTGACTGAGGAATGATTTATTGCAACGTTACAAGAAAAAAAACTTATCTACCACAGGCTACATTGATAGAGGACAATGATATTTCATTGCAGTTTCTTCCCTGAAAAGCTACAGTGGCATTGATGTTTTATAGTTTACATGTTGCTTCATCAGTTTGGGCAGCCTGTGTCATGGAAGGGAAATGTGTGGAGATTGCTTGTTTTCAGACACTAATGCCTATGGACACATTTTTTGCAATGAGGAAAAGCAGTGAAGAAACAAGCTATTTGGACAATCATGTTCACAGCCAGATTTCTCCCTTTTTCTGTCTAGGCTCTATTTTGCCAACTGTATATTTTCTTTAGTGTTTCAAGAAACAGCAGTAGAAACAGTGGCAACAGAGTCTATGTAAAATACACACTGGCATTCTAAAAATCAGTTTAACATGTATTTTTATCTAAACTTCAGCTGTATTTTTCTTTGCCACTCCTTCCCTCTGTTTGGTGCCATCCCAGGAGTGTTTGTGAAGCCCAGAATTCTCACTGTGGAACATGGAAGAATTTTGCAAGTGACAATCACAAGGAAATTGCATGGCATAATGTACCAGATCACAGGTGATTTGCTCAAGCATAAACAAGTTGAAAGGACCTGATGATAATTTTGAGGAAAAAAGACCAAACCCTACCATGATTATGGGAGACTTTGTATTGGAGCATCTTAAACAGGATAGTTTCTGGTGTCCTGGTTTGAACCTTACTGTGGAGAAATGCAGACCTTGAAGAGTGATGGGCTGTGTTGCCCCTGAAGACCTCAGTGTCTCCTGATGTTCCCATATCCCTGAGAAGGGCACCAATGGGCTGGGATGTGTTTTTTGAGATGATGAAGCTGAACAAACATGCTAAAAATACCTTCTTAAGTTGGCTTATGTGTAACCAGCACTTCTCAGAGGACAGTCTGCATTTCCATCAGTTCCAGGATGTTGAACCTGCTTGAATTGCTCTAGCTTTTCTTTCTGGGGTTGGATTTGACAGTTGCAGAAGAGCTGAATGTGTTACCCCATCCTTGCAGCAAAGGCCAGTGTGAACACATCACACCTGTGACTGGCAAACTGGACATTGACCAAAGTCACTCCTGTTTAGAAGCATTTAAATTTAATTAGACTTGAACTATTTGGACCATGTTCTTCACAGAATGCTCATAAAATCCAGTCTGTTCTGGCTCTTTATGTTCCTGTGTCCTGTGTGTTTGGATGAGAAGCTCTGAGTAGGTGGCAATGCTTTCCCCTCCCAGACTCTGGCTCAGCACACTCAGTATTTGGTGGTGCTTTCAAGACTTTGCTGCACAAGGATGAGCAGGTGTGTGCCCAGGTAAATGCAGCCCAGGCTGGCTGGCCCAGGATGGCTTCTCACTGTTGTAGCAAGGGAGGAGGTCAGCTCTGTGCTGCAGCTTGTTGTGCTTAGCTCAGTTTAGGTATCAAATGGCCAGACTTCCTCCTGCTGTAATCTGTGTAAAGACACAGTGAGAGAGCAGCCAGGCCTTCTTGACCTGGGAGTTGTAGATGCAGATGGTCAGCCTACCTGATCCCTCTGCTTGGGAAGCAAGACAAGGAGGTGTTTGTGCTGCACAGCAACAGATTGAGCTGAGGGGATGCAAAGTGCCTGGGTCTTCATGGTCTGGTGTCTTTGTGGGCAGTGTTGATCATGCCAGCAGATCTCCTTGGGGGTCCCAATGTCTTGCAGTGCTGAGTGTGAGTACATTGACAGTGAAGAAGAGAAGGTGTGTATTCTCCATGGATTTTTTTTTTTTTTTTTTCCATTTAATGGCTTGAATTCCTTTTGGATGCACCTGTCTTATCAGACCATGGTACACTTCAGAATAAAGGAGCCTTTCCTCAGTGTTATCTGAGGTTCTCTGACCTAGGGGATGCTACAGCTACACCTTTACACTTTCAGCTCCTCTGAGGTTGGCTGCAGGATAAATCTGGTTTGTGCTGGAGTTTCATAATCATGAAATCAGCATTGATACTGAGCTGGTGGAATTTTTCAAAGAGGACAAATAGCAGTAGTCTTTCCATTTCTCTTTCATCAGATAACCTCCTCTGAGAGAGGCTGTGAGCTGGTAAACTGATATGCAGTGACTGAGACAGATCAAAAATGATACAGCTGTGAATTACTGATTAGTTTCTGAAAAAGCTGATCTTTGTGGTGTGTAAAATAAATTGTCTCTATGTGATGGTATTGGGATGCTGTTGATCATGCAATAACCATCTTCACAAGCTTGAGTTTTCATTTTAAAAGGCATCATTGTCTGTTAAATATTTGGGCATTCGTATTCCCCCTGGGTTGATCAACTGCTTGAAATGCATTATCTCACAGTGCTGCCACAATTAAAGAATGGCGTGCTCAGGTGAAAGGGTTTGTCTGTTTCATAGATTGGAGAGATATGCTCAGTGAAAATGAACATCTTCCCAAGGTTAAATTAGCTATTTAAAGCTCCTCCAATTACAATCTTGGATAGAAGGATTTTTTTTTGATTTTTTTTTTTTTACATGGATAAGATAGCAGAGGACAAATGACATAATTGAGGGGGGAGACAGAGACTTCATACGTGCTTTCTTCTAAAAGAGTGAGAGAGAGGAGACAATGCCAAGGAACTGCCTTCAGATCTTAGTCCTTTCTGGTTGCTTTTATCTCAAGCAGTCTTTGCAGGTTGGGAAAGAAAGAAAAAAGAGTAAGTATTTGTGTGAAAATGTCCTGTGACTTCTCCCAGGAGTGCCATGTGGGGCTTGATGCTATCTGGCCTTTTTAGTGAAAAAGTAACTCTCATACTGGGATATATAAATAGTCTACTTTTGCTTGCATATAGCACAGGAGAATGTATTAGATGGTGAGCTGAAATGACATATCCCTTTCTGCACAAGTTATAACAACTTAAATGAAAATTACACTCATAGCAAGAGAATGCACTCTGTTTAAATTAGATAAGGAGATTATGACAGAAAAAGATCATTGAATAAAGGGGGTTTTAAACTAGCCACTGAAATAAATGCATGACTTCAAACTTTGTCCTGCCAGAATTTATTAATAAAACACAATGAGGCTTTTGGAATACAATGAAGACCTCTTCCTTTGAAGGTTACAGTGTAATTTGTGTAATTGTGTTTGTATAATTTGACTTCAAGATCTGTCCTTGTAATTTGGTAAACTGCAGATCTTGCTGCAATCTGCTGCATTTTTCTTGTGCCTCACATTGACACATCTAATTGCCTCATAAGTATATACTCTGTTTAAAGCCATTGCACTGCCCTCTAGACCTTGAAAAATTCATCTTCTGGTCTGTAATGATAATCTGCGTGTGGATCTTATCTGTGCAGCATCTGGCCACCTTTGCTTGCTCCCTTACTGAGCATACACAGCTAATTGCCATTCTGAATAACCTCGGTTTTACGACCACACAGCTGAAGAGAGTTTACTGTATGATGCCTTAATTTCTCCCAGCTGCAGAATGCCTTCTCTTGGCAGGGGAGCCAGAACACGGAGGCACAGGCATCTTCTTGGAGCTGGCTGGTCCTTGCTGAGAAATCCCCCTTGCTTGTGTGTGTGGCACGGTTTCAGCTGCTCCTGTGCTCGGTGTTTCCTGCTGGGAAGGAAGGGCTGTGAGTAGCTGTGGGCAAGGTAGGGATTGTTGGTAGGATGTGTGTGTAATTCTGAATGTATTCTAGCCATACCTTCCTTAAATGGGTTTTAAACCCTTGGGTTTTCCCAGTACAAAGTGGGTGCCTGAACGTGTAGACTTTGAAATAAGTTACCATTTTAGATGTTGTAGGCAAACAATTCACGTTTTGAGGCATTAATGCTTTGTGTTGGGCTTGTTCACTTGGAGAGCCTGAGTTTGCTCTTGGCTGATGAAGCAGGAAGAAATCTTAAATCTGGGGTAAAAGTTCAAAACACTGCTGAGGGAGATAAAACCAAATTGGATAAGAGATGCCTGTGGGAGTGTTGAGGGCAGAGAGTCGTGTTGAGGAGTTGAGTCACTGAACTCTGAGTGCAGGCAAAGCTAATTTAGAGATGGGGTTTTGTTGTATTACAGTAATTTCTCCAATGGCTTTACACAGCAGGGCCTGAAGAAATGGCTGTTGTCAAAACCATTGGAAACTTAACGTGTCTTTGAATCTTAAAATTACGGGGTTTTTTTTTCCCTAATTATTTAGGAAAGACACCTCTTCACATATGTATTGATTCTTAAATGAATGGTATGAGACTTGAAAAGAAATTGTGTAATTTACAACTTATTTCTGCGTCCTTGGATTGAAATATGTGTAGAGTTCAGAGCAGAAGATGTTGAGTGAAGTTATACAACCTTAATAAAAATAAACCTATACATGACTTTGCATAAATGGGGGAAAAATCAAAGGACTAACGAATTTGCATAGATAACATTTGAATTGTTAATTCATATTGCACTTCATTGCAAGGATGTAATTTTTAATTAAGAATAAAATGTGGTAGATATTTTAAATGGGAAATGATTATAATTGCAGATGGAAATTGAGGTAATGAGAACTGGTTTAATTAATTGTTAACATTTTTAAATCTTTTTTTTTTAAGGCTTGTGGTCTGTGGACATGGCATTTGTTTTGTAGATGTGTGTATTTAAACATGCAATGATTAAGGCATGAAATGTTGGCAGCAAACACAGTTTTGGTCTTGAGTTGTACGTGTTGCTTGAAAGGCTCTGGGTGGATGGACATTGGGGAATCTTGTTAGACTGATTTTGTAGGATTGAATGAAACTGAGGTATGAAAACTATTTCCAAAATGTGCTTTTTAAGCCATAACTATATTTCGCTGCAGATTTCACAGATGATACAAATACTTCACTGGAGAATTTGAGGTCATATTTGTCCCCAGTAACCTTTGCCTTTAAAGCTCCCCATCGATGAATAGGACAGCATTGACCTGAACTGAACTCCCCAAGATTTTGTTGCTCTCTCGTGCTCAGGCTGCGATTACCTGGCACGGCCCTTGAGGAAGCCGTGGGCAGCTCGAGGTAGAGCTGAGCAGATCCCTGCCTGCCAGGGAGGGAAGGAGAACCTGAGTGAGCAGCTCCTGACATCAAAAATCCTGCATGTGTGGGGGAGGAGGGTTGCTGCAGCTCTGGAGAGCAGCGTGGAAGGCAGGGGAAGAAAGAGGATGCTGCTGGAGGCAGAGAAACTCCAGGTGTGTTGGAGCAGCCCTGCTGTTTCGGTGTGTCCCAAGGGTATTTCACACACAGCCTCTCTGGGCAGCACTCAATGCTCCCACTGCTGTAGAAGGTCCTTTGGCCCCTTGCAAGCATCAGAGTGTTGCACTTCATCATTCCATGTCAAGGTCTGTGAAGATTTACAGACCTCTGTTTAGGGAGATGCAGTATGAAAACCTAGAGAACAACCATTTCCTATTCAGATAGCTGTGACACTGAGGGAAAGAAAAATACTTGAGTAGATTCCTTAGAAGAGAGGTACTTCTGCCATTTGAAAACTTGGTAAACTTATTTATCAAGCTTAGAGCTCTGGTTCAAAAAGGATATTGAAGTGAACAAAATTAGTGTTGCCACTTACGTTAAGAAGCACATATGAAGTCTCTGTCATCTTTGGTTGCAGAGGGACTTGGAGAAAACTACAATTAGCACTAATTGGCGTTGTGTCTGAATCTTCCGTGCATTGGTGTGGGAATGGACCCTTGAAATGATTGGCAGGAACTACCTGCCTGCTCCAATTCCCTCAAGAGCTGTTCTGTTGCATTGCAGCACATCACAAATGAAATGAGTGTTTACCAGAAGCGGCCAGCTAACGCGTGCCTGAATTATCCATGCAGCACAGATGCTGAAATTCAGTGCCAGTTACTCAATGTGCTGGGTACTGGTAGCTCTAATAATGATGGAGTACATTTTTTCTTATTTTTTTTTTTTTTTTTTCCTGAGAAGTCCAGAGTTTTGACTCCTGCAGACTTCATTGCTTTGTGATGCTCCACAGAATGAGTGGAAGAGATTTGGCACTCCAGGCAGTTGTCTAACCTTTTCAGTATGCAGGAGTGTTTTTTAAAATTTTGGGTTTTTTGCCTTGTCACTTGGAAGGCAGCATTGCCCCTGAAATCTAGCTTGTTACTGATGTTGGTCATGGGAAAAAAATTGCCAAATTAGATAAAAACTACATATGTAGAAAGGCACATCCCTGCTTGGTTTTGGGTAAGTACAATAGAACCTTAGAAACCTAAAGAGTAAACTAATATTCAGTAAAATGATAAAAGAATTTAGTTGAATGGCAATGTAGTAGGGGGTTTTTTTTTCCCATCTGAAGTGTGCAACCAGAGATATGAAGTATGTTAATGTCACTAGGGTAATACACAGCTGATAGCAGTGCAGTCATTTGCATTTCTTCCCCTTGCCTTGTGTTTCTTTTTTTTCCCCTGAAGCACATGTTGGGAATTGAAAATGCAGTTTGCCTATTTTACACTGGCAGTAATCTTTCCATTTTTTTAATGTAAAAAATGAGTCCACAAACACGAGCAGCCACTGATGTATGGGGCTATTGATGGAAATTGAATTTGCAAAGGGAAAATGGGATTTGGTTGTAGTCTGAAATGATAATGATGTAGCCCAAATGGATTTGTAATGGTCATTCATTCATTTTTTTCTGCAATTTTGTGGTTTGACAAAACATTTATGCAGGTGACTATGAAAGTAGTTCAGGTTCACTCTGTGTGGGAGTAACTAGCTAATGGCAAATAAAAGTATGCAAAGTCTGAGCTTGAGCCTGTGCCCACAGACTTCAATAGGGGAAGGGATGGGATGCTGTGATTTATTTTACTAAGAGGGGAAAAGTGGTTGGGGTAGTGCTTCTTTGAGATCTAAGAAATAATGAAAGCAAAATGTACCTTGACATAATTCTTAAAAATGTATGGATTTGTAGTATCAACCTAGTGAGTGCTTTATGTAGCACAACAAATGTATGAGAGACTTTGCACCGTGTCTGGATAAGCACAGAGCTGGCCCTGAAGAATTTCCAGTCCAGCTATGATTAAACTGCTGTGCATTACATGGAGCTGCTGGGTTAGCTGCTGTGTTCCTGTAAGCTGTACCTGTGTGACAATCCCCACCAGCCTACAGCCCGAATTTGGTGCTGCCAGTGGATTGCAGATTTCTTATTTTTTATATCCTGGGTGCAGTTTTATGTGCCTTATGATAACATCTGCATTGTTCTGATTTCAGTGTAGCTCTGTCTTTCCTCCTGTGAAAGCAAAAGAATGACACACCAGCGTTCATATGGCCAGAATAAACTGGTGGTGACAGGAAAATGATAATTTAATGGTGTGGATGGATTTTTGGCTTTGTTTTTGTCTTGTTTCTATTTTTTCCTTCTTTTTATAGACCAGTGAACGTCACACTTGTAAACTGCCTTCCATTTTAACCAGAGTATAGTCCTTGTTAAATGTTGTATAATTTAAAAGTATGAATAGAAGTAATTATGGAGTATGGGAAAAAGTGCTTCTGGCTTTATAAATATATCCCTCTTTATAAATTTTTTCCGTTTAAAATCATTACAGCCAGTGGTTGAGAAGCAAAGGCCCAAGTGTACATGCCCATATCATGGACTGTGTGTGTCCCTTCCAGCACAGAACACTCTGTGAATCTCCAGCTGCTGAAGACAAAAAGGGAGCACGTGGGGAAAACAGGGTGCTGATTCACCTGTAGTTAATGTTGCCCCTGTTTTCCTCATGCCACTGATTCAAGCTGGAGCTTTCTGAACAAGAGCTTGGCTTTAAAGCTCTGGAGCCCTTGTGGGGCTGTCCTGGGGGAGAGCGGGGCTGGCTGGAGCCGCAGGAAGCTGCCCATTGTGAGCAGGATCCCTCAAGTATTTCCTGCAGTGTAACTTCAGCTGTTTTGGCTACAGACCTTACTGCCTTTGTACTTTTTTTATTTCTTTTTTTATTTATTTTAAGCACTTCATGAATGGTCCCGATGCAGAAGAGGCTGTGAGCATCATAAATCTGTTTACTTTAATTGGCTTTGCTATCCTGAGAAGCTCAGGGCAGAAAGAGCCAGGTGGCTCAGAGGGCTGTGGGTGGGGTTTGGTTTGTTTAAATATCAGTATTTGGAGGCTGCTGGTTTGCTTTAGGAGCAAGCAGGCTGGGTTGGTTGGACATCCCATTTGGGTGAACAGTTTGGGGCAGAGGCTGCTCCCCTGCATCTGCAGAGCTTTCCAGAGCCTGGAGTACTGCAGCTCTATAAATAGCATGAAGGGACAGCACTTCTGCCTTTCTCCTTCCTTTGTGAATGACAGCAGCTTCTTTTTTGTTGTTGTTTTTCATAATTCAGGATTGGCTGCTAAACAGGCTGGTTTCTTCCCATAATACAGTACTTCATGTTTCTGAAGCAGAGGTCTGAAACTAGCTGGACTGTGATACCACAGAGTGGGTGAGGTTGAAAGATTTGCACCAACTTCCACCTCTGACAAAATTAATCTCAGAGGGAGGTGACCCCCTAAAAAGTAATTTTTCAGTTTCACCCTGGTTCAGGGAGTGCTGTGAAAGGCCAGGTGCCAGCAGCTGTGGAGTGTAGTTGACCCAGGGTTTGTGGGGTCCCTTCAGCAGCAGCAGGGTCACAGGCATTGATGGATGCCTTGAGAACTCGCAGGTAAAACCAGCCTGCGGGCAGCCTATGTGACATTTTGACTTTGTGCTCAAGACACACAAATAAATGTGGATAGAACAGTTGTGTTGTTGACTTTGGAGCAGGATCTCTTAGCTAATGCAGGGGAGACTCCTACTTCATACTGTTAAGTTTCATTCTCTATGCCCAGCTGTGTGTGAGGTTGCAGCCATCAGTACTTCTGGTTTAATGCTGTGTTCTTTTTATGTTCACTCAACAGCCCATTTTTATTTCTTGGCTTTAACTCAGGAACATGCTTAAACATGAACTTAACTCTTGAATTCTTTAAATGTGTTATTGAATTGGAGCCAAAATGGTGAAAGTGAGAAGTTTTGCACTAAACAAGTAAATTATTGGGGTTTTTGTTGGGTTTTTTTGTTTGTTTTCTTCAAAAACTGTAAGTAAATTTTTTCTGAAGCCAAGTAGGTGATTTATTGCTTGGTGTTTCCCTTTTAATTTGCAAAATGTTTATCTGTTGCTCTTACAATTTGCTGCATGTACAGCTCCAATGTCCTTTCACACACTGCAGAGGCAAGGAAATCGATACAGTAGTGCATCCAAATTTCCTTGGGTCCGAGTCCTGTGAAGGCTCTGGTTTGTTCTGAGTGAGGTTGGTTTCTCTCTCTCCTGCAGCTCTGTAGAGGATCCCACTGCTGCAGCTCTATTATGGAATGTATTTCTGATATGGTATTAATAAGATGGAATTGTCAAATGTAGACCAGCAATGTTTTGGTTTATCAATGGGAGTGTTTTTTATATTTTATCTATGTATGTGCAGATGTTTGCCTTGAATGCTTCTATTCAGTGGCCCAGGGTTTCAGTTGTTTTACTGGAAGTACCAAGTATTTTTTTGCCTTTTTCTTACTTAGCACCCACATAAAACATTATGTTCATGAAACATTTACGGAAGCAATCCATTAAGAAGAAGAAGGTTTTCCTCTAAGGAGAATCTGCAAAATGTCGTGCTGCAATGAGCCCTGTTTGCCAGGTGTGCATTATTGCTGCCTCATACTGCAGGTTTAAAAGGTCCCTGTGATGTGATGCAATGATAGCTTTGTGTGCAAAGCTGCTTGGAAGCAATCTGAGTCAACAGGAAAGCAGTATCTCCTTAAAGCTGGTGACATATTAGGTTTGTGATCTGGGGTATGGAGGAGATAGAAAGGGCAAGGGTTTACTGTAGATTTTCTTGCAGGCGTGTTGAGCTCTTGAAGTAGTAATAAATGGCAGATTGAAATTGATCTCAGTGAGGCTTCCAGTGTTAACCAGTGTTACAGGAGTAAATGACTCCAGGTTTTTGGCCTCTTCATCAAATGGATCATGTTGTATCATGGTGTTAAGAAACAGCTTCACCTGAAAATCTCAGCCATTTCTGGGCTTTTCTGGAGTGCCTCTAGAACAGTCAGCTAACTGTAGTGAACGATTGAATGACTATTTGTGCATATACACACACACACATCATCCTAATAGAAGAGATAATGTTCTTGAAGACAAGATTAAGGATTCAGAGGAGCATTAAAAGCAGAAATATTTTTTTCCTATGTGAAGGGGAGATGAATATTTATTATGAAAATGTTAAAATAATAATTAATACTGCTAGGAAGTGGTAGAAGAAAAACTGTCTGGTTCAGCTGGTACAGATGAGCAGCTTTAAAACCACAATGTGCTGTGAATCACTTCCTTAAAGCGACAGAATTGCCTGGTGTGTTGCTACCAATGATGATCCTGTTGGCTTGGGTACTTCCCAGAGAACAAAGGGACAAATGTATTTATATATCCTCTTCTACAGTGGAGGGCAGCTGATTTTGTGGCTGCTAGATGGACATGGTGATAGGCTGAGATAAGGAGCTCTTTGAATATAGAGGCTTGTTCCAATTTACCATCAGCCTAAAGAGGCACATTTCTGCTGAGCTCAGGGGAGTTGTGCCTGGTTCCAGTGCTGCAGGCAGTGGTTGGTGGTCTGCTTTGGGTTGCAGGTGTTAGCTTGTCCTGAGTGGGGCATTCTTGCTGCTCTCTGATGCTGAAATTGCACTGAATTGCACCGTGGGGTTTCTGTGAGCCAATATACCCTGGAATAGTTACATGGAAAAGGGAAGTTCATAAGAAATAAACATGCAAGATTTTTATAAACAGTGTTTTCAGTTTGTTTTGTTTTTAATTTCTTATGGATGTATGCTCCATAGAAGATAATCTAATAGTCATGCCCAGCACTATTATTACCCCAAAATCTCTTTCCTGCACTCCTGTTTTTCACAGGAAGGCTCAGAGGTTTAATCTACTTGTCCTAGCAATTGCTCAGAGAGCTCTAATGAAAGTTTTTTTCAAAAGTATGATGTTCTAAGTAGGTTATGTGTTTTGCTAGGCTATATAGTTTCCAGAGGAAAGAATTCAATTTTGTGAGTTCCCAAGTGCTTAAAAAGTCCAAAATCTGATAGGGAAGTGCTTGGTTTTCTGGGGAAGGATAGAACTTAGTGTATTATCTTCCATGGATGAATAAAGCTATTCTATTTTTGTCCTGCTGCACTGGTGTTAAATTCATGAAATGCAAATCTGAAGTGTACGTACTGTGCATATTTGCCTTAACCCTGGAAAAGAATAGCAGTTTATTACTAAGCACAGGACAATTTTTCAAGGTGTCGGTTTACATTCCTTTTGCTTACTAATGAACTATGGAAATTGGTTACTAATGAGCTATAGAAATGGAGATTCTGCCTTCTCCCAAGAATGAAAGTGTTCTCCACGCAGTAGGTAAAATGACTTGTTACAGGTTGTGGAGAATACAAGCTGTTCAACGTATTGCTTTTATGTTCTAGAGGGTCAAAACACCACCAGCTCCCAACTTGGCTGTCACTGCCTGCAGTTTTCTTCTAATAACTCTGGAAAGTTTCTTTGTCATCAATGTATAAATCCTTGGCACTTCTGTAAGCAGATTCTTGCAAGTAAAAATAATAAGCCAAGAGATACTGAATCTAAATGGAACCTGGGCAGTTTAGTTTTGCTTGAATGCTGTATTTCTAAACACTGACTCCTGTACATCAATCCTTGTGTTCTGTGTAACGTTTGAGATCACAGGTACTCCAATGTCTGGTTTCTTTCTTTTGGTGCTTGAGCACAGAAAATAAGGAGACAAGATCTGTGAAGTCTGTAGCAGGAGGTAGAATGCAGATTTTTCCAGCCACTTTCAAATCTGCTGGAGATGAAACTCCCAGCTCTGGGACAGGCAAGAGCATCTCTACTTGTGTATGAGTTTCAAGTCTCATGAGCTTGAAGCCACTAAGTTTATGTACAAATAAATGTTAACCAATTTTAGAGATCCTGAGTGTGTTTATATACACACATGCATACAGTAATACACAAAGGCTTTGGAAGGATTGTTATTCCTATACTCAAACAGCCATGAAGTATTTGGTGATTGGGAAGAAACTAAATGCAAACAGAAATAGATAGAAAACATTTCAAATGCCTTGTTGTACACCCTTCAATACCAAACATTATTTCTAGAGGAACATGAATGTATGTTTTTTCTAAAGAAAATTCCTGGTTAGAGGCACTAGAAAGAATAAATGAAAAAGGGAAACTTACAGGAAAAAATACAAACAAAGCAGCAGCAGTAAAACTACTCATAAGGGAAGGTAATTGTCAGTTAAGAAGCACTGGACAACTAATTTACACTTAATGAGAAGAAATATTTTGAATTCATTGAGACAAACCAAATATGAAATGTTATGAGTGAGAATGGTAAATTTGCCAGTATTCATTCATTTATATGATCCTAAATGAATGTCTGTTTTGTAGTAAGAGGGGAACCAGCTGCTGTGTTTGCATATTGGAAAAAGAATGACATGACTTTTCTCCAGTACATTTTAAGACACTGAGAAACAGGAGGTGATTAGAGAACAATCCTTGCTTTCAGGTGGCTGAAATATGGATGATAGTGGTGGCCTGAGATCCATTCCAGGCAAAATAAGGAAAAGTGAATGTGTTAAGCAATAAATAGTGTGAATAGAAGGCAGTAATGTAATTCCTGCAGACCATTGCTCTTCTATGGGACACAGTCAGGCTTGCTGCAGTGGAGCTGCATGTTTGACTGAAACACAGTGATGTGATACTCTCTGATTTCTCCAAGACATTTGATTTATTTTCATGTGACAATTTGGAAAAGAAGGCGGGGTAGGAGGGAAGCAATAGCTAAAATGGGGCAAATTCAGTTTGAAATAAAGCAAGAGCACTTAGTCCATGTATCCCCTGCTGGTTTGTAACATTTGGGTTCTGGCCCAGTCCCCCTCTTAAGATGTTCTTGGGGCAGCAGGGTCAGATTCTTTCCCTAGAAATGGGAATCAACAGGTGCCTTTTCCCTGTCCATGAGTAGAAAGAGTCAGTGCAAGAGGAAGCCAGGGCCAGTGTGAGCACCGTGGGTTTGTTTGTTTTGCCACCGTAATACTGTCAAAGCTTTATTGAATGAGCTGACTTCAAGCTGTTGATATAGTTCAGACCTTGGCAGCTCTCTAATCTCCTTGAAGCTTTGGTGTTTGATTGCATTCGTTTGCCCTGCAAATAGTCAACTGTGTAAGTTATCTCAAAGTGAGAATATATTTTGAGCCTGTATTTATAATGGACAAGGTTCACAGGAGTGCAGAGACCTTGTAAAGCACACGAGCTTGTTTTTGAATATGCAGTGAAACAGCGAGTCCTGCTTCCTGAAACCTATCAAACCATGTGGTTACAAGAATCCTTTGGACACTTAGCTTTAATTATTTAATGGTTTGTGAAATTACTGTCTGCTTGTTGTCAGGTCACTGCTTTGTTTGATGTTGATATTACGTGGTGGTACCCTTATCTGCTTTACATGAAACAACATTTTCTTGTCACTGTTGGAGGAGAGAGAGATGGAATACAGGAGGTGTGGGGGGCTTTGTTTGTTTTTTTTTTAATTAACTGGTTGAATTTTGTTGCATTCTTCCACAGGCAGAGTTGTGAGTTCAAGAAAACAAATGCATGTAGTCTGTTCCTCATTGATAAAATATTTGCTTTCAACTGCATGATAGCTGAGATACAATGTGGCTTCTGCAACTGAGGCTCTGTAAATAGTTTCATTTTAAATGTCCCCTCCTAGGGCAGTGCATCTTCTTTTGGGTACCAATTTGACAAATCTTAGTGCTTAGTGTAGAATAGCATTTCTCAGAATCTGGGTGAAAATATATCTGCTGGTTTTTAACACGACAAAAAAAGTATATTTTACGAAATGCAACTTTTCTTTTTCCAGCTGTTTCTGTTCCAGTCTGGTGTGGGGCACAGTTGTTCAAACTGCTCAGCTAAAAGAGTTGGGGGGATTAACTAATGGAAAGGTGTGGGAGGATGTCTACTTCCAGAAGTCTAAATGTAGTATGCAGTTAAATTTCTGTGGTTGTTTCTCACTCTGCTGTAATAGATCATAAAAGCTGCTGATCAATAGTACAAGCAGGTGATTAACAGTTTTAGCTCTCTACACTTCCTTTAATTTGGTTGATGCAGTGTGCTGAAAATAGAAGGATGCAGGACAAGAGTAGTGGTGGAATGAATGAGGGAAGGGGAAATCAAGACTTGGAGTATTTTTGTGAACTGGAGGCAACACCAAAGGAATGTCAATTGTCAGATTGGAACTTGTTGCTTTTTTTTAACCAAAACAAAATCACTTGGTTACTGAGGATCATTGGATTTGCCAAGATCAGTCAATGTACCATTAAAAGAAATATTCACTTTGAAGAAAGCGATTCTTTGCACCAGATTGTATAAAGGAATCATTATCCCATTGATGACATTTTCATCAAACACCAAGGATTCAAGTTCCTGCTTCATTCCTCCTGATAGTGCTGTTAAACATTTTTTTTCAAGCAGTATGTATGTTGAAATTCAACTGAAAAGGTCACAAAAATTAATTGAAATGAAGCAGTAATGTGAGGTCTGTCAAGAACAAACTTTCTAAATTGCAGCACACCTTGAAACAGCATTGAATTGCTCTGATAGAATATTTTTCTACAGGTGTAAAACTTGTAGGTAGCTTAGGTTGTGTTGGTGGCATTCTTCAGTCCTGTTCCAGTTTTGTGCTAATTTTGGCATGAATCTTTTAAATATATATAGAATCCATCTAAAGACTATGGTGCCATGCAGATACAGCGAGCTCAAAAGCCCCTTTTGTCCAGATTGCTTTAATGTTGCCTCTTGAACGTTTCAGTCTGCAGCCTTAAAATAGCTTTCAAATATAGTTTTCTGAATGGAATACATAAATAAATGCACTCTTCCTTTCCCAGAGAGGCAGGAAGGGTGTGTGTGAGTTTAACTGTTTCATAATTCTTTTCTCAGATCAGTTACTGACACAAAACACTGCTTCCCCCCTGCCCTGTGCAGCAGTTGAAAGAAACTTCTTGGTGGAACATGTGGTTGTATTGTGATTAAAGACTGAGTTCAGAACTCCTGTTTTCCCCCCAGGGAAGTAGAAGTTCAAATTGGCATTGAAAGTTTGGCAAGTATAGAAATGCAGAAAGCCCTCAGGGAAGTTCTTATAAATAGATATATATATATATTATTAACCTCTTTCAGAGCTGCAGTCCTGTCCTTACCTCTGAGACCATTCCTTCAGCAGCCTGGGAGGCAAATGTGCCAACCCTCCTGCTTGATGCCTTTTCTCTCATTGCATTTTCTGTACTTAAATCCCTGGAAGTTAAATGGTTTTCAGAACATGTGAATTTCTGCTGCTTAAAAATAAACTAAGCAAACATAAAACGTTTATTTCAGTTTTGCAACCCCAATTTATCTGGTAACTTTCTCCTTTTTTCCTTTCTCTCTTCTTTCTGAATGTTCCAGGTTTGTTACTACAGACAATTTAAATTCCTTTCCCTCCTAATAATCTCTCGCTTGCACATACAAGATAACAGCCATATATATGGTTGTGCTGGATTGCTAAATTGACAAAGCACCAGAATAAACAGCAATGTGTTGGGAGAAGAATTAGCTGATGTTTAACCTTCTTTTGAATTTATTCAGGTTCTTTTGCTCTGCCTGGCTCTAGGGAAAGCAGCCCAGTTGCTTCAGATCCTTTGGTGGCATGCAAACCGATTACACCAACCCAGCAAGATGAATGCTGGGTGTAACTGAGAGAGCCTAGAGCCAGAACATTTGCAGGGTTTTTTCGGCAGCCATCCAGGAGGAACCTGTTCAGTAATCTGTAAATGTGTAATCCTTTTAATGCGTCAACTTTGTTAGAACACATTAGTGTCAAATGTTAAGTGTAATATCTTAGTCTGTGAAGCATATTGCTGAAACAAAATTAAACTGGAAATATAATGTGATGGTGGTGGGAGGAAAAAAAAAAAAACCCATGTGAAATTGTTTGGAGATGAATCTGGATTAGCTTTGTTAGCTGTTCTCCATCAGCCTCCAATTGGAAGGGGCATTATTTTTCGATGAGAGTGTTTGACCTTTAACCCATTGCTGGCTGCAGGAGACCTTGTCTGCTGTGAGCCAACTTTGCATTGCCATCTAAGTCACTGTATTGGGTTTTCTTGTTCGTCTGTTAATTCATATTTGCAGTGTATTCTGATACATTACCAGTAGGAATTTGACTGCTATGTGGAGACACTTCACTGTTAAAGGCTTCAGTTAAAGGAATGTCCTTTTCCAGTGGGCTGCAAGGGAGCTTGAGGGGCTCAAGCTGTTGCACCTCTTTTGAACTGGGTGCTTTCAGCTTTGTGTGGATTTTGGAAGTCAAACAGAAATGTTCTTCTCGGTCTGCAGGCCTTTCCTTCCTCTGTAATTTTAAACCCATTTCCTCCCCTTTTCTCCATGAACAATTCCAAAGTGCAGAACTTTTTTATTCTGCTTTTTTTTTCCCCCCCTTGGCTACAGGGTGGGGATGGGAACGCAGCAGATAAGCGTCAGCACAAGAGGTGCAGCCAGGGGCCAGAGCCACCTGCGTCACCAGTGTCCTGTGCTCCTCTTGGACTCGGTTCTTCCTGCCCTGTCCTTGATTTATTTGATAGTTCCCAACCTGTCTGGCTGAGTTACTGACAGCTTTTATACAGGTGAAGGATAGCTGGCCCCCACCAAGGCATCCTCCAAGCTGCTTGTGTCTCCCCAGTGAACTAGCCAGGCACTGAACTGAGGAGGTGTTAGATGGACACAGAATCTTTAAAATCAGAATGAATTAATATAAATCAAAGCTTGCTTGGATTTAAGTAGCACGCTGGATTGAGCCTCTTTAATGCTGCATCCCTCAGCTCTGGGTAGACACTGTAAATCTCCAACTTGCTTCAACTGCCTTATGCAGCTCCTGAAGCATCCCAACATTTTCTCTTAAACTTATCAGTGCTTTGACATTAAATATTTCAAGTGGGTTTTGTTGAGCAGAGTGTAGCTTTTTTTTGCGTGTTCTTCTTAAAGGTTACTTCTTGTTGGAATGAAATCGAAGGTTGGGAGTTCTTGGCAGATGTTATGATTAAATCTGACTGGTTGTAGGCTCCTTCCTCCTCCAGCTCCCAAATGTAACATTTGGGAAGATGAATAGCAGAATTTATAAGTGATTTTGGTAGCTCTAATTGTTCAGGTTTTGTGTGTGTGTGTGCAAGAATAAACTCGTTTCCTGTGAGCAAAAGCTGCAAAGCTGATGGTTTTCTCTGGCTTGTAACTGCATTTAACATATCCACAAGTCCCCTTCGTGTGGGAGTTGTCCTGGTAATTGTGAATGAATAGTTTAATACATGACTTCAGTAGACTCAGCTGGAGAGAAATCACATAAAGGACTTGATGTGTGTTAAGTCTTGTCTTTTGTGTGTATCTGGTGGATAAGTTCTATGCACTTACACATTTCAGCTAGGTTTTGTTCCTCTTAAGTGCAGGAACTAGATATTACTAGAACTCGCCTTTGAAACAGTTCTCCTTATTTCTATTTATTCTCACAGTGAAATGGCCTGCTATCAGGCTAATGTTGACCTAGATGTCCAATACGCCTGTTTTGCCTCTGGCTCTTCAGCCTTCAATCTGTACAGACCCTAAACTGAGCTCTATTGAAAGCCTGAGTAGTCTATAACTGCTAATACATTTGATCATCTTTCACGTGTTTGTATATATCTAAAGTTTGCAGGATATTGTGGAGAAATAATATTTTTCTTCTCTAATTTTAGGTTGTAGTAGCTGTGTTGTGTAATGAAAATTAAATCAATGCCGCTATGTCTGAGCCCTAGAAATAAACCTTATTAATATACTTAAAAACAAGAGTTCATGAAGTTTTTTGCATGTGTATGTAAGGTTTATACATTCAGATCAGGTGAAAACTGTGTTTTTCTTCCCAGGAAAGTCCAGGACTTTTAGATTCTCAAAATTGAGTCAGACTCTGTGCATTAATAACATTTAAGCCTACATAGACTTAAAGGCCTCATATACATTGTGTTTTGTTCTGTTTTTTCAAGTTCTTGGGCTTTTAAGACATATTTTCAAAGATAATTGCACTTCTTTCATGAGATGCAAAATCCTACTAGTGTCACTCACGTGAGTGTAGTGTTTTGAGTGGTACAAGGTGATCACAGAAAATAGCAGCGTTTTTTTTCCCTTTCCTTCATGAAGTCCCTGACCTCCTCCTCCTGCCACATGTGCCAGGGAGGTGAGCAGGGACCTCATCACATTTTTCATTGGTTTGGTTTCATGTAGAGCCAGAAAAGCTGTTTGCAGCCACTGCAGGGAGCTCCTAATGCCAGCACAGATTTCTTGGGTGAGCTCTGTGGAGAAGAAACCTTCAGCTATGTTCTATTAACAGTACTATACTCTGGCAGTAAAAGGAATTATTTGGGGCAGAAGTCCATTATTTCTGGACCAGTTTCATTTAAAGTTACTTGTTCACCTTTGAACTGCTTTTCATTGCCTGGTGGCTTTACAGAGGAGCAGCTAAGGCTTACTGCAACTTAAAAACCAATTAAAAAAAATCCTGCATCTCCATTTGTGACCTTGAAGTGGAGAAGGCAGGCAGATGCCAGATTGATTCAATTTTCTTCTTGGATAAATATTGATACTGAAATACGTTTTACAAAGATCTGCTGAAATTCCTAGAGCTAGTGTCTACCTACAATAGATTGTTAGTGCCCTGACCTAGCAGAAGATAAAGTATTGTTAACATATTATTTACATAGAAAAAAATCAGCTGGCTGGGTACAGCAGATTCCAATGTTGTCTCTTTGCCTGGAGCACAGCAAAGGCTGCTAATGTGACTTAAATACTGCTGCTGCCACAGTTCTGGGTCTGCCAGTCCGAACTGAGCAGGATGTTTGCAGATGTCACAATGACAGTAGACTCAACATTGCTTTGTCTTTTTTTATACAGCTACAGTCTATATTTGGTGATCTTGAATCCTAGTTAGCAAGCAATACTGTTTAAAAGAAGGGGGAAAAAAATACACAGAAAAAGCTCTGTTCAACAGCTAGGATAGGTCCTGGCCTGTTGGTGCTTTCCTGAGCTCTAGGCTGAGGCAGGTACAGCTGAGCAGGGTCAGGGCTGGTAATCATTGTTTCAGCATTTGAAATAGCAAACAAAAGAGTGATGAAGCAGGATTCCCTGCTGGGGTTGGTCATACTGTCACCTTTCCTTCTCACTCAAGTATTTGTTTAAGCTTCTCATTTCAATGGTTCTAGGAAAGTAGTATATTATTTTTAGTCATTAAGTGTGAGGTTGAAGCTATGACATGAAGAGGAGTTCTTGTTATTGCCTTCAACGAGCACAGAATGTGCTTTGTTAAAGTGTTTAAAGAAGAGAATGGTCTCTCCTGATGGACACCAATCTCCCCTGTGTTGCTGCACATGGAGCCTCCAGGGAAGATGCCATTTCAGTGAGCCAAACCCATCTGATTCTTGTTAGAAGTGTGGCCAGAACCTTCCTATGCTGATGCTTCAGCGGGTGCTGCCTGAAATGGTTCTGTTCTTCAGGATGCAAAGGATGTGCTTCTGGGAACATCTGGCTGACTGTTTAGAAGATGCCAGTGATCCAAGAGCTTGAATGAGATGTCCTTTTGGGTAAATCTGTGCTCATTATTACTTTAATATTAATAGAATGAGACAATGCATGAAATCCTGGCTCCGGCATCCTGGATGGCAGAATGCCCACTGCTTTCTGTATGCCTGGGCTTTTTTCCTTCCATGTCTTGGTTGCCATGACTTCTTTTTATTCCATCGATGCTGCAATGAGCTGTTCAGGAAAAGGAGAAAGCAAGCAATCCCCACATAATTTCGGCTGTCACCCGGCAGTCATGCCGTGTGGCAGCTGGGGGAATGTGACACTCGAGTGTTCTCGTACCTTGACGGTGAACTGGGAACCAGAGACCTCTCCACCAGTGTGCTCAGGCAGTGTTCATCCCCAGAGTTCTGTCATTCTCACTTCCCTCCTGCCTCTGCCATTGAAAATCAGAAGCTACTCTTTAGTTAAAGTAACTAAATCAGTGTTAAGTGAGAAGAGATTTAAAATTGTGCCTCTTGATTTTAAACTAATAAAAATAACAAAACCAAAGCGTGCTTTGGGGTTTTTTTTTAACACAGTTCTTTGAAAAATGACAGTTCTGGCATTTGCAACTGAGAATAGAAGTTTTCCTGTTAAACCTAACAACAGCCTTAACTTCACCTCCCTCAGATATGAAGTGCTGTCAAAACTGAAGGTCAGAGATCAGTGGCATTTGCAATGGGGTGAGCACTTAGAGCCTTTATTAATGACAAAATATGCTCCATCCTTTTTTGTTGTTGTGGCCGCATGTGAGAAGTATTTGGCCACGCATGGGAGTTGCTGCAGTGCAAAGCTAAATAGTTTGAAGTCTTTGCTTTCATCTGTTGTGCTATTCAGTTAACTCACTTTTGGCTAGGCTTGCTGGGCTTTCTACTATTGTGTGATTTTTTGAAAGTACTTATTGCTGCAAGTAAATGTAAGCTGTCTCAAAACAAAAATATGTAACCTTTTATTAACTTCTAACCATTGAAAATAATGCAAGGTGCCAAGGTAATTTGGCCTCTTGACTTTCCTTGGAGCATAAATTTTGGAACCTGTACCTCTTGCTGCTTTGTTGTTTGTTATTTGCTCTTTGCTTTTTGTTTGTGTGGCAAGTTTGCACATCTAAGCTTCTACTCTTTGCTGTAAACTATATTGAAATACCAGAACCAGCATTTTAAAAGTTCACAGGGATTCAGCAGTCAAAAGTTTCTTTGTGTGTGGAGCAGGGTGGCAGTCACTCAATGGTAACATTTACTCTAATGATACAGACAAATTGTGCTTGCTCTTCTCTCTGTATATACATTTATATTTCTTCCCTGCTGTGCACAATTTTAGCGCCTGATTTATCAGCCTCAATTACAGTGGTAGAGCTTGATCTCTCTCCCTACATCACTTCTATATGCAGCCAGATGGGTGCATTGGCTGCCATGTTTTTTAAAAACCAAAAACACTCAGCAGCCCATCTGGAATCTCGGTTGGCGTTGGCTAAAGCCAGCACCGAGCAGAGATTCCAGCTAAGTGCCAGCAGCAACACATTTCTCACTTTTAAAAAAAAAAAAAGCGTCATTTTCCTTCAGTTCTTGAGCTGCTGTTTAAGCTGGAATCAAAAGCTGTGTTAGGTCCAAAAATACAAAAGCATTGCAATGTTAATGGAGATGCTTTCTGAAAAATTCGGGGACTGTTCTACAGATGTGCCGCGAATCCTCTCTTTTGGAGGGGCTGCAGTTCTGCTGCACTGGAATCTGGACTGCAGAACGTGCAGGAATCTGCGCTCAGCTCTGCTGTAGCGAGTGCTTGCAGCACTGAGAGTGAACTTGGGTAGTGTGGGCTTCCACATGGAATATATTAGCACAGCTGGGAATCTGCTTACAGCTTTGGGTGGCTTCCCCAAAGTAAAAATGATTAAAAGTGAGGGGGAGTGTGCTTGAGAAGTCTGACCACTTAGCTGTAGAAGCAGCAGTTCAGTGTGGAGCTGGAAATATCTTTCTGCTTCCTAAGTTACTGACAGCAAATGCAGATTTTTAAGGTGATATAATAAGCAGCGTCTGCATGAGAAGAATGTAGGGGAAAACCAAACAAAAAATCCCCCCCCATTATCTTGCATGTAGAGTAGATATCTTTATCTGTGTTTATCTTGGACTCTGTATGATAGGAAGAGCAAAAATCATGACTTGACTTTTTAATTGTTTTTTTAAAATAAATATTTTCATTACAATTAATTTCTGCAAAAAGACACATAGCAAGAGTGGGAAACACTAGTTTTGATTTTCTTTTTGCAAGTTTTGGTCTTATTTTTAATGTGAAGTAAAATGGGAAAGTTTATTTTGTAGATCAGTAGAGAAAAACTGACCCTGAGAAGGAGCTCTGCCTAGAAAGAGAGGGAAAGCAAGAAAATTCTGTCCCATCCAAAGTGCAGTTACTGTAGTTGTGCTTTTGGATCTCAACAGACTACTTCCAACATGATTTTGGAGGGAAAGAGATGATGGAGAAATTTAGATCAGTAAATGGCTTTATTAAGAATTCAGATTTCTGAGTGCAGTTCTATCTTTAAACAAACAAAAAAAGCTAAATCCAAAAGCCCAATAAAAATGAGGATTTTGTTTCCTTCTTAAAACTTGAGCCTTAATTCTAAGTTGTTCCAGCTTTGTATCCAGTTTTTCAACAAGGAGTGTAAATCTGTGAATATGTATTCTGTGGGTACATTGCAAAGCCTTATTATCATGTGCTTGGGATTTTTAAGTTGCTTCCATTTTCATCCATGATGAAGTATTCAGAGACTGGGTGCTAACACAAGAGCCATAATAAAGTTAGATTTATTTACATGCAAGTGCCAGGGTATGAAATTCAAGTTAATTCATACTGTTTTGCTGCATTAACTTATTTCTATCCTCTTTAAGAAGCAAGAGTATTCTTGTTTCTTGAGACTGCAGATTTACTTCTGTTTTTCAGATGTAGAGAATAGATGGAACTGGAGACAGGAGCTGCTTCATCTGTGCAGATGGAACACTGCTGAAACAGTGCTGTACACCTCTCTGGCTATGTTAATGATTTTGATTTTTACAGCAATTGCTTTCTCTATATCCACTCTGAATTCTCCCTTGGCTGTCCTCTTACACACTTCTCCCTGGAAATGCTTGCATCTAAGTGAAATACAATGGTAAATACTTGACAAATACTGTGTAACCTGGTTCTGTAGTTTACACTGTTGTATTTAGTGGAGTGGCTGGTGGGGATGAGCTGGGGGAGCCCTGCTTTGCCATGGGACTCGCTGGCCTCATTCTGGTCAGCAGTGGGTGCCCATGGCAGGTCAGCAAACATGATGCTGATGCTTTCTTGCCTTTCATTTTCCCTCTCCCATCCCCGTGTAAAGAGGGCACAACACTGATCAAAGGGATGCCTCCCACTTAAGGGAGGCACTGGTTAAAGGTGGAGTGCTCCATTTTTGTGTGGCAAGGAGGCTTTGATGCTTGGGAGGTTCAGATGCCTGGGACAGAGCTGGGTCTTGCTGTCCTCAGTCACTGCTTTAGGAAGTGCTGCACTTCAGCAGGCTGATGTGAGATGTGGCAACCAGAAAGTTCTGGTGTCCCGTGATCTGTGAAATAGGCTGAGCTCCTGGGTCAATTTGTAGTGCAAGTGGTTGCTGCCTGGTTATTGCAAACAAAGTCAAGCTTGGAAGATTTTGGGCTGAACTTTTGGAACCTGTCTGGCTCGCTACCAAAGGATGCCATTGACATTAGATGGTTCCTTAGCCTTTATTGTTATTGTCAATGTTGTAGTTTAAAACATTACCACAAAATGGTGTTATATTTATATGTGACTGTCCAATATTTATCTACAGTTGAGGTACTCTGTTTTATTCAATGTTCTTTATAGTCTATCCATTCAGAGTGCTATTTGTAGAACACCATACATTTGTAGGCTGTATTTATAGCAAGTTTTTAATGTCTGTTATGGCATGGCAGTAGCCTAATTAAGTTCTAGTTTGGCTTTGGCCCTTCTAATTTTCTCCCTGCATAACCTCCTGATATCCTTGCATACATCCTGAGTTGCCTGCCCCAACTTCCAAAGGTCATAAGCTTTCCTTTTTACCCTGGATTCCAGCCAGAGCTCTCTGTTCAGCCAGGCCGGTGGTCTCCCCTGCTGACTTGTCTTTTGGTGTTTGAGAACTGGCTGGGGCTGCAGGAGCACAAATAGGACCAGAATCTTCCAACTTGTGTTTTGAATTTTCCAGATTGTGTTTCTTTAGAACTTGAATTAATGTGAGCAGTGAGAAAATTCAAAAGCTTTAGCATAATGATGTGTGGGTGTGGTGCCAGGAACTGTTATTTCCCTTGAGAATATTTGTCATTCTTTGAATAGGATCAGAAATAGATTTGAGTGCTTACTACTATGAGGTTTTTTTCTTGGTATTTATCTTATTCTTTTGTTAGGTGCTGTTCACCTTAATGTTTCCTCCTCCTCCCAATGCCTCTTACCCCCTTTCAGCATGTTTAGTCTCCAGCTTGTCCTGTCTTCCTTGTGGGTTATGACTTGTCTTGGCCAGGAACCAGTGAATTTCTGGAAGGGAAGTGGTGTCTCTTGCTGTTCCTCCTGCACCTTGCAGGGCCCTGAGCTTGGGAATGCACTCAGAGGCATTACTCTAATGCAGTGCTGAGAGCATGACAGCTCCTCTCATGTTTCTCATCTTCTCAATATGATTCTAACTTAAACACAAAACCAAACAAAAAAGCCCCCAGAAGCTGCTCCATACACTAAAAACAGGACATAGCCCCTGCCCCCCACATCCTTGCTGAACACTGAGCTGGTTCAGAAGAGAAACTTCCTGCAGAACGATGCCATGGCTAACTCTGGCTTCAGCATCCCAGGAGCAGTCTCAGCTGGGAGTCACCATTGTAACTTCTGAAACCTCATCACCTGGGCTTCCTTAGTGTGGTTACAGAAGGAGGATTTGACTCCCAATTTATTTTGTTTGTAAGAAAAAAGGAGAGTGGCCACTCTCAAATTTATTTTAATCTGATCTAGGAATTGAAACGTAACCCATGTGTACACAGTTTAATCAGTATTCTGGGCAGAATTCTGCTGCATAAGCACAGATATGCACCTGGTGCCTCTTGAGATCTTGTAGGGTATTTGGGACACCCCCTCAGGGTCAGTGAACCTGACACAGGACCTGTGGGTTACCCAGGTGCTCCTGCTGCAGCCCCTAAAGCCCTGCTGGGTTACCTTGGAGCATCTCGATGTGTATGCAGCAGAAACTACATAGTTCCATGTGGTTTTTGCCCACATTGGACATGCAATTTCTGGACTGTGTGCTGATGGAGACCGGAAATGTCTTTATCTGTACATTAGAATGAACCTGGCACAGCTTGGGTACCACATAAACAAAATTGAATCTCATCATCCATAGCTCATTTTTATTAACTTTGGTACTGATAGCAGCATATCATAAATGAGAGCAGCATCTCATATCAAGCTAGCTTTCTTTTCTGCTGCTCAGTTGATGGGATCTGGGTGGCAGCAGGCCACTAACTCAAGGCATCATTTTCCCTAATTCAGGAAGTACTGTCAATATAGGCATGTTTTTACTGGCCTTTTCTGTTTACATGGGCACTTGTTTCTTGCCTGTGGCAGGCTGCTGTAAGAATTTTCTTCAGTATCTGTACTTTCAGGTTTCTTTTAACTTTGTTTGCTTGTTTTGTTTTTTTTTTTATTATGAGGGAGGAATATCCTTTGTACATTATTTCTGGCAGGATTGTTAAAATGTGAGCTTAATTTTTTGCTGGTAGGGAGTTTATTGCTCTCTGCCATGGCAGAGTTCCTTGTTCTTCTATATATCTCATTGGTTTTATTTCAGTGTCCCAAAGGAATTTAGAATATGCAACACTTAATCATGTCCCATTTTTCTATGCAATTATAATTTTGCAGCTTGTCAAATTTTTTTTTTTGTGCATGTAGATTCCCAATGCGCTTTTTTGTTGGTATTTGAGAGAGGGAGAGTGTGTGTGTGTGTATTTCCATTTGGCTGAAGGAAGGTACAGACCTGTAAGAGGCTGGTTTGCATATCTGGAATCAGAATGATTCCTTGTATTAGTACAATTTGTTATCTGTAGAAAACCTGGAGTGCTGGTGACAACTGCCATCCTGTGTGGACAGGATAATGTGCCTTTGTTCAGCACAGTTCTCTGTCTCTGCCCAGTAATTAGTAGATGGAAGAACACTCTTAGACCATGTTTATTTAAATGTAAAAGCTTGCAAGGATCGATAGACTTCAGCACAGAGGTCAGATCTGCAGCACCCAGCAGATGTAGCTGTCTCCTGAGTAGCATGAGGATACCAGTAAATAAGCACAAATCCCTGAGAAAATGATGATGTGTTTGAGGGGATGTGTGTTATCTCCGTTTATCAGCCTCTGAGCTGCTGTTGTTGTGCTCTCTACATGGGATTAGTAATAGTGGGATTACTAATAATATACTATAACTAGGCAAAGGGAGGGGAGATGCCACATTCTGAAGCTGCAGAGTGCCTCCAGGAGGTGCCCTGGTTGGGAAGAGCTCAGCTGTTTGGGCTATGTTTGGTGTGGGGGTTTTATTGAGGACAGAAAGGACAGCTGTTGCCATTGACAGTTGTAATAAAAATCATAATGGGCTCATTTTTAAATGGGCAAATGTTTGGTCCTTCACCCTTCTCCTCTTCTATGAAATACTATATTTTCAATTTCTGCCTTCCCCAATGAATTGGGGAAGGAAGAGGTTGTTTCTTAAGGCTTTGTTCTTGTCCCCTTTGCTCTTCACCTTAACCTTCAGGCAATTTCTTCAATTCACAGCTAAATCAATGGTAGCTGAGGCTGTCATCTCTGTGCAGATTTGTAAAAGTGTCTCTGTTCACTTCTAAACTTCTGCTTTTTGATTTTGCATATTGGCTTATTTCTGTAAAATGCCTTATAAATGTCTTCTCAGAGCAAGCAGAGTGTTACAGAAACATCAGCATTTCATTTGTCTCAGGACCACACCAGACAGGTTATTCTGAATTTTCTCCATCTCTCCAGGGTGTTTTCTTGTTCAGGCATTTTTCTGCTAACTTGTTCTGATTAATATATATTTTGTAAATCTGTCTTCTCAGTCCTAGTCATTACTCCTTGTTGGTCCAACCAAAACACTTGTTCTACCCCACTTGTTCATGAAATTCCTGTCTAGAAATCCCCTGTAAACTTCACATCCCATTATTGTATCTGATGGATACTTTTTGTCAGTCTTGAAAGCTATACACAGCTGTGACCCTCTCCTTTTAGCATCACTTGCTGGGCTTGCCGAGCTCCCTTGTCACTTCTGCTGTGCTCCTTGCTTGTCAGATATTTCATGATGCATCTCTGTGCTACCTTCTCTGTGACTCCCTGTATGTTAATTTCTGACCTCCCTGCTGTCCTCTGCACAGGTCTCTGTCCTGTGTGCTGAGTCCCTCCTGAGGACCTGTGTGTGCTGTGCTGCTCAGGGAACTGAGCTGACAGACGTACAAATTGCGGCCTGTTCCCCGAATCAAGGTTCAGGAAAGTGTTTGGAAAATGCTTGGCATCTGTATTTGCTGGCAGCACCCACAAAGCAATAATACTTGAAGTGGAAATCAGTCTGACTTCTTGGTACAACCTCTCCACTTGTAACTCCTGGCATGGATGGCTGAATCATCTTCGTCTAAATAGACAGTACTGTGAACAGATGGTAAATAATTTACGAAAAGTGAAGCTATGAGCAGGCCTAAGATTGAACTTTGTGTCATATCTTTCTTACTGTCATAGATGTAGGCTTGCAGCTCTGAATCATAGCAGACTATACTCCATTTATAAGATGAATTTTAAATCATTCAAGAGTAAATGAGACAAAGCTGAGTTTCTTGATTTAGGCTAATAACAGGCAATGACCCCCCAGAACAAGACTGTGAAGGGACTGAAAAGCATTGCCAGAAATTCATCTTCTGCCTTTACCCACAAGCCCTGGTCTAAAGTAATGCTGAAGCCACTTGTCATTTTCACTTCAGCTGTTCCACTGACATGTTCAAACCCAGCACTAGATGCTGTGGCACAAAGTTTCTTCATGTTTGGAAAAACAGCATTAACTGTGAATGTGGGAAGATACTGCTGGAGGAATGAATTCAGAATTTTAGAAGTAAGGGGCTGTGTTGGTCACTGTGTGCTACCTCTGTAAACATGAGGTGACTTTAATAATACCCCTACTGTCCAAGATCACAGCATCTGCTTCGAGAGATGAGTGCAGGGCTCTGCAGTCTGTAAATTGCAAACCTCTTCCTGGTTATAATAAAGGACTGAAAGTACTAAATGATGTTATTCCTGAGTTTATAACAGGTAAACCTGTCATGTGTTTTTGGTTGGTGTGTGGTGTGTACAACCCCCCATCCCCTCTAGTTTACATAACACTGATTCTCTCTAAACTGTTTTAGGGGAAACACAGAGTATTGGGACTCGTTTGATATCATACATCAGTAGGTAGAGCACAAATTATCTTTCAGTCCTCATGTGATTGTTTTGAAAGCAGAACCAAGATAAAAAGCAATGACTGTTTGTGGATACCCCATTGAAAGTTGCATTGTCTCAGTGCCACATTCCCCATGTGCAGAACTGGTACCAGCTCTTGTAGGGAGGTGTTCTGAGCCAGCATAACAGATCTGGGAGAAAAATAAAGGAAAGCAAAGTGGTAGAGTGTGTTTTCTCCTGTCTTTTTGATCAGTCAAGTCTGTCCAGATGTTTTGTGTCTCCCACAGCAGTTAAGGTATTGGCTGGGAATAGCTGCCCAGTTGCTCCCTGCAGCAACTGTCTGTCAGAGGATGTGTTGGCTGAGGATGCCTGGTCTCCTCTTGATAAAAATGAAAGTATTGTTGCTGAAGTCAACAAGCTGAATATTGACTCTTATGGCTTGATGTAGTCACTGATCCCTTTAATAATTCCCTGTTCTAGAAGAGACTGACTGACCTTTGGGGGATTCTGCCACTGCTTTTCTCCTGATGCAGACCCTTTTTCCATCAAAGATCTGATTTTTGGCAATGTCTCTGGATTTGTTGACAAGGCTTAGTGGAACCATTGCTTAACCAGTGGCTCGTAGCACAGCCTGCCAAGCAGAGCCATGTTTTGTATCAGTACCTGCAGCTGCCCTGAGTGATTTACTGACTCTAGGGTATATGTAAAATAGGGGGTGTGCAACACCTTGGACTGGTGCTTTCTTATTTACACAGCCACAGCACTCCAGAGAAAAAATAGCTGGTAATGTTTGCTAGGAGCAAACGTAGTCCAAATGGTATCTGACATACTGTAGTCAGTGTTTAGCTCTGAGATGTCATCACAGAAGGGAGTTTTATGGTGATTGATATGTGAAAAGTCTGAGATTCAGTTGTGGAGTATACACTTTTTTTTTTTTTTTGATTGTTTCATAAATATCCTTTGAACTTAAACTTTTTAAATAAAAAAAAAAACAATTGGAGGTAAGGCTGTTCCACACTAGTAACAGCAGTTCACTGGTTGTGAAGACAGACATAGATTTCAGTCAAACTGATGAGTAGAAATTTTGTTTAGAAGTGATAATTTTGTTAAAGTAGTGATAATGTAGAATTTTTATCACAGGAATGGGTAATTTTATTATTTTTTGTCTCTTTGATACAGCTTGGATGCTTCTTCCTGCACAAATAGAAAAAGAGTGTAGTTCTGCCAAATAAGTAGTTACATGACTCATTACAAGGATCCTTAATTTTCCTTATTAATTTTTTAGGAGTAATTTGTGGAATCTGTTAAGCATGGTAGCCCCGATGAAAACAGTGTGATCTGAAAATCACAAAAATTCTCAGAATTATTTTTGAGATGAGTGCTATCCTGTGCTAAAAATATGTTGCTCTACTGCAATCATTTTGTAGCTGGATTCACTCCATCACACAAGCTCTTTATCTGAAATTGCTATAAGCCATAACATAAAGCTTTTTACTTGCTCACATCTAATTGAGGGAATATTTATTTGGTGCATATTAAATTCAAACTGACCTACTTCTGAAGGAATATTTATTACTTTAAATCTCTGTGCTTTGAAGAGAGAAGTTTTAGAACAACTCTTATTCATATGACAAAGTTAATTAGAAGCTTATATTTTAGTTCCTGTAATATTTGAAAGGGAGTAGTGTAATGTTTGACAGATAGGTATAGTAAATCGTGATTTGTTGACAAAATTAAACTGTAAATGAAAATTTAACTTTTATTGTGCACATTTTGAAACAGTTTTCAGGATATGTATGGAACTCCACAGACAAATCTGGTGTGTTATAGCTCAGAGCTTATAACGCAGCATCGTCTATTCTGGCTTTTACAGCTTTTCATGCATTATGGATACATTGGAAAATGGGGACACGTTCCCTGCTGTTGGCTTGGGGAAGCAGCATGGCTAGAAATCCCAGTGTCTTTTTATAAACCCTTGGGTTTTGTGCATATGGAACAATGTCATGAACCAAAACTGTGTCTCAAATATTTATTAAACACAAGCCAACCTGTTAGCTCTCTCTTTGGCCATGAAGTTATACTTGTGATCCTTGAGCAGATCCTGTAGCACACGACCTGGCTTCTTCCATGGGGGATTTCCCAGCTCTGTGCCATCACAGCCACCCCTCTCCTCCTCTGCAGCAGCAGAACTGCTGAGTTTATTTCGAGAGAAAGCCATCTCCCAGTCAACTCTGCTCTCTCGCTGATGGCAAGGATCAAACTTCCATGCTAGAAATCAGCAGTAATGAGCAGCAATTACTGGGCAGTCAGTTGTGGTTACCTGTTTAAAAACAGGTGGGAGGAGCAGTTTGTGGAGTTGCATAATATGGCAGAACTTTGGTGTTGCACATCTCACACAGTGGTGTTGTACTGAGCTGCTTGTGCCCTGCCCAGGGCTGTGCTTAGGGCTCGGAGCTCTTTGCTCTCTGACTGCAGCTCCCTTCCACACAAGTAGGAGCTTTCACTCCTAAGTGTGCTAAACCCCAAACAGTGTATTTGGGATGCTACATGTTCATGGTGAAATGGGCTTGGATGGAGGTTTGGTGCAGTTTATGTGAGGAGCTGTGTTTGAGATAGATCACTTGTTAATGTTTTCCCTAATTTATTCATTAATTTGCTTGTGGTGTTTTAAAAAATGGCTAAAGGCTGAAATAGGGTCTTTGCTACTACCAGAGTTCTGAAAAAGGATTTATTTTTTTTTTTTCAGTAATCTGGGCAGAGCTCAGGCTTCAGTGTGAAAACTCCAAGGGTTCTGTTTTATCTAGGCATGTCATTTATGTGCAGCTCTATGTAATCTTTTCACGAAGATTTGTACTTCTCATTTCTGTGATGTGCACATGATGTCTGGGGTGTTGTGAGGTCCAAGCAAGTTACAGATACGTGGTACCAGCTACCATCTTGCAATAGGATGCTGTGTCTTTGAACCTGCCCAGGTGCTGCTGAGAAAATGGCAAAACTTTCAGCTCCTTTTGTTCACAATTAAATGAAAGCTCTTTCAGGGTATTTAAAAGTACAGAAATCAAAGACAGCTTTTGACCCACTGAGGACTAGCACAGGACAAGGAAAAGAAGATGCTGAGATAGTATCTGCTTAGACCATCCAAGGTCTTGACCTTCTGTCAAAGAGCTCTGGAGTATCTGGTAGAGGCTCACATTATGCTCTGAATGTCCTCTAAATTATTTAGAGGTCATTAATATATGTTGGACATATTTGAGACTGATTTTAAATATAAATGTAACAATTCAAATCACAGTGGGAAAAAGGATATGAAACCCAAGTGAAGGTTACAATACATGGAAGGCAATTTGGGGTAGAAGGGGTACAACAAAAACACCAGGAAAACTGGGCACTGCACTGTAGCAGTTTTTGTGCCAGCCTGTTAAAAGATTTTGTTCCTGGGCTTTCTTGTATATTTTTCTTCCTCTGGTTTGGTATTCTTGAATTTCACACTGCAGTGGTTCAGCTTACAGGCTACTAAAGCAGAGCCTCACATCTTGCAATGAACCATCAAGAAGATTTTTCTAAAATGCTGAAAACCATATGCTTACAGAAGTAGCCTATCACAAGTAACTGGAAGGTGAAAGCCGTACAATATGTTCTGCATCTTTAACTATGTAATCATAGCAGAAATGGGTCTGCTGGTAAAATAGATATCCCAGCAACAAATTCAAGGAGCCATTGGTTTTTTGCTATTTATTTTAAAGTCATAGTTGAGTTCAGCATCAGACTATTATGGAAAAGGGAGCAGTAATATGGCTCAGTGATCTCTGCAGGTGGGGAGAATGACTGAAAGTAGCCAGAGAAATGCTAGTGAACCAGGCTAAGGCGCTGAATAAGTGAAGGAAGAATCACACTCTGAATGTTGTTAATAGCAGTATCAGGTTTTTTTGGTACAGGTTTTTATTTAATTTATCAGAACGGGGGATGGATATATCTTCTCTGAGTAAACACTGGCTGTAACTAAATGGGAAGCAAACATGGGAAGTGTAGACCTACCGTAGAAGTCTAGAAATAATGTTTGGTTGATAGGCTTAAGTGAAAAAAAACCCCTGATATTCCTGAGAAAGTTACAGACTTCAGGTGCTGAATGCATGGAGTTCACTGACCTTGTGCTTTTAGCTACTGTCTGACCATCTTTAGCCATTATCACTGGTCACAGGCAACTGCCCTCCAGGTGGATATTTTTCAAATAGGAAGTTGTCCTCAGCTCTTGTTACATCCTATTTGTTAAGGAACCTTGTTTTCCCTTTGTTGGAACATGTGACACTTGTTTTAAGTCTGGGTCCTTAGAGTTAACTGTGAAGTCAAAAGTTTCATAAATATAAATAATAAAAACTTATCTTCATTCCAAATAAACATCAGTCACTGCTAGAGACAGTATGGGACTTAGAAATGTGGGTGTGTTCCTGGAGCAGTGTGAAGCAGAATGTGATTGGGGATTGAAGTCAAGCAAGTGGAAACTCTCGAATATTCTGCCAACAGTAGCTTGGATTTTTTAACATAATGTCACTTGCACAGAAGTTGCTTCTCCGAGTTACAGAAGGTATTTGAGGTGAAGGGAATGAGGGAATGTTAGATTGGATGTTACACCAGCACTATACCACACTATTTTGACTGTTTTTTTTAAAAAAAAATTATTCACTGTAAGATCTGCTCAGGACACGGTGCAGATATTCCTTTGAGAAAACGGGGAGATTAGAAAGACCCTCAGTACAGTGGCTTGCTTCTCATGGAAGAGCCCTGTTTTTCAAAGTTGCCTTGGTCAGGGTCTGGGGGTGTGTTTGCAGATGATTGTGAACCCAGGCTCTGCTTCCAGCAGCTGTGGCTGCGCCCTGAGCTCTAACAGGTACCTGTGGCCATGAGGATTATTGGCTACAGTGAGGAAATCCAGTTTGGCTGCACAGGCTCTGGTCCAGGCAAGCTTGGATCTGCCTGCTGAAGACTGTGAACAACCCTTGGGGAAGAGCAGACTTCCCTGCTGCTTCCTCATCTCCTTCCCTGACAGCTGCTGCCTGTGCCGAGCGCTGCGTGACCAAACTCAGCAACAGCACAGCAGGTCCTGCCAGGACAGCACACGTGCTTGTGCAGAGAGAAAAAGCTCAGAGAGCTGCATCCTGGCACCTCTTAAGATTCAGAGTCAGTCTGCACTAGGAATAAGCAGGTTGTGAGATCTTGACCCTCCCAGGAGTAAATGGGACTCCAGAAATCTTGCTGTCTTCAGTGGGATTATTTGTGATGTAAGGTAGTGTGTAACACGAGTAAGGGATATCACAATCTGTCGCCTTAAATTAGCAATCTGTTACAAAGACAAAATTAAAATTAAGGTCAAGTTGCCTTTCTCCCATGCATGCATTTGGCTGATACACAAGTCACCAAGAGTTCTGTGTGCGACTCAAGATACAATTTGGCCCTAAATTAATTTCATTAGTAAAGCTGAAACTCAAACATGGTGTGAATGAGACATCTGTTAGTCTGCTGATTCATGTCTAAAGAGAAATGTCATAAAGGATTTTTAGAATGCAGTGCTTCATATGAGGCAGCTGCACTGACGCTGCAGATCAATCTGTTTCAAATGGAGTCTTAAACAATAAACCCTTCTGTGAACCTTTTTGCTGTGAATGTATGTCTTCAAAAATGCCGAGAAATTCATGTGTAACAATGAAAATGAGGAATGCAATGTAAAAAAACAAGGAAGCTGCCCACAAATGTTGAACCATCATGTAAATTGTCCCTGTCTCTGTAACCTAACTTCCCTTAAATCCTCTGTGTTTTCTACTTTTACCTCCTTGAAGAGGAGGACTTTAGTTAGGTGTGGCAGCACACAGTTGTAAAAAGTCATGTACTTGGGAAATACTAAAAAATTGCAGTCTGTTCTTGTTTTACCTGACTAATCACAGAATGATTTGGGGATGGAGGGGACCTCTGGGGATGATCTAGCTCAAACCCTCTGCTAAAGCAGGTCCACCTAGAGCAGGCTGCAGAGGATCTCACCCAGGATTTTGCATATCCAGAGAAGAAGACTACACAATGTCTCTGGGCAGCCTGTTCCAGTGCTCTGATCTGCCTTTTCCATTCAGTTTTCTCATATCTATTTTGTATTGGTAATTTTTTCTTGTTGGAATTGTATTTGCTTCTTTTGAATACTCACATAATCACAAACCTTCACTAATGGTGACAAAATGTTATTTATTTATGTTTATTTGTTTTTTATTGGCTTTTATAGCATCTGCTTCCTTTGGCATGTGAGCTTCCCTGCTACTAACAGGGATTTCAAGAACGTGAGCTGAAACTGCAGTGAGGCTGCATTTAAAACTCCCTTTAATTTTTTTAAATTTTATTTTTTTATTTTTATTTTTTTTATGGGAGCCTGGGCATGCAGGGATGGCAGGGTAGGTAACATGCCTCTTCCAGTGAGAATAAACAGTAGGAACACAAGAATGTCAGAGCAGTAACAATCCTGTTTTCATGCAAATTTCCCAGGAGTAAGAGAGGCATATTGTAGATGACACATTAACAGGCTTGTCTTTAAATAGAATTTTTTTTCAAAGTCTTCCTGGGGGCATCAGTGACTGCTCAATGCAACATTAATGGATGCATTCTCCTGATAGAATAACAAGGATTTAGGGACTGAAAGAGACACTAAACTTGCTTCCTGCCAGGTTTAGTACAACTCTGTTTTTCCTCTGAACATGTACCTGGATTGAGAACCTGCTGTCTCATGGCAAGGGAAAATCCACTCTCATGTCTGCAGTGCCAGTGACCTTTTCCAGCAGGACTTGTGTGTACCTTGGGGAGACTGTGAGTAACTGGAGCAGGAGGAGCAGCTGCTCCCACTGATTTGAATCAGGAGATGCTCCAGCAGCTGGGCATGGGAAGTGTCTCCTCAACGTGGCTCTGGTGATGGAAAGATGGAAAGAGCCTGTGCCTTAATGCAGTTCTAGAACCCACAGGTACTGTCCACTGATTCAGTTCTGTGCTGCAGCAGCCTCATAGCTCCCAGGAGTTCATGCAGTGATGGAAGTGAAGAGAAAATGCAACTTTGGCCTTATTTTGAAGAGTGATATATAATTTAGCTCTCTTTTCCAAAACACATAACTATTTATCTAGTCATCTTTCTTCTTCTCTTTGGCCTTGCTTTCTTCTTATACCTTTCAGAATTAGGAAATCTGAAGGGCATCTCTTCACCTACTGAAGAGGGCACTGCAAATCAGTTTGGGCACTAAAACTCAGCCTTTCACTCATCTCTTATTTCCTCTGTGTTGGCATTGCAAAGCCCTGTTAGGATGTGTGCTCTCTGAGCCAACTGTGGGAAGACTGCATGGAATAGCATTTTAGCACCAGCAGGCTTTCACTGGTTGTGATGATTTGGCACAATTTCCATCTGTGTTATGCATGATTTCCAGGTCTCTTAATGTCAGAGGGACAAGATGTGGTTTGTATTTTGACAGCTGTCTGTTGTTTGTGTTGTAATTTACTTACTGGGATGAAGTCATCAGCTTGTCTGGATGAAGGTGGCAATAGTCAGCATATCCACAGATTGCCACAGTAGTGTTCTAGGGACATGAAATATTTCAAGCCTATTAAATATGTTTTCTGCCTTTCCAGGTTAGATCTTTTGTTAGTTACTTTCCACTGAAGCTTTTCTATTCTGCTTAGTTTAAATACTCAGCAGAACCTGGAAATTGAGTTCTTTCCTCTTCCCAGTTTTCTGCCCATGGCAAATTATCCAAGCACCAGACAATTGAGCCTTTTTCTGATCCAATGAATATTTAAATATTTTATGCAAATATTTGCTATGTATTATTTGAGAACAAGTGAGCAAACAAGAATATCTCCATATGCTGATGCCTAGTATAGTTTACGGGTAGTGGGGGAACAGGAGCTCCAGCACATGCTTTTGCAAGTAGTTGTTAGGCAGAATGAGTAGCTTTGATGTGGGGCTGCCCTCAGAATATCCTGTACATCTGTAGTGTAAGGACATTTGGTGAGTAGGAGATCCAGATCTGCCAGAGAGGAGGTTCCAACCTGCTTGTCTGCAGGTGAATGTTGTAATTACTTACTTAAATTTAAGTTCATGCACAATTTTTGTTCCTTGAAACTGTATTTTTGGGTTTTTTTCAATTCTTGGAGAGAGGAGGAGGAGTGATTTTTTTTTTTTTTTAATTTTTTTTTTGGGTACTGAAAAGTACCATTTTGGATCTCAGCTTATGCTACAACAGTCACCTATAATTCTGAGGCTGTCCTTACTTCTAGAGAAGCCTGGAAGAGCAGGGAAGTGCTAGCAGAAATCCCTATGAGATTGAAATGCTTCAGTACACTCCAAATACTCATTTTTAAGAACATGAAAATTAGAATGGCCCATATATTATAATTTATATTATAGTACTTATTTTATGACTTGGCATCTCTGAAATGCTAGAGCAGCCTGTAGAGAGTCATATGCCATTTCAGGCATTGATTTCTTTGCCATAACCCCCTTCTCTCTGAAGTAAAACTGGCAAGAGGAAATAAAAGCAACTAAATGGAAAGGGAGCGGCTAATCTTTTTTCTGTTGTTTTTTATTCATAGCTGATGTGAAAGTAAAAATTAATTAATGTTACTGCTCTATGTTTCAGTATGTAGGTGTGTTTAAATGTCAGTCTCCTGTCATGCAACCACCTCTGGCTATTACTGAACTGTTAACTTAGAGTGAACAAAAAGGCTTCTGAGGAAAAAGTAACAGAGCAAAGTTCTTGTGTGTGTGGGATTTTGTTTACCTGGTTCCTTCACAGAACTCTGAGAAACCTGGTGAGAGAGAGTGCATGGCAGAGCACACTGCCAAGGGCTCTGTGTCTTGGAAAATATCTTGGTTATATAAGAAGGCTGCTTGTCTGTGTTGCAAATCACAGTTATTCTTCATTGAATGATAGGGTAGAGCCTTCTGATATTTTTCACTCTCAAAATGGACTTGCAGGATTGAAACCTATTATTTTACTGTCTGTTAATTCTTGCTGTTAATGGTAACAAATACAGACTTTTTTCATATCTCCATGAGCACACAAGTCTGGCAATCACCTTGCTAGCAATGGTGCAGGAAACAATAAAACATACCAGTAGGAATATTACTGCATACCATGGAATGCAACTCGGTGCTCAGAGTCATCACTCACTGAAGGAAGGTGCTGATACAGTTTGTATATCTCCTGTTGTATAAAAAAGACCTGAAGAAAACTTGTTCTCCTGAAGACCAGTTATTTATCTTGGCTGAACCGAGCAGGAATTCTGATTTGTTCTGCCAAAATGGGGGTGGGAAAAAAAGGACACAACAAAAACTCTTCCCAAAACAAGTATCCAATTTAGTAGATGTGTTTAAGCTGAAAGAGACATCAGAGCTGACAAGTTTTGAAACACTGTCTTTTCCAGCTTAATGAAGCATTATCTTTTAAAGCTAATTATTCCCCAGTCCCAAGTTAAACCTCACCTTCAGTCAAAACTAGAATTCCAGTAACAAGCTTGTATGGAGCTGGAGCAGTTGCCATGGTCAAGGACTGGGGGATTTTTTCCTGTGTTTTGTCTTCTGACCCTCCTCCAGAAGGGTAACCCAGAACATTCAAACCTCTTAAGAAGCAAGGCTTTTCAATAAGTAGTGAGGTATTAAGTGAAGGTGTTGATAAACCATGTTAGTTCTTCAGAGGATAATCAGGAGGGCTTCTCTATGGAAGTGGGAAGCATTGGATTTCTGTTTACAACTCTTTTTCTGGATTTCCAGTATAGTTGTTTGACCTTAATGAGTTAATTAAAAGGAGAACTTTTAATAACCTGACAAAAGTCAGGAAATTTTGAGCATCTCTAAAGATGGAACAACTTAAGATCAGATGATAGAGCTGCTTCATTAAAATTCAAAATTTTTCAAAAAAAAATTAACAAAATTAAGAAGAATTTTTAGGTCAATGCTTTTAGGAAAATTTGTTTTTCACAGTTTTACTCTTAAATTTTAAGAACAGTTTACTGAGACCGCTTTGGAATGCCTTTAGCACTCTAATACAACAGTGTTATAGAAACAGTTTTGAGATATGTTAATATTCAGCAGTAGATGATATAATCTCACAAAGTAATTGATAAAAATGGCTCTGCAAATAAGAAAGCTCAATTTTCCCATCTCTGCTAAAAGCCTCGAAGCTGTTGTTGCCTGAAATCCATGTCAATGTGGGAACTGGGCTATGAAAGGTGACCCAGAGCAAGAACAGGCTATTTCACACTGCAGCTCGGTCTAGAACTAGCTTTGTATCACCATTGCGTAGTCTGGTGCATCAGAAACACCCTTCTAGAGCAGCAGTGAGTTCTGGAACTCCCAGGTTTGCTGCTTTGCCTTTTTAATTCTTGCCTTACTGTTTTGAGAGTCTCCATCCAACAGCGGAAAGCGCCTGGGTTCGTGCTTTCCCTCAGTGCTCTGGAGGTCGGTGTGCTCTTAGGAGGGGGAAAGCTGATTTCTGAGCAGCCTGGGGCACCTGTGAGGTGAAGATTGAGCTTGGGCACCAGGCAAGATCCTGAGCTAAACGTGGCATTTCAGATGGAAGGCTTTGCACAGTCTGCGGCGCAGCCAGCTCCGAGGGCAAGGCTGCTCCCAGCTCCTCATTTCTCCCTGAGCCAGCAGCTTTAGGAGGGCTGTGCCACTGATTGCAAGCACTCTGTGCTGCTGGTTAAATTAGCCCAAGAAACCATGGCACTGAGGGGAGTTTTTGAAGGGAATTTCAACATAAATTTAACATTAAACATAAATCTGTGTTTGAGCAAGCCAAGCGTTTGCTGGAGCGATTACATTGGATGTGCTCAGCGGAGTCTTTGTGCAGCTGGTGGCTGATCCTCTCCCCAAACTGGGGGATGAAGCAGCAGTGCCTTTGTGGGAGAGCATAGTTTATTACCCAGTAGGTGCAATTTAAAAAGATCTGAGGGAGAGATGGCAGATGTATGGAGAACTTATGTCCAAGTAAGGTCAGTTCTATTTAGATGCCCTGTTATATTTGTGTTTTGAAATGTCTTTTTGAGAAGTAGCAGTCTTAAAAGGAAGAGCAAAGCCTTGCCAAACAACATGCTGTTTGATTTTACATCAAACCTTTCAGACAGGATAATATTCACTCCAGGGAGAAAGAGCAGCTAAATAAACATGTAGAAACTTAAGAGGTACTGAGGTTTGGAGTAATCAGTGTGCAGTGTCCAGTGATGTCTACTGAAATCTACTGAAACAGCTCTGTGAATTAAGTCAGTGGGATTTAACCTACACTGTAATTACAGGGGTTTGCAGAGGCAGTTGCCTCTGACAGGTTTGTATCAAAGTTTGTTGAGCCTGTGTTGTTGGGATTTTTTCAGTGACACATGACTCTGCCCTTTCTAAGTCATCACTCTGAATCCCCAGCCAATACTGCCAAACATTTTCAGCAAGTCCCTCAAGTCTTTACCTTCTCTACTGCTTTGATGACCTAAACTGAGCACTTATATAAGTGCATGATGTGGTTGTCTGTGCCTTCTCCCTCTGGCATCTTCACCTGTTACCTTTGCTTCTAGAGTAGAGCAGCAGCTCCTTGGGAGGGCACCAGAGTGTCTCTGTGGCTGTGCAAGACTGAGCCAGTGGATTTCTGGCCATGGTCAGGGCCTGTGAGCTGTGATTTATTTCTTGAAGAACCTGATGTATCCACTGATGAAATAACTAATAGGAAAAAACCAGCCCTGATGGAATGAAAGGAAGTAGCAAAGAATTAGAAAAATACTACCAGGAGAGCAACAGATGATCCTTCTGTGGTTTTTCTTGATAATTTAATATTTCATGGTAGACAGTTTAGGGGTTTTTTCCCCATAATGAGAAATTCCTGGCAGCTATATAATGAAGTGTTCATTTTTAATGGTGGGGGTTTTTTGGGGTTTATTTATTTATTTTATTTTAACATAGGGTTAGCCTGTTTGGCTGTTCATTGTGTGTTGGTGGGTTTTTTCCCTAATTGATATGCAACCTGATTTATCCTGTGAGGGACTCTCAAATATAAGGAACCTTCCCCTCCCCTCTCATTACTGGTACATCCTTGTTTACTGCCTTAGGTCTCTGGCTTAGAAAAAGCCAGGGTTGGTTTTGCCTGTCTCCTGTTGTCCATCTGATCAGTGCTCCTCTCCGAGGGGAGGGCTGGAGTGTGAGCAGCACTGAGCAAAGCTTTCCATCTTCCCTGCTATCAGCCAGCAGTGGGGATCCGACACACTTCTCTTCTCCCTGCACCCCCTACCTACAGCTAATTTTCTGCTGGTTCTGCGTTCAGTTTTATTTACCACATGGTGCTGCTTCTTCTTTCTAGTCATGGAGACAAGTTTGGGCCACCCTTGGTGCCAGAATTGTTGCAGGTCCTCCTGGGAAGCCCCTGGTGTGGTGTTTATGATTCCACACCAGGCTCTTGCCGTGTGTTAGAGCAGAGCGATTCATAGGAGATGAACAGGACAGAGGGAAGCGTAGGAAAGAGGTTGTTTCAGGAATTAATGACCTACTGTGGCTTGACTCCTTTGTACTGGTTATTCCAATTTTTGTGTTGTTTAATCAGAAACCTACATTACTGCTTCCCTGAAAGCCCTGGTTCCTTGAGACACAGGATTGTATGAGAAGCCTGTCTGGTTTTTTTCTGTTCATGTGCAAGTTGTTTGCCTGTCAGTGGAGATAGAAGCCTTGGTCCTTAGAGGAAAAACTTCAAAAATGTCACCCAGTAAGGTTCTAAACACGAAGGGAAGATTAAAAAATTAATGTAATATTTTTGTACAAAGCACACAACAAGAGAAAAAAATCCCTCTGCAACTCTTAAGCTGTTTGTGAACAGTCTGGGCTATGGTGCACTCTGGGAGGTGACTGTGGAGAAGGCCTTGCAGATTTGTATCTTGTGTTGCTTTGCCCCTTTTCTGAAAAGAAACTGGATGAGGGAGAAATAACAAAGAAGTCTTTGAGGGGGAATTGTTCTTGAGGAGGATATTGTGGATATCTTTAAAAGAACAATCCTCTGCAAACAGCTGCTGCTCCTCTTTTAATTTTTAAGTAGCTTTAAAATCAGGAGCTTGATAGTGGGGAGGGCGGCATCTTTGCCTACTTCTAGCTCAGAAACGAATATTTAGTCGTGTAGAGAGGGTTTATGAAAGCAGATTCCCTTTGCAAAGATGATTGTCACCGTAGCTTAAATTGTCTGCCAAGCATCATAATGGAGTTTTACTACTGTAGGAAAACAAAAGCAGAAGATAAGCTTAACTCAGTGAAACAAAAGAGAACAAAGGAGGGAGAACAGCAAAGAGCCTCGCTGATGATAGGAGAGCACAGTGATTTCCCTGCAAGTAACAACTCAAAGGGGCTCCTAAAATTAGGTTAATACACTGAACAGCTGCAGAGGCTGTAACAGGGCTAAGAGAGCACAGCAGCAAGCGTGGGCAAACAGGTTTGTGGGCTCCAGAGCAAAGCCACCCTCCTGTTCCCCAGGGAGGGGCTCAGAAGGAGCATCATCTAAGGCCACATGCCCGTCTAAAAGTTTTATTGGGCAGAGAAGGAAAGAAATTCCCAAGGGGAGGAGGAATCATGAAGTGATGACAGTATGGCCCAAGACAATTGCTGACAATTTCTTGCCATCCTGCTCGGGTGTTGGATGCAAACCTGGCTAGATAATGGTCATCAGAGTAATGAGAGGTTACTTACCAGTTTTTTTTTTCAGAAATACATGGGATAATCTACTGAGCATGGCTCAAAAAAGGTCTGTCCTTGTCTGAACTGGCACCAGTTCAGTTCAGTATTTCTGTTTTCATAATGACTTGGATGATGCAGAAGGGAGTATCCTTATTAAACTTGAAGATGATGTGAAGCTGGGTTGGGCTGTAAATATATCACACAAATAATCTTTGAAAGAATGGATGTGATTCATTGAAATGTAGAACAATGGCTTGGATTTGTGCAGAAAGCTTGCAGAAAAAGATCTGGAGCTGTGGAATGTCACAAGCTGAACATGAGTCAGCAATGCCATTGCTGCAAGAGCACTTTTCACAGAAATCAGAACCCCTTGTTGTGAGAAGCAGCCATCACATCATGTTGGCTGTGCTGCCTGCAGGTCACCTGGTGTCATCCTGCTGCTTCGTGCTCCTCCTGAGAGCCATGAGAATTCCCTGTGTCTGGTTTGGGGCACTGAGATTCAAGGGTGGAGTGTCTGAGTGGACTTGGCTTGAGGCTGGTTACCCTGAAGAAGTTTGCCAGGAGGTATGATAATAGGCTTCAAGAGAGAAATCTATTCTCTCTATTCCTGGTGCAAGAAACTTGCATTTAATCAAGCGGAAAAGCTAAGCAGTAAGGCTGGGAGTATTTGGAAAGATGTTTGAGAGGCTGTGGTGTCTGTTTGACAGCGTTTAGCAACAGGCAGGTGGGGTCTGTCAGGTTTATGGAGAGCTCTGGTGCCTTGTTTCTCATGGATCACAGTTCCAGCCTTTCTGTCAGGGCAAGGCACCACCAGCAGCTCTGGCTATGTTGTGAGCCCCAGCCAAGTGCTCACTTGGCCCTGGGAGCCTCAAGGAGGATGCTGCAATTGTGAGGCACACTGAGATGAGGGGCAATGTGCTCTATCTCTACCCATGCTTCTGTACAGCCCCAATACAAACAGTTGTGTGAAAAGTATTTATAAAATCCCCGTGTCTGTTTGCTCCTGCTGTTGCACATACCAGCGATGTTATGGTGAGTCTGTACCTGTGTGCCAGGGCTTGTGTTTACATCTGTGGTTTCTGTGGGGGGTCAGCTTTTGTCATGAGAACTTGTCATGGCTGGGATTGGTGCTACAAAGCTCTAGGGAGCTCTTCTCTGTACAGGAGATGCAGACAGGAGTCAATCACAAACCTGCTCAGAGCGTGGTTCGCAGCATTTCTGATACGGAGGCAGTGCACGTTCCTTCTGCTGCTGCCTCCTCTTCCCCTGGGCTGGCACCACGTGGTGTTTACAGGCCCCCAAAGTGACCCCAGTCAATGAAATGGGCTCAACTAAACACAGCCATTAAAGAAAACTCTTATTTTCTGAAGGCTTTTTTTGGCTTAAATGTGGTTCCCCACTTGAACCCGCAGACAGCCGTACCAACCCAAGTGGGTTTTTTGAGCAGGGAGAGGAATGAATGGAATGGGAGAGCTTGGAGAATGCCTGAACTTTTACTTGTGCCAGGAAATCATGCCTTGCTGCAGCTCAAAGGCTCCCACACCCAGAGCAAATGGCTCAAATCCAGCTACTTTGGAATCTGTGGACTTCAGGTGTGCCCCAGAGGCTGTGTTCCATGCAGGTGTAGTGTCTGTCAAGTAGCAAGCATGTAATTTGAATTCTGCCGCCTATGTAAGCATTAAATTACATGCTGTTAGAGTTTTGAAGGAAGGTATTTAAGGCCATCTAAACTTTAATAGAAACAAGATTTCAATTATTCTTGTAATGAGAAGGATGAAGGTTTTCTAGTTTATCTAGAAAAAGCCCTGTTCTTTAATGAACCTCCATAATTAGAAATGTGCTAGTCTATAACTGAATTTCTAATGAATAATCTATAGATTTAGCAGCTTCTTTTTTCCCCCCTTGTCCTTTATATAAAGTTCCCAGTAAGCTACATATTTCCCACTGTGGAACTCATAGAGCATGCTACTGTCTTGCCATATGGTTGCTTTCCTCTAGCAATTAATAGGACTGCAAAGGCCCCTGAATCTTTGGGGATTGTGTATTTGCTTGTGGTCTTGTCAGAACATGCTGCATTTTGAAAAGCTATTTCTCACATTTATGTCCACTGACTAACAAGTTGCCCAAAAAACAGCAGAGTAGACCTTAAACAAGCAATTTGGTTTATAAAATTTAGAAAAAAAGTAAAAAAAAACCCCAACCAAATCATAGTTTCTGTATCATTTCAAGTTTCTCAGGTCACATTCAAGAACTAGTTTTTATGGCTGGATGCATGTTGCATGGATGCATGTAATCAGTTTCTTGGCAAGTGTATTTACAAGGACATTGTTTACAGTCACTTTTTCCCTGCATTATTTAAAAATTAATATGACCCCAAACAAGTAAACTTGAAGAAATCAACTAGCATCTGTAGAGATGTAGTAAGGGGTAGAGGAGAAAGATTATAGAAACAATAGTCAAAGGTCCCTATTTTAAAAAGGAAAAAGAGATTGCATACCATTGTATTGAAGTTGCACCTTTAACCCAGCTACATGAGCACTGAAACGTTTGAAGAATATTTTAGATCCTTTCCACACAGATTTTTCTTTAGAGATGAAAACTATAGGCACCTTTTAAGAGCAACCTTTGTCTGAATTACCTCTTCTTTGTGCTTCTGGAGCCTACTTACATGACATTTGAAAGTGGCTATGCATGATTTCCCCTTCCTCATCGCTCTCGTTGCGCATCACAGCAGGAGCAGTTCTGCTCTGAGAGCCCCACAGCATTCAGGGGCTGCTCTGTGGTGGAGCATCAGCAATGCTGCAGTACCCAACTCACTGGGATTTTGTTTTGTATGGATACCCAGGAAGTGTCTGACAGTGGATCTGACCAAGGCTCAGTGAGAGAAGTCTTGTTCTTGTGCAGCGTGGGCTGCTCTTGAGGAAGAAGGTGTCTCAAGGTTGAAAATATGGCTCAATTGCTTTAATGGAAATCAAAGAACCTGGGCTTGTTCATGGCTTTTGGGCAGCTCTGAATAAGGCTCTTGCTTTATTTAGACTGTAAACTTGTGAAACAGGCCCCTTTCTGCATACATTACTGTGCCTAGTGAAAAGGAACCTTTTTCTGCCTGTCTCTAAGATAATATTAGGGGTATCTTTTTGGGTGGAGTTTAGTCCTGCAAGGGGAAGTGGGATGTGGGAAAGATGTATTGCCTCTTTTGCACAGAAATCTTTCCAGCACTGAGGACACCGTGGGTTAACAAAGGTGACACTGAGGAAGTCAGGAGGTGTTTTAGTGCACCAATATTTTGGTGATTTGAGGGCTTGCTTACCTGCCCAGCCTTCAGGAGATCATTCAAACCTCATTTTTTTTTAAGTATATCAGGAAAGGGAGGCAGAGAGAGAATGATGGCAACTAATCCTCTTGTGGTGCTGGAGATGCTGACTTTATTAAACGTGTTAGGTTGCAGTGGGTCTGCCTGGAAACCGGCTTAGGACAGGGATTACAGCGCTTGAACCGATATCAGATGCGGAGTCGCGATGCGCTGCCAGCGGGTCTCGCCTCAACTCCCACTTAAGGTCAAGGCAGTGCATCTGCTTTGTGTGCAAACCTTGATTCCAGGATCCCTCCTAAGCACCTTGGGGAAAAGTTCTCCCCACACCTCCAGCATATCTCTGAAAGGTCAGCATCTGTAGCATCCCTTCTTCCTCCGCCGGCCCTGCACCCTGGAGTGGAAACAAGAGCGGGTCACGTTCAGCTGTGCCCTGTGAACATCAGGTAGTTTTGAGCAGATGCAAAGGATGCCAGGTAAATTTCTCTCAGCAAACTTGTTGAGTCTGCATCAGAAAATTTGGCCAGGGATTTTATTACAGCAAATATAGCTGTCGCTCTGTTGTTGCTGTTACAGATGCTTATATGATCTGACAATGTTAATGAGTGGGTAATGTCGGCTGAGTCTAAAAAGCACAAGAAGAATCTATTAAATTTCATGCTTGTGGACACATTTTGCCTTTTTAGCTACCCTGTTGAGGAAAAAAACTGATTTACTGTGGAGTAACCCAAATCAATTTGGAGCAGTTGATCAGTTGATCCTTTCCCATTAAATGTCTTCAGGTAGTACCTGGGCTGGAAGTAACTGGAATGCTGTGGTGCTTCAAGAAAAGTTGATGTGTTTATGATTATATCTGGTGCAAGAATAATAAACAGGAAATGAGTGAATAGGAGCTGTGCTTTTATTTTGGGCTTTTTGGCATGTGAATGGTGGGGAGGTGTCAGCCCCCTTCTATGGTGGCTAATTACATTTCCCACATGACATTTCTCTCTCCTTGACATATCCCATCATTCGCATCAGTGATGATTGTCACCAGCCCCCCCGGCATCTCCTGTGCTTGCTTGAAATATGAAGCCATTTGTTTAGGGGGAAAAAAAAAAAATCCCAGGGTTTTTTTTCCGCTGTCCTAATTTTCTCACCAACTTTGTTGAGATATTCTGTGAAGGTTTTATTCTCGTAAATAAGCTTACTCTCCAGAAAGGCTTTTTACAGATGTCCCAGCCCAGTTAGGTACCTTGGTTTCCATGTGTTTGTTACCTGCAAGAGGAGTGTGTTTGAAGTGGTATTTTTGTAAATAGAAAAACATATTTATATTCCATACTTAATAGAGTACAGCTGTTCTGTGCATTGAGTCTGAGCTGGAGAAGCTTTGTTTAAGAAGGCATTCTGCATGTCTGAGTGTCCAAACAGAAATATTCTGTGTACATAATGTATTAAAAAATGACACCAGCTTCTTGTCTTCTGGAGGACAAGAAGGTTTTTATCATTTTAAAGGCCACTCAAGGAAATGAAACAATGCAGTTGTAGTGATTTATTTATGTTGCTGCTGTTGTACCAGTATCCCATTTAAATGGTCTTATTCCAGAGCAAGAATCCACACTGGAGATAACAGCAATTGCAGTAGCTATTCCAGGAGCTGTGGTAACAGAAATGAATGCAGTGCAGCTTCTTGGGATGATGCTGAGCTTTTGGTGTGGTCCAGGGTCCTTCTGCCTGGTCTTCTTCAAGTAAAGTCTCATAGGAATGGGATCAATGCTGTGACTTGGACGAGAGTGCTGCCTACTTTCTGTGACTTCAGCATGAACATTGCTAAAAGCTGCTCAGAATCTGACTTTGTTTTTATTAATGAAAATAATTTCCCTATGATGTTGCCAAACTACGTTGAAAAGTTGTTTCCCCTTTACTTAGGCACTGCTGTGCCAGCAGATGTCCAGTTTCTGCCTCTCTAATTGCCTTTTAAACTCCTCTTCATTAACTAACTCCCACCTTCTTAAATATTCCAGGATATGTGAATCTTCATGTTGGTTTTTTTTTTACCTCAGAAGTCAGGACTGAAACCTGGCCAAGCAATGAAACGTTAGACTTAGATCTGCAAAAGGGTTCCCTGTGCTCCTTACAAAAATGCATTTAATATTTACGTGTGAGCTGAAAAAGGAAACATTGCAGAATTATTTAGGTTGAGGTTGAGGAGCAGTGGAAGGGGGGGTCAGAGGTACCTGGGAAGGAGGGCAGAAGGGTGGTGGGTGCAGTACAGGGCACTAAGCACAGGAGGAATTAGACCCAAGGCTGAACCTCGCTGACTCCTGGTTTAGCAGGAGTCTCATGGCAACCCAAGGCTTGGACATTGGATCTGCACAGTCCAATGTGGCAGTGAATTCCTGATGACAATTATTGATTCAGGTCACAGAAACTGGCATATATATTGGATTTTAGATGGGCTATGATATGCTGGGCTATCAAGGAGGAGCAGTTTTGGCTCTCCCCCAGACAGGGGGATTTAGTTTTAAGACCAGCAATTGCAAGACATTAAACTTGAATGGATCTAACTGGCTGGGGCAATTAGGGTGGTACTCTTCTGGAGGGTGTGTTTGTCTGAGTAGGGAAAAGCTCTCTGGAGGTTAGAAAAGGGAGAAAAAAAAAAAAAAAAGCAAAAAAACCTCCATTCAATTCCTTGTCCCTTGCCAAAAGCACTGCTGGAAAATACAGTAAAGGACGATGAGTGAATGTCTTGTATATATGTGTAAATATGTATGTATCTGTGTGTATATGCACTTGTATATGTGTGCATGCATGTATATATGTATAAAATACATAGAAAGATTCTTATTTAGGGATGGCAGAGGGAATTTGAAAGGTTGTTACTCTTAGAAGCATATAACACACCTCATCTCTTGAATTGGTAAATTGATACCAGGTGAGCTCACATATCTCTCCAGAGATCTTGCTCCTGAAAAAGTCTATCAGCCTTCTTCTCGTGTACTGAAGTGTAAGATACATGACATGCTGCATATCCATCTTAATCTTTTTTATTCCTAGTTAAACAAAAATGTTCCAAATGTGCTCTTAGTGTGTCTGACCTTGGGCTCATGTTCCCAAAGGATGTGTGCAGCTAATCAAAACTATGCTGGACCTACATGGTGGTAAGTGCCTGATGAAGTATCAGGGCTGTAACTTTGGACACATTCTAAAAGTGAGTTACAGTTTACCTGCAACGTTGTAAGCAGGTACCAGGATAGCAGAGTTACCCTGGCTGTGATAAATATGGGGCCTCAGGGACTCAAGATTTAGTTAATGAAAAGCTCTGTTGTTGCCTTCTGCTGTTCCCTCAACTGGCATTGAATGCAAAATCCTTCAAGACTTTGAAGAGGAGCCTGGGAGGTGTGGTGTGTGGAAAGGCAGAAGGGCTGGAGGTACTGAAGGAACCCCCAGCTGCACTTGCAGTGTGTGACATTTTACGTAATAAGGCACAGCACTGAAATACTATTCACCTGTAATGCAGTGAACTTTAACTGAGGTGTAACAGTGGTTTGGGGAATTCTGCTCTTATTTGTCTAAATCTATAGATTCAGTTGGAGTTATTCTGTTTCAAAATAGTGCAGTTTAGAAAAAAACTATGGTCTGTCCCTCTATTTCTTTAGAGCTTTGCAGATCGGAGCACTCAGGATAAATTACATCCTTGTTGAAGTCAATGGCAAAGCTCATGCTTCTTTTGATGGTGTCAGGTTTTATCCATCACAAATTGCTGAACATTTTAAAATTCAGTCAGATGTAATCAAAACATAAATGCAAATTGGGATCATCTCATAATGTAGCAAATACAGGGGGAGTATCTTTCTAGTGGTGGTGTGAAAGACACATCTGTGCATATTTTTAATGCACCTATGCCATGATGAACAGATTTAGATACTATGTCATTATGATCACAGGGGAGAGTCATTTACATTGTCATTGACTGATTGCTTCTGCTCAGTTCTCGTTCTTTCATTGTAAGGATTCTAGGGATTATGATGGACAAGGCAGAAAAAATTAGGTAGCTGTTTGCTGTGGTTTCAGGTGCTGGTGACCTCCTCTGCACCCACTGGGATGTCAGATGAGCAGTGAATGGTGAGAGGCAGTGGGGTTTCATTCCTTAAGAGAAAGGAGAAAAAGTACCTGTGCATTATCTGGGAGTTAACTGTGATGATAAAATAACTGAGTGCTGATTTCAGTCCTGTGTGCATCTCCTTAAATCACTGTTATGCTGGATAGGGTTTTGAGATAGTTTTCTCAAAATATTTGAGGTAATTTCTTAAAATATATGGAATATTTTCAGAAGCTTAATCTGATTTTTCACAATGCTTTCCGGAGGAAGACTTCTCAGAACATGATGTGCTGATGGTGGGATTTAGGTTCTTTACTTGGTACAATAAGTCAATTCACTAATTAAACTCTTCTTGAACCTTCAGGAAAATCATAAGTTAAACAGAATGCTATTTTAAAACTCAGCCTTTAAAAACTTTGAGGGGGAAGACTACCTCTTCCAAGTTATCTGAGTCAGCGTGGGAACCTTTGTTATCCAATGTGATTCATTTTAGGGAATTCAGCTTGTGAATCAGAAATGGGGCTAGGGTGTTAAAGAGGGGGGGGAAGTATCCTATTTTATCTCCCAAGCAAGAATTTTAACTTGAAAGCTAGTTCTTTTCTCTGCTTCCCTGCTAATATAATGGGACATAGCAGTGGAGGAGAAGTATGAAAAAGCAAGTTGGCAGAGTTGTAGGCAAGTTGGACAGTGATGAGATGGTTTTGGAAATGGCTGTGTGAAGTTGCATAAGAAAATGGGATCAGCCTGTTCCTTCTACATGAACCAGTGTGCCTGGATGGGCTGTGAGGAGGAGTGCAGGTGGGGTGTGCAGGCACTTTTGGATAAAATGAGCTATATATTTGTGGTCTGTTATTTAGGAAGCTTTGATTAACAGCTCTCTGTGAGGTTTCACAGTCTGCTCAGCGTTTCTGTCACCAAGTATTGTGGGAATGAGGAGAATGTTCCCGCTGTTAAGGCAGTCATAAAAGAATGTGTAAAGTAAGTAATTCTGGTAACATGGTGAGTCTCCTCACCTGGGGTTTTGAATTAAAATTTCTCCATGAATGTGTATGATGGTCAAAGCAGAGACATCTGTAAGACTTTTGAGAAAGAGCTAATACATCGTGCTGACACCTGTTACAGTGTGACATGAGATTCCTTTTATGCTGTATCGCCATGACTCGAGGTGTTCCTTTCCTTTGTAGTGGCATTTGAAGCTAACCAGGAGAGGAGCTTATGTCTCATTTCTGTTATGTAAATTCCAAGTGCTGCTGGGGGGCTTTTAATAGTTAACTGCTTCCATGTCAACTTACTAAGCTGCAGGGTGTCCCTTAGGTAAATGCAAATTAT